>NC_042621.1:80346814-81085546 GCF_901001135.1 Rhinatrema bivittatum | reverse complement strand
TGCTGTGATTACTTAATGGTTTCCCAGACAGCCATGGCCTGGAGAATTAAATTTCACATCTGCTTTCATGGCGTTAATCTCTCTTCTCACATCCCGCCTGTTATGATGTGCACACGAGAGATAATGTTTAAAACTGACTAAAGCAAAGTAAACCAGACAAGTCTGTTATTGGCTTTATAATTACATAATTAACTTTTTGTCTCTAATCGTTATGGAGGTAATGGTGCTGTTAAAATGGGGCCTTCTGCTGAGCAGAAACTAAATCAAAAATCAATAATCCATAGAATGCCATTAAGGCCTGTAACAGCCCTTGTTGGATTCACTCAAGTTTTTGTACTGCAAATGAATTTCATTAGGACGCAGAATGTTATCTCACAAGCTGACTTTCAACTGATAGGAAGGAGCAGGAGCGTTGTAATCAGCCGCACACAGGAAAAACGGGCAAGTGCTGCCATAAATTATGCCGTACTTGTAATGCAGTTATTGTAGAGTGATTGACCTCCCCGAAATTAATTCTATTTTCCATGAACCCTCCTTTATTTCTAATTTACATTATGATCATATACGTCTGAAAAATGATGTAATAAAAAAGATTAATGCACTAATTACTTGTCTCCTTATCTCCTCCCTCCCTGATGTGCACACCTCTGGACCAGCTCCACTCAGCACGTAAGTATGTCACTTATTTCACTGTGACAGGGGGTAATGTATTTGTAAACTGTGCTATAAATATTGGAATTCAAGGTAGCTATCTCCTACTCAACACCGGCATTTCTGAGTTATGCTTTTTCAAATGAATTTAGAAT
This sequence comes from Rhinatrema bivittatum, assembly GCF_901001135.1. Taxonomy (NCBI): domain Eukaryota; kingdom Metazoa; phylum Chordata; class Amphibia; order Gymnophiona; family Rhinatrematidae; genus Rhinatrema; species Rhinatrema bivittatum. Next base: position 81,084,740 of record NC_042621.1, on the reverse strand, counting down.
TGACAAAAATTTTCAAAGCCAAATTACTAGTGTGTCACTGTGAAATGAGGTTCTTGACCCTGCTTCTGATGTATGCTTATTTTTCTACACATTTTCTCCTTCAATTTTATGCATCACTATTCACTGCTGGAATTGGTGACATGGCTTTCCCAAAAGGGGGTAAGTAATACTTTAATTCACCTATGAAATGAGACTGCCTTTTTTCATGAATATTCTGAAAGCAATCTGTCACTGCAGTCAACTGATGGTCCTACGCTTCATTGCGAAGAGCAGTGAACTTTTTGGGATGGGGCATATCATAGTAAACTTTATTTCATAACCTTAATTCCGTCACTTTTCATTACAACAAGTTGAATGTCTCTCTTCTTCTCCCTGTTATTTTGAAAGTGGCCCTTTACAGATAAAGGAGAGAAACAAAAAAGTAACTCCTAGGGTTCCTGGTATGAACCGATGCAAATTTTAAATGAATGGGGCTCAACACACTGGCAGAACTGTTGGCCCGCACATCACCAGGGAGAATCTCTTATGGATGAACATCATAGCAAACTTAGAACTTGCATGTAAGTTTCAAAAGGCTGCTGCATAAGGTAATTAAACCACTCCCTTTTGCACTTGGTCCTTGGTGATTCACTGAGTCATCTTTGTTTAATTGGACATCCTATTTACTACTCAGGGTCATTATAGGTAAAGACAGGAATATCATTGCTTAATATCTGCTTCATGAGCAAAGTTAAAAAAAAAAAAACAAAACCCTAGGAGAAAGTCCTTCTCCACAAGTTGTGTATACATATACAATTTATTTATTATTTATATATAAAACACGTGAGGAAGGATTTTCTCCTAGGGTTTTTTGTTTTAGCTTTTAATGTATATTATTTATTTATGTATTTGAATTATATTCTGCCTTACAGGCACTTCAAAGTGGATTACCTTAATTTATATAAATTAAATAGAGAATTAGCATGTTAGATAAAGTAATACCAGAATTTGCTTGGCTGGTAGAAATTTACAATATATGGTCAATAGGAATTATTGCACAGTACGATATTTTACTTATAATACATATCTATCACAACTGTATTCAGCATGAGTTAATATCAAACAAAACATTTAATACTTTTAATGAAAATATGTACTTATTATAAATGTCTTCACAATAGAATATGCAGTGCAGTGGCTTATGTCTTCATAATGAAAATGTTTACTTCGTTTAAATGGCTTCATAATAGCTGATATTTTTATCCTGAAAAAGTGTTCGTTTTTACCCTTTAGCCTCACTTTAGCCAAGGCAATGTTAACCTTTCAATACTTTTACTTTTAAACTCAGTTTGTGCTTAATTTAGAAATCCCTGGTAACACATCCCTCTATTTTAATAGGATATTTCATTTTTTTTGAAAGGTGCATAAAAGGTAATATTGTAACACTCATTTTTCATTCTTTCCCATGAAACTAAGTCCGTCAGATATTACATTAGTGATGTGCTTTACCATCTTAGCAATCTCTTTCTTTTCTTTCCTATTTTAATTCTTTCTTGATTTTATACTGATTACAAAGAGAGGTCAAACCATTTCCTGAAGGTTACTCCTTTTTATATTAAAGAAGATGATTTTCATGGAGATTATGAAGCTGCATACATAAATCTTCATGTAATGTCACCTTTGGAGGATTTCCACTGTTTACATGAATTAGAATTATCTATGGCAGGCATAGAATAGTTTGGGGGATGCAGAGAAAAACTATAAACACGGCACTGAAAATGTTAAACTTTTGGGCAAGATCTTTTCTAGAGAGGGTTCCAGAGGGTTCTGGGATCAAGAGAAATGCTGGAACTTTACGTTTAAATATTTTTCTGTCTTTGCATAGCAAAGGGTCATTTATACAGATGTAAATGCACACGTGTGTGTAAGAAATAGAAAAAAAACACAGTTTGGGAGAGACAGGGAAATTACACAGCTATATTTCTAAGCAAACCACTGAATAAATTATGGAAATTATATCATTCACCATAAAAATAAACCCTATAGCACATCATCTCAGATATCTATCTATCTATCTGTCTATCTGTCTATCTATCTAATCTTCAAAACTTGATAGAATACAGGCAATAGTGATTTCTCAGTGCACACTGCACAGCCATAGTTTTTTCACTACCAATAAAGGCAGGGGAGAGGATTACATATATAAATACTTCTATCTATATCTATATCTCTCTCTCTATGTGTGTGTGTGTGTGTATGTATGATGATATGTATGATGATAGGCAGATTTTCTCGAATGTTCATAAATGTTAATTGGTTCAAACCAAACTTCAAATTTTGATTCAAACTTTGATCCTATTACCAATACATTTCTTGACTATGATCTAGTGAAACAACAAAAAAAAAATGAGCATTAACTTTTAAGGACTCATGATTCCCAAATGAAAAATAGAATTTTGATCCATTTATTTAACAAGAATTAAAATGTTTCTGCAGGCAGGATATAGGCATTCATTTTATTAAGTTAGACTGAAGAGGGCATATATATGATTTTCTATTTGTTTATGTATCTATTTAATAAACCAGATTAAGAACTGTAATAATCTATGCAGTAAAGAAGATTAAAAAATATTTGTTAAAATTATTATTGTAAAGGATTAACACAAATGTGGAATTATAATTTGCTGATATTTTTTGTTACTTTATTCAGTAACATAGCTAAGCAAATGCATAGCAATAAATTAATGCTTCAAATTGTTCTAAACATTTTTTAAATTATATACCCTTTGCTTTTAACTTTTAAATCTACTAATCTATAATTTTCAGTGAATATGCTTTTAATCTACCTTGCCTCTTTGCTCAGTAATCACAGCTTCACTTTGAACATTGCTTGGATATTATGATTTAAACCTGGACATGTGATGGCAGATAAATGCCATATGCTTATCTAGTCTTCCCATCCACACCAAATAGTTGATAGTTACTATAAACACATCTGTAGATTTATTTTTTTCCTGTTTGCTGTGTAATTGTGCAGTTAAAGTCCAGAGGGACCGAAGTCATATTGAAAGTTCGAACAATGAAAATGAAAAGCAGAAACTGCTGAACATAGAGGCATGTAGAGTAAAATAACTTTTAAAAATGCTTACAATTAATTGGACAGAAAAGGCCAGGACACTCATGAAAGGTGAACATAGGACAATATTCACGTGACTTGATACCCTCATCTAAAATCTTGACATTCATTCCAATCAAAAATTGCTCTAGTTCAATTGACCAACATGTTGACCAAGGAAGTCCAGAGTGGAGGAGCTATGGGCCATGAGCAACTCATTGTCATTTCTGCCCGCCTTATATGCAGGCCAGATCTTCCAGACAAAGGATATTGACACAATTCCCTTCAGATCCTGGCACTTCCATGCTCTTTGTATAACTAGAAGGTAACGAATAACATTTGGGTCTCTCTATACACATTGTTTCTCCTACTAAGCACTTTGAAAACTGTTCCTTAGAGCTGTCTGTCCCGATACTAAATAGGAGGAACCACAGGAAGCAGCATGAATTAATGCATTAATTGAGTATCCGTTTTCCTAACTGACGCACAGCCATATCTCCTGGGTGCCCAATGCCATGGATGTATTAGGGACGCACAATTTATCCCTAGTGCAACCTTTTTAGCGTGGTGGCTCATTTGCCTATTGTATCGAATGCCCAGAAGAGGTGACTGTGCGTGCGTCCAGTTTGGACGCATGTTTTTGCGCACACTTTATTGCATCGGCCTGTAAATGAGCCAAGGTCAGGTCTGGAAGTTTCTGGACACATTCACAGGATCTGCAGGTGTAGCTAGAGAGAAGTAGAAGGCTTTGCTAGAAGATCTAGCACACAGGGGACATCTATAGTCATGAACATGAAGTCGTTGGATACGGGAACAAGATGTTCGGGTTCCATGCAAGGAGGATTCTGCAGAATAGACTTTCTTGTTCCTAACAAATTCTTTTCAAATGTATTTTGGCCAATTTGGGTCCTTGGGGGCATGGTTTAGAGATCTCACATCGTCCATTGTTCCTACACCTTGAACCTTCCATACATTGCCAGGCTAGTCTAATGATTAGATCATTGCTCTTCCTCATTTGTGTTATCTCTTCATGTCCTTCCAGGAGCTGATCCTGACAATCAGCAAGCGTTTTGCACTATCATAACATTACAAATGATTTTGTATGACATCTCACGATTAACCAACTTTGCTATGCTGCAGAAAGGCTTGTGGGACTATATGAAATATAAGGATGTTTTCATTTTGTATCTATGGTAAAATTGCTTAATGCATATGCCTCTTGATGAAATTATAACAATTAGTAAAGCCTTTTGAGTGCTAGAAAAATCTTTATATTGAACTCTAACATGCATCTTTCTGACCCAGCAGTTCTGCATGATCTATGACATCTGTGCTTCAGTTTTTATCCTAGCCCCTAGGACAGACAGCTCTAGCCCCTAGGACAGACAGCTCTAAGGAACAGTTTTCAAAGTCCATAGAAGGAGAAACAATGGGCCGGATTTTACAAAGGTTATGCATGTAAATCCGGCGGATTTACACGCGTAACCTGTCTTACACACGCCAGGCCTATTTTAAAAAGGCCCGGCAATGCACGTAAAGCCCCGGGAAATGTGTAAGTCCCAGGGCTTTACAAAAGGGGCAGTCCGGGCGTGGGGTGGTGCAGGGAGGCCCAGGGGCGGGGCCAGAGGCCTCTGACAGAGCGGCCATTGCAGATGCAAAAGGTAAAATCAAAATTTTGGGGGGGGTTAGAGTAGGGCTAGGGGGGTAAAGGTTAGGGGAAGGGGTGGGAAGGTCAGGTTAGGGGGGAGGGAACGGGGGAAGGCAGTGCGGCTCAGCGCGCGCTGCACAATTGTGCACCCCCTTGCATGCCGATTCCTGATTTTATAACATGCGCGCGCCTGCGCGCGCATGTTATAAAATCAGGTGTACATGTGCGTGTGCCGGGTAGCACATGCGCATGTAGGTAGGCTGCACGCTTCTTTTAAAATCTACCCCAATGTGACAGGGGCCGACCAATGGCACCGGTAGCCCCTGTGACATAGTAGGTCAAAGGCTATCAGCGCCATTTTGAATATCGGCAGCCGAGGGTGTGAGTGCAGGAGATGACTTCCAGACCCCTCGCTGGACCACCAGGGAGTTTTGGTAAGTATTGGGTGGGTCAGGAGGGTGGGGGGTTTGTTTAAATTGGCTCCTTTAGACGGCCGAATAATTCGAAGATTCATTGTATTCATGGGGAATCGTGATACGTTTGCTTCCCCATGAATACAATGAATATGGCCCTATACATTGCGGATTACAAATACGTAGGAAACGAATGCATACCCTTACTGGATTACAAACTTGTTGACGGACAGAAGAAAATGAAGAGATAGCTGTGTGAGTGGAGTGCCACAGGGATTGGTGATGGCACCGGTCCTGTTCAATATCTTTGTGAGCAACATTGCGGATGGGATAGAAGGTAAGGCTTGTCTTTTTGTGGATGACACTAAGATCTGCAAAGAGTGGACTCGCCAGAAGGAGTGGAGAGAATGAGATGGGATTTAAGGAAACTGGAAGAGTGGTTGAAGATATGGCAGCTTAAAGTCAATGCCAAGAAGTGCAGAGTCATGCATATGAGGTGTGGAAATCCGAAAGTACTGTATTCGATGGGGGGAGAAGGGTTTATGTGCACGGAGCAGTGGTTTGAGTCTTCTGAGAACCATGAGTTTGGCATATCCTTCTCTCACTTTTAAGGATATATGTTGTTTTAGGCTTAATTCTGAGTCGATTATAATGCCTAGGTTCCGTACTTTCTCTGCTAGTTCTATTTTTTGGTTGTTTTTGAGTGTGATTGTATTTTGAATGATTTCATTCTTTTTGCGTTCTAAGTGTAGGAACTCTGTTTTTTCAATATTGATTACTAGCTCCATTTGGTTTAGTAGTTGTTTTATGATATCAAGGTACATATTGGCTAAGTTTAGTGTTTTTTCCAGAGTTTCATCTATAGGTAGTATTAGCTGAATATCGTCAGCGTATATATAGTGTGTTATGCCTAGACCGGCTAGTAGGTGGCACAATGGTAATAGGTATATGTTAAAAAGGGTAGCAGATAGAGCTGACCCCTGTGGGACCCCTGTTTGTAGGTGTATTTTCTCTGACATTACGTCTTTGATTTGAACTTGGAAATATCTGTTGGTTAGATATGATCTAAACCATTTGATAGTTGTGTTACTTAACCCTATTTCTTTTAGTCTATTTAAAAGGATTTCATGATTTACAGTATCAAATGCTGCTGAGAGGTCCAGCAACACTAAGATATAATGTTTGCCGTTGTCGAATCCTATCATGATGTTGTCTGTTAGTGCTAGCAGGAGTGTTTCTGTGCTATAGTGTTTTCTAAAGCCATGCTGTGATGGATACAATATGTTATTATTATCTAAGTGTTCCGCTAGTTGCTTTTGTATAGTTTTTTCAATTAGTTTTGCGATTAGGGGTAGGTTTGATACTGGTCTGTAATTGTTCAGGTTAAGTGGGTCGCTGTTTTGAATGATGGCTACCTGGAGATTAATATCCTAATTAAATAAACATACACACGGTTAATGCAACTCCAACATTGCTCTATGCTTCAACGGCAAGAGGAAATGTGAAAAAAAAGGATTTGCATCCACAAAAAAGCAGGGGAGTAGCTTGCTTGATACGGTGGTTACTACCCCAAACCAAATAAGCCTGATACTTCTCTTTCAGTGATATCCAGCATAGCTCTCTGCTTCAACGGCAGGGGGGAATTATGAAAAGATGATTTATATTCAGACAACAACCAACAAGGACTGAGTTGCACAGGCTGGATAAACATGCGTGGGAGTAGCTTGCTATGACGGCGGTTACTACCCCTAAACAATTAGCTAGATACTTCACCTATATGCAGTTCCGGCACTGATACTTCACTTAGATGCAGCTCCAGCACTGCTAACTACATCGATGGTGGGGGTGGAAGGGAAATAGATCGATGGCAGGGGTGGAAGGGAAATAGAACAAAAAATTCACTTACAAGGGACAAGAGAAATAAATAAGTATGGGGTAAAAAAAGTGAAAGCTTGCTGGGCAGACTGGATGGACTGTTTGGTCTTCTTCTGCTGTCATTTCTATGTTTCTCTGTTTCTATATTTATAAAATGGGTAGTGAAAATAAGCCACTTTCATTGCAGGTCGGCCTCCAGCCGACCTCGATCCGGGCCATAGGCCCTCGCACGAACCGCCGACCACAGACCAAGCTCCGCCCACGAACCCGGCGCTGCGGTGACGTCAGAGGCGCGACCAGCGGGGTATTTAAACCGCCCCTCTCCCTGGCGTCGCGCGCACGAAGGAGCGCGACAAAGGGGCCTGCCCCTTTGTTTCGCCCCTTCGGTTCGCCCCGCATCCAGCAAGGCAACTAAAGCCAAGAACACCCCATCCAAATCCGACGCCTGTCACGTGGAGACAAGAACTAGCACCAAGAGAACACATTCACTAAGGACAGGCCATGAACAGTTCACTAAGTTCTGCCCCCCCCATGTTAAAGTCTCCTTTATTGTGTTCCTCACATCAAGCGTATCAAACGTAAGTGTGTCCTGCTCTTTTCACTTCTCTCGACCAACGTACCTTACAGTATCTGCATTTCAGAACCTATGCTAACTAAATGCCTACCTACCATGTTCAATTGCCTTTAGTTTGTTATATTGCATTAAGCTATTCACCTGCATCACTCATATCTATTGCTTTCAGCTGTTAAATTACATCTCATATACTCCATCTACACTAATCCGACCAAGTGCAATAATTTGTTTAAGTTGTAGGGATGTGAATCGTTTTAGGACGATTAAAATTATCGTCCGATAATTTTAATATCGTCTTAAACCGTTATGGAACACAATACAATAGAGATTCTAACGATTTATCGTTATAAATCGTTAGAATCGTGAGCCGGCACACTAAAACCCCCTAAAACCCACCCCCGACCCTTTAAATTAAATCCCCCACCCTCCCGAACCCCCCCAAATGAGTTAAATAACCTGCGGGTCCAGCGGCGGTCTGGAACGGCAGCGGTCCGGAACGGGCTCCTGCTCCTCAATCTTGTTGTCTTCAGCCAGCGCCATTTTCCAAAATGGCGGCGAAAAATGGCGGCGGCCATAGACGAACACGATTGGACGGCAGGAGGTCCTTCCGGACCCCCGCTGGACTTTTGGCAAGTCTTGTGGGGGTCAGGAGGCCCCCCACAAGCTGGCCAAAAGTTCCTGGAGGTCCAGCGGGGGTCAGGGAGCGATTTCCCGCCGCGAATCGTTTTCGTACGGAAAATGGCGCCGGCAGGAGATCGACTGCAGGAGGTCGTTCAGCGAGGCGCCGGAACCCTCGCTGAACGACCTCCTGCAGTCGATCTCCTGCCGGCGCCATTTTCCGTACGAAAACGATTTGCGGCGGGAAATCGCTCCCTGACCCCCGCTGGACCTCCAGGAACTTTTGGCCAGCTTGTGGGGGGCCTCCTGACCCCCACGAGACTTGCCAAAAGTCCAGCGGGGGTCCGGAAGGACCTCCTGCCGTCCAATCGTGTTCGTCTATGGCCGCCGCCATTTTTCGCCGCCATTTTGGAAAATGGCGCCGGCTGAAGACAACAAGATTGAGGAGCAGGAGCCCGTTCCAGACCGCTGCCGTTCCGGACCGCCGCTGGACCCGCAGGTTATTTAAGTCATTTGGGGGGGGTTCGGGAGGGTGGGGGATTTAATTTAAAGGGTCGGGAGTGGGTTTTAGGGGGTTTTAATGTGCCGGTTTTGCGATTTTTAGATTTTTAGATTTTTCACGATTTTTCACGATATTTTACCCCCCCAAACGGCAACAATACGATTCCCTCCCCCTCCCAGCCGAAATCGATCGTTAAGACGATCGAGGACACGATTCACATCCCTATTAAGTTGCTCTAATCTGTCTAAGTTTCTCTAATCTGTTCACTTGCATCACGGTTCATGCATCTGCATTAACCTGTTACAATTGCTGTAAAACTGTTTAAAATTGCATTCTGTTTAATAGCATTCTGTGCCCACATTTCACAATTTGTCCTTTCGCTCCAATACTCCTCTACTAGCACCTCACCCAATAATGCCCCCACACACTTACCTCTGTCCCCCCTTCTACCCTCTCGGACGCCCCTCAAAACTATCCCTCCCCCCCTACAGCCACCACAACACTCAAAAAAGGCGTCTGACCTCCATCCCCATATCCCCCACCTCCCATGCCCTCACCCTCTCCCTCATTTCTCTTCTACTCATTAACGCCCAATCCCTAAAACAAAAAACACACCTTATCCATGATATTCTAACTGACTCCAAACCTGAAATCTTTGCAGTAACTGAAACCTGGTTCAAACCCTGCGACACCCCCCTCATTAACCAACTACCTCCGGAAAATTATGACATTTTCTCCATCCCCCGAAAAAAGAAAAGAGGAGGGGGCCTTCTCCTCATAGCCAAAAAAGAACTCAAGCTCACCCCACAAACCTGCAACATTCCCAACCAGTATGAAGTAGGCCTTTTCAAATCGCAATCCCTACAAATCTGCCTTATATATACCCCCCCTGGTCTACTAGAAAAAGACCCCTCCCCCCTCATCGAATTCCTCACCATCTCCCTCTCTCCCGACATCCCCACGATACTCCTTGGTGACTTTAACCTGCATGTCGACTCCACCCCTCAGTCCCCCACATGCGAAGCCTTCATCTCATCCTTAGACGCAATGGGCCTTACCCAACTTATCCACTCCCCAACCCACAAAGCTGGTCATACCCTCGACCTCATTTTCACCAACTCACTCATCAACATCATCCACTCCCCTACATGCCTCCCTGTCCCCTGGTCCGACCACTCCATCATCAACACAACTCTCTCTCTTCAAACCCCCTCCATCTCCTCCCCCCCCCAACCTAAATCCTTCCAATTTCGTAAAGCCTGCCCTATAGACACCCTGGCCACGGCTTGCTCAAACATCCCAAACCACATCGACCTGGCGACAGTAGATAGTGCCATATCCTCCTGGACAGAAACCACCCAGAAAATCGCTGACAACTTATGCCCAATTATTCAAAAAACAATCACACAAACTAAATCATCAAAAAAACCCTGGTATACCCAAACACTCAAAACCCAAAAAATCCAGCTTAGAGCTGCAGAAAGACACTGGCGCAAACATCCCACCACTGCCACAAAAACCATCTACTACCAACTCATGCATTCATATAGAAACGCCATTCAAACAACAAAAAAGGAATACTATGCCAAGAAAATTCACCACCTCCAATTCAACCCACAAGCACTATTTACCCTTGTCTCGAATCTTACCAAATCTAACATGTCTACACTCCAAGTCCCCTCTACACAGACCCGATGCAATGAAATTGCCCTCTTCTTCAAGAACAAAATATCTAACATCACCGCTAAGTTTACCCCCAACACCAAAAATTCCCCTAACACTAATAGGTTAACCCCCCCCCCCTACACACATACCCAACATCCTCTCCTCCTTTGAACCTTCATCAACACTAGAAATAGAAAACATCTTAAAAAAGATGAGACCCTCCTCCCACCCTTCAGAAACCATCCCTACTAAACTACTACTTGCTATTCCCAAAACAATAGCCACCTCACTCTCCAAAATTGTGAACTGCTCCCTGGAACACGGCCTGGTACCTAACTCCCTCAAACAAGCCGTGGTCAAACCCATCCAAAAAAAACCCTCCCTTGACCCATCCAACCTATCCAACCTCCGTCCCATCTCCAATCTCCCTTTCCTCTCCAAAATCATTGAGAAACTAGTTAACGCCCGTCTCTCTGACCACCTAGAACAATCCAACATACTCCCACCAACACAATATGGTTTCCGAAAACACCTCAGTACGGAATCCCTACTCCTCTCCCTTACAGATACCATCATCAAAGGAATGGATGCTGGTAACTCCTATCTTATTGCCATGCTAGATATTTCCGCCGCATTCGATACCGTAAATCATAACATCCTCATCAACACTCTCACCAGTATAGGAATCTCAGGTACTGCTCTCTCCTGGATAAAGTCCTTCCTCCAAAACCGCACCTACACAGTCCTCACCGACAACTTCACATCCCCCCCCTGTTAATCTCGACTGTGGCGTCCCCCAAGGATCCTCCCTCTCCTCCACACTATTTAACATTTACATGCTCCCCCTCACAAACCTCCTCTCCAACCTTGGCATTACGCACTTCCTCTACGCAGATGATGTGCAAATCCTCATTCCCTTCACAAATACTGTACTCACCGCTCTCCATAAATGGAACACCATTCTCGCATCCATTAACCAACTCCTCACCGACATGCACCTAGCCCTTAACCCACAAAAAACTGAACTCCTCCTCATCTCCTCCAGACATGCACCCAGTCCCTGTCCCTCCACTCTCCAGCCCCTTAACTGTCTCTCAGACACAAGAAATCTGGGTGTTATACTCGACAACCAACTAACCTTCAAACCATACATCAAATTTATCCTTAGCAGCTGCTATTTCAAACTCCAAACCCTCAAAAAACTCAAACCCCTTCTCTACTTCCACGATTTCCGCACAGTACTCCAATCCCTAATTTTTTCAAAAATAGATTACTGTAACGCACTCCTGCTTGGACTCCCTGCCACCCATATCAGACCTCTCCAACTTCTTCAAAACGCTACTGCACGCATCCTCACCAATGTCAACAAGAAAGATCACATCACCCCCACCCTCATTAATCTCCATTGGCTTCCCATCCACTCACGAATCATATATAAGACCCTTACCCTCATCCACAAAAGTATTACTAACGAACATTACAACTGGCTAAACCCACCTTTCATCCCTCGTACCTCCACAAGACCTACCTGCTCCTCCCTCCGCGGAACCTTTATTCCCCCCTCCATAAAATCCACAAGACTCATCTCCACCACTAATAGGGCCATCTCCCTCGCAGGCCCATCCCTATGGAACTCCATGCCTCTTGACCTTCGCACCGAAACCTCCACACCCACCTTCAAAAAGAAACTCAAAACCTGGCTCTTCCTCCAAGCATACCCCCAAGCATCATCATCACCCACCAACACCCTAACCCAACTTCCATCTTGTACCAACACCCCCACCACAGTACCTACACCCTCCCCCTCGAAATAAACACAAACCCCTCATGTAACATCCTGCACATAATAATTTATCACTTAGTAGAACCCGTACACATCCTCTCACCTCCTTCACTGTTGTTTATGCGCTTATACAATACTCGTATAAAACCTATGTACATATCACTTGCCCATTGATTCCCTGTACATATCCCCTGTACATATTCCCTGTACATATTTTTTCCTCTTGTATCTGTCTTACCCTCCCCCTGCTCCCCCCTCTGTCTCGATCATCCCCACCCCTCCCTCCCCTAGTTACCTAGTTATTACTCTGTTACTATGTTTATGTTACACACTGTTCCTTGTAAAGGCTTTGCCTACATATAATCTGGTTGTAAGTTATCTGTAAACCGGCACGATGTGCAAACGGTTGTCGGTATATAAAACTAAATAAATAAATAAAAATAAATAAATATTCAAGCACCTTGAAACATATGAGTGTGCTTTCAAAGCTATAGGTAAACTGTGCAGCAATACACAATAGCAGGACAAATCTCTGCACTGCAAATTCCGATACTGTGCATAGGTTTGAAAGTTAGGCTTATTGAGTTATGGATGCTACAACAGCTATAATTGAATTTTCTAATGTAACGGCAGTAAAGAAGTATTGGTTCACCCACTTTGACCTGTAGGAATGTGCTGCCTTTGGAAACGATACAGGAAACTTCAATTTTCTGTTTTGTTTCATTTAAGTTTCAAAAAAGAAGGAGGGGGAGGGGGGGGGAGGTGAGTAGGTTACAGACCCGAGATATGTTTTATTTTGCATTGTTTTTAAAATTTCATTATTTGGGGTTTTTTTTTTTGTTTCAAATACATGAACTGAAACAAACGACAGATATAATAAAAAGCAACAAAAATTAGATGACGACAAAATGAAAAGAAATATTTCTGTGCACACCCCTGCCACCTGTCTGTTTCTGGCCAAGTTGCTCTAACTAAGCATAGATTCCAGAGGCGAGCTAGAGAGGTGAGCCAGAGGTGAGGTGAGCCAGAGAAGTGAGCCAGAGGTGAGGAGAGCTAGAGAGTTGAGCCAGAGGTGAGGTGAGCCAGAGAGGTGAGCCAGAGAGGTGAGGTGAGCTAGAGAGGTGAGCCAGAGGTGAGGTGAGCTAGAGAGGTGAGCCAGAGGTGAGCCAGAGGTGAGCCAGAGGTGAGATGAGCCAGAGAGGTGACCCAGAGAGCTGAGGCGAGCTAGAGAGGTGAGCCAGAGGTGAGGTGAGCTAGAAAGGTGACCCAGAGAGGTGACCCAGAGAGGTGAGGTGAGCCAGAGAGGTGAGCCAGAGAGCTTCCACAGACTGCGGGATATTCCTCTCTGTCCAAGTCAGCTTTGTTGGGTTCCATTCTGGGGAGATGAGCCTGCATTAATCCAATACTTAGGGCCCTTTCATTCCTCGACAGTGTTTACCCTACACCTCAGCCCTAGTCTTGCCATGGTCTTCTATGTTTGTCACAAGCAGGCTGTTGCGATTCCGGGTCGCCCCCGGAATCGCCACCCACCTTGTCGGGAGTCCGCGCGGGTCCCGCGCTCCCCGGGCCTCCAGGGACCTCGGCTGCCGCAGGCCCGGCGTCTCCCCACCTCGCCCGGGCTTGCAGCTACTTCTGCTCCTGCCTCTTCGCCGTGCCGGTAGGCCCCACCCCCTAGACGCGCGCGCGCGTCTCAGCCCAGAATTTAAAGGGGCCAGCGCGGGAACCTTCGGGGACGCCTCCTGATGACATCAGACGCTGCAGGGTACTTAAGCCCTGCAGCTGGACTAGGACTTTGCCTTGCAACGAGGTTCCCAGGTTTTCCTGTATCCAGTTGCTGCGTTCCTGCTTCTTTGTCTCCCGCTTGGCTCCTGACCCCGGATTGGCTTGCGTTGATTCCTGGCTTCTGACCCCGGACTGGCTTACGGTAATTCTCTGGCTTCTGACCCCGGACTGGCTTACTTTGATTCTCTGGCTTCTGACCCCGGACCGGCTTACTTTGATTCTCTGGCTTCTGACCCCGGACTGGCTTACTTTGATTCTCTGGCTTCTGACCCCGGACTGGCTTACTTTGATTCTCTGGCTTCTGACCCCGGACCGGCTTACGTTGATTCTCTGGCTTCTGACCTTGGACTGGCTTACGGTGATCCATTGGTTCCCGACTCTGGACTGGCGAGCGACGACTCTTCGGCACTCAACCTTGGACTTCTTCTGACCAGGCCCCCGCGGGCCCTCCTAAGTCCCAGTGGCCAGGTTCCTACAGGCTCCTCCTGGGGGGGACTCCGGCTTCCAGGGTGAATCTCCTAAGTCCCAGTGGCCGAACTCCTACGAGCTCCTCTCGGGGGAGGATCGGCTTCCAGGGCGAAGATCTTCTCACCACAGTGCCAGCGCCACCATCTCCTGCTTCCTCGCCAAAGCCCTTGGTCGCATAGGGCTCCCAGGGTTCCACCTTCGGCCAGCCACCAGCTTGTCCTTGCCGCCTCCCGGCCGGGGCCACTGCTGCAACCGTCTTCAGCAATCCATCCTCTGGGGTCCACGAATCCAACACAGGCTTACATTTTGCCATATTATTGGTGGAACCCCTGGTTTCCTGTGGCAGATTTGTCAAAATTCTGCAGCAATTATGTGGCAAACTGGCATAGTTTTGCATGTATTTGCAATTTATATATATATTTGCAATTTATATATATATATATATATATATATATATATATATTTATATATATATATATATATATATATATTTATTTATATATATATATATATATATATTTATATATATATATATATATATATATATTTATATATATATTTACTTTATACAAAGAGGTTTTCTAACATTTCTGTGTCTTTCTTTGGGTCTTTATTAGAACAAAATGGATCTTAGTGATTGATTGGAGAGGAAGGAGGAGAAGGGATGGGAGAATAAGGAGGGATATGAAGAAGGAATCTTAGGTGGTAGGGGTAGAGAGGTAAGGGATGGAGGTGGAAAGAGGGAGAGGGAAATGGAGGAGAGGATGGAGGATTCAGAAAGGAGTAGGTGAGAGTGATCAGGGTAGGGAAGTAAGGGAGGATCAGGGAAAGAAAGGGAATACTGGGAATGGGGTGGAAGGGAAGGAGGGAAGATTGGATGATGAAGAGAAGGAAAGAGAGAAGAATAGGGATGGAGTGAAGGAGGGAAGATTGGGATGAGGTGAAGGATGGAAGCCACAGCCCCCATCACACCCCATCCCTTCTTTCCATTATTCCCCCTACCAATGCCCTTTTGATCTCCTCACTCTCCCTCTTTCACTTCATCCCCCAACCCGATCCCTTCCTCCCTCCCACCCCTCAACAAACCCCTCACTCACTCTGGGTCCCCCTCCCTCTCTATAAACCCTTTCATCCTAGTTCATTTCCTCCTCCAACCTCACAAACTCCTCACCTCAGTTCACTCCTCCCTCAGATCCCTTGCTCACTCTGGTTCCCCCCCCCCCCCCAACTCAACAACCCCTGACTCACCCTGGTTCCCTCCTTTTCCCCATCCCACAAACCCCTCACTCGCAGTATTTCCCTCCCTCCCTCCTTCCCTCCCTCTCTCCCTTCCCCCCACAAACCCTCTTCACTTTCCCCAGTTCACTCAACTCCCCTCCCTATGATCCCTGCTCATTTCATTCAGTCATCTCCCCCTCCCAGCTGCTTTACTCACCAGCGCCTAACATTTTCAAACAGGAGGGAGGAGGAGGAGGATGATGACGTTCCAGCCCCTCCAGCACTTCCTTCCTCCTCCCCTGCTGGGGCCCAAGCATTGCGCTTTGAACCACGTGAACCATTCAGGGGAGGAGGGAGGAGGAGCTGGAGGAGCTGACGTCCTCCTGTTTCAAAATGATAGGGGGCTGGCGAGTGAAGGGATATGGATGGGATGGGAGGGGGGGATATAGATGGGAATTGGAGGGGGGGGGGAGCTGCGATGTCCACTGCTACTGATGCTTTTGTTTTGAAAGAGTTCCTGGTCCCCCTGGTCTCCATTGACGGTTTGGCCAGGATTGAGCAATTCAGTGGCAAGGATGAATTTTGTGGCCCCTTACTGCAGCCGTACAATAATCGTGGGAGACCCGGGGCTCTGATTACCGGCTCTGTCACCTGATAAGTTATTCCAGGCATCAATAAAGTAATTCTTGGTATTCCTTCTGACCTTCTAACCCTTCAGTTTCATGTCATCATCTCTTATCTTTGAATTTATATTTTTTTCTATAGAAAATTGCACCTCCCTGTTCTTTATTTAAGGCTGCTTAAAATGCAGTGCCTCCTCTTTTCTCCAGTGAGAGTACATTTCAAGTCTTTCTGTGCAGGGCTTGTGTTACAGGTCCGGTATCATTTTAATAGCCCCTTTAATAGCTTCCTGTGAATGTCTTAACAAACGTATAATGATACAGAGATGTACAAAATAATCTACTTTTTTTTTCTATTTATTTTAGAACCATGTCTATGGATTACATTACATTTTTAAGAATTGTTAGGCATAAACTGTCTTTTTTTCCAGTGTTATATTTTTAGAAATAAAACACTGTAAAATATGAACTATCAGATGCCTTGATTACAATGGTAGTCTAATGCAGTTTTTCAAAATGAAATTTACTCTCAGAATCTGCCTTTAATTTTACTTTGTTTGGGCACCTTTTTTTTTTTATATAACTTTTTATTGGGTTTTCAAACTTAACAATCATTATTTCGGGTACATAAAGAATGCACTTCAAGTGACATCACTCGGAGGTTCTCGTAGACAGGTAAGGTATAACCATACGCAGAAACAGTAACACCTGATAAATAACACATAACAGCTAACATATAACATTGGGCACCTTTTACTTGTTCCGTGAGGTGAGGAACTTGCATTTGCATACATGGCTAACATATGCAGCGTTATAGGTGAATTAAATGGACACACGGTTATCAGATTCTAGCAATGCTCTAGCTGTCATGAGATAATTTCTGGAGGCAAGACACCTGGCTGGACCAGAGTGGTGATTAATTTTATGTGTTTAGGGTGCAATCATCACTCAGAAAATGGCTTAAAGTTGGGATGATGGATGATGGGCAAAGAACAGGCTGATAAGACATGGCCCATGAATCTGTTCTACATCATCAGTTCCTTTGATCATTGGCAGAAGTTCAGAGATACTCTTTGCATCTGTCCAAAAACAAAGGCTACCATATACCTCTTGGAAACTACCACAATTAAAGAGAGAGAAAATGCTTTGTGAGAAAAAAAAAAAGTTTCTAGGTGAAAACAAAGGTCAGATAATTGTTTCTGAATTTATATGCATGTTTTTAAAAGGTAAACTAAGTAGATATTTAGATATTAATGACAGCTAAATAACTGATTATCCCTGAAAACTGATATCCTTGTTGACAGCTGGGGCTGGATTCAGCATAGTTGCTGAGAAACATTACAGCCTTTGCAGAAGAAGACACTCCAAAGTTAAAACTTGCAGCATTTGCCTCTTTCAGTAATTTACTAGTATATATATATATATATATATTTTTTTTTTTTAATGTAGGTAGGGATTTTGCTAATTTAATAATTTTCCATTAATCAGTCAAATGGATTTATTTTTCTCTAACCTAAGTTCAAATAATATTTTAACCAATGAATATCAATAATTTAGATAATTGAAATAAATTATTTCTTCTTTGCTTACACGGTTTCTTAGTTCTTTACCTGGTGCTGACTTGTGCAGATATTTAAAATATTGATCTCTAGGATCAGTGTCACTTGAAAAGGAACAACATAAAGTGAGAAAAATATATAAGGACAAAAATCCAGAACACATAATCAGGTTCCATAATCAGACTTCACCTACAGTACCTGAATGTAATCTGCTTTGAAGTGCTTAAAAAAAAAGTGTGAAAAGTAGAATATAAAAAATCTAAATAAATAAAAAATAAATATTGTGATCTTGTAATAAATCTCAGACTATATGACATCACTAGCATAGCAGAAATTCCCAGTACAGAAGTCACATGCACAGGTTGTCCTTTCAGTATTTATGTATTTATTTATTTAGACATTGTATATACCATTGTTCCATATAAAGATAACAACAGTTTACAAAAATAACTTTCATAGCTATAAATCAGCAACTAATAATGGGTTACAGAGGTAATATTATAAACAGGCATTAACATCTATCAAATGAAAAGTTCCAATACCTATTAACTAAAGATCTAGGACATAAGATATGAAGTACAGAAAATAAATTAAAATAAATTTCACATATTAGTCAGTATATTGAGATTTTTACAATCTCTCATTAATTTTCTACTCATGCATCATTTAGTATTGTAGATCTCTACATTCTGATATTTTTAAGTTAGGTTGTATGCATTTTTGAATAGCCATGTTTTTAGCTCACATTTAAATCTCTTTCTGTCTGGTATCAAATAATATAACATCTCAGTTAGGGAATTCAAAGTTTTGGACCCAGTATGGAAAGCATAGGATCTCTTACATGTGCGCATTTAACAGCTGGACCTGGGGTGCAGAAATCAAAGGTGAGCTAGGATAGGGTTTGTTTTTTTTATCAGTATCGGGTATTCTATGTCTGTGGGGAAAATGCTTAGTAAACAAGCTCTCTGTAATCTTCACTTGTCCATAAAGGTGATTTTGAAATCCTACTCCAATTATCAAAATATTCGTAGAATTCTTATGCCATTTTTTGTAGAGGAAATGGGGGAGGAAACAGGGAAAGAAGAAGGCATAGGTGTGGACCAGCAGTAGAAACAGAGCCAACAAAATTACAGGAATTATCATCAGTGTGCTGGCCCATTATTTCAGCCCTATGGCGGGACATTCTAGAATATTCAATACAAAGTCACTTTACGTCAACAAGCACATAGGAGTTCTGTGCATTTGAATATTAAAGCAATGCTTGCAAGACTCCTAGAACCTCCAGTTTTGAAGCTCTCTTGTTTTTTGCTAGGGTCTTATTCCTAGGATCCTAGTTTTGGCAAATATGTTTATACATGTAATTAGAATTAAAGATGTCCATTTTTAATTACTGCCATACAAACTGCTTTCACAAACCTTTTTTGCCC
Source organism: Rhinatrema bivittatum (assembly GCF_901001135.1). Taxonomy (NCBI): domain Eukaryota; kingdom Metazoa; phylum Chordata; class Amphibia; order Gymnophiona; family Rhinatrematidae; genus Rhinatrema; species Rhinatrema bivittatum. Next base: position 81,065,494 of record NC_042621.1, on the reverse strand, counting down.
TGAATTCATCCTTATGTTGTTTATTCTAGCAATGTTACTCGTGTATCAGTGTGATATTTGCGTGAAATTACAATAGGTTCAATATAGTAGTGCTGTGATTTATTAATATTCATAATAGTGTGAGACAGTAAGCAAGAGGAGTTTTCAATGAAAACTGATATTTTCTCAGGAATAAAGAAGGAATCAGGATGAAATGGTGAGGGGTACAGAGGGGACACTGATTATTTTTTAACTGCTAGCTTCATTGTCCACAATAATGACTCTAGTCCTGCTGCTTTCAGAAGCGGTCATTGAAGAAGTCTCAGTGGATCAGTAGCAAGTGCTAAATACTGCCATGTGGAAAATTGGGTTTGCTTCTTGGACCAGACTTCAATTCTCTGGGCCCAAGATGCTGCATAAGCAGCACTCACAACCCCCTGGAGGGATGGAGTATCAGCCATTGATCAACGGTGGAATCTAATAGACAATTAGGATTGATGTTATTCCTGTTCCATAGAACACATAATGCAGGGGTGGCCCACTCTAGTGCTCGAGATCCACAAACAGGAAAGGTTTTCAGGATATCTGCAATTAGGCCAGGATTTTAAGAGGTATGCCCAATTTTATAACATGTGCGCGCTGCTGCACACATGTTATAAAATCCGGGGTCGGCGCACGCAAGGGTGTGCACACTTGTGCACCTTGTGCGCACCGAGCCCCATTCCCTCTAAGGCCATTCCGAAATCGGAGCAGCCTTGGAGGGAACTTTCCTTCCGCCTCCCTTCCCACCGTCCCATCCCCTCCCCTCCCCTACCTAACCCGCCCCCCAGCCCTATCTAAAATCCCCCCTGACCTTTTTCTCAGTGGAAGGGAGTGGGCAGTGAAATGCCTCAGGGATCTGTATTGGGACCCTTACTTTTCAATATATTTATAAATGATCTGGAAAGAAATATGATGAGTGAGATAATCAAGTTAGCAGATGATACAAAATTGTTCAGAGTAGTTAAATCACAAGCAGATTGTGATAAATTGCTGGAAGACCTTATGAGACTGGAAAATTGGGCATCAAAATAGCAGATGAAATTTAATGTGGATAAGTGCAAGGTGATGCATATAGGGGAAAATAAGCCATGCTATAGTTACACAATGTTAGGTTCCATATTAGGTGCTACAACCCAAGAAAGAGATCTAGGCGTCATAGTGGATAACACATTGAAATTGTTGGTTCAGTGTGCTGCAGCAGTCAAAAAAGGAAAAAGAATGTTGGGAATTATTAGAAAGGGAATGGTGAATAAAACGGAAAATGACATAATACCGCTCCATGGTAAGACCGCACCTTGAATACTGTGTACAATTCTGGTCGCCGCATCTCAAAAAAGATATAATTGCAATGGAGAAGGTACAGAGAAGGGCTACCAAAATGATAAGGGGAATGGAACAGCTCCCCTATGAGGAAAGACTAAAGAGGTTAGGACTTTTCAGCTTGGAGAAGAGATGACTGAGGGAGGATATGATAGAGGGGTTTAAAATCATGAGAGGTCTAGAACGGGTAGATGTGAATTGGTTATTTACTCTTTCGGATAGTAGAAAGTCTAGGCGGCACGCCATAAAGTTAGCATGTGGCACATTTAAAACTAATTGGAAAAGTTCTTTATTATTCAATGCACAATTAAACTCTGGAATTTGTTGCCAGAGGATGTGGTTAGTGCAGTTAGTATAGCTGTGTTTAAAAAAGGATTGGATAAGTTCTTGGAGGAGAAGTCCATTACCTGCTATTAATTAAGTTGACTTAGAAAATAGCCACTGCTATTACTAGCAACGGTAACATGGAATAGTCTTAGTTTTTGGGTACTTGCCAGGTTCTTATGGCCTGGATTGGCCACTTTGGAAACAGGATGCTGGGCTTGATGGACCCTTGGTCTGACCCAGTATGGCATGTTCTTATTATTTTATTTATTTATTTTATTTAACGAGTTTTATATACCGTCATTCGGAAACGTCAAAATAACGCCATCATAACGATTTACAAAATAAGGTTATAGGGATAAAAGGGTTGACAAGGGGTGTAAAAACATAACATGTTATTAGGCTTAGTAGTAAACAAATTCAATGTTTAAGATCAAAATGAGTTCATTCTTATTTTAGAAAAGTATAGTTGTGCTGATATTCATTTAATCATGAGGTTGTAATGGAGGGCGGTGATGATTATTGATTCTTTGGGTGGTTTGATATGCTTTGTTGAACAACCAAGTTTTTAATTCTTTTTTGAATGTTTATTGGTTTTTTTGAATTTGAGTTTAGTTGGGAGGGAGTTCTAAAGTTTTGGGCCTCCAAGGGATATCGCTCTATTTTGAGTAGAGGTGAGTTGATTTGAGTGCGTTGGTAGTGTTTTTAGGAGTCCTTTATTTGCTGACCTCAGGTTTCTACTGGGGGTATGGAGTTGAATGTAGGGGCTTAGCCAATTTTTCTGTTCTTCATATATAATTTTATGTAGGATGGAAAGGACTTTATATTCGATCCTGTATTTTATTGGCAGCCAATGAAATGATATGAGGGTTGGGGTAATGTGGTCATGCTTTTTGGCACCTGAAAGGATTCTTGCAGCTGCATTCTGCAGGATTTGGAGAGGATGAATAGAGTTTAAAGGTAAGTTGAGGAGTAGAGAGTTGCAGTAGTCTATATTGGAGAATATTAATGATTGCAAGACTGATCTGAAATCATTATTTGAAAGAAATGGTTTTAGATGATGGAGTGTAAGTAGTTTATGATAACCTTCTTTAATTTTTGTTGATATATGATTTTTAAATGAAAGTTCTTTGTCTTATGTTCTTAGGGGAGCCCCGATGGCTTTCCTCGTTCCTTCTAAGGCAGTTCCGAAATCAGAGCAGCCTCGGAGGGAACTTTCCTTCTGCATCCCCCCCCCCTTCCCACCATCCCCTCCCTTCCTCTATCTATCTAAAATCCCCCCTGACCTTTGTTAAATAAGTTGCGCCTGCCTCTGGGCAGGCGTAGGTTGCGCACGCTGGCCAAGTGCCGGCGCACGATCCCCCGACACGGCTACTGTGCTGGAGGCCTCAGTCCCACCCCTGCCCCCGCCCCGCCCTACCCACTCCCCACCCCTTTTTTCAATCCCCGGGACATATGCGCAAATATGCAAAATAGACTCAGCGCATGCAGGAGCGGGTTTTCATGGTTACGTGCGTAATATATGCGCGTAACCCTTTAAAAAACCACCCCTTAATATGCATGGGATAGAACTGCATGCATAGCCTCCATTGTAAGCAAATCAATCTCATATTCACTGTGGATATCCTGACAACATGACCTGTTTTTGAGTCTCAAGGACCGGAGTTGGCCATCTCTGACATATAGGATAAATTTCAAACATCTCCGCATGGCTTCATATATATATACATATATGGGTTCATGCAGATTTACTGTTGTATTTTGGAATCTACTTGGATATATCTGTGCAGCTTCTAAAATACACATATCATTTGTCAAAAAAGTACATGCATACTGCTTATTTTCGCACACAAATACACATGCACTTTGAAATGTTCACGTGTACCCGGAAACTTGTATGCCAGGTTCTTATGGCCTGGATTGGCCACTGTTGGAAACAGGATGCTGGGCTTGATGGACCCTTGGTGACCCAGCATGGCAATTTCTTATGTTCTTAAAGAGCTGGGAAACACAGCAGTAATGTGAAACTAGATGTTGAGCATTATTAAGTATCTCCTAATGTCAAGCCTTATACAATTGTTCTTTCACTGAAAATACTTCTAAGAATGCTGGGAGTAAGTATCTCAAACAGACAGCAAGTAGTGCAATTCTCCCCCTTTTATTATTGCGAGCACACACTTAAAGCAGACAGCAACCCTGAATGCTCTTCTCCTGAATTTGGTATATTTATGGCAACTAAGCCCTTCAGTGCAGAAGGAGGCAATCCTAAAAAGAGATTGATTTCTACAGTGAACTTCCTTACTCAATAATATTACTGTGACAAGGCATGCCAGACAGACAGTGCTTCCTTTCTTCCAGAGTTACTGTGAGCAGACACTCCAGACAGATATCAAGCACTATGGTCTTCTCTGCCACCATAACAAGAAGGACAAAAACTGCATCTGGGCAAGAATCACTATCTGCTTAACAGGCTGATACAGAAAGAAACGCTGGAGAGCGGGCGAGTGCCCGCTCTCCCGGCGCGTGCACAGGCCAGTGTCCTGTGCGCGTGATACAGTAAATAAAATTATGCTAATTAGGGCCCACGGTGAAAGAAGGCGCTAGGGACACTAGTGCATCCTTAGTGCCTCCTTTTTGACAGGAGCGGCGGCTGTCAGCGGGTTTGACAGCCGACGCTCAATTTTGCCGGCATTGGTTCTCAGACCTGCTGACAGCCACGGGTTCGGAAACGGGACGCTGGCAAAATTGAGCATCCGGTTTTCAACCCGCAAGCCACGGGCTGATTTTAAAATTTTTTTATTTTTAATTATTTTTTACTTTTGGGACCTCTGACTTAATATCACCATGATATTAAGTCAGAGGGTGCACAGAAAAGCAGTTTTTACTGCTTTTCTGTACACTTTCCCAGTGCCCAGAGAAATTACGCGGGAATAACTAATAGGGCCATCAACATGCATTTGCATGTTGCGGACGCTATTACTTTCGGGGGGGGGGGGGGGGTTTGGATGCACATTTTTGACGCGCTACTACCTCTTACTGAATAAGGGGTAAAGCTAACACGTCGAAAAAGTGCGTCCAACTGCAGGTTAACAGTGCTCTCCGCCGGAGCGCACTGTACTGTATCGATCTGCAAGAGAGTAAATCTGCATTATCTTGCACATTGTACCCTATTGTATTGTATTGGGATAAGTGAAAACAGAACTATCTATTAATACATCAGTTGTGATTTTAAGAAAACATCAATTAATTCACTTTAATTTAGCATATTAGTTTATGCTATATTAATGGACATTATGAACTAATTGCATAGATTCTATTTATGACCACTACTTTATGGTATCAATCAGTGGAAAAAAACATCTCTGTACTATACAGCTATACAGTTGCTGTTTAAAAGCAGTCAATAAAGTTATTACTGCAGCAGTACATCAGCTATTCTTTGGACAGCAGAGGTAACAAAGGAGGAAACTGTCACACAGCTGATAATATCACAATCTGAAAGTATGACAGCCAATTCAGGAGAAAAAGTGTCAACAGCTATATCAGTGTTTCCCAACCCTGTCCTGGAGGCACACCTAACCAGTTGAGTTTGCAGGATATCTGCAATGAATAAGCATGAGCGAGATTTGCATACCCTGAAATCTTCATTGCATGCAAATCTATCTCATATATATTCATTATGGCAATCCTAAAAACCCGACTGGTTAGGTGTGACTCCAGGAGAGGGTTGGGAAAATTTGAGCTATATGCAATAAATATTTTTTTCGGCATAATGCTCTTTAGGTGAAATTTTAAGCACTTTAATCAGGTGGTCATAGACATTTTGAGCTTTATATAATTCTTGTTAATTGTGCACTATTTAAACCATAATCCTGAAAGCAGTGGATTGTACTGCTAAATAATCACCCATTCCAGAAAATTGATTTTCAAATGCATGTGATTTAAAGACAAAGGACCAAGGAATCTGTGAACAGCATCTCTGAATTGTACTTGAATAAATATTTTTGGAAAAAAAAAATTTCACTATAAACTATCTGGACTTGTGTAATGTTTGAGAAGCACAGCACATCTCCTTTCTGATGTAAAGACAAGGGCTATTATGTCACAGGCTACAGCTCGCCAGGTTCAACTATTGTGTTAAGAAAAGAGAATTTAAAAATGTGAAAACATTTCTCAAGCTCCTACATTAGCAGCAAGATCCAGTGAGTTTCTGCCACTGATTAGTTCCCAGAAACCTTCCATTTTCCTTAATAGGTTAATATATATTGTATGAGATTCTCATTTAGTTCAGTTTAGACAGCTTGGTTTCACTTTATGGGACTTCATTATATAGTAAGAAACATCTTTAACAGCATGAGAATTACCGTAAATCAGATCAAATCAGAGCTTCCAAAGTCTGTCAATATTTCTTCAAATTAATGTACTTTAAAAATTCATCCCTTATCTAATTTCTCAAGTGCATGACACACTGTATGGATTCTTGTAGATGTTATGAAGGATTAGTGCCCACATTAGCGTAATTAGTCTGTGAACAGCACAGAATAATGTGTTTCTGCGGCGCGTTGAATTGGCCAATATTCATCAAGGAATGAAACATTTTCTTTGTTCAAATGTCTTCATTATTTACCAAAGTACTCTGGTCTTTCAAAGCCCACAAACAGGGCTGGTTTTTAAGGATATCCACAGTGAATATTCATCAGACATGTATGCATGTTTGGGCTGAGAACCAGGCAATTTGGAAATTTTGGAAAACCAGACATGTTTGCAATTCTAAAGAACTGGAGTTGTACACCTCTAGTTTAGAGTATTTCAGTAATACATGTGAAAAAGAAAATTTGCTGAATCCCAGTGGAGGCAATTTTCAAAATAGCCAGCATAGTTACGAAGTCCATGTGCAGTTTTAATGTGAACTTTGCAGCAATTATCAAAGGGAAAGTGCAAGCATGCTTTCAGATTCCCAAACCTATTTTAGGGGACCCTCATCCTGTTGGGTTTCAAGATATCCACCATGAATATGCATGAGATAGATTTGTATGCACTGCCTCCATTGCATGCATATTTATCTCATACATGTTTATTGTGGATATTCCAAAAACCTGACTGGCTGAGGATCCTCCAGGATAGATATGGGAACAACTGGTCTAGGGATAAAGTATCTGCACAGATTTGCATCTACATTTTGATGTCTCCCTTAACCTAACTCCACATCGAAGCTTGCCTACTTTTCCCCATGAATAAAAGTGCTTGCATTATTGATACCCATGCATAGTTTTATCTATGGAAAGGGTGAACATTTTTTTTTTAACTTTTTATTTTAAACTGCACATATCAACAAATTTGGTTCACCATACAATATAATTTTGCAACTTTTATTTATTTATTTATTTATTTATTTATTATTTTGTTATACCAACTTTCATGACAAGAATCACATCAACCCGGTTTACATTTAACAATGTGAATAAGGCAGGGAGTAACATAATAATCAATAATCAAAGTTCAAACATCTTATACATATTCAAACAACTTATACATATTATCAAGGTAGTACCAGCACCCCAAACCATACTGAGATTGCAACTTATACATATTATCAAGGTAGTACCAGCACCCCAAACCATACTGAGATTGATAAATATATTAGTCTGCTTCATACTTGTTACACCATCCTTCCATTATTCACATTTTGAGACAAACAATTTACTTGTGTTAAAAGCGTTTGAAAACTGCCATCATTAAACTCAAACAAAAGTATACGAAGCAAGAAAAGCTGACCAAGTAAGATAGGTTGTATGAAAATCTAAAGAATTCCTCTATGTCCATTGTATGTGAACATTGAATTGTAAATAATCATTGTATAGTTGTTGTTATTATTAGAATGTAAACATTTGCACATACAATGAGTGGGTGGTTTTTTTTTCTATATTTTTGTAGCTTCTTTGATTTACAGTACTTTTAATTAGCTGAAAAAAACTCCATCACTAGGACATTTTGTACATTATGGAAAATATTTTTGATCTCTTAAATCAAGATGTGAAAACTTTTTTTTATAAGTTAGTAAACTAGTTCAAACTTTCAAGAAATGTATGAGTTGGTATAGTGACTTTTTAATATATATAATATATATATTTATTTTATTTATTTTTATTTTATTTAATAGGTTTTTAATATACCGACGTTCGTAAGACACATCACTCCGGTTTACAATTAACTCTGAGAAGGAGGAATTACAGTGAACAGGGAGACAGGGGGCTGGAGCAGGCGAGAATGGGAAAGTCGATCGAGACAGGGAGGGGGAAGGAGAAAGACGGGCAGAAAAGAGAGAATAGAGTGAAAAACAACTATAACAGTAGAAAAACAGCAGATTGAAGAACTTATTTACAGTATTTCATTATATTACATCAACAAAGGGTAGAATCAGGGAATGAGGGGTACAGCTATATGTACTAGGCATGTTTCTGGGTGACTAGGATGGCCACCCCAGTACCAGTGAATCAGCATTTGGCTTTAATGGATTTGCCTAACTAGAGAGATCCGCAGCGGGCAGATGTGATGAGAATTTCCCCAAAGATTTTAATGAAATGTCTCCAGAGATTCTAGGGAAAGTCCAAAAGTGTTATCAAACTCAAACCAGCTTGAATTTTTTTCGCACAGCTAGCATTTGAAATGAGCTTTTAATACTTCCATTAAACTAAAAGTCTCTCATAGATCTCTGTCTGCTAAACATTTTAGTCTGATTTATAAAAGATTTTCTGGTAGGCATAAGCTGAGATACAATTCAGGACCTTTGTATCCCCAGATGTGTTATCCTTGTCAGGACTTTCTTGCCTTTTGCTTCTATCCCCAGGCAATCTTACATTTCGTCCACACTAGGAATCTAATCTCTTCTGTCTGATTCATCTACGTGATAATACTTATTTTTTTTATAGTTTGGAATTCTGCCTTCCATTGCGTTTCTAGTGTGGTTACCTACTTGTATTCAGTCCATCAAGGGAGTGCTCAACAGAAAAGAAGCTGCCTCAGAACTCGAATGCATCGTCTTTATTTCATGCTCGGTTTTTCTTTCTTTAGCAAAGGAGTCTATGGTACCTTATCCAAATCACAGTCATTCTACAGCAACTCAGAGAGGGGCCAGTGAGTGACCTGGTTCTGAACTATAAGAGATCTTTTGTAGTAAGCTCACCTCCAAATATGACATTATCCAAGTAGGTGACTTATTTACATAAATGCATGGGTGATTAAAACTCAGACAATTTTTTTTCAGATATTCCTTTTACTCATAATATGCATCACTTGTTCCCTTTTAAAAAGTGAAAAGCAAAATGAATAGAAAGAATCCTCCTCCCGTTAATGGATACTAGCTACTGGATATTGCCAGGGGTTCCTTGTTTTAGGGCGTGTTTCTTGATAAAATTATAGTAAAACTTTATGCAGGCCACCTGTCAACTCTGACGTCAGAGGCCTTATGTTCTTAAAATTTATTTATTATTTATTTAACACTTTTATATACCTATATTCTTGTAACAAGTTACAAATCACTTCGGTTTACATTGTAACAATAACCATCGCATAAACGGATGCATTACATTAAACGACTGCATTACATTAAATCAAGACTTCAGCCTTGTGCATCTCTTAGATTTGTGGCTGGAATTTTGATTCTCACTTTAAGTCATGGAGAAGGTGTTCTGTTAGACTTCATTCATTATACTTAAGCTAAAGATTTTATGCATTCATGCTTGTGGAATATAATTTATTTTAAGGGGCATTTTATTTTCTGGAAGATAGCATTTCCTGTACATAAATGCAGATTCTGTAGCATCTTTTATATTTCCTCACATCCTATTTGTGCTCTCTGCATTCTATATCATCTATTAACTGTTACATACTAAAAACATTCTGCATGTCGGACATTAGGGAAATATGATGTGTATGAGTGTTCTTTATTATGTGCAAAGCACTCTGAAATCCAGGATACCTTGCCACGTTGAAGAAAAAATTTGCAGGACAAATGTGATCAGAGTTTACATGCATATTGTTAAACATGGCTTTATTGCTGTGGCCTTTGAAGTTTATTCATGACACATCAGAATTTTCAGAAAAAGACCTTAAATTCTGCTTCTTCTTAACCTCTTTATATATTGACTGTATCCTTGGAGGAGCATTTGGGGTTGCCTAAGAGGTCTGTGCCTTTAAGCCTTGATGATGTTACCAGTCACTTATTCTTTTTTCCTAAAGGTAGGTCCAAGGCAGATTACATATTCATAAGTAATAGATATATACAAAGGTAGATTACAAGTACTCTAAATAGATAAGAAGTGGGTACTTTAGGTAGCAATAAGGAAGAAGGTGCTCTGGGCATATATTGATTATATTTAGTTACGAAGTAAGTTAAACACATTTGGATAGATGTAGTTTGGACATGGGTGGGATTTGCGGTTGGGGAGACTTCTAGTTGGCAGGTACTAGAATCTTTTGTATAGACTAAGGAAATGTCTGGCTAAACAGCCAACCTTTGACTTATTTCCGGAAGGTGAGGTAGCAAGTTTCCAAGCAAAGCACTAGGGGCAAAGCAGACATTGGGAAAGATATTCAGGACTCAGTTGATGAACACATTTGAAGACAAAGCAAAGCGTTTCAGAGTTTATCCTGTTCTCAACTGAAAACTAGTATAAGTATCTCACAATTGGCAAAACATGATCAGTGGATTTGACACCTACCAAAAGTCTAGCTGCCGTATTCTGTAAAAGATGGAGGTGCCTGAGGTTGTATTGTGTAATGCCATGGAATAGAAAAGTACAATTGTCAGGGAGGTAAGTGATCAATGAGTGTATGAAAGTAGCTAGATTGCATTTCTTGAATTAGTTACACAGTTCATGAATCTGACATAGGTTCATAAAGAAGGTCTTAACCACTGCTGAGATATAGGTTTGATACTGTGATACTGGTTGAGTTGTGCCTTCAGACTATGTACATTTAGGGGTAGATTTTAAAAGGGTTACGCGCATAAGTTATGCGCGTAACCCTTTAAAAAAAAACCTGCGCCCACCGAGCCTATTTTGCATAGGCTCGGCGGCACGCGCAAGCCCCGGGATGCATGTAAGTCCCGGGGCTTTCTGGGGGGGGGGGCATGTCGGGGCCGACGCGACATTCGGGGCATTCTGGGGGGCATTTTGGGGGCGTGGACTAAGGAAATGTCTGGCAGGTGTAACTTTTAAAACACAGGTAGGGGGGATTTAGATAGGGCTGGGGGGGGTGGGTTAGGTAGGGAAAGGGAGGGGAAGGTGTGGGGGGGTGGAAGAAGAGTCCCCTCCGAGGCCGCTTCGGTTTCGGAGCAGCCTCGGGAGGAACGGGCAGCGCGCGCAGGGCTCTGCGCGCGCAAGTTGCACAAATGTGCACCCCCTTGCACGCACCGACCCTGGATTTTATAAGATACGCGTGGCTACACGCGTATCTTATAAAATCCGGCGTACTTTTGTTTGTGCCTGGTGCGCGAACAAAAGTACGCACGGGCGCACTTTTAGAAAATCTACCTCTTAGGTTATAAGGGGTTACAAAAATGGTGTGTACAGTTAATACAGAATGCCCATATTGGCTTATCCAGAAGAGTTTGGACTTGGAATGGTTTACCTTGAGTTCAGAGTACCACTGCTGAGAGACAGTCATTGAGATTAGCAATGGCTGCTGTTTGTTCAGTTCCTATTTAGCATAAAGCTGAATGTCATTGGGAAATAGGTGAGATTCAACGTCAAAAGATTAGATGAGATTGGGATTGCAAATTAGATAGATATAGATGTTGAAGAGGGTTGGGGAAAGAATTGAACTCAGGTGCACGCCACAGGTGAGATCAGTAGGTTTGGATGTTTTGTTGGACTATGAGATGGACTGTGATAGGAATGATTTGAACAATTCGAGAACAAAACCCTCAATGTCTCTCAAATATTGTAGCTGGAGTAGATGGTCAACAGTGTCAAATGCAGTGGAAAAATCTAGTAGGACCAGGAGGGGGTTGCCACCTTGGTAGTACAGAAACAAAGAAAACATAATGGCAAAAAAATGACCATATCTCCTATCTAGTCTGCCTATCCACTTGCACTACCTACCACTTTCTCAGAGATTCCCTGTGGTTATCCATTATTTTCTCGATTTCAGATACTATCATTTTCTCTACCACCTCCACAGGAAGGCTGTTCTTTGCATCTACTACCCTCCCTGTAAAAAAAATATTTCTTTAGATTACCCCAGAATGTAACCCCTTTCATCCTCATCCGGTGACCCCTTGTTCTAAAACCTCCTTTGAAAGAAACCTGCTCCTGTGCATAAAAATCTTGGAGGTATTTAAATGTCACTATCATATTTTCTCTATTTTGTCTTTTCTCTAGGGTATGCATGTTTAGATATTTAAGCGTATCCCCTTTTGCTTTAGAACACAGACCATTGATCATTTTAGTAGCCACCATCTGGATTGACTCAAAATGATTTATATCCTTTTGAAGATGCGGTTTCCAGAACTGTATATAATATTCCAAATGAGGTCTCACGAGGGACTTCTATAGGGGTAATAGCACTTCCATTTTTCTGCTGACTATTCCTCTCCCTAAGTAGTAAAGCATATTTCTAGTTTTGCCTTCACCTTATCCAACTATTTAGACATCTTAAGATCATCAGATATGAACACCCCCAGATCCTGTTTTTCTTTCATGCTTATAAGAATTGTATCCCTCTATGATATCTCTCCCTTGGGTTGTTGTAGCCAAAATGCATACCTCTGCATTTTAGAATTTAATCTTAACTGCCAGATCCTAGACCATTCCTCAAGTTTCACAAGATTTCTCATCATGTTTTTCACACCTTTTTGGCTATGTACCCTGTTGCAGATTTTGGTATCATTTGAAAAATTGCAAACCCTTCCCAACAATCCTTCCACATTAGTGTTCACAAAAATTGTGAAAAGAACCAGTCCAAGGACTAATCCCTGTGGCACACCGCTGGTAACGCCCCTCTCCTCTGAGTGAACTCCATATACAATTATCTTTGTTGCTTTCCACTCAACCAGTTTCTAACCCAGTCGGTCACTCTAGAACCCATACCCAGGGAGCTCAATTTATTTATTTTCTATGTCACCTTTGTAGAATTGTGTCATATGCCTTACTTAATTCAAAGTATAATACATCTGATACTCTTCCCTGATCCAACTCTGTCACCCAATAAAAAAAATACTGATCAGATTTTTCCAACAAGACCTACCTCAGGTTAAAACTAGGGATGTGAATCGTTTTCCATATCGTCTTAACGATAGAAATCGTGTGGCAGGGCAAGAAAATCGTCTTAGGCACGATTTTTTAGTTAAAAAATCGTTAAAAATCGTTTTTTCCGATTAGTGCGCACTAACTCGAGTTAGTGCGCACTAACTGGGAGTTAGTGCGCACTAACTGAAAATGATACAATTTGACACTTTTCAGGTCAGTTAAGGTCAGTTTAGGAATGAATATGTATTCCTATTGGCTGCCCTCTTATTTATTCATGTTACCAAGTTTCCTACTGACAGTATATGGGGGATGGGAAATGGAAACAGTTGGTAGCTTGACAAAACAAGTAATGTGATCAGTCAATGTGACTAGAACTTGTGCCCTACCCCTGATACCAGGGGTATTGTGATCTTCCTGCACACAGTGCCCTATCCCTATTAATACCAGGAGTGTTGTGATCTTCCTGCACACAGTGCCCTATCCCTAATACCAGGGGTGTTGTGATCTTCCTGCACACAGTGCCCTATTCCTGATACTGGGGGTGTTTGTGATCTTCCTGCACACAGTGCCCTATTCCTGATACCGGGGGTGTTGTGATCTTCTTGCACACATCCCGATATCAGGGATAGGGCACTGCGTGCAGGAAGATCACAACACTCCTGGTATTAATAGGGATAGGGCACTGCTATGCAGGAAGATCACAACACCCCTGGTATCAGGGATAGGGCACTGTGTGCAGGAAGATCACAATACCCCGGAGGAGTGAGGGTCAGGCAGCTCCCCCCCTGTCTGCGAAGCCAGCCTCTCACTAGTAATGCAGGGAGGGAGCTGTCTCAGACTTCACCATCCTCCCCCCCCCCCTCACCCACACACCATTCACTAGCTGGGACATGGGGGAAGTCAGGAGTGAGGGTCAGGCAGCTCCCCCCTGTCTGTGAAGCCAGCCTCTCACTAGTAATGCAGGGAGGGAGCTGTCTCAGACTGGTATCAGGGTTAGGGCACTGTGTGCAGGAAGATCACAACACTCCTGGTATTAATAGGGATAGGGCACTGTAAGAGATGACTGTAGTAGATTGAATAAAGATCTGATGTTTCTGCTCTCCTCACACCAAACAAAAACAACACACAAGCAGAGAAGCCCTTCTTACAAAGCTGAGCTAGTGAGTTAAGTAGGAGGAAAAGTAAACATACTGGTGCCAGTGTGGCTACTTAAAAATACACTTACCAACAATCAATTACATATATTTTGAACTGTGTACAGTTCCAGCCAGGACACCTTTCTAAAATGCACAGTGATTGGCAAATTAAACATGCACTAGCATTTCAGGTGCCTGCTACAAAAATAATAAACAAACAAGTTCTAGTCACGTGAGTGCTGATCATTACATTACTTTTTTGTCAGCTTCCACTGTTTCCATTTCACATCCCCCCAACCATATTGGTAACATCAATAGATAAGAGCACAGCCAGCCATAGGAATACATACATACATATTCATTCCTAAGTGACCTTACTGACCTGGGAAGTGTGAACACTTTGTTTCATTTTCTGTTGGTGTTCGTTAGTTTCCAGTTCCATTTCCCATCCCCCAACCATCACCTCAGTTGTAACCTTGGGTAATATCAATAGATAAGAGGGCAGCCAGCCAATAGGAACACATATTCATTCCTAACTGACCTTCAGTGACCTGGAAAGTGTTTATTTGTATCATTTTCAGTTAGTGCGCACTAAATCGAGTTAGTGCGCACTAACGGGGAGTTAGTGCACACTAAACTCGAGTTAGTGCGCACTAACACGATTTAAAACGATTTTTTAACGATAAATCGTTAGAATTTCTATTGTATCGTGTTCTATAACGATTTAAGACGATATAAACATTATCGGACGATAATTTTAATCGTTGAAAAACGATTCACATCCCTAGTTAAAACTATGCTGCCTCAGTGTAAGTGGATGCTGTTGATTAAGGTTAAAAAGACATATTCCAGTCCCATGGTCTTCCTTGAATCCCAGTTTTTTAAGGATGAAGGAAGCTGGCCTCATCAAAGAAGTCTAGGAGTTAAAAGTAGACTACTTCCTCCACTAGCTTGGATAAGAATGGAAGGCTGGAGACTAGGAAATAGTGATTGACTATTATGGGGCTGGTGTTTGGTTTCTTCAAAATGGATTTGATAATAGTCTTTTTAAATGAGACAGCAGCTTTGGGTTATCATAGCACTGATTTATGGTGGGTAACCAGGGAGACATGTGGATGAATTTGAGAGGTGTGGGGTCTAAAAATCTAAAGCCTGTGGATGAACTTTTCTAATATGGGTCCTCCATGATGGTACTAGATGTCATGGAATCAGGTCTGGAGAGTTCCTTCTCTAGTTGAAATAGTTTCACAGAATGATTCTTTGCTATAGTTTGAGATTTTATAAATATAATACTTTTTTTTTTGCCAGTCGAATGTATGTCTTGTACCTTTTGTGTGTTTCTTGTATATGTGTAAGATAGTATCTGTTTTTGGTTTATGCCATTTCCACTTTAGTGTTATGATGCATGGCTTACCTACCTCCAATGCCGGCTGACCCTGCATTTAGCTGAAATGCCACTCTCCAATTCCAGGGCCAAGTGAGGCCCACATGCCAACGTGGTGTCCAGGCCCCACCATTGTCCTGCTTCCTCCAGCTCTCTCCTTAGGCACAAGCGCAAGGCTTGTACCCGTTTTTAAAGGAATCTTGGTGGGAATCCAGCCCAAGATGCTCTGTGATGACATCAACTTCAAGACCTATAAAAGGGCCTTTCCAATGCCTCTGTCTTGCCTTAGGAATGGATCCTCTTTTTTTGTGCAGTGTCTGAGTCCAGCCTCATCTAGTCTTGCCTCCTCCAGCTTTCTCAGCCTTGCATCACCCAGCTATGTCCAGCCTTCCCCAGCCTTGCCTCATTCAGCCTTGCCATCTCTGTTGTCTTGTCTTGTCTGTCTGTCTTGCCCTTGTTCTCAGAGTCTTGCCTCACCTTATCTTTTCTGCCTTGTCCTGTCTGCCCTTCTGTGTCTTGTCTGTCTTGGGCTGATTTCCTGGTTCTGAGCCCAGCTATGGACTTTCTCTACTCCTCTCCCTGCTGCCTAGATCTGAGCTTGTTTCGTACTCTGACTATGCCCTGTCTACTGCCAGCCCCGACTCTTGGCTAGTCTCTGGACTCTTTCCTATACTCTGTGACTCATCTAAGTACTGCTTGCTGCCGAAACCTAAGGGCTCAAACAGAAGGGGAGGCAGCTGGTTCAGGTGAAGCTTTAGTCTGTCCCGTGTCAAAGAGCATTCTGCAGCTGCCGGCATAGACCTCACAGGGTCACCCCCAAGGCAGTGTCAGCTGAGCTGCAGCATGAAGGGCTCACACTCACTCTGCTCTTTACATTTTGTTGATAGGATTGTTGCTTGAAGAGTCATAGACCATCATTGATCCAAAGATAATTTTTGGGGGTTCTGTTTGAATTGAGTTTGAGGAGAGCTAGGTTGCCAATGGCTGTAGTGAATACTTCATTCCATTGTTGGACAAGATGTTTTGCTGGTTCTGAAGTTGTTGTTATATTTGGTAGTTTAAGCAGCTTGCTGATGTTGTCACTAGTGACAAAGGATATATTTCTGGTAAGAGGGTTGGGATCAGGAATATGAAGGGGTTTGTCTGTAGTGGGTATTGAAAGCTGCATTAGGTAGTGGCTTCACCAAGATATAGAATCCATCATTTATCATGAATCTGGCTGCTAGGCAGCTCCCAGTCAGCAGGAGCTCTCACTGTAAAATGCTGGGACCTGCTCTAGCTGCTGCCTTGAAGGCTGCATGGTGCAGCAAGGCCAGCATGGTAAGAATCTCCCTCACAGTCTACTCCCCATCTCAGCATGGAGTCTTCTCTCTGCCTTTGGCCATTTGCTCTTGTGTGCTTGCCTGTGTAACCTTGCCCTTGCTGTTGGTTCTTGGACCATTGCCTGTGTAATCTTACCCTTCTTTGATTCTAGATCTTTATCTGTATAATCTTGCCTTTGTCTAGTTCCTGCTTTTTTGGGTTTCTAGCCTGCCTGTCCTGCCTGTCTTGCCTCCTGTCTGTGCTCCTTATCTTGTCCTTGTCTTATTTGGGCCTGGGTATATTCCGTGTCTTATCCTGCCTTGTCTAGGCCCTCCTGTGACCCCCCTTGTCAGTGTGTTTCCTTGCTGTACTCATGTCCTACTCTGTAGGCCTTCCACTGGCTCTCCTGCTCCTTGTGGGTCTATGAGTGGCCCTTCTGCTCCTTGTGGGTCTCCCAGTGACCCTTCTGTTCCATGTGAACTTTCCAGTATAGCTTCTGTTTCCTGTGGGCCTCCCTGTGCCCTTGCTTTGTATCTTGTCCAGATCTTCCAGTGGCCTATCTTGTTTGTGTTTATTTCTTGCTCTGTCCTTGCTTTATGACTTGTCCAGGACATCAGTCGCCTAGCTCTCCTGTGTGTTCCTTGCCTTGCACCCAGTTCCAGTCTTGCCCTATCTCCTGTCTACTTGTTTTCCCTTTCTTGCCAGTGAATTCCTTGTTCCAGTGAGTACCCTGTTCCTGACCCACTGCACCACCTCCAAAAGACCTGCAGGCTCAACCTAAGGGGGATGTGGCTTGTCAGGCAAACAATCCATGTTGGTTCTGCCTGCTCCTGACTCCTGCAGACCTCATGCCTGACCAGCATTTTCCTGACTCCTGCTCCTCCTGTTTGGGGGCAACCTCACCAGCCCAGCCATGACACCATTACTGTATTACCATCTAAAAAGATGCTGGGGAAGTGGACTATCAAGTGTAGAGCATGGCCATCCTAATGGGTGGTCAATTTGACTTGCTGAGTAAGGTCCAGATATTCCATGTTTCTTTGAAAGCTGAAGATGCTACTTTTGGGAGGGGCCTTTGAATAGTAGTTGAAGTCTCCTAGTACAAGGAGTATGTTGGTAGAGGTAGGAAGGTCACATAAGAGTCCCATGACTTGGAAAGGAAACAAGTTTATTATATGATGAGTGATACATTAGGACAAGTTTCGTTCCCTCCTTTCCTTGGAATTTCAGGGCAAGGAATTCTGGTTTCCCTGCTTGCTGTTCTACGACCAAACCTATCACTTGAGTATGTGATTCTTCTGTTAATACTGCTGAACTTATGTGGGTTGTGACAGAAAATTTATTGCTCTTTTTTTTAAGAAATATGTCACTGATTTATAACTTAACTACTGTAGTTGAACTGTTACCCTGGCTTCAGTGGTGATAGAGTTTGTAATGTATCCAACTTTGGAGTTTAATTAAATTATTGGTATATGCAGAGTGAAAACATTTGTTTTGGTTTATTCATTCATTTCATAGGTCACAGTCATTTACCATTATCAATAGGTGAAGCAATGCAGCCTATTTTGGGCTCCCAAACTGGGCTTTTTTTTAAATCATTTCTAATGAAACTGGTAGGTAGACATTATCAGAAGGGTGAAGGCATGCCAACACATTGAGACTTTGTCAATGTAGCACATAAAGTGGCATGAAGAGCCCAAGGACACGTAATGGGGCAAAACACTAACAACAGTAGCAGGAATTCTATAAGGGCATCATCAGAGGAGCAAAGCAGTATCAAGAGTGACAAGAACTCTCCAAGGCTTCAAAAGTGGAGAAGAGTGCACCAACAACAGTATAATGACATCCCCCCTCGCAACGCTGCACAAGAAGAGCAAGGCAGCACCAAGTATGGCATGAAGAGCTCAAAGCAACATGAAGGGGGGAACACCACACCAAAAGAGAGAGAAAATCCCTCAAGTCAGTAGGAGCACTGGCTGGCCAGCACCATCTTTAAAGATGGCCGCCACCATCGTATAGATGGATGCCGCCATCTTTAAAGATGGCCGCCGCCATCGTAAAGATGACCACCACCATATTTAAAGATGGCGCCGGCCATCCAGTGCTCCTACCATGTGACAGGGGCCGGCCAATGGCATGGATACCCTGTCACATGGTAAGGGCAAAGGGCCATTGGCGCCATCTTTATGAGTGGCAGCTGACGGCCCGAGAACGGGAGATCGCTCCCGGCACCACCACTAGACCACCAGGTAATTTTAAAATGTTTTGGGGGGCTCGGGAGGGTGGGGGAAACTAAGGGGTCATTTTTAAAGGGTCGGGTGGGTTTTTTTTTATCGGGCCATCGTCGCCATTTTTGAGTGGCAGCCAAAATGGCGCCGATGGCCCAAGAGCGGGAGATCGGTCCCCGCGCCCCCACTGGCCCACCAGGTACTCGTAAAAAGTTTTGGGAGGGTTTGGGAGGGTGGGGGAAGGTAAGGGGTCAATTTTAAAGGGTCGGGCCTCACTAAAAAAAAATTAACGATGTAAATCGGAACCGATTTCAATTCACATCACCACCGATCAGATTTTTTTCTCCCTCTAGCCGAACCCAATCATTAAGACGATTGGGCACCCGATTCACATCCCTAATGCACACACACTGCCTGCTCTTGGATATGCATATGTGTGGTAATGGAGGGAACAACGAGGCAAACATCACCTAAATATATATTTGAGCACCATTGATCAATGAATGTCTCATAACCGTTTGGTATTAACCATTCAAAAAACATATATTATTATGTTATCAAGAACATAGAAATGAATCAGACCATGTTAATTTGGAATTTAGGAATTACTTTTTACCCATACAGAACACTGTTCATGACCTGGTAGTAATAATAAACACTAATCTCTCTATGAAAAGTCATATTAACACCATAATACGTAATGGCTACATGAAGTTACAGATGTTAAAACTTTTAAAAACATTACTTCATATGGAAGATTTTAGTTCTATAGGCATTGGTATTTTCTGGAATAGATTACTACAATTTATTATTCTTAGGCATTCCTTTATCAAGTCTACGTCCTGTACAATTATTGCAGAACTCTGCTGCTAGATTACTATCTGATACAAAAAAGTATGACCACATCACACCTGTACTTGCTGATTTACACTGGCTCCCGATCAGAGCCAGAATCAAATTTAAGATTCTCACATTAATAAATAAATTAATATACAATAAAGATACTCCATGGGTAGGCTCCAGATTGCATATTTACACTCTAACAAGAACATTGAGATCTCAAAATAGAGGGCTGTTGGAAATTCCTTCAGTACGATTACCTCATATTGGTGAGGTAAGAGAAAAAGCCTTTTCTATAGCAGGCCCAATACTCTGGAACACATTACCTGAATATTTAAGAACACTAGATGATGCAAAACCTTTTTTAAAAGGGCTTAAGACCTAGTTGTATAACGAGGAGTTTGTCAAGGTAGAGCCTAAGTTACTAGCATAGTATGCTATGAAAAAAAAAACTGCTGTAATGTGATATTTTGAACTCTAATGCTTTTTATTTTTCATTTCTTTATTTTTTTTATCCTTTTCATTTTATGTCACTTTTACTCTTTTTGTTTATTTCCAATTGAATTATTCATATTTAATGCTTTTTATTAGTAATATATTTTTATTATTATGCATGGTTTTCATGTAAACCGCTGATATTTGTTTGAATGGCGGTATAAAAAAATAAATAAAAAAATAAAAGGTGCCCTAAAAATGAATGAATGAACCAAAATAAAAATGTTTCCTCTGTACACTCCTACTAGGCAAGGAAAAGACAGAGTAAATCTCTGGAAGAGGCTTGATATAATTTCTGTATGGTGTCAGTCTAGGAAGGAGATGGCTGGGCTAAGAGTTGATCTTCACTGGAGGCTAAGATGCTACTGATTAAAAGAACAGAAGCTATTTAGCCACTAGCTGTTTAATATCCTATGATTCAGGTAATCCAGGATGATTCTTCTTTTGAATCTGTTTTTGAAAATACTGCCTCCATTACCTAGGAAGCAGCAATCATGAAGGGGTACAGTCCTGGTTCTAGGTGATCCACTTCTGCAGTCCTTACCTTAATGACTTTTGTGTGGTATAATCCATTGAAGGCTAAATACCAGATGATGAGGAATGTTCCTAACTGATGCTTTTGGGATTAATGGGGAGGTGGTAGCTGTTGGACCATCTGATCAAAAGTAGATATCCAGTAGGCTTTAGGCCAAATGGACTACCTCTGCCACCAGTTCCCATCAGAAATGTTCTGTGCCAGAGATGCAGGAGCACCTCCAAGATATCCAGTCTCAGAAGCTGTGGCTTACTCTGGAGATGCCTGGACAATTTATGGCATACCCTCTAGAATTTCTTCCTGAAAGTTTTTTTTGGGTTTAAAACATTTACTAGAATAAGCTATCTAGTTGCAAAAGCTCTAATTCTTCAATTAGAGCTTTTACTGTTTACTGTTTACTGTTAGTTACTTATTTATTTCTATTTACTACTTTTATTTTATTTATATATTTATTGTTATTATCTATTTATTATTACTTCTTAATTGTTAACATTATTATATATATTTCCCTGTTATTTGGATTAACCATGTTCATTGTAAGCCTCTAACTTGAAGCGATATTTACTGTTCATTGTAAACCGGGGTGATATGTATATTATACAGGAACCTCCGGTATATAAATCCTTTAAATAAATAAATAAATAAATTATTAGACTATTATAATGCCATACACATTGATCTGCCTGCAACATCCCTGAAACTGTACAACTCCTGCTGAATTCAGCTGCATGGTTAATTACAGTGAAAAATATCAGGGAACACATTACCCCAGTTTTAATTGATCTTCACTGGCTGTCTGTGCAAAGTTGTATTCAATTTAAAATTGCATTGTTGGTTCATAAAATGTTGCAGCTTGACTCTTTCCTGTAGATTAATGTACTATTGTATATTTTTAACCCTGCCCGCTAGTTGTGGTCCTCACAGAGAGACATGTTCTTCTCTCCATCACCTCCACTGGGGCTGAAGTAAGTTGCACTCGCTGGCCGACTGCCGGCGTGCGATCCCAAGCACAGCGGCAAATGGCCGCTGTGCCTGGAGCCTCTGGTACTGCCCTGCCCCTCCTCTTCCTGCCCCTCCTCTTCCTGCCCCTTTAGTAAAGCCCTGGGACTTACACGTGTCCCGGGGCTTAATGCGTGTCATCGGGCCTTTTGAAAATAGGTCTGGTGCGCGTTACCTTTTTAAAATCCGGCCCATTGTTACTATTCTATGGAAAAGTAAGTACATATAAAGAGGGCATTTTGAAGGTGTTCCAGGGCAGGGTTGGCAGTTATGCATACATTTATGTATTTTATGGACAAAATACATACATACATCATCAAACATGCACATGCTTTTATACTTGCTAATCAAGTTATGGAAATTAAATCTAATTTCTCTTATCTGTAGATTTTGGAGGGTGTTGTTTAGAGCAAGTGCAGACTGGTGAGTGAACTGGTACAATTCTGGGTAGGTTGGTGTACGTCTCAGCGAACTGGTGCTTGGAAGTACGCACACAAGAATTTCATTAATGAGAGAAATGCATACATCGGTCAAATTTATAAAATACTTAACCTTAATTTTATGCTCAGAGTTATTATATGTGCATGTTCAAATTAATTAATGCAAAACATATATGCATGTATTTATATAAAGCTGGTACATAAAATATTTGGCTCCCTGCAGTAAGAGAAACTATGGGGCAGATTTTCAAAGGGTTACGCTGTAAGGTACATGTGTAACGCCCGAAAAGCTGCCCTTGCCTGCCCCTGTGCGAGCCGAGCCTATCTTGTATAGGCTCAGTGGTGTGCGCAAGCCCCGGGATGCGCATATGTACCGGGGCTTGCAAAAAGGGGCGGGGTGTGGGTGGTCCGGGGTGGAGGCAGGGGCAGGGCGGGGCCTAAACCTCCAGGCACAACAGCCATTTGCCGCTGTGCCCAGGATCGCGGGCCAGCCGTCGGTCGGCACACGTAACTTCTTCAACAAAGTTAAAAGGGGGGTTCTAGGTAGGGCTGGGGGGTGGGTTAGGTGGGGGAAGAGAGGGGAAGGTGCGGGGGCAGAAGGAAATTTCCCTCCGAGGCCGATCCGATTTTGGAATGGCCTCGGAGGGAATGGAGGCAGGCTGCGCGGCTCGGCGTGTGCAAGTTGCACAATTGTGCACTCCCTTGCACGTGCCGACCCTGGATTTTATAACATGCGCACGGCTGCACGTGCATGTTATAAAATCAGGCATAGATTTGTTCGCGCCAGGTCGTGTGAACAAATCTGCGCCCGTGCGCAGGTTTTAAAATCTGCCTTTATATGTGTATTGAAACAAGTGTGCATATTTTTGGGAAGATGATGAAGGGAATTTTATAAACTGTGTGGCTCCTGCTGATCAACTGATAAAATGAATGTTTACCTTTAGGCTTACCTACTTATATATGTATGTACTGAGTTATGCACTGTATTGCAAATTGCCCTCTAAATTTGAAGGCATCATTTGATTGTATGCATTGGTATTAACATGAGGTCTGTCACATCCCTTCTGCTGGTGAAGATCGGGATCCTTCGGTATAATAATGATGCATTTCAGTAAGTTTGGGGAGTCAGGGGTAACTTTGAAGGGGTTGCCTTCAAGGCTGGCCCTTGGGTAGTGTGAGATGGGCAGTAAACCAGCATGCTATGGGACAAGGGGCATCTTGGGGGCTGCCTGCATCACTCATTGAGCTGGTCAGTTGGAGATGGGGCAGCAGTGGTGATCATACACGCCAGTATAAGGAATCTAGAGAAGGCTAAGTATTCTCAAAGCCTTCTGGGCTAGATCAGCCTTCATGACCCCTCTCTGCCCTCCACTATGCATGTGGCAAGCAGGAGGATAGATGCTTAATAGTACATAGACTTCCTCTGCTGCACTGGAACAGTCTCACAGTATGAGTGGATGTAAACTGCAAGACTGGTCTTCTGCAGCAGAAAAACTTGGTGATTTTTATTTTGTTTTGTGTTATTTTCAAAGTGCCTGGTAGTGGAGGGAGTTTGCATTGATTTAATGCTTTTACTGAGAAGACCCCAGGATTTGTATATTATAGGTAAGGAGGGTGAAAGGAAAGAGAATATTTGGATGGAGGAAAGGTGATGAAAGGGGGAGAAAGTATCTGGAGGGAAGGAGAGTGGGGGAGAATACCTGGAGGGAGGAGAGAAGAAGAGAATGTCTGGGAAAAGGAAGTGTGTGCAGGCCCAGGTTTAGGAATAGGTAACTGCCTAGGTTGCCAAATTTGGAAGGTATCAAATCCAAGCCAAAAAGGATGTTACTTCTGCTTGCATTAGGGCTATATTCCGTGAGAGCTAAAAAGGGACAAACCATGACATTCTTCCTGTGGCAGCAGGACCCTTAAGATGGGATACTCGGGGCAGGGCAGCTAGGCAGAGGAGTAGCAAGACACTCGAGGTGGGACATCTGGGGCAAGGTAGCTAGGCAGAATGGCAGCAAGACCTCCAAGTTGCTTTCAGTTGTCTTGCCACTTGCATAGAAATGCTGGAAAGCCCCAAAAAGCAAGATTGATTTTCAAAAAGACTAGCTTTTCTAACAATTCTGGTGCCAGCCTTAAGTGATGAGGGCTCACAATGTCCTCTACCACTGAGAACACAAGCTCACTAGGCACACTGGGCAGGAAAGATAAAGCTGAGCAACCTTGGCCAAGTCAGGCCAGAGAAATGCCAGTGCATCAGTGTCCATTTCCTCGATGGGCTCCGTTGGATCAGATGTCAATATCAATTGTGAATGGGGTCTTTTTTGCTGGAGTGGGGTGAGGGTCTCTCATGCCAGCTGCTGTAGCTGTGGCCTGTCAGGACAGATGGTTCTGAGGGAGCAACACGGCTTTGGAATACTGAGGAGGGGGCAGGAAATCAGAGGAGACAGGGTGTTACTCCTGTGCTGAGCTACATCTGCACTGTGCCTCTAACTCTGGCACTCTTCTTCATACACTTTACCTACGTGTCTCCTTCATATATCTGAGATGCTGGGCCTAGAGGTCAAGACTTCCTTTCATCTGTGGATCACAAAGTGTATCAAGCATAATTTGCATTTTGTGTGTCAGAGATTTCAGTCTCACTTGCACCTACTACTGCAAGGAGTCCACAAACTGCACACCTCTGTTTCTATTCCTTCTTGTTCACAGAGATCTTCTATCTTTTCCTCCAAAACATTTACTATAGGGATGATCCCACCCAGGGTAGCACTTCTGGAACTCAGATCCTTCATGGTATAAGTACTTGAATCAGGTCCCTAATCGCTATCCAATCAGGATGCCCCAAAGGGCAATTCAATAGGGATGTGCAGCCGGAAAGTATTCGTTGGATTTGGGATACGTATTTGTCGGGGCCCAGATACGTTGCATTTGGTCAAGGGGGGGGAAGCCCGATCCGTTAATATGTTGAATTCAGCATTTGTTCCCTTTAAATTTAATTAACTATAACCCCCAGCCTCCTGACCCCCCCAAGACTTGCCTAAAGTCCCTTGTGGTCCAGCAGGGGTCCTGGATCATCTCCTGCACTCGTGCCGTTGGCTGCTGGTATTCAAAATGGCGCCGATAGCCTTTGACCTTACTATGTCACAAGGGCTACCGGTGCCATTGGTCAGCCCCTGTCACATGGTACGAGCAATGGACGGCTGGCGCCATCTTGTGCTGCTACCATGTGACAGGGGCCGACCAATGGCACCGATAGCCCCTGTGACATAGTAAGGTCAAAGGCTATCAGCGTCATTTTGAATACTGGCAGCCGACGGCGCAAGTGCAGGAGATGATCCAGGACCCCTGCTGGACCACCAGGGACTTTAGGCAAGTCTTGGAGGGGTCAGGAGGGTGGGGGGTTTATTTGTTCAGGATTTGTTGCATTCGTGGGGGTTCACCATAAGTTTCGTGAACCCACAAATGCAACGAATAGGGACCTATATGTTGCGGATTGCGCATTCATTCACAACGAATGCACATCCCTACAATTCAAACCTATTTCTGTTTCCAGAGACAGATCATGAAGGGATTTTGCTGTGCAACTAATGTCTGCAATATCTGATAGTGGAATTCCAGCAGGTGACAATATCTTGAATAAGATGCTTATGAGGCATCCCAAATTCTTGCTGCTTCTCATAGAGAAGATGCCCCCCCCCCCCCCCACACACACACACACACACACAATTTTCTTGCACTTATCTATCATGTCCATCAAGCTTGCATTCCCATGGAATGAAATGGTTATGTGATCCTAAATTCTTCCTACATCTCAAGAAGAAGATGCCCATGCATCAAGCTAAAATGAAAATGCCCCTTATTTTCCTGCAACTCTCTATCACGTCCTTCAGGACTGGAATCTCATGGTTCTTGGGACCCAGTCTCAGTCCATCCCTCATTGCCAGGTGAAACAGGTGTGCAAAGTAACTGATCCCCCAAAAGTCCCAATCTTCCATTGCCCTTATCATATTTTTCCCACTGGCTTTCACAAAGATAACTTCTTGACGACTCCTGCCTCTCTTGTCTAGCTGCCATCCCTCCAATATGCAACACTCCCCTGATGTCAATGCTAGTGTGTGCTGTTTCTGCAGGTGATGCTACATATTTATTTATTTATTTATTTTATTTATTTAGAATTTTTATATACCAAAGTTCTTGTAGGGATACAAATCAATCCGGTTTACAAGGAACAGCAAATGCCAAAGGCCTTAAATAGATGCCCAGGGCTTTACATGAAACATTAGACAGTTAAACAGAACAACTCCATAGAACAATTGTGTGGTAACTCTCTCTGGGTTTTGAAAAAAAAAACAACATACCCCAGGCTTTAAATAAAAATGATTAAGACAAATAATATACAAATTAAATACCAATTAAAAACAATTATAACAAAGAATGCAACTGTTTAAAGTTGACAAATTGAACGAGGTGGTAGGGGGGGAAGCAAATGACAGGGGAGTAAGTATGAAGTAAACTAATGGGTGGCCTCGGAGAGGATAACTGAATAGAGTGAGATCCTTAAGTGTCTGGGAAAGCTTGGCAAAAGAGCCAGGTTTTTAGCCTTTTTTTGAAGACAGGATGGCTAGGTTCAAGTCATAGGTCTGGAGGAAGCGCATTCCATTGGTGGGGTCCTGCAGCAGATAGAGTTCGCTTCCTTAGTGATGTTTTTGCAGGTGGGGCATACAGAGTCCCTTTGTAAGTGCTTCTGATGGGTCTGGAGGAGGTGTGCGGTCGAAGTTGTGTCTTTAAATTGATGGGAGAGATGCTATAAATTGTTTTATGAATGATAGTGAGGACTTTGAAAAGGATCCTGTATTTGATAGGTAGCCAGTGTAGGTTGCGAAGAATGGGGGTGATATGTTCTCTTTTTTTAGTGTTTGTGAGGATTCTGGCAGCGGCATTCTGGACCATTTGTAGGGGTTTGATTGAGTTGGAGGGGAGACCAAATAAGAGAGAATTACAATAGTCGATCTTTGTTAGGACAATGGATTGTAGAACTAGGCGGAAGTCGTTGAAGTGAAGGAGTGGTTTTAGCTTTTTTAGGACTTGCAGTTTGTAAAAGCAGTCCTTTGTAGTGGTGTTATAAATTTTTTTAAGTTTAGTTGATTGTCTAGCCATGCTCCTAGATTCCTGACATCTGGTGAGAAGTTGATGTTTGAGCTTGAGGTTTGAACGATGTTTGCTTGGTTAGTGGGAGAGTCATGGGAAATAATGAGCATCTCCATTTTGTTGGCGTTCAGCACTAGGTTAAGGCTGGAGAGTTGTTGTTTGATGGGTTGCAGGCAGTTATTCCAATGGGAGATAGTTTTTTTAAGGACTCTGTGATTGGGATGAGGATCTGTATGTCATCCGCATAGAGGAAATGAGTGAGATTGAGGTTTGAGAGAAGTTGACAGAGAGGGAGGAGGTAGATGTTGAACAGAGTGGGTGAGAGAGACGAGCCTTGAGGGACTCCCTGGTCTGACAAGACAGGGTGAGATTCTGTGTTATTTATTCTAACTTTATAGAACCTGTTGCTCAGGAAAGATTTAAACCAGTTGATTGCAGAACCTTTGATGCCTATGTTTCCTAGTTGATCGATGAGTATTGTGTGATTTACCGTGTCGAAAGCTGCAGATAAATCTTAAAGGACCAGTAGGTAGGATTGTTTTTTTTCCAGGTTTAAGAGGATGGTGTCCGTAAGTGAGAGAAGAAGGGATTCAGTGTTAAGAGATTTACGAAAGCCGTACTGAGCTGGGGAGAGTATGTTGTGATCTTCAAGGTATTCTGAAAGTTGTTTGTTGACCATTTTTTTCATCAATTTGGCAATCATAGGTAAGTTTGCGATAGGCCTGAAGTTAGCTGGGTCCTTTGGGGAGGCGTTTGGTTTTTTTAGAAGAGGTTTGAGGATTGCTAACTTTAGCTGGTTGGGTACTATTCCTTGAGATAAAGAGGTATTGATGATTTCCGCTAGTGGTTTTGTGATGGTATTCGGGATGGCGATGAGCAAGTTTGTAGGTAGTGGATCAGAAGGATGAAAGGATGGTTTTAATTTCTTTAGGGTGTTTTCTATCTCAAGAGCAGAGGTAGGTTCAAAGGACTCTAGACTGAAATTTTGTTGAGGCTGGGTTGTGTGGTAGAGTGATGTGAAGAGCTGTGGGTTGTAAGAGCACAAGTTAGGTTGGAGATTTTTGACTTGAAGTATTTAGCAAGTTCATTTGCTTTGTTGAGTGCTTGGTGGTCTGGGATGGGAGGAGGTAATGGTTTGGTAAGTGATGAGACATATGAGAAAAGGGCCTTAGAGTCGAAGACGAAATTGTGGATTTTTTTGGCGTAAAAATCTTTCTTGGTTTTGTGGATGGCATTTCTGTAGGTGTTGAGGAGGGATTTGTAGGTAGCCTGTGAGGAGGTGGAGGGATTTTTCCTCCAGCTGTGTTCTTTATTTCTTAGTTTTTGTTTTAGGGATTTGAGTTCAGGTGTGAACCAGGGTTTTCTGTTGTCAAGAGCAGGTTGTATTACTTTGGAGGTCGTTGGGCAGATTTGATCTGCAATTTTATTGGTTAGGTTGATCCATGAGGTAGTGGCTGTGGTTGCATCAGTGAGATCTAGCAGGTTTATTTCTTTGGAGATCTGTTCGGTGAGTAGTGGGAAGGGTTTCCTGAAATGTATGGTGGTTTTGGTGGGGGTTTGGGGTGGGAGGTTATTTATCTTGAGGGACGTGTGGATGACTCTGTGGTCAGACCAGGGGACTTGCGAGCAGATAGGATTGGAGCAGATGGAAAAGCTGTTGTTGATGAAGATGAGGTCCAGTGTGTGACCTGCCTTGTGGGTGGGGCTATTGACAATTTGATTGAATCCCATGTGGTTGAGGGATGACAGGATTGATTCACAATTGGTGGATTGTGGAAAAGTGTCAACATGTAAGTTGAAGTCACCCAAGATTATTGCTGGTTTGTCGGCATTGATGTGTTTGGCTATTAGTTCGATAAGAAGAGAAGGGTCTGAGTCTAACGTTCCTGGAGGGGCATAGATGAGGCATATTTGTAGTTGTTCGGCTTTGAAGAGGGAGAATTCAAGTTTGGTGGTAAAGTTAGAATGTTGTAAGGAAATGCCTAGTCTTTTTTTCGCTGTAATGAGAAGACCTCCTCCTTTTTTTTGGGTCTGGGGACATACCGGCATTTGTCAGATGCCTGTATGTTCCTTTGACTGATGTCCTTACTGCAGTGAATACACTGACTATACCTGGTTCTTCCATCAATTTAAAATGATTCCAGACCAGGGATGTCTTGTACAATCTCTTTTCTGCATCCTTGGGGACTGATACTGGCACTAGAGTTGAGGTTGCGGGTGAACCATGAGGAAAAAGACCAGGGGTAATTTCTAACACTCTGTACCTGTACTGCCTGGTCTTATTGGGTATTGCTCTTAACACCATCAGTATCATTTATCTCCCCCATATCTTCACTGAAGACTAAGATGCTACATACTAAACCTCCCAAATGTTCTTCAGCTGCACTAGCTCTTTAATTTCTGATTAAGGGAATCCCAGACAAGATTCTTCTTCAGAATCAGATATTGAAAATACTACCTCCATTACCTGAGAAGTAGAAAGTATAATGGAGCACACTGCTGGTTTTGGCTATTGAATTCTGCTGCCTTTGCCCTGCTAATGCTAGCCTTAGATGATCTTGCCTTTTGACCATTCTTCAAAACAAGGAGATGAATAGGTAGCAGTTTCACATGCTCCTCAAATTTCAATTTTTTTCTGCTTGAGTTGGCTTCCACTACTGGCTTTCTGTGGCTAATAAAAGTCTTTTAAATTTAAGGACAAGTCTGCCTTTCTTTTTGTTGTTATTCCTATGCTGAGCTGGCTCTGCAGAAAATTCTATGCCTCTGCTATTCCCTCTTTTATTATTTCCTCACTGTGACATGATGGAATTTGAAGTACCTAATAAAGAGTATTATATCACAAAGAAATGTATTGACACTGTACCACTACTCACAGTACCACCCTAGTGTGTGCAAAAATGTCTGTCATACACATACATAGTGTGTTCACTGCTGACTGACTCCTTTTGCGCACACACACACACACACACACACACACACACAAAATGGTTAGAAACAGAACCAAAAAGGCTGGGTGCCTGGTAAGGTTCTCCTTCACTTCAGTCTGCTTGCTAACTTCACTACACTGCACTGTGCTATGTCACTGGAACTGCTTCACTCCACTCCTACACTGGCTCCAGTGAATACAGAAAGCAGCACTAGTGTCTCTGCTTTCTTCCCTAGCGAGGGAGAGACACACACACACAAGACCCCTCATTGCAGAAGAGACAATCAGAAAAAGTTCTTTAACAGTGCCAAATCCTATTTTTTTCCTAAACTCTGTTAAAGAGATACTTCTCTACAAACTGCCAGAAAGCAAGTAGAGAGTTTCTTGTACATGTTCGACATTTCAGTGGGAGGATGTCAGCATCACTTGATATCAATTTCACTGTGATTTGCGCTCTGTCTGATTTACTTGCCAACTTGGTTCCTAGGAGGCTGTGATATCACAATGGTTGCTATAGTTAGCAATTGCTTGCTCAGCACAGCCATAGATTTCAATGGGAAACAAACAAATTAGACAAAACCTTTCTTCAAATTTGCGGGCTCTCTCTTTTCATTTTGCGGGTCTCCAAATAAATAGAAATGGATCCATTTGTAGCATTTTACCCATTTGTTTCAAACACATGCACAAGCCTACTATTTTGTGTGCATAATAGCCTTGGCATATAAACTAAGCATTAGTGCACAGACACCAAAGTCAGTCAGAGTTGTATTTTCATAAAAGTACTGACATGCAAAGAATAGCAACTTTTTTCATAGTGGGCCTGATTTTAAAAAGCATTTATACTCTATTAAGTGGGCTTTCAAAAATTGCTACACTATATGCCACTGATCTGTCCATAAAATTTACATGCATAAGTACACTTTACTAAATAAATGGCTTTTGAAAATTGCTATGATAGTATGTTTCATTTATGCATGTAAATCCTTTGAAAATTACCTCCATTGTACATACATATTTCAGAATTTAGCTACAAACTAGCATTCTTTTCAGTATTAATATTTAATTCCAGTGTTTTAAAATTTGTAGCATTTAAAGCAAAAAAAAAAAAAAAAAAGAAAGAGAACAAAAAACAGGGATAATTAGACAGATGTTTAACACATTAATTTTCCACAATGGAAGCTTTCTATATTCCACCCATTAGAATCTTTGACCTTTTCTTAACACCATTAAAAGATAAAATGTTAATCTACTGAAAAAAAAGTGTGACCTTTTAGAAGTACAGTCTACCATCATTACTGAACTTTTTGCTTAGAAGTCAGGCATTGTATGTAATGTATCATAGCAATATAATTGTTTGGAATAATGTAATTGTCCATCCAAGAGGGCAGGCGCCACAAATGACATAAATTAGAAAAAGAAGACTATGAACCCTACAAAACCTGGTCCAGTTTTCAAAGACCACAGCTCACCTGCACATCCAATCAGGCAGAAATATTTCTAGCTTGATCCTTACACTTATGTCAGCATGAATTAGAGAAGCCATCATACAATATCGCAGCACCTAATAGTAAACTAATTTGTTTATAAACATTTTTCTGGTTTTTTTGTGATTATAGGATTTATTTTTCTTATTTGATTAAAAGCTGATATGGCACACTCTGATCCAATGTTCTTTAGAACAATTTACAAATGGGGAACAAAAGTGTAGTGTGTGAGCCAACGGTAAACACAAATATAACAGAAGAGCAAAAAAGGTGTACATGGGGCCAGTTTGAAAAAACGGGTATTAAGAATAATTTTAAAGCTGGTTAGCTGCATGATGTCTCAGTCTCCATGAGTAATAGATTCGATAGATGAGAGCTAGAGGGAAAAAAAGCATGGAAATGGGATAGAGATTGGTGAGTGCATGAAATTATGAAATGGATGTGACTTGGGAAGTAGAAGATATAGGATGAATGACAGAGTTGAATAAGTGAAGAAAGATGAGAGACCAAGATTGTGCAAGCATTTGAATGTAAGTGTGAGAAACATTAATTTTTAAAAATAGTGTTAATGATGAAGTAGAATTGAAAATAAAATTGCTCATCTCCCTATATTTCCTGAAAATATAATTTATTTCTTGGAAAGCAAAATATGAACATTTAAATACAGTCATTGGAACAAACTGTAGTAGCAGCATTTGTATTAAAATTGAGAGCACCATAAGTAGATGGTGTGTTGTGGCCCTTTTAGTGCCAAGAGGCAACAGAAGTGTAGTTGTTGGAGTGTGGCCCAACTGGCAGTGTTGGGGACACAGCAGGACTCAGCATTGTAAGGCTTTCAGCCCTTGATCCTGAATATTGGGCCTGGACAGGAGCAGCAGTCTGGTTGTTGGCCCAACTGGCAGTGTTGGGGACACAGCAGGACTCAGCATTGCATCTCTTCCAGCCCTCAATCTGGCATCTCAGGCCTGGACAGGAGCAGCAGCAGCACTGTAGTTGTTGAAGTGTGGCCCATCTGGTTGTGTTGGGGACACAGCAGGACTCAGTATGATGTATTATGCTTGTAGTATGGTTGTTGAAGTGTGGCCTAAATGATGATGTTGGGGTCAGAGCAGGCAGATGCAGTCAGTCAGTCACAATCCCTGTGTATTGCTAGATTCTGGATGTAGGTCCTATTGCTGCTATTGAGGCACAGCAGGCAGAAAGGTAGAGACGCCAGCAGTTACAGGAAGTTCAAGTTCCTTTCTTGCCTCTCACATGCAAATCTGCAAAGCCAAGCAAAGGCAGATTGATTTTAAGGAACCCTAGCTTTTCCATATAGTGTGATGACAGCCTGGAGCGAAGAGGGCTTATGATGTCACCTGTCTTGGAAAACACTCTTTTGCTGGAGTCACTCGTTGCTGGGCAGAGTGATAGCGTTGAGCCCCCCCTAGGTCTGCCCAGATGCTTGACTTGTGAGACCAATATGCCATCACATTAGCCTTCATGTTCTTGATGAGCTCAGCGAGATAGCATGTCACTGAGATTTGAGCTGCTGTCTCCTTTGCTGGTGTTCAACATGTGTTTTCCTTCCCAGCTGCTTTATCGATTGCCTGGGACAGAAGTGAGGATTGTTTCTATTTTACTGTGGAGGGTGTGCTAGCTGGTGATGACAGATTGCTTCCATGACTTGAACTACTATCTAACTTGGCCAATGATGGTGTTTCCTCCTGTGCTGCATCCCTCCTCTGCCTCAACCTCTGGTGCTCTAGTTGACAGATCTCCTCTGCCAGTAGGCTCTTCATATGTATCAGATTGTTCGCCTCCAGTGTGAGTCTCCCTTTCACATTGGGATCACATAATTTATGAGCATGTATGTGGAGTTTGTAGTCAGAGTCCTAGTCTCTCTGTCACCGGCTTTCCAATGACACCAAACAGCGCAGCACCTCACATCTCATTCCCTCTTTCTGTTGAAAACCCTCCAACTTTTCTAATAGGATGTCTACTATAGGCATGACATCAACCAGTGTAGCACTTGAGGTATTCAGCTCCTCTGTGGCATCCTTAAAGGGCTTCAGGATTTTCAAAATGTCTCATCACTGACCAATCATGATGCGCTAGAGGAGACTCCACACCTATCTCGATTTCCTGAGAGAAATCATGCAGGGGTACCTGCTGCTCCACTAGCCTCTGCAACATCGTAGATAGAATTCCAGCAGGTAAGCACATCTGTAATGAGACACCTGTGAGGCATCCCTAAGTCCTCCAGCTTTTCATGGAGAAGGTGTCCAGCTATTTTTCTACACTTCTCTAGTAAACCATGCAAGGCCTCCTTTACTGATACTGGCTTGACCATTCGGAGCCATTGTCAGTGATAAAGAACCCTGCATTAAGCCGTCTGGCTTTCTGATCCAGCTGCCAGCCCTCCAGCGTTTGCTAATAGCGGTTAAAATATTGGCAGAGGTATAGCCACTGCCTGCCATGTGAGTGTGCAGCAAAGCCCACCTGCAAATAGCAAACGATGTACTCTACTAGCAAATAACTTGCTCTACTTGCAAATAGTGCACTTATTTGCCAATAGGATGCACTGTTTCCTGAAAACAAAAATGACTTTAAAAAAAAAAATTCAGTTTATTTGAAACAAAACAAAAATGGGCTCATCTGTAATGGTTTACAGTTTTGTTTAAATGAATACACATCACTCGCTTGTTCTTCTTTTTCTCACAAGGCAGCACTGATTTCACTGTACTTAGAAGCCACCAGGAGTACATATATCCAGGATTCCATAGTCAAGAATCTCTTTTCTATTATGTCTATATTCTTTCAAAGGTCTGGCTTCCAGAAATGGACATAAAACTCCAGCATGGAAAGCTCAGAAAGGGAATTTGCTAGTAGATATAGCAGCAAATGAGTGGGTGAAGGTAGTTAAAATTTAAATGCCTGGGAAACAAATTATGGGATCTATCATAGTAACATAGTAATGGTCCATCTAGTCTGTCCAGTAAACTTCCCAAGGTAGTAACTGCTGCTCCATGCAGGTTATCCCCATGTTTCTGTTAAGGGTAGTAACTGCCGCTCCATGCCAGTTTAGCTTTTTTATTTATTCCCATCCTCTAGTCATTTAGGGATCCACAGTGTTTATCCCAACCCCTTTGAAATCCTTCACAGTTTTATTCTTCACCACTTCCTCCGGAAGGGCGTTCCAGGCATCCACCACCCTCTCAGTGAAGAAATACTTCCTGACATTGGTTCTGTCTTCCTCCCTGGAGTTTTAAATCATGACCCTTAGTTCTACTAAATTGTTTCCAATGGAAAAGGTTTGTTGACGAGCATGGATCATTAAAACTTTTCAAGTATCTGAAGGTCTGTATCATATCACCCCTGCTCCTCCTCTCCTCCAGAGTATACATATTCAGGTTCTTCAACCTCTCCTCATAATTCGATGGAAACCACCCACCATTTTGATCACCCTTATCTGAACCGCCTACATCCTGTCTCTGTCTCCTTTGAAATACGGTCTCCAGAACTGAACACAGTACTCCACGTGAGGCCTCACCAAGGACCTGTACAAGGGGATAATCACTTCCTTTTTCTTACTAGATATTCCTCTCTCTATGTAGCTCAGCATTTTTCTGGCTTTGGCTATCATTGTGTAACACTGCTTCGTCGAATTCAGATCGTTAGAAAGAAACTATCACTCTTCCTCCTTTTCCACAAATACAACCTTTGAAGTATGTCTCACTGAGTTCCTCTACCTCATTTTCCCCAAATGCAACCTCCGAGGCATGACTCTGCTAAGTTCCTCTGGCTCCTTTTCTCCAAATGCAACCTCTGAGGCATGACTTCACTGACTTCCCCTACATCCTACATTAGGGATGTCCTATTCTCAAGGACAAATTAGGAAATTTCAACAAAATTTCCTAATTCGTCCTGATTCAGGGACCCCAAAACCTGAACGGATTTTTTCTGAAATTTCGGAAAACAAAATTCAGTTTCGGGTTAGTGCATGCTAACATTAAAATGTTAGTGCGCACTAATAGGGAGTTAGCGTGCACTAAATCCTGTTAGCGTGCACTAACCGAAATTTGGGTCCCCCTGCCCCAAATCACAAAGGCCCGAACCGTGGGAAATATGATATTTCCTGCGTCTGGCTGAAAACAAAGCCCGAACATTTGCACATCCCTATCCTACATTGCATTGCAAGCTTACTGAAATATTCCTCAGGAATCTAATATCATTCTTCATCTAGGTACTCACTCCTTACTCACCTTCTTCCTATCTCTTGCTCTTCTCTTGGCTATCCATTCCTTTGCACTCTAGCGGCACCGCTCCATGAACCGTAACTGATTTCATTGCCCACTCACAGTTCCCCTGTACTATGACATGCGTGGCTTACTCCGTGACACAAACATATCCTACTAAAGTAGTGGATCAGCCAGATGCAGCTATAATTTGTCAGGACGAAGCATCCCCCTCTCTATGTTTGTCTGCATGCCCCAAAGGACTGACTGGTATCTCCCATGCCACTCTGCCTTAATGCTAGGCCCCTCATCCTACACCTTCAGATCCTCGTGCCACTCAGCCTTGCTGCCACGCTCAGATTTTACACCTTGATGTTCTTAACTTCTTCCTGCCTGGCATTGCCAATCTGTGGTGCTGCTGTGCCCCTCTCCCATGCTTTTGAAATCTTGATGCCACTCTTTCTGATTCTTGGTCCCTTTATCTGTACCTTGGGATTTTTTTCTGCCACATTTTCTGCTTCATTCCCCCTTCATGGTGTGTTAGGGTCCTGATGCCACGTTTGGTGCCGCTTTGCCTCTTGTGATGCCATCAACTGTTCATCACACTTTTGCTGGGCTGCCATCCTCTTTCTAAACCTTGGGGTGTTCTTCCTCCTCTTACTGCTTCTTTGCTTCACTTATGTTGCATTAATAGAGAACTCCTGCCAATCCCATAAGTCTTCTACCCTTTTGCAGAGCCTTGGGCTACTTGATGCCACTTTTTGATGCCACTTTGCCACCATTCTAAAGTACCGTGTGGCTTTTTCCCCCTTCTGATAATTTCTTTTCCCAGGTTTCATTAGAATTGATTTTAAAAAATCATTATTGTAGAGCCTATTATAGACCGTAATAATTCCCCCATATGTTTTAATGGAAAAAGAATGTAACTAATGAAATGAATAAATGAATGTTTTTTTTCATATTGAAACTAATAAAATAAATATGGCTCCCAATGAACTGAATGAATGAACTGAAATAATTGTTTTTGTTTTGCACATCCTTAGTCTGTTTGTGGCTTTCAAGGACCAGAGTTGGCAGCCATGCACGACAGCATAGCTGCGCTATAAAAATACTGGCATCGCAGCCCTAACATAGAGAATGAAGAAGTTGTAATGACCTGGGACATTTCCACTACAACCATAAAAAAAAAAAAAGTTTGATGCTACAAAACCAGACATTGAAGTAAAGGAGAAAAACACAAAAGCGTTACATACTGAGAGGCATGTCAGTATCAAATTATTATTCTGTTGAATAAATA
Organism: Rhinatrema bivittatum; assembly: GCF_901001135.1. Lineage (NCBI taxonomy): Eukaryota > Metazoa > Chordata > Amphibia > Gymnophiona > Rhinatrematidae > Rhinatrema > Rhinatrema bivittatum. The sequence continues at coordinate 81,028,164 of NC_042621.1, read as the reverse complement.
TACTGAGAAAAGATCATTGGATAGTTAGGAGAGCAATCAAGAGACCAAGAAAATGTGGCAGAAAGATTCAGAAATAGTCCCAGTTCCAGCCTGATTGAAAATATCTTCCAAGCAAACCTTGATATGTCATCTATGCATATTACATCCTATAAATTCCAGAAGGAGACTCTCTGTGGCAGGATGCAAGTGTAGCCCAGATTATTAAAAGTAGTGCACGCTATATGGGTGCATGCACATTCTTTATTGGCAGTGAATTGAACCCTGTAACTTTAAGGCCACAAAACGTTTCCTTCTAAATCAAATCTAGTTTCAGATCTGCAGGCTGTCAAAGAGAAAGTTCTCCATGCTGCCAGCTGGCTGAATGAACATTTTGCAACTTTCTTACATTTGAAAGTGAGCATGTAATGGGAATAAGAAAAATAACGATTGCATTAGATGCCTGTGTTTTGAAAGATATGATATTAAACAAGAGAATCCTAGATCTAGTTTCAGGTCTGCAGGCTGTTGAAGAGGAAGGACCTCCTTGCTACCAGGCAGCTGTATGAACGTTTTCCATCTTCTGGGACTGAACAAGTAAGTTTGTCATGACAAGAGCCTAAGAAGAAGGAGAAAAGAAAAAGGGACAGTGTCCAGTTGTACCTGTCTGATGCAGAGGATCTGAGAACAGACAGAGAAAAAAAGATTGTGCGTAGGAAGCAGAAAATGGGACAATTTTTTGTTGGAGATGATTCATCTCTCTTGCAAGTGGTTAGAAAAATACTGTTGCTGGACTCTGTGGGATTCATATTCAAAGGCATTTAACCCGATAACTCACAAGTTATGGCCTAAATGCTGACTTGAATGTTTCAGCAATTTATCCAGCTAAAATATAGCCAGATAACGTAGGGACAATCTGGAGTGGTTAGGTTAGCTGGTTAAGTTATGCAGCTAGCTCCAATATTCAGATTTAGCCAATAACTTATCCGGTTAATTAAGGTTATGTCATAGAGCAGTGCTAAACTTAGCTGGATAAACCTATCTGGCTATCTTTAAGGTAGTCAGGTATATTCATTTGTGTAGTTGCACCACTGATTCGCTAAGGCTTTTCTCCCATTCTGTGTCTAAGGAAAAATTCCTTGATAAATCAGGCCCAAAGTTAGCCAGATAGCCCTTTTGAAAATTTACTAGGTCTGAGTTCTTAAGATTATGCTCCCAAAATTTAGGTCCCTAAACGTAGGTGGCTATAGGAGTGGAGTTAGGATGAGGAAACAAAGTTGGGAGTTTAGCACTGGTTTTCAGAATTAGGCACCTCATTTTTTTTTAATACTGGCCTCAGGGAGCCAATATTCAAAGTCATTTAACTGCATAACTCACAAGTTATCTGAATAAACGTCATTTAGATATCTCTAGTAGTTATCAGGCTAACTTTTATCCTGGGCAGGGATGAGTTATCAGGAAACGTATCCAGCTAATGCCAATATTAGGAATTAGCTGAATAAGTTGTTTGGCTAACTCTAGCTCTGCCCTGCATCAGGTCTAAAGTTATGTGGCTATAATTTAAAAAATCTAGCTGATTGTGGCCATGCTGAGTTAAAAAAAAAAAAAATTACCTTACAGGCCTAGTACCCTGAATCACAGCCCCTCCCCACCATCCAATCTGTAAAACATAGGCCCCGCTGGGCTGAGCCTCCCCATCCCTATATATAGCAATGCAGATAAGGTCGTGCGCCTAAAACCCAGGGTTTATGCACGTAGCTGGGACTTCCCCGCTCCACGCGCAATAAAAAATGAACCCGGCCACACACATAAACCCCGGAATGCGCACAAGTGCCAGGCCTCTCCAAAGTGGCAGGGGGTGGGGACGGGACAGCGCAATTCTATGCTGTCCCGGGAAAGCGCACGCTGACAGTCGACCAGTGCACGCAGATTACTTCTGCTCCTTATCTATGGTCTCTCTTTATCTATCTACTATTAATTCTTGGCTTTCACACAATCGTTTAAAATTGAATCCGTCTAAAACTGAGATTGTTCACCTAACATCTATTTCAGATTCTTCAATTGGTCCACCTTCACATCTGATAACAAATGGCGTGTCGATCCCGATAACACATTCTGCCACAAACCTAGGAGTCATAAACACAGATCTATCAATGAAACAACACATCTCTGACTAAAAAATCATTCTACAAACTACAACTCTTAAAACGTCTCCGCCTTCTACTCTTTCATCACGATTTCCGAACTATTCTACAGTCACTAATTTTCTCTGGTCTAGACTACAGTAGAGATGTGAATCGTGTCCTCGATCGTCTTAACGATCGATTTCGGCTGGGAGGGGGAGGGAATCGTATTGTTGCCGTTTGGGGGGGTAAAATATCGTGAAAAATCGTAAAAAATCGAAAAAAACGTAAAATCGCAAAACCGGCACATTAAAACCCCCTAAAACCCACCCCCGACCCTTTAAATTAAATCCCCCACCCTCCCGAACCCCCCCCCCCAAATGACTTAAATAACCTGCGGGTCCAGCGGCGGTCCGGAATGGCAGCGGTCCGGAACGGGCTCCTGCTACTGAATCTTGTTGTCTTCGGCCGGCGCCATTTTCCAAAATGGTGCCGAAAAATGGCGGCGGCCATAGACAAACACGATTGGACGGCAGGAGGTCCTTCCGGACCCCCGCTGGACTTTTGGCAAGTCTTGTGGGGGTCAGGAGGCCCCCCCCAAGCTGGCCAAAAGTTCCTGGAGGTCCAGCGGGGGTCAGGGAGCGATTTCCCGCCGCGAATCGTTTTCGTACGGAAAATGGCGCCGGCAGGAGATCGACTGCAGGAGGTCGTTCAGCGAGGCGCCGGAACCCTCGCTGAACGACCTCCTGCAGTCGATCTCCTGCCGGCGCCATTTTCCGTACGAAAACGATTCGCGGCGGGAAATCGCTCCCTGACCCCCGCTGGACCTCCAGGAACTTTTGGCCAGCTTGGGGGGGGCCTCCTGACCCCCACAAGACTTGCCAAAAGTCCAGCAGGGGTCCGGAAGGACCTCCTGCCGTCCAATCGTGTTCGTCTATGGCCGCCGCCATTTTTCGGCGCCATTTTGGAAAATGGCGCCGGCCGAAGACAACAAGATTCAGTAGCAGGAGCCCGTTCCGGACCGCTGCCGTTCCGGACCGCCGCTGGACCCGCAGGTTATTTAAGTCATTTGGGGGGGGGTTCGGGAGGGTGGGGGATTTAATTTAAAGGGTCGGGGGTGGGTTTTAGGGGGTTTTAGTGTGCCGGCTCACGATTCTAACGATTTATAACGATAAATCGTTAGAATCTCTATTGTATTGTGTTCCATAACGGTTTAAGACGATATTAAAATTATCGGACGATAATTTTAATCGTCCTAAAACGATTCACATCCCTAGACTACAGTAATGCCCTCTATCTAGGTTTACCTGACTCCTCAATCTATTCCCTACAACTAGTTCAAAACAGCGCAGCTCACATTTTATCTGGTATCTCTCTTCGAAATCACATCACACCTACTCTTCAATCCCTTCCTTGGTTACCCATAAATTCAGGATAAAATATAAAGAACTCACCATCATCCATGGTCTAATACACAACTCTTCTTCTACCTGGCTCTGTTCTATGCTTCACATCTATAAACCCACTCAGCATTTAAGATCACTAACACAAAATCTATTAGACATTCCATCACCTCAACTGGCAAGACAAGACATCACCAGAAGGAGAGCGTTCTCTGTAGCAGGACCCTCCCTCTGGAATTCTTTACCAAATCCACTCCATTTATTAACAAATCCACTTCACTTTAAAAAATCCCTGAAAACATATGTTACAATTAGTATTTAATACCTCACCAAATACTCAGCATCAACTACACAACTCCCCCCTTTCCCCCTCCTCCCTATAGTATTTCCCTCCATGACCCACCTCAACAAAACAAGTTTATTCACCCCTTTCCCCCCCTCTAGAATACCCCCTCCAGATTTTTTCCCACTTATTTGTATAAGGCGAACTATGGCACAGTGCTTTTTTCTATTAAGACTTTCTTTTTAAAATTAGTTACTTTATTGTTTATATACTAATTTGTGTATTTTTTTATTCTTTTTAATTTATTTTCTAATCTCATTTATTTTATATTTTTTGTAAACCATTTTGATAAAACTTACATTTTAAAAAAGCGGTATATAAATATTTTAAATAAATAAATAAATAAAACAAAAAAAAGTTAGTTCATAGGAAGGGTTTAGGGGGTGGAGAAGAGAGGTGAAGAGGGAGGGAGTTTAGCTAGGGGGGTAGGGAAGTGGAGGAGGCCCGATTGTGTTACTGCGGGTATTAAGTGAAAATTCACCCCCTCTGCACATGCCGCCCGCACATTCACACACGCGTTTTAAAATCTAACGCGCATGTGCGTGCGGCCATCAGATTTTATAACATGTGCATGCCGGTGTGCGGATATTATAAAATCGGTGCATCCTTATGCATGTGCCGGGAACCATGCGCACACTCCTTTTAAAATCTACCCCATAATTTGTATCTCAGAGACCTGGTGGAAGGAGGATAACAAATGGGACAGTGCTATACCAGGGTATAAATTATATCACAATGGTAGAGTAGTTCCACTTGGTGGGGGACAAAGGTTTGTTATGCTAAAGATGGCATAGAGTCCAACAGGATAAAGATCACACAGGAGACTAAATGCACGGTAGATTCTTTATGGGTGGAAATTCCATGTGATGGGGTGTAGTATAACAGCGGGGCTACCGGCCACCTGGCCAAAATGAACATACAGACAGCAAAAAGCTAAGAGAATTTAGGAAGCTAACAAGTTTAACAGTATAGCAATAATAGGTGATTTCAATTACCCCAATATTGACTGGATAACTATTGTATCAGAATATGCTAGGCAGATTTAGTTTCTAGTTGAAATAAATGACTGCTTCATGGAATAACTGGTCCAGGAAATGACAAGAGGGAGGAGCCATTTTAGACCTAATTCTTAGTGGAACACAGAGGTCGCTTGGTAACAGTGATTACAACCCAATCAAATTTGACTTAATAAAAGAAGGGTATTAAATAAATCTATTGTTCTAGCATTTAACTTTCAAAAGGGAAAATTGGATAAAAAGTGGAAAATAGAAAATACTAAAAGGTGAAACTACAAAGGTAGAGTTTACATCAGGCATGGACATTGTTTAAAAATACCATCTTGGAAGCCCAGACCAGATATATTCTATGCATTGAAAAAGGTGGAAGTAAAGCCAAAAGACTCTCAGCATGTTAAACAGTAAGGTGAAAGAGACTATTTTAGCCAAAAGAACTTCTTTCAAAAATTGTTTAACATTACTATTTGTGCCTTTTTGTAAACCACCTTTTTTCTATACCGTCGTTAAGTTATATCCCATCACAAATGGGATATAACTTAACGACGGTATAGAAAAGATTCTAAACAAACAAACAAACAAATAAATAAATAAATAGATTGGAAAAGGGATTCATCTGAAGAAACCAGGAAAAAGCATAAGCATTGACAGGTTTAATGTAAAACATTGATGACAGGGAAAAAAAGAGAATTCGAAAAGAAGATGGCTGCAGAGGTAAAAACTCATAATACATTTATTTTTAAATATATCTGACGCAGGAAGACAGTGAGGGAGTTGGCTGGACCATTAGATAATCGAGGGGTTAAAGGCACACTTAGGGGAGATAAGGCCATAGTGAAAAAACTAAATTAGTTCTTTGGATCAATGGTCACGGAAAAGTATGTTGGGGAGATACCCATGCTTGAAACGATATTTAAAGGTGATGATGCAGAAGAAACAAATCACGGTGAGCCTGGAAGATATAATAGGGCAGATTGAAAAAATAAAGTGTAGCAAACCACCTGAACTTGATTTATACCCCAGATTTCTGAAAGAACTAAAAATGAAATTGGAGATCTATTACTAGTAATTTGTAGAGATGTGTAAAGCCCTAACCTTTCGGTTCGAGCTTCGTTTTTGGCCCCCTGCAGGAAATTTCATATTTTCCGCAGTTTGGGCCTTTTAAATTCAGGGGGGACCTGAATTTTGGATTACTGTGCGCTAACTCCCTGTTAGCACGCACTATCTCCCGTTACTGTGCACTAACATTTTTACGTTAGCATGCACTAACTGGAGTTAGTGCGCACTAACGGGGAGTTAGTGCACACTAAACCCAAAAATGAATTTTTCTCGAAATTACGGGAAAAACTTGTTTGGGTTTCGGGCTCCCCGAACCTAGACGAATGCACATCCCCAGTAATTTGTAACTTATCATTAAAATTGCATATTTTACCTGAAGATTAGAGGGTGGCCAATGTAACATCAATCTTTAAAAAGGGCTTAAAGTGTTGGAAACCACAGACTGGTGAGTCTGACTTCAGTGCCAGGAAAAATCATATAATCTATTCTAAAGACAAGGTTTAATTGGACACAGCCAGCATAGATTTACACAAGGGAAGTCTTGCCTCACCAATCTGCTACAATTTTTGAAAAGCTTAATAAACGTGAGGATAAAGGTGACCTGATGGATATAGTATATTTGGTTTTTCAGAAGGCATTTGACAAGTCCCCCATGAGAGACTTCTCTGAAAATTAAAAAGTCACAGGATAGGAAGCAATGTCCTAATGTGGATTGCAAACTTAAGATAGGAAACATAAAGTAGGACTAAATTATCAATTTTCTCAGTAGAGAAGGTAAAAGTAGAGTGCCTCAGGGATCTGTAATGGGGCCAGTGGTTTTTAATATATTTATAAATGGTCTGGAAAAGGGAATGATGTATGAGATGATAAAATTTGCAGATGACAGAAAATAATTCCAAGCTGTTAAATCATTTATTTATTTAGATTTATATTCCACTTTCCATACTTTTTTCAGTACTTCAAAGTGGATTGCATTCAGGTACTGTAGGTATTTCCCTATCTCCAGAGTACTTAACAATCTAAATTTGTACCTAAGGCAATGGAGAGTAAAGTGACTTGCCCAATGAGCAACAGCAGGTCTCAAATCCTGGTCTCCTGGTTCATAACCCACTCCTCTAACCACTAGGCTATTCCTCCACTCCGCCATCATAAGCGGATTGTGCTAAATTGCAGGAGGTCTTTGTGATACTGAGAGAATGGGCATCTAAATGGCAGATGAAATTTAATGTGATTTAATGTGAATGATTAAAGTAACCTACACTGTAGTTACATAATGTTAGGTTCCATATTATGAGTTACCATCCAGGAAAAGGATCTGTGCGTCATCATAGACAATACTTTGAAATCCTCAGCTCAATCTGCAGCAGCAGTTAAAAAAAGAAAACAGAATGTTAGGAATTATTAGGAAAGGAATGGGATATAAAACAGAGAATGTTATAATACCTCTGATTTGCTCCATGATGAGACCACACCTAAAGTACTACGTGCAATTATGGTCACTGCATCATACAAAGATATAGCTGAACATGAAAAGGTACAAAGAAAGACAACCAAAATGATAATGTGTATGGAATGGCTCTTCTGTGAGGAAAGATTAGGGCTGTTCAGTTTAGAGATGTCTAATGGGACATATGATAGAAGTCTATAAAATCATGAGTAGAATAAAACAGGTAAATGTTAATCGGTTATTTACTCAATCAAAAATATAAAGACTAGGGAATACTCCATGAATTTAGTGAGTAGCACATTTAAAACAAATAGGAGAAAATTAATTTGCATTCAATGCACAATTAAGCTCTGGAATTCATTGCTGAATGATGTGGTTAAGGCAGTTAGCAAAGCTGGGTTTAAAAAGGGTTTGGACAAGATCCTGGAAAAGAAGTTCACAAACTGTTGTTTACCAAATAGATTTGGGTAAAGCCACTACTTATCCCTGGGTGATAGCAGCATGGGATTTTGTCAGGTATTTGTGACCTGGATTGGCCACTGTTGGAAACAGGATACTGGAGTTGATGGACCATAAGTCTGACCCACTATGACAATGCTTATGTTATGTTATAAAATGAGGTGAATACAATTGCTATCAGACATTGCACTTATCCTACCTAATATCAGGGAAGGCCCATTCCACAAATGGAAGCACTTTCATTACCTAAATGTGCAGATATTCTGTAATGAACAGATGACAATTCTGAATGTGGTGCCCAGCAGTGTCGTAGTCAGAAGTGAATTTTTTGGGGGGCCCAAGGTTAACATGGGTGGGCAGTAGACATAAAGATCTAGACTCTACTAGTTGTACTCTTATTGATAAATAATGCCTTAGCATGTACCCTATGATGGATTTCTGAGTAGATTGCAATAGCATCATGTATGAGTGACATTTTCAAATATTTTAATTCTATTACTTCAAGAACTTACCAACATTCAAAATGCTTTATTAATCTGTATTAATTTATTTTATATTTATTGCGGTTTATAAATACGCAATATCATGTAAAAAGTAACAAACAACACTTAACAGAAACATCAGATCCAATAATAATGATCATAAAAAGATTTGCAACAGGTGCAAAGCAGAACTAGGACATGCAAAAAAAAAAAAAATTCTAACACCTCAGTGACAGCAAAACAAATTCCTTTCGTTGCCAAAAGTTTGGGAAGTAACACAAAGCTCTGCAAAATAAATAAATAAATATTTAGAACCGTACCATACCATAACAGCAGTAACTCTCAGGGCTCAAACAGCAGCACCTTATTCACAAAAAGGCAGCAAGTCAAACATTACATCAGGCCCTAGAACACTAATACACTACCCTAGTGGACAAGCAAAACAAGCCAGACTGCTAAAATCCCTACAGAGAACTTAGATGCTAGCCAAAATACTACATCTCTGTCACACATGCACAACACAGAAAGACCCTTACCTAATACAGAATAAGGGACTACAAAGAAACAAACATGCAGACAAAAGTGAAATGGAAAGCCTGAGAAACCAGACTCTGTGAACACTGGAATACTGATGAAAAAGCAAAATACAAATATATAACAAATGCATATTTCCGAAGATAACATACCCCAATTGCTGAAAGGCAAAATAATTTGTATTTACCTTTGTTGTACAATCTTATTTTTCTAATCGGTTGGTCCCAATCTCTTTTTTTCCCCTTGTTCTTTTGTCAGGGTCTCTTATTCTATCTGTTTCTTATCTCTCCTCCTGTCTTCTTTCCTTCCTCCTTCATATCTACACACAGCCTCTCTCACATGTTCTCTTACACAGACATGCCTTCTCTCACACAGGATCCCACTCGTCTCTGCTCTCTCTCACAGACACACAGGCTCCCACTCACACACACACACACTCTCATTCTCACATGCACTTAAACATATGCTCCTAGTTCCACAAATGCAACACACACATGTTCTCACTCTTACATGCTCTCTCACACATACAGGCTCCCACTCCCATACATGCGTACACACACAGGATCTCACATGCTGTCTCCCGTTCATCATAGATATACACACAGGCACTTACTTTTACATGCTCTCTCACATATAACTTCATAATTCCACACAAACATGCATGCTCTCACATGCTCTCTCTCAAAGGTAGACTCCTGCTTCCATACATATGTACACACAAAGGCTCTCACTCTCATATGCAGGCTCCCACTCTCACATAAACACACAGGTTCCTCCTCTAACATGGTCTCTCTCACATGCAGGCTCCCACTCCCACATGTACAAGTTCTCACTCCCACATACCCTCTCTCTGACGCACACCACCAGGTAGGCTCCCATTCACCTATCAAGCACGCTCCCATTTACACACACAACTCCAGGCAAACTCCCATTCACCTCCCTCTAGGCAGGCTCTGATTCTCACACACACATATACACACACACACACACATGTACACACTTACCCAAGCAAGCTCCCATTCATACATCCACACACACACACACACACACACACACACCCAGGAAGGCTACCATTCTCACACGCATAAATACACACACATACATACACTCATGCAGACTACCATTCACAGACACACACACATACATATACACACCCAGGCAAGCTACCATCCACATATACACTCACACCAAGCAGGCTTCCATTCAGACACCCCCATCCCCATGCCCAGGCAGGCAACCATTCACATACATACTTTTTGGAGTGTTACAAAGTTGTTTTAGGTTTCTGGATAGAACAGGTGATGCCTCACAGTAACATCCAAAAATAATTGCAGAGATTGCGCTGATACCTGACAGCAGACATGAATCCTGATCTAGAGGAGGATCCTGTTAGGATCCCCGGCCACGGGCTGCCGCGACCAGGTCCCCTTACTTCCGCAGGCAGGCAACCACTTCCAGCCTTCCTCTATCGCCGCTCGTTGCGGCCAACTTCGAATGCTGCTGCAGCGGACTGCTCTCACAGCTCTCCTGCACGCCGCCACCCCGACCTCCGCATCTGGCCTCCCCTAGGCATGCATGTGCACGTGCTGCTGCTGAAAATTTAAAGGGCCCGTGGCGGGAAAGTTCCCCGTGGCCCATGAGGATGACATCAGACAGGGTGGGTATATATACCCTGCCCTGCCTCAAGCACTTTGCCTCAGCAACGGGTCCAGCTCAGTCTTGAGTGTGAGTTCTGTGTTCCTGATTCCTACCTGATCCAGCGTTCCTGCCTTGCTCCCTGTTCCTAATTCCTGATTACAACGTTCCTGCTCCTCATCCCTTTGGATTGATCTCCTGGATCTGACTCTTCCTGCCTGACTCTGCTTGACCTCCGCGTGCCCTGACCTCCAGCCTGTTTATCCATCTATGCTTGTTGACTGCCCGTTCTGACATCTGGCTTGTTCCTGGTTTCATCTGTCTGCCGCCTGCCTTGAATTCTGCCTGCCCGATGCTGCTTCAGCCTCTTCCTCTAGTTCCTCGCCATGAGAAACCCCTGCCTATGTCCTGCCAGCCCTGGTACCCAAGGGCTCAACCTGCGTGGAATGAGGGCTGGTATAGGTGAAGCTCCAGTAGGGTCTTCTCCACCTGTACTGCCTCCCGACAATGAGGACCAGCAGGGGTTCTCTCCTGGTAGTAGTGCCAACCTCATCTCGGCTCAGGGTCCACATTTCCAACAGATCCAGTGTGCAAGTGTCTAAAGAGAGAGGGAGAGAGATCCACATCCAATATTTTGCTTGTAAGTTTTGTGCATGTACTGTGTCTCACATTAGATCTTATAGAGGACGAGAGCTGGTCCTACAGCCAACACTTGTCTCACTTTCCTTTCTTATTCCTTATTTTTCAGGATGCTGCTGCTCTGCTCTGCCCTTCCCCGTCCTTCTCATCCAAGAAAGCTTGCCTCATTGGTGTTCACGTAGCAAGTAAAAGACAAGATCAGAAAAGGGAGTGGCAGGCTGTTCTCCTGCCTTCCCTATCTGCTATGGAGATTTCGGCCTTAATACTTGGTAAGTGGACCAGATTGAGAAGGCACCATGGTATACTAGAGGATTCAGGACAATGCACAAACTTTGTAAAATATCCACCATGGCTGCATTCCAGAACTACATGCATAACTCTTTGAATTAGTTTTCTGACTAGCCCCAGGGCATGATGTGTTGCATGTCTTCATTGTAGGCCTTCCCTGAATGGATGGGTAGCCAGAGAAGCACAAAAGAGTGAGATTCACTAGACTTTTCTGTCATTCATTGCCTATGGGGAAAGGGGCTCCTGAAAGAGGTGCCGTGTTCAAATTCAGATTCTGAAATGTAGCTGACAGGCCCTATGAAGTGATGGAAAGGGTTATTTGCTAAAAAGTACCAGTGATTTAGAAGATCCGCAAGTTGGCCAATACTCCAGTTCTCTCCTCAGACTGCTATTCATTTAGGTATAAAACAGCAACCTAAGACCTCCCCTGCAAAGGATGAACATGATTTTCATGATTCTTTCAACTTTCCCCCCAAACTCCACCTCTAATATTCATTTATTCTCCACTGGAGCTGATGAAGGTTATCATGTGTCCTCTTTGCTAAGGGATAAAGTAATTTAGACATTCTGCCATGGGGATATACATCTTAGCATGGTGATCCTTCAGTTGCCTGTAGCTTTGTTAGATATGTGTCACTGGCCTTTTTCAAATGACATATATCTGTTCAAATGCAAATTCCCTTGGCTGGATGTATAATTTACTTTATTCCCTATCAAGGAATACATGTTTGACTAATCGGTACTTGTATGAAATAGAGAGTTGTCATGTTACCCAGTTCCAGGCAGAAAACTGTATGGTGAGTCTTAGTTTAGAATTTTACATCGTAAAGCAATAGGATCTTTGTTGTCCCTGATTTTACCCATTGAAATCAGTGTTGCAGGTCCTTTAAGCATCAGGATAGGGTTGTCTGAAATTCTGAACTGGCCTCAAATCCCTCTCCTGGAACCAGGCAACATGGCAGCTCTACAAATATTCAAGTATCACTCATATGATATGAAATCTTAGCCTGCAGATCTGAATGCTGCTCATGTAGTAATTGTGTTTTCTGTGCCTGTAGTTGTAGATTCCTTCAGCTGTCTTGTGTTTCAAAAAGGCGTCAGACATTATCATTTTAGGAGAGTGGGCCTAGGCAGGAAGGCCTGCTATGCTATGCACAAATCCTTCAAAATGCTTGAAGCCAGAACGAGAGATATGGACTAATGGTCATGTGGGAAGAAAGGGAGCAATAGGCTGAGTAAGAAGCGGGAGAAACATTTTGCTGTAAGTATGCTGACTCACTCAATTGTAGGTGTAAATTGGAACCCCCATGGGTTGTATTTCCACAGTCACATTAGCCTTTCAAAAAACTTCAGAAAGAAGGCCATGGAAAATGTTGACTTGGATGCTATTACTCTTTAGCTGCAATGCCTTAGGGGAATACACATGGCAGTGGAATGACTGCAAGTGGTGGTGGGGATTTCCCCAGTCCTGCAGGGACACGGAGCAGAGGCAGCAGACCCCCATTAATGGCAGGACAGCTGTAGGCCAGAGTCCAGAGCAGATCTTACTGGGTTGCAGGACTCAAGCTGAAGAAATGTTTGCTCCAGATACTGTAATGGACTCCTAAAAGCAGCGAAGCCAGAGGAATCTTCCTAATAAAAAAGGTTTGAAGATCTGAACCCCTAAGAAAGAAAAAAATATCAAAGTTACAAAAGTACTAAGCAAAAAGGAAATGGCTTGTTAAATGTTTAACTACGCTGTTCTTTTCTTTGACATAATGACAAAGAATTGTACAACATAGTTTTTGCACTGATTTATAGGTGAATTTTGAAAGTTGCTTGCATTAAAAGGCCCATATTTGCAAGTATGTGAGCTGAACTTGAGCAACTCTTGTCTTAAAACCATGAAACTATGGGCAGACTTGCACATGCACGCACGACAGAATTGTGCAAAAAAGGAGGCAGATTTGCGGCAGGGCATGAGGATTCTAGGGCGGGGGTCAATATTTACGTGCATAAATCCCAGTTTTAAATCAGGCAAATGCAGTGCACATCGGGCTCTTACCTGCGCATATTTATTTCTGCTCTTTTTCAGATGTAACTCAGAATAAAAACTGACGGGGTGAGGGGTCGGGGTAAATTGGGGGGAGTGCAGACTGAAGAACCAGGGGGGCGGGGGGGGGGGGCTTGATGACCTTGAGATAGACGGGGCAAACCGGTGGACTAAGTGGTGAAACTCATTATTTCCTTCACGAGAGCTTGTTTTAAAATGTGCTCATTTGTATGTGTGAAAGACGAAAAATCCTAAGAAAAGTTTCCTCTTGTAACTGCTTAAAATTAGGAGGACACTTATGCACACTAGGCTTATTGTAGATAGTACACATGAAACTTGCGCTTACAATTTTAAATTCCAGCCTATGTGCTCTCGTGGCCACGTACGAGCTCATGTGGATGCACGCATGCTTGTTTTAAAGTTACTGTCCCTATGAATACTTGATCTAATCTTTGATCATTGATGACGAAAACTACTTTTTAGGTCTTTTGTATATTGAGGGGGTTTTTTTTGGTTGAAGAAAGAATAGTCTCTCATTTGCTCTGGCTTTGTGCACAGAAGCTGTCAGTTCCTTAATATTACAGTGGCATGTGAATGCAATAGGATAGATCTTTCAAGACCCTTTGCAAGCACTTACACCAGTGCTATTAGGTTGGCATGTGTACCTATAACAGCATCTATAGAAAGAGAGAAAACCAAGGCATGGGAAATCCAACAAAAGGAACCTCTGTCTTAATGCCGGGTCAAGCAGGAATATTTAATCTTGTGGGAGAGAGAGAGAGGAATCAAAGCAGTGTTCGATCTCTGAAAGTCCTGATGTAGCAACACCACCTCACAACCCAAGTGTTTTCAGGACATTCAAGCCCTCCGGCCGGGGTGAGGCCCAGGTATCCAAGCTTAAGTAGCAATGTGCCTTTGGGGCATGGAGGCGAGATGGAGAGTTGTGAGTATAATATACTGCTACTGTTCTGCTGTTACCACAAGTTAACTGTGAAAAATGAGCACGGCTTAGTAATCAGGCCCTGATGCAGGAGATGTTTCCATTCTCCTGTTCTCACTGGCATCCATTCTCAGAGGGGCTGATATTAACTCCTTGTTGTAAAAAAAAAAAAAAATGGCACTATCAGAGTGAATAGGGAGCATCTTGTGGGCAGGGCTGTAGAAATGTAAATGGCAAACTAAACCAGTGATTTACCTGGGGAATCCAGATATAATGGGTTAAGGCAGTGAAGAGTCATAGTCAAGGAATGACTTCTGATTAGAAAGATCTGATACTATTGATTGATTGATTTATTTATCCATTCATTCACAATTTACATTCCCCTTATTGCCAGTCATCTGCTATAAATAGATTACAAAAGAAAACATAAACATATGAACACATAGAATCAAATAAATGGCACATATATGTTCAAACATAACTACAAACATATAATCATACTACACATATTCACTTGCAAACCAGATTATTTATCTATGTAAGCCTTCACCAATTTTTGCACTGTGGTTGTGCAATTTGCATTTTTAGCAAACAATGTGATTCCTGTTTACATAATTAATGTTAGGGTTATACTGTTCTCCTTACAGCAGCTCTTCCTGGAAAAGAACCCATCATTTTCTTGCTGATCAACATGTACAGCAAGCACTGTTTTTACCTCATAAAACAATTGCCTCCCGGTCCCCAGCAATCCGCCATTTACCATAATCATAATGTAGCACCTACTTCAAGTGTTTACCAGTAACCCTCCTGAAGCTGAAGAGGTTATGCAAACCAAAAATAAACTGCCAGAAATAACAAAACAAGTAATTTCTTCTCCTCCTCTTGGAAGTTGCAAAAGCTTTGAAGCTTGACTGATGGGTTACACGGTAAACAAGGCTTTAGATTTGTGCTTTGGTAATAATTACAAGAATCAGCTGGTACTCAGAAAAGCTAAAGGGTGCAGCCCTTGAACGGAACCCAAGTTACACATTAAGTGCTTTGCTCTAAAAGATGAACATGGGATGTGCTATGAAAACAAGGATTTTACGGCCCCAGCAAAAATGTGCTTGATTTTGCTCCTAGTTCCCAGAACTATGGAAAGAAAATGAAATAGAGTCGGCAACGTACCTTGCAGATTCCACAGTGAGTGGCTGGCCAAGTAAGTTAAATCCAAACCTGCAGGTTCTTACCCTCATGCTCTAACCACAATGCTACATAGGAAGCCGCATTCCAGTTGTCTTCAGAAATAGGAAACAGCAACAGTCATTCTGTACATCGACAATTTGAGTTCAACATACAGAAAACAGAAGCATAAAGCAGTAGTCGAATATAAGAAGGTTAAGTGACTTATTCAAAGTTTTATGGACTTAATTGCAAACAAGGATTTTGAATATGTGGAGGGACCATTAATTCTGCTCCATTCTAGTTTAGTAGTACGCAATATTTTGGGTGGGGGAGACCCTGCAATTTGTCATTTTTTTGAAATGTTATGGAACATGTTTGAATGTTTGAACTTTCAATACTTGCTAGGTGTCATCTGGATGGCATTTGGTGTGATATGGGATCCAGGGGATAGGAGTTCTGGAATATTTTAAGGCATTGTAGATTAAGGAGATTTGATAAGGTTGTGCCCTTTAGAGTATTGGGAGGACATGTTTGGTGGAGATGTGCCTGAGAAGGTATAAATTACGGATATAATTGGTTGGAGTTGCCCTTTCTAGGATGCAGAATCCTGGAGTAGCTAGCCCATGGGCTGCTAGGGTGCTGAGAACCCCTCCAGTATGGAGAAGACCCTACAGGAGCTTTTTCCCCCAAGAGAAGGCCCAAGGCTGAGGAATGAAGAGCAGGTAAATCCTCCCCCTGATAAAAAAAAGCCTGGAGAAGGATGTAAAGAGGTGACCCACAAGGTGAAGAGCCCCAGGAGGGCCGGTGTGTGGAGGAAATTGGGGAAGCCTGCACATTGCGGAGAGAGTGGCCCAGGATGTTGAGAGAGAAATGAGTGAGGTTGAGAGGTGTTTTGAGTAGCTCATGAGGTTGGGTGTGAGTGGCCTCAGGAGGTAATTGGGGATTTGAGCTCTGTACAGAGAGAGAAACTTGGAGGTTGTAATGGAGTTCTGTGATGGTCAGATCCAAATTCTGTTCGAGTGGACTGCGAGTATAGAATACCCTTAGGGGTACCAGATAGTTTTAATTATAGTGTATGTTTTATTCTGACTTTGTATCACATGGACTCTGAGGATTCAGTTCAGACTTTGTACCCTTTTCTAAACTGTACATAGTTGCTAGCTGGAAAGTCCTGAAAAATAATGTTTGGAGCTTAATTAAGTCTGTGAGGGCTGTGATTTTGCTTGTGAAACTTTCTGTATGCCAGTGCTAGCTTAGTGATAAGGGGACCAGTTTCATGGAGGGGAGGATAGGTTACTGCCTTTGTACCAACCAGGAAAAAGCATTCTGCTCCATCACCAAATTGTTAAACCCACAAAATAAATTAAAGAGACTGACACTCATCATATAGGGATCTTTTTGATATTTTGGGATTACATATAGAAGACTGACACATTTATCAGCTTGGTACTTCTTTATTTTATACTGCTTGCTCATGGGGAAGATCATTTTCAAAGTCATTTATTTATTTATTTATTTATTTAAATTCTTTTAATATACCGATGCTCAAGACCAGGTCTTATCGTACCGGTTTACAATGAACTAGGGGGAAAAAACCAGTTAACAATGGAAGCAAGAAATTACATTATAACAGGGAATGTGGAACTTGGTTGTTAGAGAAAAGGATAGGTTAAACAATTTCTAACTGGAGAAACAAAGCAAATAAGCAGAAACGTGAGTGTTTACATGGTAAGCATTATATACAAAATTACGTGGTGTGTAATATAAGGCAAGTTATATTAAAGTGCAGTTAGCCGAGAAATAGTTCCTTTTTTGAGTTGCTGAAGGAGGCCGCAACCGCGGGGTATGTAACTGTGGGGGTGATCCTGCGGTTTCTTCAGGGGTATGCTTGGGCGAACAGCCAAGTTTTTAATTTTTTTCTGAAGGTGATATGGCAATGTTCCTGGCGGAGATCTGGCGGAAGAGAGTTCCAGTGATGCGGACCGGCAGTTGATAGAGCACGTTTTTCAATGGTGTTGTGGAGAATGGACTTTTTTGGGGGAACCTGGAGGGAATCTCTGTATGCAGATCTGGTGGGTCTTGCAGAGGCGTGTGGTTTGAGGGGTATGGTAAGCTGGAGCGAGGATTCCTGAAATAAGGTTTTGTGGATAATAGTAAGTGTCTTGAAGAGAATTCTGTGGCGAATGGGTAGCCAGTGGAGTATTTTTAGAATCGGGGTGATGTGGTCCATTCGGCGAGAGTTTGTGAGGATCCTGGCTGCAGCGTTTTGCAGCATTTGAAGAGGTTTGGTAGAAGAGGCCGGGAGACCTTAGGGGAGAACGGCTTGGCTGAAAATTGTCCCCCTCTACCTGCGTAGAAGCACACCTGGGATTTCACAGCAAACAATACTTTTAGCCAGACTGAGGGATACACATCAAAGAGAAAATGCAAAGAATGTAGGCATTATTAACCTGTACAGTATGCATTTTATATACATTTTCAAAAAGAATTAGCTATGTTATTTGTCTAAAAGTTAGCGGACTGCACATGCTCTTTGAAAATTGTCCCCATTATAGAGCACTGAGAAGCAAGATTAAACCAAATCCCTGTTCTTCAGAAGATGAAATATCTCAAAATCAAAGCTGGATAATTACAAAAAAGAGCAATCAAATCACAGAGGATAAGGCACTCCAGAAGTTTTATTTAACACTTTGGTTAGTTTTATTCTGGAGTACATTTCATTTTTTCACTTTGTCTGCTTTTCTTTCAAATAAATTTAACCAGCTCTGAATTATCTAAAATGGGTGGAATATCAGAGATATGATTGTTCCCCCTGAATATATAGAACGACCACCTCAGTTAATTAGAGGAAAAGATGAAATGGGGCACCATCATTGTGGCAAATTGTTCAGTTTGCCCTTTAATATAGATTGGGAAAACATTTTGACCTGTTCATATGCAAATGAGTAAACATTGTAGCTCAATTGTTCTTATACCTCTCATCAATTGAAATGACTGAAACTCTTCAGTGATGTGTACTTTGCTATTGGTACCTCCTACTGTGTATGTGAAACCACCCTGCCAAACTGCACGCCCCCCCTTACAGTGGTATAAAAGATAGAGTGACAGACTCTCCTCTAAAGAGAATGCACATTATTTATGCTGTTAAAACCCACATTGCTGTGCATTATTCTTTCAAATTTGATGCTCCTTATCATTAACTCCTCCCACTTGCATTGCAAATATCACATTTGCATACCAACTCACTTTGCACTATTTAACGCAAACTGATAAATGACCCTGATAAATAACTAAAAAATGGCTAGAAAAGAATGCATAATGAGAGGGTGTTGCAAACCTTTTTGCAAGGTGTGGAATGTATGATCTCTTCTATTACAATATGCATGAACCCTTTAGCAACAATCCTAAGAACTTATCCTAGAATTTTACACAAGTACACAGTATATTTTAATGATAGATGAGCAGGAAGTCAAAAACTGATCCCATATTATACTAAACAGTAACTTGGACTTTTCA
Organism: Rhinatrema bivittatum; assembly: GCF_901001135.1. Taxonomy (NCBI): domain Eukaryota; kingdom Metazoa; phylum Chordata; class Amphibia; order Gymnophiona; family Rhinatrematidae; genus Rhinatrema; species Rhinatrema bivittatum. The sequence goes on along the minus strand of NC_042621.1, from coordinate 81,009,111 downwards.
ACATGACATGTTTATCATGTGATTTCCAGTAAAGATGAGAGCTCAGTTTGTATAATACTCATCTTTTATTTTGTATATAATATATACAAATTAAAGGTTGTCAGTTGCCTGCCTGGTCATGTAGTAGCAGTGTTACAGTATGTGTTGCAAGACAACCAGGAGTGTGTTTTGTCTGACACCTTAGGTTTCTCATTTCTTGGCATCTGGCATCTGGGATCTGGGCAAGGCACCAAGGAAAAACAACAAAGATTGATCTATTTGTGCTTTTCAAGCACCTCCTATCACTTGCTCTCATTCCATGTACTGATCTCAGATAAGACACTTCTTTTACAATTTAAATTTCAAAATCTGGGTAATACATAGAAATATAACAGAAAAAGAAAGTATGTCCTATCTAATTTGCCCATCTACCCAACTAATTTAGTTTTACAATTCCCATCATTCCCTCAGAGACCCCTTGTATTTATTTGACTTTTGTTATTCATTTTAATTCTGTGTGTTTATGCGATTCACATTAAATATTATGGAAACTACAGAATATAAAATCAAATAAATAAATAAATACATTATTCCATGCTTTCTTGAATTCAGATAATGTTTTTGTCTCGTCTCCACTACCCTCTCTCTCCGTAAAGAAATATTTCCTAAGATTTCTCCAGTCTTCCTCTTTTCATCCTTATCCCATGACCCCTTGTTCTAGAGCTTCCTTTCCATTGAAAGATGCTAGCCTCCTGTGGGTGTAAACCTCTGAGATAAATAAATGTCTCTATCATATCTCTCCTATGTCGCTTTTCCTCTAGGGTACACATGTTTACATCTTTAAATCTATCCCCAGATGCTTTAGAATGAAGACCTCGGACCATTTTAGCAGCCACCCTGTGGATTGATTCCAACCAGTTTATATATTTATTTATTTTATTTATTTAATGGCTTTTTAATATACCGACGTTCGTAGGACACATCACGCCGGTTTACAATTAACTCAGAGAAGGAGGAATTACAATGAACAGGGAGCAGGGGTCGGGAGCAGGCGAGAAAGGGATAAGGGGAGGGGGAGATAGAAGAGAGAAGGTACAGAAAAGAACAAGAGAATGATAGAACAAAAAACCATAACAGAAGAAGGAAAACTTATTTACAACATTTGATTATATTACATAAGCTTATAGGGAAGATAAGATAGATTGGAGGGGAAAGGCTCCAAATTCTACAACAGATTTCTGGGTGGAAAAAGGGGAGGGAAGGAGTCTAGGTTTGGTTAACGTCAGGGTAAGCCTTTCCAAGGTGCAGTCTTCAGAATTTTATTCAGTATTCCAAATGAAGTCTCACAAGGAACCTATACAGGGATATATCACAGAGAAGGATGGGATTTAAACTGATGATGGTAAACATTAAAAAGCAAAAGTGGAGCTATCACCATGAAAAAGTTTCAAGAACATGGCAAATATACGAAATGGAACAGTTCATTATCTTCACTGCTAATGTAATGAGTCTAAAACCAACTCATAAGAGATGAAATAGGCCTATGCACTAAAACTCATGCTAATATTGTTTTAGTTTGCATGTGATAAAAATTCATAGTGTATGCCAAATTTCAGCTTATGGTGGGATGTACTAAACGTTTTCATGCTCTCACTAAACTTCTTTAGCAGGTGTGGAAAAAATATGCATGCTAACACAAAAAGAGTATAACAAACCAAAACAACCAAAAAATCATAAGTGTGGGTAAAAACAATCACATACTCAGAATTTGTAAAATTATTTACAAAACTTATATTGAAGAGAAAAACTCACCTCACTGTCTCAAACGAAAGCTCTTAAATAACATTTTAAGAGAGAACAGAGGTAGCTTCATATGCAATAGTAATTTATAGGTACCATCCAGGTTACCCACATTAATTGACTATAATCATAAAAATACCGCCGTCCAACCGTTCTTCGCAATTCTGAATGATCTAATACAAATAAGAGAACAAAGGATTAAGATTTATGGGTGAACTTTCAAAGGCTTATAAAGGGAATGTGCATGTAAAATCTGCAAATATGTGCATAATAAGCAGCCTCTCTGCACGGTAAGCACATTTTCAGAAAGACAGGAGTATGTATGTATTGATTCTGCCACATGGAAAAGTAAGTGCATACAAAGAAGGTATGTCAAGGGTATGCCGGGGTGGAGTTTTGAATTTCATACTCATGTACATATTTTATAATATGGAGAGCACACATACTTCATGTAAAATCTGCACATGCTTTTAAACCTGCTAATAAAGTCACAGGAATTAAAACTGATGTTTCTTCTGTCTGCAGTTTTTGGGTGAACAGTCTGAATTGGTTAAGGTCTGGGTCTACTGTTGTAGGTGACAGTGAACTGGTGCTTGGAAATATGCACACAAATATTTTCATAAGCAAGATATATGCATACATCAGTCAACTTTAAAAAAAATACCTCTCTCTATGCATAAAGTAAGGGTTATTGCATGCAGATGTTACTATTATTTATCTGTAAAATATATGCATATTTTTTTTTTATAAAATAGATAAACCATATGAATCACTGCATTAAATTAAATGTGCGTACTGAAATATATGGATGGACTTTTGAAGCTGTGATATGTGGTATTTTATATTGTGTGGCTCATGCCATACATTTATAAAATATAGACATAAGAACATGCCATACTGGGTCAGACCAAGGGTCCATCAAGCCCAGCATCCTGTTTCCAGCAGTGGCCAATCCAGGCCATAAGAACCTGGCAAGTGCCCAAAAACTAGGTCTATTCCATGTTACCGTTGCTAGTAATAGCAGTGGCTATTTTCTAAGTCAACTTAATTAATAGCAGGTAATGGACTTCTCCTCCAAGAACTTATCCAATCCTTTTTTAAACACAGCTATACGTTAGGCGTACCTAAGTATGTGTCAATGTGCTGAGTTATGTAACTCTATTGAAAACTTTCATCTTAAAATCCCAAAGGTGAGTTAATATAGGGGGATTTAGCAGGGGCAGAGACCCTTTTTATTTCATTAAGCAAAGTTGTAAGAATTTTAGTTATTGTGCCATACATTAATCTATCAATAGTAATCATATAATACCCCAATGGTAGATTTGCACACAAAAAAAGACAGTCCAAGTGGATGTCTCTTAATAACATTAGGAAGATAATATAGAGACCTTCATATATTGGAGTGATGTACAATTCACTCAGCTATGTTCCTCGTTTGATTATTGAATTCAAGCAGGAGCACTAAGGTGCTATACTTCACTCTCACTGCTTAATCATTGGTCTCAATATGCCACATCCAAAATAATTTGTTTTTTAAATTTTTTTATGCATATTAAAGGTAACGTACATTTGCTTTACTTATCTTCAATATTTGTCCCAGGCAATATTAAAAGTCTTTTTACTGTTCCAAGAATGTGATACACTGCATTACCCTGCCTGACTCATTGTGTGTTTCGTATCTTCTTCAGGGGCAGTAATGGATCAATTGTTATTTCCTTTCTTAGTAAATTGTCAAAAAAATAAAAAAAAATAAATGTAAGTGAAGAACCGTTAAAATACAACTAAAACAAATTACCAACTTATGTTGTTAAGTAGGGACCATGCATGTTTCTTAGGACAAACATTCAGAAACTCTGAGCACAATGGGTTTCACTTCCATTCTGAAATTTTCAAGTTTGAATACTGAACATAAGAACATAAGAACATAAGAAAATGCCATACTGGATCAGACCAAGGGTCCATCAAGCCCAGCATCCTGTTTCCAACAGTGGCCAATCCAGGCCATAAGAACCTGGCAAGTGCCCAAAAACTAAGTCTATTCCATGTTATTGTGGCTATTCTCTAAGTGAACCAATCAGAGATCAAGACTGAACCAATTTGACCAACAGGAACCTGGATACACTAAATCAAGGAGAACCAATCAATATCTTAATTTAAACCCCATGGTGAAATGGTGTTCAACCAAAGGATCCATTGGTGGTCTTAAAAATGATGAATACTACGAGCTACCAGTGCCAACTTATCAGAATGAGAGAGAAGACATACAAGTAGAGAACCAGAAGGTTTAGAATGGTATTGTAAAAGTGCATCCTGGTCTGAATATAATGATCTGTGGTATGGGGTAGCCCCATGCAATAAATCCATCTATAACATAGCATAAAGTGAGTAGGTGAGGGGAGGAGGGAGGGAGGGAAGTTAGGCTGTAGATGAGTTTCTATTTCTCATTCCCACTTTTAATTAAGAAGGGATTGCTGAGGATTAGAGAGCATCATAAAGAGAAAGATTGCCCCAACTGGCCATAATAAAGGCTGTGATCTGAGAACTATACTTTGGTCTCATGCATATCAAAGAGACCCATGAAAAAACTGGGCACTTATAAGGCTACTTACTGCTACGAATGACATGGTTATATTGAAGTACTGGATCCTACACCATGGGTATATCATCTGGGGAAGGGAATATAAAGAGGAGAAAACATGCAGAATAAAATAAATCCCTTAAAATCTTTGCACAACTGAAGACTACATCACTGAAAAAATAAGCTACTATCAGTCAGGCAGCATTACGTTACATTACATAAAAATAACATTACGTTACATTACATAAAAATAAGCTACTATCAGTCAGGCAGCATTACGTTACATTACGTCTTCACTCCTATAGAAATAACCGCCTGTTCTTATTTACTTAACCCTATTCTGTAGACGTAAACTTTTCATGAAGACTGTAATCTGTAAGCACCTGTATTTATTATAAGAATTTGTATTTACTATTTATATTTATTATTTAGCTATTAACATTGTTCTGTTACCACTTGGTACTATTTCTCTCCTTTACCTCAAACTCTAAGTTCCTACTAAGTTAGCCATGTTATTTATACCCAATCGTTGGATGTAATTGTATATTTGTTTAATTGTTCAATCTGTTTGATGTAATTTTCTGTTCCTTGTTCTGTGTAAACCGAAGTGGTATGCACTAGTGCATGAACTCCGTTATATAAAAGCCTTTAAATAAATAAATAAATAAATTATAGTATGGAAAAGTTTGTCATTAACCTTTATTTGAAAAGTCCTAATTATATTGGTACAAGTTATCCATACTTACTTGAAGCTGGACCATTTAACTATTTCTGTAATTATCCACTGAGCAGATCTCAAAACCAGCTGTTGACAATACCATGAATGTGAAAAACATCAGTTCCTATGAAATTGAAAAGCTGATATTCACAGACTCCCCCTTCTCTTTGGCACACACACCCATGCATCTTTACATAGACTCCCTCTCTCTCTCGCACACACACCCATGCACATTCACACAGGCTCTCTCCTCACACTCACACACACACACACACACACACACACACACACACACACAGGCTCCCTCTCACTCATCCTCCCCAACCCTCTCCCCCAAATGCTTTCTTAGCCTCCTCATTGCTGTTTTTACTCTTCTGGCCAAAGCAAGTCTTTAGGGATGGACACTGCTCGTGGCTGCCGAGCCTCAATCATCTTCACCGCGAGTGAGATGGGCTCTGCTCTTGGCACATCTGGCCTGTGAAATCTTTGTCACGAGTGGGACAGGTTCCACCTGCGGACCGCTGTGCCTCTCTTCAAATTCTATGCCAAACATTGAAATTCTGCATAGGAGGAGAATTCTGCACTGCAGTAATGTAGAATTCCCTAGGCGTAAAGCATAAAAGAGGTTCATCCCTTAGTCCAAAAAACATTTTCCCTAAAAAAAATATCTGGGTTTAAGCAGATTCATATTGGCCACCAGTCAGCTGATTCAATGTGGCTTCCCGTGAATCAAGAAATCTTGCATTAAATTTGTCAAATTCTGCCCTGATTGGATGTACCTCTTTGGGAGAGACTGTCCTGAACTCAATGAGATACAGTTGGGGGGAACTGTATTGGTCTAGCCAGAGGTGGAGAAGAGGTATCTGGGTAATTTCTGGAGTATTTAAGTCAGTTTGACCTGAGGGGAATAAAGTGGAAAGGGAAGCAACAAAGGAGGATAACACATTGAAATTGTCGGTTCAGTGTGCTGCGGCAGTCAAAAAGCAAACAGAATGTAGGGAATTATTAGAAAGGGAATGGTGAATAAAATGGAAAATGTCATAATGCCTCTGTATCGCTCCATGGTGAGACTGCACCTTGAATACTGTGTACAATTCTGGTCACCGCATCTCAAAAAACATATAGTTGCGATGGAGAAGATTCAAAGAAGGGCGAACAAAATGATAAGGGGAATGGAACATCTCCCCTATGAGGAAAGACTAAAGAGGTTAGGACTTTTCAGCTTGGAGAAGAGACGGCTGAGGGGGGATATGATAGAGGTGTTTAAAATCATGAGAGGTCTAGAACGGGTAGATGTGAATTGATTATTTACGCTTTCGGATAATAGAAAGACTAGGGAGCACTCCATGAAGTTAGCATATGGCACATTTAAAACTAAACGGAGAAAGTTCTTTTTCACTCAATGCACAATTTTTTATTTTTTTTTTATAATTTAATCTTTATTGAAGTTTTTTCAAAAAGAAACACAAATATTCACAATTCTGTGCATAAACAGGAATTTTGATAGACAACATAATTCTTACATATAAAGTATTCATCCAATCAAAATTATACAAATATGTCTGTCAAAATCAAATAATGCGGGGACTAAGCCTTATATAAACTTATAAAATAATCATCAATAAGGAGAGGGTGCCTAATTATTTATTTCAATTGTTGACCATTTCGTCAGATGTTACAGTTGGTATTATTTTATTCAAACTAACCTCATTCTTATCCTTCAAAAATATTTCCAGATGTGAGGGTTCTGTGAACACGAATTTCTTCCCCTGAAAATTAATATAACATTTACTCGGATACTTTAAGTAAAAGGACGCACCTAATTCCATAACTTTTATTTTCAGGGAAAAAAACTTTTTCCTCCTTGCCTGAGTAGGCCTGGATACATCTGGGAATGCATAAACCTTCTGTCCACAGAACACTACATCTTTATTCTTAAAGAATTTATCCAAAATGAACTCTTTATCCCTCTCTTATGCAAAGGATACAAACAATGTTGTTCTTTTATTTATGATATCCAATGAGTCTTCCAAAAAAGTTGATATTCCCAAAGTATTCTCCTCTCCTACTCTAGGTATGTTTCCACTTTGCACCGGGATATAATAAATCTTTGATATTAAAGGAATCTCGTCACATACCAAATTTTCTCTAACATACTTAGAAAACATTTCTAAGGGTGACATTAACCTAGTAATATGAAAGTTAACAAATCGTAAGTTTCTTACTTTCATAAAATTTTCCAAATTTTCTAAATTAGCATGTAATACAACATTATCAGACATATGATAACTTTCTAAGGTCTTTACATTTTGCAATTCTGATGTAAAATCTTTAATGGTTGTCTCAACATTATTTATTCGTTTCTCTTGATCCTGTATAAGAGATTTATTTCCATTTGCAATAGCAGTAAAGGATGAGTTCATCTGTATCATGTTTGAATCCAATTTAACCAACAGCCTCCACACATCCCCCAGGGTTATTTTAGACTCGTCCAGGGTATTTAGCCGTGGACTGTCTAATTTAACTGTTGGAGGCCCCACTCCTGCACCCTGCTGTAGTAGCTCTGTGCCGGGGGGTAGTGCATTTTTCGGTGACTCTAAATGTAAACTAAAGTCACTTACTTTTGCAGCCTCTCCTTCGGCGGAAAAACTTCCAGTTGTTTCCCCTGGGGGCTGTTGGGGGACTGGTCTAATGCCGGGGCTTAGGGAGACATTAAGAAAGTCCCCCTCATTGTCCACTCGTGGCATAGCTCCTCTGCTTACATGAGCATCCATGGGTCCGGTTATCTGCTGTAAGGGAGATGAAGTCACAAACTTTGCTTTCCTTTTGCGCCCCATAAAAAAACAATTTCCAGGCGATCTGCAGGCGATCGAAGCCGATCTAAGGGGCGTGCGCGGCTTAGGCGGGCACCGGCGGCTGCGGTGCGCCGCTAACCACGTGGTTTTATCCTCGCGGTCTCTGGCTGATGATGTCAGCGTCTAGGGATTCCCAATGCACAATTAAACTCTGGAATTTGTTGCCAGAGAATGTCGTTAGTGCAGTTAGTATAGCTGTGTTTAAAAAAAAATTGGATACATTCTTGGGGGAGAAGTCCATTACCTGCTATTAATTAAGTTGACTTAGAAAATAGCCACTGCTATTACTAGCAACAGTAACATGGAACAGACTTAGCTTCTGGGTACTTGCCAGGTTCTTATGGCCTGGATTGGCCACTGTTGGAAACAGGATGTTGGGCTTGATGGACCCTTGGTCTGACCCAGTATGGCATGTTCTTATGTTCTTAGGAACAGCTGGCTCAGGAGTTCTGCTGGTTCCATAGTGGTTGAGATTGTAGATATGTTGAAAAGTTTGTTTAAGCTGTTGCTTATGACATAAGACCTTTCTTGTAGGAGGTTTAAATTTAGGAATGAGATGTTGGGGTTTTGGTTTTTTTTAGATTGATAGTGAAGCACAAATCAGGTAGTGGTCTGACCAGAAGACTGGGTCAACATTGTTAAGGTCTAAATGCTGGGAAAGTTGAAAGTCATGTCCAGAAAATGTCCTGCCCATTGAATGGGAATTTTGATTAGATGAGTAAAGCCAAGATCATCCTTGCTGTGTTGGAAGGCAGTACCTTTGTGAGGGACCTCTGCATGGAGTTGAAAGCTCCTAGTACAAGGAGTTTGTGGGATGCAGGGGTAGGTCACATAGGAGTTCAGAGAATCTAGAAAAGGAGTCAGGTTGATTTTTTTTGGTGGACCGTAGATTAGGGAACATTTAGGATCTTCATTTCCTTGGAATTTCTGTGCAGGGCAGTCAGATTTACCCATGTGTCTGGTTGCAACTAATTTGAGGGCTATAGAGTACTGGATACCCAACATGATGCATGGGCTGAGATGTGTTATGTATTTGGTAGTCTGGTGGGCAGAGTCGAGTAAGAGTTACAGTGTCATCTTCTCCTAAGACTCTAAAGAGGGATAAGATGTGGAGTTTAAATTCTTCAATCAGGTCTATGATGAGGTGGGTTTTGTTGATTGTGAATTGAATATTGAGTAGGCTGAGCTGTGGGGTGGGAGAAGGCAAAGATAGTGGACTGTAAAGTGATAGGGAGAAGGAATCTATAGTGACACACTATAGCACACCACCACCTCAGTCAGTCAATGGATATAGTGTATGTTGCTGCACTTGGAAAGTCTTCAGTTCTCAGCGTCATAGTTAATATTACTATATTGAAATTTTCAGCTCAGTGTGCTATGGCAGTGAAAAAGGCCAACATAATGTTAGGAATTATCAAGAGAATGATAAATAAAACAGAGGATGTTGGTAATTTGGGTTTACCAAATTACCAATTTAAAAAAGATTACAATTACTTCAAAATACATCATCTAGATTTATTTATTTATTTATTTATTTATTTATTTATTTATTTAACACGTTTCTATACCGACCTTCATGAATAAATTCAAATCAAATTGGTTTACATGTAACAAGGGTTAGAACTTAATCAACCATTTAACAAGAGATGAAAGTTACATATAACAAGGAGGTAGTAACTTGGGGGGCTAAAGGCCTCATTTTCCAAGCCGCTCGCACGCGATACCAGGATGGGGGCAAAGTTGGGGCAGAGTCGGCCCCGGAAGAGGAGGAGTCGGGGCATCACCGGGGCTGACTCTGCGCCGACGCCGCAGACAGCGAAAAGGTAAGTGCCTTTTTGCTGCCTATTTCGCTCCCAATAGCTACACCTCCTATGGCCCCCTGTTTTGGCCCCCCGCCCCTCATCTTCTAAAGTATAGCAGGCCTGCGATACTTTAGAAAATGAGGCCCTAAGTTAACCGGAGACAAAGGACAGCAAAACTGAATAAACTAAATAACGAAACAAAGAAACAGAGGCAAAATATCAAGCCTAAACTAGGCGGGGCGCCTAGTCAGGTAAGCGGAGTCCTGTCTGGTAGAAAATGGATGGTTTTGAAAGTTAAGGGAAGGCTTGGAGGAAAGTTTTGAAAGTTAAGGGAAGTTTTGAAAGTTAAGGGAAGGCTTGGATTGATTTATAGGCTTTAGAAATCTGACCATACAACCCAATTTTTTAGAATCGCACTGGCTTCCAATTATTTACCGTATTAAATTCAAAATTTTATGTCTTACTTTCTGAGCAATACATACTGGTTTTCCATTATATCTCACTAAATTTTATCTCCTTATGTAACTGCACGTCCTCTCCGTTCTCAGAAGAGTTTATTATCTTTATCTCTGCCATCTATGATTCATCATCTATCAACCAGAGATCTTCCTTCAGCTAACAAGCTCCTTTGCTTTGGAACATGTTACTATTTGATGTTCGTGCTAAAGTAAATTTTGCAAAGTTTAGAAAGGCAGTGAAAACTTTGCTTTTTACTCCCGCATTTAATATTGTCTTATAATAACATAATCTCCATTTATTTATTATATTGTTTGTCATTGTAATGAATGATTGGATTCTTTGTTTTTTATTTATAATGGAACTATGTTCACTGTAAAAGTTTTAGTTTTATGTTTTTTGTATCCCATGTTTATTTTTACTTATTTTATTCCCATTGTTTTACTGTACCTCTGCTTAATTAACATGATTTACAGGCGATATATAAACTTTTAATAGATAATAATAATAACTGTGAATTGGCCATTTCTCTTCATTGGGTTGTACCAAGAGGTGGTCACATTGATGACTTCACTGTTGCCCAGTAGGAGGCAAAAATATGAAGGCAGGAATTGCAAGAACTCAAGCAAGAGAGGACTTGAGTGAACTACTCTTTTTCTTCTAATGCAAGTGAGTCACCATATCATGTATTTTGTTATAGGTGTGGAAAGAATGGTCACACTGCTGGCTACTGTAAAAGCCCAGAGAATCTATGGAGATTGGTTCAGAAGTTCAGCAAACCATCCAAGACACAGGAACCCAGTGAAGGAGCATGTGATGTCCCAAAATATGATCAGCATCATTGTACACCCTATAACATCTACTTTATCAGTCCCTGCCAATCCAAAAGAACTGATTGAACCCATGCCTATAGTATCTGTGAAGATTGAGAGTCACTTTGTGAAAGCAGTTGATTAAAGATCACCATCATCTTCAATAATGGTAAGAAGCCTATCTAAGGCATCTGTCTGTAGAACCAATGTAGGGTTTGTCTACATGGGGCCTAAATGATTCTGTCATAGTCGATATAGTGTTCCCAGAGAATATCACAAGTTTTCAAGAGACTATTCTTGTGATGGCCCCAATGTACGACAAATTGAAATGATATGATGGCACTCTTTCATCACTGGAAAAATTGCCAGCTTGTTTGGGTGGTTGATCCAGACATTTTAAGAAAAGGTGGGTCTGGAATATGCTGGTATCCTGACAATTCACCCTCTGTGCTAGAAGATATATGTGAAGGCTGGGTGCCAGCATATGAAGAGTGCTGATGAAGATCTGGGACCAGTGTGGTATTGTAACAGGGTCTCTGAGAAGGCCTTGGGGATTTCAAACACAAGCTGGACTTCTGCTGATTGTTCCTCCTATATTTGTGTGAGATCAGTCTGAAGGGTAATACCAGGCATGGAGAGACGAAGGAGCAGGAGACGCTGGAACAGGAGACGCTGGAACAGGAGACACTGGAACAGGCAAACTAGACAACACCGGAGTGTACGACCTGATTGCCAAGGCAGGGATCATGGGTCTAAGCTCTGCCTTATATATGGAGAGTCCATAATGTCATCAGCATGCGCCTCTCAGTGTTTTCCCATGCTTGGCTCGCGTGCATGGCTGCAGGACAGCCATGCACGCACCTAGGGGTGGGGCCGAGGATGCCAAGGACACGGAGCTCCGACGGGAGCTCTGCTGTTAGGCCTGCATCGGAGACTGAGAGCGGGGGAACCGGGGACGCTGAGAACTGGCTGCAGTTGCGGAGGAGGAGAGCCCGAAGCTCGTGGATGGGAGAGCGAGGTGAACAGGGCTGGCCACAGGGCAGACGCGGCCAGGACATGCAACAGGTTTATCTTGCTGTATCTCATGTATGTGTTTTTTCTAGGGATATCTCCCTCTATTTTGGTCCTTACAACACTCTGTCTGCATAGTGTTGGTTTCGGTCTGCTAAAAGCCTGCATCCTAGGAGACCTCTGCCTATTTCCATATAAAATTTATTTACTTGTGGGGAGGGTTCTGCCTAACTACAGATATTCATCCTCAAAGTCTTTGAAGTTACAATCTGAAGTCCATTCACCTTCCACATAGAGCTTATACCTAGAATGGAGAAATGCCCTTTGATGATGGTGATTACTATTGCAATGAGGAATTTTGCCTGTTTCTATACTGAAGAACAACCAGTTGCAAATTTGGGTAAAAAATGCATCCAAGAAGATCACCTTATTGAATGGTTCAGAGTTAGCCTATGTATACTGAGTGGACTCTTAACTCCACATCCCACTAGAAGGCAATATCACCTACCAAGACTTACCCATCTCTGTTCAATTTTCGAGATTCATCAATTTCCAGCTATCCAGTCGGTCCAAAATGTTCTCAACCCATGAGTAGAAGATGGTAGTAAATGATTGCACTGGAGAAAGTGCAGAGAAGGGTGAGCAAAATGATAAGGGACATGGAACTTCTCACCTATGGGAAAGGCTAAAGAGGTTAGGGCTGTTCAGCTTGGAGAAGAGACTGATGGGGGAATATGATAGAAGTCTATAAAATCATGAAAGGACTTGAATAGGTAAATGTAAACTGGTTATTTATTCTCTCAGATAGAAAGATTAAGGACATTCCATGAAGTTGGCAAGTAGCCCATTACAAAAAAATTGGAGAAAATTATTTTTTACTCAATGCATAATTAAGCTCTGGAATTCATTGCCAGAGGATTTGGTTATGGTATTTAGTGTAACTGGGCTTAAAAAAGGTTTGGATAAGTTCCTAGAGAAGAAATCCATAAACTGCTATTAATCAATAAGTAATAGTAGTTTGGGGACTTGCCAGGTACTTGTGACTTGGATTGGCCACTGTTGGACACAGGATGCTGGACTTGATGAACTCTTGCTCAGTTTGGCATATCTTATGTTCTTATGTTCTTGGCTACAGGGTTGAAATATTCCTCCCCATGATCCATGCCCATTTCTTGAGAGATCAATTCAGCTGGCCTAGAGAGACAAAAAAGATGTGTAAAAAACCATTTACAAGAGCTGATGCAGATATTACCAAGGAGTCAAAAAGTCCATATGCCTCACATATAGTTATGGCCTGGAGGAAAATGTGATCTCTCTGGATGTGCATAGACTATAGGACTCTAAAAAAACGCCCCAAAAGAATCATTCTAGAGCAGTACACCTCGCTGCTCATAGATGATATGCTGGATTAATTGACTGAAAGAAAGTGATTCTCAGTACTGGATTTGTTAAGAAGTACTACCAGATACTGCTGAAAGACAATGGCAAGGTAAAGACAGCTTTCATCTGTTCTTTGGAGGGTTTATCAATTCAAATGAATGCCCCTAAAGATCAAACCAGCTCTTAGAAATTTTCAGGCACTCATGGAAATTACTGTTGGAACCATGATGTTCTTGTGTATGTGGATAACTTAACTATTTTTGATAGAACATTAGAAGAGAATGAGGATAGACTTATGAGCACCTTAGATCATCTGGAAGCCCAAAGACTCAATTTTTCATTGGAGAAATAAAAATGTTTTTCTACCCTTAGGTGAAGTACTGTAACGTTGGTCACATTGGTTCAGAGAGAGAGATATTTCCTATGAACCACACAAGACAGAAGTGATTGTCTTTTGGGATAGGCCTACTGATCTGAAGACTCTTGGATTTTTCTTGAGAATCTTTGGCTACTATAGAGGGTGTATCTAGAATGATTCTGCAATTCTATACCCATTGACTGACATTACCAAGGGATATCTGTCTGGCAGAAAAGGAGTCTTTGAGGCTGGGGGGGGGGGGGGGAGAGCAAGATGGCAACCAGACAGTTCTGAGCATCTGCTCTGCATTAGGGCTCTGCGTTGTCAGCGTCTCTTTTTAATATTTATTTACTCCCTCTGTGCCATCTTTTAACTGGTCTTAGTCTAAATTATTTTATCTATGCAGATGACATTCAAATTTTATTCCGTATTGAAAATGGTACTGAGGCTATATTTAAACTAGTGGACATGTACCTTAATATTATTAAACAGCTTTTAACTCAAATGAAACTGATTTTAAACCTTGAGAAATCAGTTTTTATGGTTTTAGACTGAAAAAATGTGAACACAGAAATGAAAACTGTTACCCTTAATGACATAACTAGTTATAAATTAGTTGAATCAACTAGTAATCTAGGAGTTATCTTTGACTATGAATTGAATTTTAAGGCACATATTTTGAAGAAAGTTAAAGAGGGCTATAGCAAGCTGATGAGGCTAAAACGATTAAAACTGTACCTCACCAAGGAAAACTTTAGAACAATACTTCAGACTCTATTATTAACTGGACTGGATTATTGCAACTTGACCCTGTTAGGGCTTCCGAAAGCAACGCTTCGTCCCCTACAGGTTCTTCAAAATACAGCTGCCCGCATCCTTTCTAACACTAGAAGAATGGAACATATTACACCAGTTTTGAAGGATTTACACTGGTTACCAGTTGAGAGTAGGATCATGTATAAAGTGCTATGTATTATCCATTAAATTTTATATAATGACATGTCTGCTTGGCTAAACACATTAAAACTGCATATCCCTCAACGCAATCTGAGGTCATTAAATAAAGCACTCTTAACAATTTTGACAGTCAGATCTGCGCACTTAAGCGAAGTTAGAGCACGAGCGATTTCTATCGCTGGGCCGACTCTCTGGAACAAATTGCCCTCAGAAATACAGTTGCAAGAAAATCTGAAGAGGTTTAGGAAAGATCTGAAAACATGGCCTTTTAGGCAAACTTTTGAAATGGACAGTGATGTTTAATTTGGGTCTTCTGTATGAGTATCTTATTGTTCTTAATATGTTCTTATCTTTTAATATTAATTTAATTTCTATTTTAATTTGATCTTAACTGATATTGTATTGTTTAATTTTATTTCTTTTATCATGTTTTTTATTAGATGAATCATTGTAAACCATAGAGATGGAATTGGTTTCTGTGCAACGGTATATAAAAACTGTATAAATAAAAAATAAATAAATAAATTAGTGTTATCTTTTGAAGTTATTTATCCTTAGAGGACAGGGAGGGTCTGTATCTTCCCATCCTAGAGTGGAAACCCTCCGAGGCTGCTCCCAAAATCGGAGCAGCCTCGGAGGGAACTTTCCTTCTGCCCCCCTCCTTCCCCTCCCTTTCCCATCTAACCCTCCCCCCAGCCCTACCTAAACCCCCCCTAACCTTTGTTCCATAAGTTGCTTCTGCCTCCGGGCAGGCGTAGATTGCGCGCACCGGCCAAGTGCCAGTGTGTGATCCCTCGGCACGGCCGCTGTGCCGGACGCCTCAGTCCCGCCCCCACCCCGCCCCCACCCCGCCCCTTTCACAAAGCCCCGGGACATACACGCGTCCCGGGGCTTGCACACGTTGCAGGGCCTATGCAAAATAGGTTCAGCGCACGTATATCCAGCTTGATTTATGCACGTAGGGCTTTTAAAATCTGCCCCAATATGTTTAGATACCATGTTGTTGGTTTTATTTGTATATATAAGAATTTCCTGTATGTTTGTGATATATTTGTATTTTAATTTTTAGAGAATAAAGAGTCCCTAATGCAGGCAATGATGGTTGCCGAAACATGAGCCTATGTCGGGCTTTGCGTTGCTATTAAATGAATACATAGCGTTGACACCATTGGTGCCTTAGTCGGGTTTTTGGAACATTGAAAACAAGTTTGTCACATTCAGTTAAGTAAACATTTTTTTCTCTTCTAGTCCAACAGTTTCAATTCATTGGTGTTTGTTCTGATGCTGTCTGTGGCCTATTGCGAGGCAAGAAACGGGTTATTGATGGATGATGATGTGGCTTAAAATAAGAATAAGAGATTTTTTTCATTTGATTTAAAATGTTTTGAAAGGATACTGCAAGATAGATTTGTTTGCTTCCTCTCAAATTTCTTTTGTATTGAATGATAATAGAGGATAGCTCTTCTTTCTTAATACAATAGCATTATTTGGGCCATCAAAAACCAAAAGTATTATTTACTCAGAAGGCAATTCCGGTTAAACCATGATCCCTTGAAGTGGATCAACATAATAAAAGACTCAAATACCCGACTAACCCAAAGGTATATAACATTGCAGGCTTATGACTTTCACGTACACCATAGGGCTAAGAAGGATTATATTAATGCAGATTTTCTCTCAAGAAGAGACTCAGAACCCATAGACTGACCTGACAAAGGCGAGGAGCGCCTTAAAAGGAGAGGTGTGTAATATGGAAATTAGGAATGTGCTAGGTAAACAATCTGTTTTGTTTTTTGGTTCATTTTTGGGAGGTTTCTCCCCAATGAATTTTGTTTCCGTTAATGTTTAATTTTTTTCTTTTGTTTTAAAAAAAATCAAACATAAAAAAAAAGAAAAAAAAAAGGAAATGGGACCTCCCAAAGTCTTCTGTCTCCACCACCCCCTCCTTCCCTCCCAGAAAAATACTGGGGCCCGGACCCCCCATAGCCCCCATTTACCCAGTCTAGTGCGGATCCACTGGCGAGGCCTAGGCTAAGGCTGCGGCAGGTTGCCACAACAATGGCTTAATCTCTATGCAAGACTGAGGCATGGAGGCCTGGTTCTGAAGCAAAAGCTCGGACCCAGACCCAACACTAGGGACCAGTCTGGAGACTGGTCCCTAGACCACAGCCCAGGCCCAGGCCCAATGCTGTGTCTCCATCTGGAGGCCAGGTCTTGACACCTGAGCCTTGGACTAGGCCCAGGCCCAATGCCAGGATTCCAATGTCTGGGCCTTGGCCTAGACCACAGCCCAGGCCCAGGCCCAATGCTGTGTCTCCATCTGGAGGCCAGGTCTCAATATAAAGGCCTCAGCCTAGGCCACAACCCAGACCCAGAACCTGGCCTAGGCTGAGGCCCAGGTATTGGGACCTGGTATCTGGGCCAGACGCCAGGCATCAGGCCTGGATACAGGCCCTGGCCTAGGTCAAGGCCCAATCATCCAGACTTTGCCTCCAAGCCAGGCCCCTGGCATTGGACCTGGGTCTAGGCCAAGGCCCCGGCATCAGAACCTACCCTGGCTACAGCTTTGGATACCCAACGGATCAGGTCATTTTTTTTCATTTAAATTTTATTAAATTATTACATCGAATACATCGAAATAACATAGGAAATCCAAAGGAAAAACAACACAACTTACAATTACAGGATTGTACAATTAGGTTATCTAGCCCACATCTAGGAGGAGAGAAAGAAGCAAGTTGGTCATGCACTTTATCTATTTAGCAACCTAACTCCAAGACAGCACATTTCAATTATGGATCGGAGTCTTATCCCTTAAGAAACGTTCCAAATGTAAAGGATCTGTAAATATAAACGTATTATTTTGAAACAATAGGCTGTAGAGATATTATCCTTTGAAACTGAGAAAATCCCAATGATTTCTAAAATATATTATTTACCTAAGAGAAAAACATTGTCAGCACAACCAGGGGGTACAGATATCTTGGAAAGTCCAGGGGTCTCGACTTTTTTTAGAGGACTCTATGGACAATATTTTATCCAGAGCAACATTGCTTATACAATTTTCTTTAAAACAAGAGAAGGACCAATTTTTTTCTAAATACTTTCAAGTGAAAGATATAAATTTTTGTGGACAAAAAATTCAGGTCTTCCCAGATGTGTCTCGAGTTACCCAGGCACGTAGAAAACAATTTTTGGCATATAAGCAATCGGCTCTGGACATAGGGGCACATTTTTTCCTGAAGTTCCCCTGCAAATGCCAGATAATGTTTCAGGATCAGGCAATTTTTAAGGGGATTTTTGGCCTTTGCTCATATCTCGACCAAGGCTCCGGCATCAGAATAGGCCTTGGCCGAAACCCCAGCATTGCACTCGGGTCTAGACCATAACCCCTGTTTGGCCCATGCCTTAGGCAAGGATCTAGCCTTGGGCCTATGCTTAGGCATGACCGGAAGTTTTAAATTAATTAAATGAATAAGATTTGTTTAATTCTGGTGGCCCTTCAATTTGTTTTGTGGCCTGCGAATGATACAAATTGTCCCTTAATTATTGCAATTTGCAAATTCATTTACAATCAAAGCATATGCATAGTGGGAATACTTCCACATCAATTTAATGACACTGAGCAAGGAGTAAAGCACCGAGTTAGTGCCAGGAAAAGAGACCCTAAGACAGGAATACAACCTAGGAGGACTACAGTTCCCAGGAGCCTCAGGTATTATCTAGGCTAAGAGCATGCAGAGGGTGGAGTTCTGGTCTTCCAGGCAACCTGGCTGAGTCAAGAGCATGAACCTGGAGAAGCATAATTCAAGGACAGACCACACACTGAGCCTTGAACCTGTAAGAACCTCCAGCAGCAAAGAAGGGTACAGAGGACATGAAAAGGCTTACAAAACAACCCAGAGACAGACACAATGGACATTGATTAAGGTTTAGATGTGACTATTAAACTAGAGGAGCAATATTAGGAGGGGGAACTGCAAGCCAAATCACAGGACATACGGTATTCTGTGTTTTCCTTATTTGTTTCTTCTTTTTTTTTTTTTTCATTTTTGACCCTACCAAGAAACAAAAGTTCTTTTGTTATCTGTCTGGCTAAGGGCTGGGGGAAAAAGCTATTGCTTAATAGAGATGTGAATCATGTGCCCGATCATCTTAACGATCGGGTTCAGCTGGAGGGAAAAAAAAATCTGATCGCTGGAGATGTGAATCGGAATTGGTTCCGATTCACATCATTAATTTTTTTTTAGTGAGGCCCGACCCTTTAAAATTGACCCCTTACCTTCCCCCACCCCCCCGAACCCCCCCCCCCCAATACTTTTTACGAGTACCTGGTGGTCCAGTGGGGGTGCGGGGACCGATCTCCTGCTCTCGGGCCATCGGCGCCATTTTGACTGCCACTCAAAAATGGCGCTGATGGCCCGATTAAAAAAACCCCACCCAACCCTTTAAAGATGACCCCTTAGCATCTCCCACCCTCCTGATCCCCCCAAAACATTTTAAAATTACCTGGTGGTCTAGTGGTGGTCCCAGGAGCGATCTCCCGTTCTCGGGCTGTTGGCTGCCACTCATAAAGATGGCGCCGATGGCTCTTTGCCCTTACCATGTGACAGGGTATCCATGCCATTGGCCGGCCCCTGTTACATGGTAGGAGCACTGGATGGCCGGCACCATCTTTAAAGATAGCACCGGCCAGCCAGTGCTCACTAACGGGAGTAACGATTTTTCACGATAAATTGTGAAAATTTCTATTATATCGCGCACTGTACTGATTTTTGACGATTTAAAAAATATCGGCCGATTTTTTTAAATCGTCAAAAAACGATTCACATCCCTATTGCTTAATACTGAGCTGAACATACAATTCATGGAGGTGTGAGAGGAGAGAACTGTATATGGACCTCTTAAACCCCCATTTGGGGAAGGACAAAGTGCTTGTACGAGTCTTGGGTATTTTTTATATGTCTGATGTTTTATTATGGGTAGTTTTCTGCACTAGCTGTGCCTGTTGTCTCCAGCAGCTGGCAAAGGCTGGGCACTCAGGCCAACTCAAAGGGAACCGCTAGCTGGAATTCACCCATCACAAAGAGAAAGCAAAAAAAAAGGGTGTTCTCTGTTTAAGTGAAGAAACTCTCTTGTTGTACAATAGGCCTAATTTCCTGAAACCTAGGCTCCAGTGCAAGCATCAGAGGCTGGTGTTTGACCCATTTCTGCAGTGTGGAACCAGTCTCCAAGACCTAGGTTGTGTTTGAGGATCCCAAGGAGAGCCCAGCATTGAAGGAGGTTCGACAATAAATAAGCAGCTTTTTTTGGTGTGTGATAAGCACATTTTCAGAAGATAAGAACTATGCTGAGTCATACATCTACACCAATTGTTCTTTTCTTTTGCTTGCAATTCATAGGTGGGAGATTTGAGTGAAGCGTTGGAGCGTCTGGGTGATAATGGTTGAGGCCTGGGTGCACTGATGGAAGTGTCTGTGAACTGGTGCTCAAAACTACAGGCATACAATAGTATTCCCATAAATAAAGTACGCACGTACTCGCCCCTGCAGATACATTGAGGATAATCACGTGCACAGGTTACAATTATTTCCCACTTAAAATGTATGCAACCAACTATTATAAAATAGGTTCACAAAGCAGATGTACAAAAATTAAGAACGAGCTTTTATAAAATAGGTGTATTTTAAAAATGGCAGAGATATGCGTGGCCCTCGCCACAGAGTTTATAAAATACAGACATAACTGTCCCTACACCCACATATGCATGCATGTGCTGACTTGTGCATACCATAAAAATGTACCTTCTGTATATTTTTCTTCAGAGCAGCTAATTACATCACAGATTTTGGCATCTAGCAGCAGTTAACATTAGCTGGTTCGTTCTGTAGGACTGCTAATGAAAATGTTAATGGCAGCGCTGAAAACCTTCCTGGACGACATAGTTTTAACTTTTATCTGAATTAGCAGGGATATTGACATTATTTGCTAAACTGTCAACATCCAAAGGGGAGAGGTTTAATTTTGACAGTTGGCTCATGAAGGTAACTTGCAAGATTTTCCCCTGCAGCCGCGTCTGTGAAATTGCCATTAGCAGCGACAATATGTCATCTGAGGTCACGGTACAGTCATCTACCTCCCAGATGCTAAAAGGAACGTGTAAAGGGAAAAAATAACAATTGTCTTGTGAAATGAAAAGCTAGCTGACATTGTATTTAGCCTGAACAGCCACGGGCTTCCAGCAGTTTTATAAAGAGTGCATTTCCCCTTTGGATGGAGATCGCTAGATCAGATCTTCCCTTCCATGCATCCTTCCACTGAGACACAGCAGTCCCCTAGGGAGGAGCAACCCACCCAGATATTTATGATTTTAAAACTTCATTTGCGTCATTTACACCACAGATAGGTCATTATCCTCTGTTAACCCATATCCTGTGGAATGAAAATAAGTGACATTTGACCTAAAAGTGAAAACAACCTTAAAGTATGGAAAGGAACAAGCAGTTGCAGTTTCAGAAAGCAGATTTCTCTGCAATGTAAAGCAATTGCAGTCTTTTCTAAGTACCCTAGAGATTACTTAAAGTAGGTTATAATAGAATTTTTATTACTGGTAATAATCTTTTATGATAATTAGTATAATCTACAGTCAATAAAAGGAGAAGATATATAGTTATCTCTTTTGTACAACAGAACAATATCTTCTTCAGAAAGTTGATGTATTAAGTGAGAATAAAGGTCAATTTTTATGATCATTGTACACCTTTATGTTTGACCCTATGGGGTATTCCTGAAAATATATATAATATAGGTTGCAGAGGAAAAGAGCAAGCATAGATTACATTTCCAAAACTACTTCCAATAAAAATGTCTGTTATGCATATACTCACCTCTCTCTCTCCCCCTCTCCCATGTGCATGTTCTCTCTTTATACATATATATATCTATAGGTGTGTGTGTGTGTATATCTATATCAATCTATATTGTATATGTATAGGTATAGATATACAATGTGAAAACGCTGACAGAGAAATTGTATCTGTTTAGAAGGGGCAACATGAAACCCACCATCAGTCATTAAGCAATACATTTGGATTCCTTAGAACTGCCCACTTCTTCTCTCTCCAAAGAATCAATAACAATTTATTAATTTAATTGAGGGTTGCTTTAAGAAAACAATGGATTTCACTAGTATTGTTCGATCTCTGCAGTTTTTTTTGTCTTTTTTTTTTTTTTTAATAGGAGTTTGGAATCCCATAAACAGTGGCAGGCGGAAACCGTAACTCTGCTCTGCTAGTTATTCACGGTATTTGTATTTATTCAATTATACTTGATTTTTTAAAATTTGAAGTGCCATAGGTTAACCTTTATGTGGCGCGTTACCAGTGTAGCGATAGGATTTTCCATAGCCAGCAGGAATTTCTTGTACAAAGTCTCATGTTACCATTCTTGTCTTCTCAAATAGGTAGCATTTTATCCATAATAAAAGCCTGTTAGGTGTAAATCACATTATTTACTTTGTGAAGTTAAAATATGAGCATCAAAAAGGTAATGCCCAGTATGTTACTGTCATGCTACACAGAACGGCTACTGCCAGATAGTTTCTCTTTAAAACTTAGTGTACAGTGTGTGCTTAGAAAGGGCACATCTGCTATTTGTGTGGGCGGTTGATTGGCGGTAAAATAGCCTATGTACATTGGAAAATGGAATGTTTGCAAGCTATTTTTCTCTCTGATCTAAACATCCCCCTGGGAATGTCTCTTTTTAACCTGGCTAAATGTGCAAGCACCGTGGAATCCTACGTGGGTTTTAAGTCGGGTAGAGGAGGGCAGTTTTCAGCCAGGGCCAATTTATACTCAAGTAAATAGTTTGGAAATTTGCCCTGCATATCATTATTCAGAAGCATACATCTGAAGATGTTTGGTAGATAATATAAATGATGCATTAAATAAATAAATAAATAAATCGGCAACTGCAGCAAATAACATGAAAAAAACAGAGGCTTAGTTATGGCGTCCCATAATCAAGATAGCATGAGCCCTATCAATCCCCCTGTGATGGTAAAAAGGAGATAGGATTAATCCACCCTTACTCTCACTCCAGAGGAGTGTCACGGGGATCTATCCTATCGCCAGCACTATTCAGTATATACTGTACATGGACCCTTAGGCAAGGTTATCAGAGACCAGCAGATCACTAAATACAAATATGCAGATGACATTTAGCTACTGGTCCTACTTGCCCCAGACTCTGATGTGGCAATAGCCATCCTGAATAAATGCCTGGGGAAAACTAGTTATTCCAAAATGAATTGAAACTAAACCCACAAAAGACAGAAATACCGTGGATTGGAAAATAAATCCTGACAAATGTAACTCAGAGGTGATCCTCGAAATCCCGGTGTCAAGTTTGCAGCCTGTCCTGAGCTCCAGACTCACCATTGAAGCTTAGATCCTTGCAATATCCAAATCAACATTCTTTCAGCTACACCAAATATGCCACCTTTGCCCTTTCTTCAGCTCTCCACCTGGGTTAGCGCAACTCACTCGACTTTCATATTAAAAAAAAAAACTTCAACTGGTGCCTGCAACTTATACGAACACTGCAGCTTGACTGATCATAAATGCAAATAAATTTGAGAGGATAGCTCCCATTCTACGATCTCACTCACTGGCTCCTACTACTCTACAGGGCCAATTCAAAATATTGGTTCTGGCTTTGAAGGCTCTAAATGGCTGTGCACAGCTCTTACATCATTTGCCAACGCCCCACATGTGCCCTCCCGTACTCAAGGTCACAAGACTGCCCAACAGTGCTGAGGAATGATACCCCACATCCAGCAGCTACAGAGACTTCTGGTTCAGTGCCAACACTTTCGAGTGCTTTGCCACCCAACATCAGACTAGCCCCCAATCTGCTGGCTTTCGGAAAACTACTAAAAACACGGCTCTTTGAAATGACCTTTGCACCACCATCCAAAGTTGGCCTATTCTAAAACTAAAGCCATTTTCTTTATTAATATCCCTTGCAATACCTTATTTTTATTGCTCTCCTTCACAGATTGCCTTATTTAACTCTTTCTCTAACTTAAAGTGACTTACCCAAAGTATTTTCTCCGACTTATTTGGTTTCCTTATATATCTGTGATTACCGCTATGCCTTCCTTTGCTTGAGATATGAACGTATATGTTGAACTGCTGCAGCACGCGTTGAGCTCTGTATTTGGAAAAGCATGAAATAAACGATGATACTGATAGAGATGTGTTGGGTTTTTTTTCATTTCAGTTCATGCACTCTAATTTTTAATGTGCACTAAAAACGAGTGCATGCTAAATCGAAACAGTAGGCGCTAAAAGGAGCTTGATGCACACAAAAAAAAAGGTTAATGCACACTAAAACAAAACAAAAACAAAAAAGAATGACACAAAACCAAAACAAAGTAAACATAATGAACATTTGTTTTGGCTTCACACCCCTAGACGATGACTACATGTTTAGTGTGTGCTAAAAGGAAAGGTGTTAAATGAGGCTAGAATGTGATAGAGTAGATACAAGCTAAATAGAGACAAATGTCCTATAGGGCTGGTCCAGGGGTAAAAATCAAGACAAAGCTTATGGCTAATGGGATTTGTTTCTGTTAAAGAGGATCACACTTGAGTAAAAAACCTTCATCTTCCTTCTCCACCCTCATAACTGGATTTGTTCAGCCCTGCTGATTACAGAAAACATGCTCTAGCAATAGTTTTAATTGCTGTAAATACCACTATTGATATTTGGAAAACATCTGTGTTAATTAAAAAGGTTGTTTTGATAGCATCATTAGTAATATATCTCTTTTCCTGAAAACTATGAGTACGCATGTGAATACCATGTGATGCCAAGGTTACTATAACAATTAGTCATAGTTTTACATAATTACTGTGCTCTAATTCATTGCAATGGTCCTTCATGCCAGCTTGCCACAGGCTTCTTTAATTTACACACCCTATTTTTGCCTAATTTAGAATCTTTTGCATTTCTTTTGTTTTTCAGATAGGTATGCATGTCCTTTACCTTACCCCCAGTGCTTTATGAGAAAATGAGAAATTAAGGTCAATATTTGAATAGTTTGTCAGGCTAATTCTAGGCCTTAGCCAGACAAATTACAGGCTTTGAAAATCTAGAGTGCTTGATCACCATTGTATCAGCTGGATACGTTTTTAGATCTGCAGTGAAGTGGCATAATTTGGCAGCCAGATAATGATGATTGACCTGCCTCTGCAGCATATATATATATATATATATATATATATATACTGCCACTTGCATCACTTTATATCATTACTTAGCTTAGGTTCTCTGAGCTAGCCCTCCGTAATGGTTATTGTTTAAATGTTGCTGAGCTTCGGATTGTGTCTGTTCCTGATTGTTCCTCCTATATGTTCTCTTGATTGGTCCTATTAGTCATTTGCCCCTTGCAATACCTAGGAGACCTTACTAGCTCTGGACAAGCTTGCAGCTCTCCTGGATCCTTTTTCTCCTGCTACTGGTCTCTGCTATGGCTGCAGTTGCATCAGTTCTGCCATCTATGCAGTTATCGTCAGTACGATACAATTTGACATAAGTGTCAATCTGTTTATCTTTCAAAAAATGTTTAGGCTTGGACTTCAGAAAGCCACGAGTAAACTAAATTACAAATTACAATATAGTAAACCTCACGTATCAAACCAGCACTAACCAGAGCCATAGCCAGGAAATTTGGCACCCTTGGCCAAGCGAAAAAGTGGGCCCTTACCCTGTACTGTGCAAAATACAAAGATAGCAGAGATGCACTTTCCCAAAGCAGATGTATTTCAATTACTAAAGTAAAATATTATATATTTTTTTCTATCTTTGATGTTTGAACATTTTATTTTTTCTAACCGCATTGGTTCTAATTTATCTGTCTTCAGTGCCTTTCTTTTCTGCACGTTCTCCAAATTATTTTCCCATAGTCTCCTTTCCATTTTCTGTTTCTTCTCTTCCTTCCCTATATCTGTCTCCAATATTAATCTTTCCCTTTCACCTCATCTCTCTACCTTTCCATTTCTAATCACTTGTAGTTAGATTTTCCCCTCCTCTCCCTCCAGTTCTTCCTTCCTCAGTTGTCCAAAGCTACCCTCCATTACCCCTTTTAGTTCTCCTTCACTGACCTCCAGCTATCTGGATCCCTTGTTCTTAGCCCCCAACTGATTCTTTCTCTCCAACCATCCGCTCTCAATTGTGCCAACTGTCCCCTTTCAAGCTGTCCCATCCCCATGTCTTTTATCTTTCCCTGCTTGTCAAGACTCCACATCTTTTGTCTTCTACCTTTTCTCACCTCTCCCCATCATACTATAGAGGCATATCTATCTCTCTTACTTCTAATGTGCCTCCCAATCCTCAAGCCACCTATTTTCATCTCTTGCCTACTCACCAGCTCTCTATTTCCCACAATTAGCTCCTTCCCAACCCATCTTCCCCTTTCTCTCCCCTCCCCAGTTCTCCCATTCTCCCTCTGTTCTCAATCCTTCCCTAGTCTCCTGTTTTCCTTTCACTTCCTCCCCAGCACTCTCATTCACTCACAAGCTCATGCTTCTTCCATTATTCACCCTCTCCCATGGCTCCAGTTACTTTATGCTGTCTCTTATCCACCCCATGCCTCCTCTCTTTCCCCAGCCCAGTTAAACCCTTTCTCATCTCATCCCTTTCCACTGCCTCTCACTAGATCCTTCACACCATCTCTTGCTCTTTCTCTACCCTTCAGTCCCCATCTCTCACCCCACTGCTAACCACCCCCCCAGCCGTGTTATCAAATCCCCCATCCACACATCCTGTCTCACACATCCTCACTCATAATATCAGTTCCCATTCTCACAACCTCTAGACCAATGTTTCCCATCCAGTGTGCTGTGGCAAAGGTGTGCCTTCAGACCTGATTAGGTGTGCCACAAAAAAGTCAACAGTGCCCGATGGTCAGATCCAGACCAGCACCTGGACTCTACTCTCAGCACTTTGCAGGAACACCACAAGTGGTTTTTAAACATGTAGGAGCTCCTATTTAGGAACATATATGATCATGTATGCCTCATCTTTCTAGCTACACTTTGAACCCTGGAATGTGGTAATTAGTGGGCAGTAGGAAGGTCATGGATAGCCTCATTTTCCCACTCTTGAACTTCTCCCTTTAACTTCTTCCAGCCTCTGTCTTATCCCCAGTGAGACAGAGGGGGGTTTGCAATGAGCACTGAGTATTGGGAGTAACAGCAGTGAAGGAGTTCTGGCAGACACATGTGGCAGCTGAGCTAACTAACCAAGCTGGTTACCCACATCATATTGACATCCGTGTTCTCCTGAACGTAGATAGAACAGGCTCGTTGTGACAAGTCCATGTGTGTCTCTAGCCCCTCTCTCCCCAAGGTCCTAGGTGCTGCACTCCTCACCAAATCCCCCAGTCTCCATCCACTCATATCCCAATTGCCACTCATACCAATTCCCCCACAGTTCCCATTATTTTTACTTCCAAACTCAGCACTCACTCACCCAGTTCCCTCACTCACCACTCAACCCCATCCCTCAGTTGCTGCTCTCACCACAAACTGGCTCCCCAAATTTCTCACTCCCTGTTCATTCCCTCTTACTGTCAATCTCCCTATCCCACTCTTTCCCCCACCCAAATCGCTCCACCCCCAGTCTCCGCTCTGCCCTCTGATATCTAGGTGCCATTCTTACCCTCCTCCTCAGTCTCCCAAAATGCTCCAGGTGCTGCTGTCCCTCCTTTCTCATGGCCCTGCACAAGCCAAAAAAGCAGAGCAGGCACTGTTCATTCTCTCCCGTACAATTCACAGTCTAAGAAGATGTTTGAAACGTATGGTACAGTTTACAATATTAGGGAGTCCCACAGAGTTCAAAATAGCTTCATGGACAATGAACCATTCAGGAGAGAGCGAAAGGCACCAACTACACTCTTCTAACTTGTGCTGGGCCAATGGGAGAGACAGCGCTGGTGGCTGACTAATTTTACATGAAATAAAGACATTGAAAGAATTTGGAACCCTTATGGGTATTAGGCCTGTTGTAATGTGTATTGGGTATGGGCACTGAATTAAAATTATAATATAGTTAGTCTCCCATACCAAAATGACTTGCCAGCACTCAGTTAGAAGCCTATCTATGAAAATGCAACATTGCAAATATTACACCAGGCCCTAAAACACCAATACACCTCCTATTAGGAAAACAGAGCATGTGAAGCTGCTATAGATCCCTACAGAGAAAACTACACACTTTGGAAGTAATTTTAAAAGGATTTACACATGTAAATGTAACATACTATTGCAGCAATTTTTAAAAGCCTGCTTTCATGAATAAAGTGTATTTACATATGTAGAATCCACAGTTTATGATTTTGAAAATCAGGCCCTAACAGAATGCCTCACCTCCGTCACACATGGAGAACACAGAAAGACCCTCAACAAATGCAGAATAGAGAGGCCATAAAGCAAATAGAAAGTTGCAGACAAAAACTGAACTGGAAACTGCAATAAGCCAAACACAGTATTCAGTGCACAATGAGAAAACAGAAACATGACCATTTCTCAGAAAACATCAAATAAAATCAAGAAATAAAAAAAGTCATAATAGTAAAACCATACTAATAAAAAGAATACATTTTTAAAGCAGCTAACTAGAACATCCACTAATTCAAAAACTTTTAGAAAAATATTTAAAAATTTCCCAAACACCAATAAAATATTTCAAAATTAGACACAACTAATAAAATCCAATAATTGAAATTAATAAGGATAAAAAATCCCCCCACTCTCCATACCTGGGAATTTGATATCTGGTCACTCTGGAGCTGTAGATTTGTGTATGAGGAGGCAGGAAGGTACAGGAGGTGAATGCATAAACTCTCTCATACATATACTCTCCACACTCCCTCACATGTGTTCTCACTATCTCACGATCTCTCTCTCTCTCTCACACACACACACATATACACTCACTCTCACACATGCTAATATACCCTTACAGTTGCTCACTCTCTCTCACTCATGCTGCCATACACATGCTTACTCTCATACGCCGACACACAAAAACTCTCTCACATACACACTGACATATGCACATGTACACACTCTGATAGATGCACACATGCTTACTCATTCTCTCCCTCCGGAAAACACTAGATACAGCAGCCTTTTCCTAGCCCAGGGACAAATCGTTTTTCAGACCAGCAGCATCCATGCTGCTTCACCTTCTCCTTCTCCTCTATCTTCGGTGGTGGGACCCGATTTTGGAAGCTCCTGATTGCTACTTCTGGCTCTTTGGTCTGATGGTGCTCTGCCTTCTGCTCTTTTGAACTCATGGTCCATCTCTTGCTCCTTTTTTTTTTAGGTTGTGGCCCAGTGGTGCTTTGTCTCTTGTTTCTCTTCTGGCCCTGTGATTTGACCCTGAAACACCTTTTGCTTCTTTTTCGTTAGGCTATGGTGTTGGTGGTGCTCTGCCTTCTGCTTTTCTGGCCTTGTGGCATGACACATCACCGTCTGTTGCTCATTTTTTTCTTGTGCCATGAGGTCGATGGTGCCTCTTGCATTTCTATCCCTGGGGCCTGATGCTTCACCACCTCTTGCTCTTTTGTTTTGGGGTCTTGCTGTGGGGCTAACAGTGTTCTGCTTCCAGCTCTTCTGATCACACTGCTTGATGTAGCACCACCAAGTTCCTTCTCTTCAGCCATGGGGCACATGCTGCTCAAACAGCTGAGTCCTTCCTCATTGTGCTTCTACCATGTCTTTTTTGAGCCTGCAGATGGCATGTCATTTTGGCGCTACTAGCACAGTAATGCCTATGACCATGGCCACATTGGCCATAGGCTAGCTACGGCTCTGGCACTAACTGCCAGCACTCAAACAGTAACAACCCTACCTATGAAAAGGCAACACCAATACACCTTCTATTAGGAAAATAGAACAAGCCAAGCTGTTATAGATTCCTACAAAGAAACTACATGCTAACAAACAGGCCGATATAGTACAGTGCGCTCCGATGGAGCGCACTGTTAGCCTGCTCTTGGACGTGCATTTTCCCTTACCCCTTATTCAGTAAGGGGAGGAAAACGCGCGTCCAACCCGCGGCACCTAATAGGGCCCTCAACATGCAAATGCATGTTGAGGGCCCTATTAGGTATGCGCGCGGGATACAGAAAGTAAAATGCGCAGCCAAGCCGCACATTTTACTTTCAGAAATTAGCGCCGACCGTTGGGCCGGCGCTAATTTCTTCCGGCGCCGGGAAAGTGCACATCATAGCGATATTAAATTGGAGGTCCTGAAAAGTAAAAAAAAGTAAAAAAAAAAAAAATTTGAATTCGGCCTGTAGCTGTCAGGCCGAAAACCAGATGCTCAATTTTGCTGGCGTCTGTTTTCCGAGTCCGTGGCTGTCAGCATGCTCAAGAACCAACGCCGGCAAAATTGAGTGTCGGCTGTCAAACCCGCTGACAGCCGCCGCTCCTTTTACCCGGATCTACCGTGTCACCTAATTTAAATAGAGAATTGCGCGCACCGGGAGAGCGGACGTTCTGAATGAGACTAATAGGACGTTCGTCCGCTCTCCCGCGGACTTTACTGTATCAGCCTGAATATACCTTAACTTAGTCACATCTGTATCATCACAGGTAGAACCTCAAATGCAGAATAAAGAGTCTATAAAGCATAAACAGAAACATGCGGACAAAAACTGAACTGGAAATTGCAACAAGCCAGACTCAGTAAGCAGTGCAACAATAGAAAAACAGAAATATTACCATTGCCCATAAAACATCAAGCAATAAAACTAAGAATTATAAAACATAACTAAAACCAAACCAATAAATACATATCAATATAAAGAGTAAATATTTCAAAAGATCATTTTTAAAAATTTTTGAAACACTAATGAACTATTTCAAAAGAGTAGATTCATCAAATAACACACAATAATTAAAACTAAGAAAAATAAAAAATAATTACCCTGCTCTCTCTACCTGGGAACATTTGATTTCCAGTCATCCTGAGATTGTCATGGATTAGCGGGGGAAGGGGATTGGAAACACACACACAAGCTGCCTCTCACACACACACAAGCTGCCTCTCTCACACACAAGCTGCCTCTCTCACATACACACACAAGATCTGCCTCTCCCTCCCTCACATACATACACAAGATCTGCCTCTCTCACGCATACAAGCTGCCTCTCTCTCTTACACATACACACACCCACATATAAGCTGCCTTTCTCACATATACAAACAAAAGCTGCCTCTCTTTCTTTCACACACACAAGCTGCCTCTCTTTTTCACACACACAAGCAAGCTACCTCTCTTTCTCACACACACACACACGCTGCCTCTCTTTCTCACATATGCACAAGCAAGCTGCCTCTCTCTTCCTCACATTGGACCTCTTTTCATTCTTCAGCCACCACCAGCCTGTGCTCTGACAGTGGCCTGCAGCTTCTCTTCTTATGTTTTAGGTCCCATCAGCAGCTTGCAGCATGGTATATTTCTTCAGCTGCTGCTGGCCTGGGCTTCTGGCAGTGGCCTGCAGCATTTCGATTTCAGCTGCCGACATCTCCTATCAGTCCTTCTCTGTACACCAGAGTGTGGGGACAGAACACAGTAGAGGAAATGCTGGTGCCTAATATCATGTGACCAATTTCATCAGTCCACTGTAGGATTCCCGCACCCCTGACAGGCCAGTCTGCCCCTGAATAGGAGCCACATCTTGCTTGTCCTTAGTCCTCCAGAACTACTCCCCGTTCTAAAGAAGAATTGAAAATGTCAGCCAGTGGAGCTGCCAGGACTACTTTAACGTCCTTGGATGTATCCCATCTGGCCCCATCAACTTTTCTACTTTAAGTTTAGTTAGCCCCGTATGACACATGTTTCTGAGAATCAGCTGAAGTTTACCTCGCTTACAGTCTTATTTCTGTTCATTTTGCATAGGTCCTGCTTCTGGTCCTTCTACAGGGAACAACAACAGAAATATTGGTTAAACAATTGTGCATTTTCCTTCTCATCGTCTACATATTCCTCCCCTTCACCTCTTTGCCTCACACTGCCAGTTTTGTACTTCTAGCTACCACTAATATATCTAAAAAAAAATTGTCCTCCATTTTACCGTTTTTACCTTTTTTGTTTTATTTGAAATGTTGCATTCCTGATTACTTTCCCAGCTTCTCTTAGCTTTTCCAGATATTGCTGCCTGTCTTCCTCTTTCTGTGATCTCTTGTAGTTTATGAATGCGAACCTTTTCTCCCTTATCTTTTCAGCTACTTCTTTAGAAAATTATAGTGGCCTCCTTATCCTATTTCCTTTATTTGCTTTCTTAGCAAAAATGTTAGCTGCCCTTATAATATCTCATTTTAGTTTTGCTTACTACTCTTCTACCTCCCCTAGATTTTCCCATCCAGAAAATGCCTCCTTGAGGAACATCCCTATTTTAACAAAGGTAGTTTTCCTGAAGTCTAGGACCCTCACCTTTGAACGAATCTTCATTCCCTGCACTCTAATGCTAAACCACATCATCCAGCGATCACTGGATCCCAGATGATCATCCACTACAACATCAGAGATAGTCCCCACTGGAAAGCACCAGGCCCAGTATCACCCCTCCCCCCCCCCCCCCCCCCCCCCCGCCTCCTCCCGTTCTGTTACCAGTTGACAGAGCAATTCTTCTTACAGAGCATCCGGGATCTTCCTGTTTCAAGAAGACACCACAGACAGGATGTCCCAGTCAACATCTGGCAAATTGAAATCCCCTAGCAATAGCTTCTCATCTTTTCTAGCAATTTTTTAATATCTTCCATTAAATCTCTACATTTCTTATATGTGTGTGATGGAAGTCTGTATATTACACCAATATAAATTCCATTCTCTCTTTTCAGATTAACCTGCAGTGCCTCCTTTTTACCTCATAAGCCCTGCAATTCTGTTGCTTTAATATTAATTTTTTAAGTACTGTATAGTGCCACATCTCTTCCCTTCCTTGCAACCCCGTCCTTCCTGAATAGATTATAGCTCAGTATAACTATATCCCACTCATGCTTTACTGGATACCTTGTCTCCAGGACAATCATTACATCTAAATCAGCTTCTTCCATGACCGCCTCTAGATCGAGACTTTATTTCCCATACTATGAGCACTGGTGGACAGAGCTTCTAGTTAGTGCCCTTTTTTTCCATTTCTATAAAGGCTTTTCATATTTTACTTACTTTAGGCTTTTGTTCACCCATCCCTGATGATCCTAATTTAAAACCCTCTAACAGGTTGGAAGATGCTGTGCCCCTTCTTTCACGGGTGGACCTCATCTCTCCTCAGCTGTCCTTGAAACATCTTCCCATGGTCCAGGAAGCCAAAATGTTTTCATTGATACCGTCTATGCAGCCATTCATTTATCACTCCACATAAGAACATAAGAACATGCCATACTGGGTCAGACCAAGGATCCATCAAGCCCAGCATCCTGTTTCAAACAGTGGCCAATCCAGGCCATAAGAACCTGGCAAGTACCCAAAAACTAAGTTGGAAAGGGGACGACAAGTGAGATGTCAACTATTTTCTGTCAACTTAATTAATAGCAGGTAATGGACTTCTCCTCCAGGAACTTATCCAATCCTTTTTTAAACACAGCTATACTAACTGAACTAACCACGTCATCAGGCAACAAATTCCAGAGTTTAATTGTGCGTTGAATAAAAAAGAACTTTCTCCGATTAGTTTTAAATGTGCCCCAGGCTAACTTCATGGAGTGCTCCCTAGTCTTTCTACTATCTGAAAGAGTAAATAACCGATTCACATCTACCCATTCTAGACCTCTCATGATTTTAAACACCTCTATCATATCCCCCTCAGCTGTCTCTTCTCCAAGCTGAAAAGTCCTAACCTCTTTAGTCTTTTCTCATAGGGGAGCTGTTCCATTCCCCTTATTTTGGTAACCCTTCTCTGTACCTTCTCCATCACAATTATATCTTTTTTGAGATGCGGCGACCAGAATTGTACAGAGTATTCAACATTGTGTAACTATAGCATGGGTTATTTTTCCCTCCATGCATCACCTTGCACTTATCCACATGATTGCAATGTTGTCTCAGCAGGACATCTAGGGAGAAGGATATATAGAAATAGGGGAATATTGGGATAAAAAAGTATTAAACAATATATAAAAAAACATTTTTCAATCAATGTGTTCTAAAATAATTGAAGTACTGAATGATTTTAGTAATCTAAATGCTGGGGAAATGTCCAATAGTAACCCTCATAATCTGCTGCTATTTTAAAAACTTTGAATAATTTTGTGTCATCTGCAAATTTGATCATCTCACTTGTCGTCCCCTTTCCAAATCATTTATGAATATGTTAAACAGCACAGGACAGGTCCCAGAATTGATCATTAATTACCTTTATATAATTACCTTTATTTAATTACCTTTAATTTACCATTTATTCCTTTCCTCTGTTTTCTGACTTTAACCAGTTTCTAATGCACAACATGACATTGCCTTCTTAGAAGTCTTTCCTGGAAAGCCTTCATAAAATCAAAATATATCAACTGACTTACCTTTATCTACATGTCTAAACTTTCAAAAAACTCTGAAAGATTTCTAGTCAGCCATGCCTATCTATATGGTCTCTTTTTAGGAATATCTTCTACCATTTTGCTCAGCACCAAAGTCAGAATCACCAGTCTACGGTTTCCCAGATCACCCTTATAGTACTTGTTAAAAAACTGGTGTTATATTAGCCACGTATAGTCTTCAGGTATTGTGACTGTCTTAAATGATATATTACTAGCAGCAGGTTAGCATTGTCATGTTTAATTTTAGAACTCTGGGATGGATGTCACTTGGGCTTGGTGATTTGTTACACTTTAATTTGTCAATTAGATTTACTACATAATACCTAATACTTATGATACCTGCATGTGACTCACCTTGAGCTATAAATGAAAAGGTGTAAACCAGTGCTTCCCATATTTTTAACTAGTATGACCCCATTATTGCATTTGAAAAGTCACATGACCCCAGAAAATGAGCAAAACAAATTAATAGGGGTGTGACCCCCCCCCCCCAATGATTACTCCTACTCACCCTCCCCACACTGCAGCTGATCACCTCTATCTTCATCTTCTCCTCTCAGCTCCCCAGCCCATCCCCTCTCTTCCAGCACTTTCATAACCCCCAGCTAATCATCTCTCAGCTCCAATCCCTTTTTATAACCCCCAACTGTCATCAAATGCCTCTCATCTTGTTCCCTCTTCACTCTTGTCCCCTGTTTTAACTTCTAGCTTCTTCTCCAATCCTCTTAGATTCCCTCCACAGCTCCTCTTATACCCACCAGTTGATCTTTTGTCATTCCCCCACTCTCATCCCCTACAACCAGTTCCTGTTCACCATATACAAGCTTCAAACCCCTCCTGCCTCTCCTCCAGACATCCCCCTGATCAGGGTCAGCAGCAACATTTTCCTTTGGGCCCTAGGCCAAAGTTGGATGACAACTGGTAGAAAGAGAGGGCAGGCTGGTGACAGGGACAACATTTTTCTCTTGAGTAGGTTCAGTGGTGGGTGAGGAGAGAGGAGCAGTGGTAATTTTCACTGGCCCATGCACACTTAGCTCTTCCATACCCTCATGGCTGGCCAGTGGCCACAAGCAAGATGGTGATCTGCAAGTGGCAACAGCATTACTAATTAAACTTAGCATGGGGCCGGTGGGTAGGTGCAAGCTCGCAGGCCCTGCAGTGGCCTTGGTCCCTTCTCATGCAGGGCTACCCGTTACCACAGACTCATGAAAGTAAGGCACTGCCACTGCAAGACCTATGAGCACAGACTGGCTCACAGGTCCTACTCTGACTTCTACTATAAATGCTGCTGCTGCTGCTGCTTGATGAATGCTGCCATTTGAGGCACTTGTAAGCCCAGCTGAAGTCTTTGTGACCCCATTTGGGTCCTGACCCATAGTTTGGGAAGCTCTGGTATAAGCTAACTATAAATGTACATAAAAAATAAAATATATCCTCCATTATTATAGAGATTCGTTTCAGTTGTTCAGAATCAGCACCTTTAAAGAATGTTTAGGTGTGGGTATGTTCCCAACATCCTCTTCGGTAAAGATTAAGGCAAATAATTTATTCATTTTTTTCTGCTATTTTCTTGTCCTTCCTGACTACCCCTTTTAGCCCTTGGTCATGTAGTGGCCCAACTGATTCCCTCACAGGCTTTTTGCTTTGAATATACTTGGAAAAGTTGTCATTATTTGTTTTTGCCTCTCTGGTAAGCTTCTTCTCATACTCTGCCTTGGCCTGTCTTACTACTGTTTTACTTCTAACTTGCAAGGGCTTTCGATTTTCCTTATTTTCTTCATTTGGATCTATTTCTATTTTTTTGAACGATGCCCTATTGGCTTTAACTGTCTCTTGCACCTCACCATAAAACCAAGCTGGCAATCATTTGGTCTTCTTTCAATCATTTTTAATACATGAAATACATATTATCTGAGATTTCAAGATGGTATTTTTAATAAACAATGCTAAGGCCTCATGCAAATATTTGACCTTTTCAACTGTTCCTTTTAGGGTTTTTTTTCTCCCTAATTTCCTCATTCTATCATAGTTTTCCCTTTTAAAGTTATATGCTACTGCAATAGTTTTACTTAATGTCCATTCTCCAGTGACTATGTTAAATTTGATTGTATTGCTTAGCAATCCCAGCTCAGTAACCTCTTGTACCATGTTGTATGTTCCACTGAAAGCTAGATCCAAAATAGCTACCTCTATCAATGCTTCTATGACCAACTGCTCCATGAAGCAGTTATTTATGACCTCTAAAAGACTTTGCCACTCTGGCATGTCCTGATGAAACATTGACCTAATCACACTTTACCAGCCTTTAACTCAACAAATTAGTCAGAAACCTAGCAGTGAAATGGGGGCTATCCAGTCTTTTGCTCTAAGTGCCACACAGAATCTGGTTCAGTAGTCTATTACGGTGGATGTATTGTCGGAGTCTGGTCCTACCAAGTTACTAGGGATGTGCATTCATTTTTAACACATGGGCAATCTGCAACGCATAAGTCCCTATACGTTGTATTTGTGGGTTCGTGAAATGCATCGCGATCCCCCACGAATAAAACATATCATATTAGTTTCGTTCTTTTAGCTCGCAGTGATTTCTTAGTGGCCGTTTGAAATAGGAGAAGGCGATGTGGGAGTATCCATAGAAAAAACCAGCCCTTTCCAGTGAGTCATAAGTGACCTCACAGCCCTGTCATAGATTGATTGGGTCAGACAGGTTGGCAAGGAGACGAGAATGCAACCTATCAGAGCTAAGCATTTTTCTAATGCAGCCAATGGCCACTCTCACTCAGTGCTCTGTGACGCTGTTCCTGATGACGCTGTACTATTTATACCTTAAGCACGTGGCGTGCCACGCTCTTTCTTTGTGGGGGTGGTCAGGGGAGGTGGTCCGGGGATGGTGGCTGCACTCAGAGCTAGTCTGAGTGTCTCAAATCTGTATTCAATTGCTAGCTACTTTGATAGAATTTTCCATTGAAAATGATAATTATTTCTTCGATTTTGCTGTAGTGCCGCCAGCTAGCCATGCTTTTTTTGACCTCACTTTTTTTTTTATTGATCTCAGATGGTCTCTTTGTCTGTCCCACTGAGACAAGCTGCTAGCAGTGGCATGTTGCTGCTTATTTTTATACTTTACCCCCTGGGGTAGGTTGCAAGCAGAATGTGGGTTTTGTGGGTGGGAGATATATTCATTTTCTAGCTAGTTTGATATAATTTTCCATTGAAAAAGATATTTCTTCGTTTTTGCTGCTGTGCCAAGCCATGCTTTTTATTTAACTGCAGTTTTGGTTTTTTTTATTGAACTCAGACTGTCTCTTTGTGCTCTTTTAAGCCAAGAAGGCAGTGCACTGGCCAGTTTTGCAGACTCACATATATTGGGACAGCAGTGCTCTCTGAAGCCAAATCCCCAGAGGGCCTCTTTTGTAGTTACAAGTTTGGTGTGTGCACATACAGCGATCCCAGTTTTAGTGTACATCCAGGCACTGGCTCATGGGACTTTGGACAGTTTTGCAGGCTCACATATATTGGGACAGTGGTGCTTTCTGAGGCCAAATCCCCAGTAGGCCTCTTTTGTAGTTACAAGTTTGCTGTGTGCACATACAGTGGTCCCAGTTTTAGTGTACATCCAGGCACTGCCTCGTGGACCTGTGGGGAGTTTTGCAGACTCACATATATTGGGACAGTGGTGCTCTCTGAGGCCAAATCCCCAGTAGGCCTCTTTTGGAAATGTCTTTTAATTGAAATCCCTAGTAGGCAGTGACATTAAATCCAAATCCCCAGCAGGCCTCTTTTGTAGTTACAAGTTTGGTGCATGCACATAAAATACAGTGGTCTGTGAGCAGTTTTGCAGACTCACATATATTGGGACAGTGGTGCTCTCTGAGGCCAAATCCCCAGTAGGCCTCTTTTGTAGTTACAAGTTTGCTGTGTGCACATACAGTGGTCCCAGTTTTAGTGTACATCCAGGCACTACCTCGTGGGCCTGTGGGGAGTTTTGCAGACTCACATATATTGGGACAGTGGTGCTCTCTGAGGCCAAATCCCCAGTAGGCCTCTTTTGGAAATGTCTTTTAATTGAAATTCCTAGAAGGCAGTGACATTAAATCCATAATGTCAGAGAAAGCTAGACGTGGTCGAGTGATTGGGAATGGCAGAGGAGGCACTTCAAAAGGCAGTTCCAGTCCCCCATTAAAGTTAAAAAGGGACCTCTTCCAATCTAAAATCTCTGGAGGGGCATGCAGTTCCATCCAGAAAAAAACTGAAATTTAAAGATGATGCTTTGACACCACCTGTTTCTGACCCTGTAGTTTTGGAGGTGAGGGAAGGGGAGGCGCATTCATGCAAGACAAAAGGGCGAGACCCAAAAGCAGCAGTGCGAGAGCAGACTCGTCTTAGCATTGAAAATTTAGTGCAGGCACTGTTTGCTCCTGATTTCGATGAAGACTCATCTTGTGTGGGATTCTCATCATCAGAAATGGAAGAAGTAATAGCTGAAGAAGGTTTAGGAGGATTAATTAGTCCTGTCTTAGCCTCCACTTCAGTGCTGCAGGGAAGAGATGAAACATGATGAGGAGGAAGAGCAGTCAGCGCAGGCATAGTGACTGATGCCCCTGGCATTACTTCTCAGGGTGCACCCACTACAGCTCCAGAGCCAGCATCCACCCTGAAGGCTATAGAGAAGGGATCACAAATGAAATCTGCGATCTGGAGCCACTTTAAAGTGATGGAGGACCCGCGTTTTGCTCAGTGTAATTACTGTGCCAGGGCTATTAGCAGAGGCAAGCAAATGGGACATCTAACTAATGTTGGCATGATTCATCATATGCAGAGGCAACACCCAACAGTACTGCCATCTGGGGATGGTGGCAGTACCAGTCAGGGGACCCCTTTTTTCAGGCAGCATAAAATGGTTGAAAAGGAGCAGAGTCACCCCACACCCTCAGCCCTTTCTAGAAGTCAGGTGGCAGGCCAGTAGCCCCCTGCCATGTGGCAGAAGCAACAAACCACCATGGAAGAAATGGGGTGGTGTTCAGTAACGCTATCCCGGGGTAGGAGGCAGGCAGCCTCAAACGTTGTAACCAGGAGCATTGGGTAAATGATTGCCCTTATTGACCAACCCTTGCAGATAGTGGAGAATGTGGGTTTCAAGCATTTGCTGAAGGTCTTAGTTCCAAATTACAAAGTCCCCTCCAGAACCACATTTAGCAGAAAGGTCATCCCCAGCCTGTAAAACTAATGTTGCAGTCACTGCTAGCTAATGCAGAGGGGAATGTGCATTTCACCTGCGATATCTGGACTGCCATGAATGCTGTACACTCTTACCTCTCCCTGACAGCACACTTGTGGGACCTGGCTGAGGCAGGGGTGGGCAGCAGCTCTATTAGCGAACAAGTATCAGGGTGGAGGTGGGCTTTACTGCACACCCACCTGATGGACGAGGCCCATACCTTAGCCAATATTCTAGCATGCATCAGATAGATGCTAGTGGGCTGGCAGCTACACCAGTGAGACAGGAATCTTCAGGCAGGGTTCTTTGTCACAGACAATGATGAAAACATGGTAAAGGCAATATCCGACAGGCACTTTCAGAACATCCAATGTTTTACACACACTCTGTACCTGGTAGTGAAGTCAGCTATAGGGTTGGAGTCCAATCACCAAGAGAATGAATACCTGCATACATTAATACACAAGTGCAGGAACATAGCATCACACTTCCGCAGAAGTGTGAAGGCGGGGTAGGTTCTCCGACAAAAGCAGACTGATTTGGAGATGCCTCACAAGCATCTCATTCAAGACATTTCCTCCCGGTGGAATTCCACTTATATGATGCTGCAGATGTTAGTGGAGCAGCAGACACCCCTTCACGAACTTTCTGCACAATGGACATAGGTGTGCATAGTCCCCTAGGGCATCAAGATTGGTTAGTTATGAGTCAGCTGGTAAAAATCCTGCAGCCCTTCAAGGATGCCACGGAGGAGCTGAGTTCTAGAAGTTCCACCTTGGCTGACATCATCCTTATAGTTAATTTTCTGGAGGAACATTTGGAGGGCTTTAAACAAGAAGAGGGAATGACAGCAGAGTTGCTGTATTGTCTGGACATTTTTCAGAAGCAGGTGCAAGA
This sequence comes from Rhinatrema bivittatum, assembly GCF_901001135.1. Lineage (NCBI taxonomy): Eukaryota > Metazoa > Chordata > Amphibia > Gymnophiona > Rhinatrematidae > Rhinatrema > Rhinatrema bivittatum. The sequence goes on along the minus strand of NC_042621.1, from coordinate 80,968,679 downwards.
GAGATTAAGGCCTTTAACAGAAGACCAGACATACATGCTAGCCACAGTCTGTGATCCCCATGTGAAAGGGAAACTCACCCTACAGTCCAATTGTCTCACATTTGTGAAGGACCTGCTGTTACTAAAGGTCCGTGAACAGGACAGAATAGGCATAAAGCAGAGGAGGAAATAGCAGGCACTTCAGAGAGTTGTGCTAGCCCAAGCAGGAGCAGCACTCTGTCAGTGACAGCTAGTACTTCCTACTCCTCCACGTCAGTACGCCAAAGTCATATTGCCTTTAAAGATTATCTGTTCTTCTACAGGGTAGAGAGAAAGCAGCTGGCATGCGTGACTCTTAGCCAATCCAAGCAAAGGAGACACCAACACAAATGTCAGTGACACAGTATCTCTCAGAGCCCACAGAGGACATGCAGACAGACCCACTGGCATATTGGGCACACAAGTCCACTGTCTGGCCATATCTAGCCAAAGTGGCTCAGCGATATCTGTCACGTCCACCAAACAGTGTGCCCAGTGAACGTGTATTTTCAATGACAGGGGATATCATGAGCCCTCACTGCTCAAGGCTGGTACCAGAGTTGATGAAAATGCTAGTGTTTTTGAAAATAAACATGCCTTTGCTTGGGTTTCCAAATTTTCCCTGTGAATGGCAAGATGAGTAAAAACAATTGAAAGCCTTTCAGCAGCTCCAACTGCCTCCTATGCTCCAGATAATATCAGCACATGTACCTGACCTGAAATGCTGTGCCAGTCTGTCCACTGTCCAGGTCATACGTCCCTACAAGGGCCTGACCTCAAATGCTGTGCCTGTCTTAGTTTACTAAACTCAGACAGGCACAGCATTTGTTCTAGTATTTCTAATTTCAGTTTCATGTATTTGTTGATCACTTCTTTCCACAATATTCTTTTTCCTATTTTGAAACATTTGGAATGTAAGAACATAAAAAGCTGACTTCAGATGATTGAAGCTTGCATATTTCATATGCTCAATAGTTTTCATGACCTTCATAATATGGGCCATTTTCCCTAGATGTTTCTTAGGTGCCAACATTAATGTTTCTAGTGCTATAGAAAACTGGTGGTAGTTGTACTCTAGTTCATCCTCTGTGTTCCCATACTTTGCAGAGGCATATGGGGTGTGGAAATCCAAAAGAACTGTATTCGATGGTGGGTGAGGGGATGATGTGCATGGAACAGGAGAGAGACCTTGGAGTGATAGTGTCTAACAATCTGAAGTCGGTGAAACAATGTGACAAGGTGATAGCTAAAGCCAGAGAAATGCTGGGCTGCATAGAGAGAGGAATATCGAGTAAGAAAAGGGAAGTGATTATCCCCTTGTACAGGTCCTTGGTGAGGCCTCACTTGGAGTACTGTGCTCAGTTCTGGAGACCGTATCTCCGAAAGGACGGAGACAGGATGGAGGCGGTCTAGAGAAGGGTGACCAAAAAGGTGGATGGTCTTCATCGAATGACTTATGAGGAGAGATTGAAGAATCTAAATATGTACACCCTGGAGGAAAGGAGGAGCAGAGGTGATATGATACAGACTTTCAGATGCTTGAAAGGTTTTAATGATCCAAAGACAATGACAAACCTTTTTTGTTGGAAAAATATCAGCAGAACCAGGGGTCATGATTTGATGCTCCAGGGAGGAAGACTCAGAACCAATGTCAGTAAATATTTCTTCACGTAGAGGTTGGTGGATGCCTGAAATGCCCTTCTGGAGGAAGTGGTGAAGACCAAAACTGTGAAGGATTTCAAAGGGGCATGGGATAAACACTGTGGATCCATAAAGTCTAGAGGATGTGAGTGAAGAGAAGAGGCATGGGGGTGGCTTGCGGGAATGACAGCTACTACCTTAATTAATTCCCTTATTCAATAAACATACACACAGTTAATGCGACTCCAACATTGCTCTATGCTTTAACGGTAAGAAGAAATATGGGAAAAAGTATTTGCATTCACAAAAAAGTGGGGGAGTAGCTTGCTTGTTGCAGCAGTTACTACCCCAAACCAAATAAGCCTGATACTTCACTTTCAATGCATATCCAGCATAGCTCTCTGCTTCAACAGCAGGGGGGAATGAAAAAAAGAGGATTTATATTCAGACAACAACTAACAAGGACTGAATTGCATAGTCTGAGTAAACAAATAAGTATGGGTGTAGCTTTGATATCATTTTTGTAGGACCTTAGAAACTTTTGATCTTCTATAACATCCTTTGTGGTATGGCCTGATTGAATTTTTGGGTTTGTGTAGGTGAGGGAGTATGCTGGATGGATGTGTTGGACACTGGGATGTAGTATATGTTTGGCTTTATTGATGAGTTGAGAGGCTTTTGCGTTGAAGTTGTTTAAAAACATTGTTTGATTCATGACGCTTATTAGTGGATTCATGAAGTTGTAATACAGTTTTTTGAATTGCAAGAATTTGTGTATTTCATATTTTGTGCTACTGTTCTGTTCTTGAGCCTCATGAATAAAGAAAGTTTGGAAAAAAAAAAAGATATAGACTTTCACTAGGCAAACCTCATGAACTATTTCCACGCCCTCATTTGGCACTATTTTTATGTGCACAATTTTGGGAGAATTTTCTCTACTCCACAGCTCTGCTCAGTTTCAGAGAAGTTTTGAAAAAGCCAGCAACAAAAACAAAATTAGTTATATGCTCTGCTGACCTACAGCAGCAGGCCTGCTTTAAAAACAGACTTCATGAATTCATGAATTGCTCATTTATTTCTTTAGCCTAGATTACAAATTGGCAGATTCAGTGGTTTTTCTTTATGGTTTACATCTCGTTTTACAAAGTCTTCCTGATTTCATACTGACCATTAGATTCATTAGTGTCCTTTACTAACTTGCTACTCAGTGGGTAGATTCTTACTCTGTAAAATCACTGTGCATGATGTATTTCATATGTCGATTATCCAAAAGCAGTAAATCATATCAAAGACGACTAGAAATACAAACAGTCATGATGCATGATGATTCTGAGCTCCTGAATTCTATTTTTCAGTACAGTTGCTACTTGAATGATGGTGGTTATGTGAGGTGAATGGGACAAGTAGCTGTTTTAAAAGCCATTTCATAACAGTTACTAGTATAGAGATTTTTCTGAATCCATTTATATTCCACCTTTTAGCCACTTCAAAGCAGAGTGCCTTCAGGTACGATGGTTATATCCCTGTCCCTAGAGGGCTCACTATCAGAGTTTGTACCTGAGGCACTGGAGGGTGAAGTGGCAGTGGTTTTGAACCCTGGTTTCTATGCTTTGTAGCCCAATTTTCTAATCATGAGGCAGCCCTCTACTCTGTTTGTCTTTGGCATGCTAAAGCTAGCCTGCACCAGAGTGACATCATGTTCAACCATTTGCAAACCAAATAGGGGCCTAAAAACGTGCCGTTCATAGGGAAAAAAAATTGATTTAAAGAGGCTTGGAGTAGAGCTTGAGCATCAATGAGCACTGAAGAGCCTTCTTAAACTGACACAATAAATTAGTTCAAAACAGATGACAGCCCTGCAGATTACCCACCTCTTAACAAAGGATAGACATTCTGGTCCCCTTCATGAAAACATAGATAAAATATTTGGTTCTTCTACGCTAATGAGCCAAGCTCAGATATAAGTCAATAGAGCAATTCATTAACAAATCTAGTGAAATCCCCTGGGTTACCAATGAGATGGCAGTGAAAGTGGATGTGCTGAGAAAACTGCTTTGGTGGAGATGTCCATATGCTAAGGGTCAGAGAGCTGAGTGGTTTGCTCTGTTTACTATTCACCATACACATATGGCATTTAAGGTCACTGTTATCAGACACTTTCTCTCTGTACACAAAACAAAATTTCCATATGGTCCATGGAAATGGATATGCTTTGGTCCCGTGCAGCTTCCCACGGCTCTCTCATTGTGTGGCACTGGTTAGAAGTCTAAGAGAAGGGTGTGAGGGGCTTTACCTCGTCAGTCAATTGCTCTCGCTGCTTTGTGCGTCAGTCCAATTTAGGGCAGCTCTGCATCACTTTTTCCCCCCCTGTCTTTCAGGCATAAATGCTCGTGTCAGTCCATTAGAACGTGATAGAAGTACTGATCACTGCCTCGGCATTTAAATCCTTTTGAAACCAGAATGACCCGCTGAAGAGGATTTTGAGTGGAAGCCCCTTCACAGGGACTCTTTCAAATCCATATAAATAAAAGCCCTTGGCTAGCCACAAATGGCCCCTTAGATTTAGAACTGCAGAGCCCCTAAAAAGTAAAACACGATTGTCATAGATATTACATAATGGAAGCAACAGCAGGCCAAGCAGACGAGGCTCGCTGCTGAGCAAAACTAGACCCGACTTTTTCATGATTTGCACTGCGCATTCCTGACAGCCAAGTAAATAGGCTGTTTAACCCTTTGAAATGGAATAAAGAGCGGAGAGGTAAATGAATCCTGATACCCTGTGAACATGCAATGGGCAAGAAAGTATATTACTAGGAATACTTATCTTCATGACCGATACCTCAGTATGGATGGATATAACAAAAACTAGCACAAACTTGTTAAAAAATTAGAAAAAAGACGTGCACGCAATTTGGCTGCAGGGTTTAAGTGCATTACTTCTTTAAACAAATTATTATATTGATTTTAATTTTCTTGATAACCGATATTGCTTAGTATTTTACGGCATCTAATTTTCAGATATATCCTAATTAATATAACATGCTATACTCTAAACGATTCAGGCTCATGTAATATAAATAAAACATGCATGCTTCGATACAAGTGAAAATTACCTATATGTATATATATATATATATATATATATATATATATATCTTGTATAAATAAGCAACCATACCTGCTATGAATCAAATAAGCACTTAAAAGAATATTGTTTCTAAAGTAGCACATATTGAAATGTTTAAGAATTTTCTACAGGTTGGAAACCAATTGAAAAAAATGGATTCTGAAAATAATTTTCATAGAAGTTCCAAGGAGGGATGTTAATACTATCTATGTAGCATTCAATTTTCTAAACCTGTTTGGGTTGCTCCATAAATGGCTCCCTAGTTACACACACATAATTTCCAAGGCTTGGCAGCCACATGTTTTTTCATAGATCCAGATACAGCTGTTTCTAACCTCTGACCATGTTTTAACTATGCAGGGCCTTTTTAATTCATTTAACTCATTTTAATTGTCTTTTGGGGGATGGAAGCTTTCTTTGGCCTGCTTGACTGGCAGGGAAAACTGCCTGCTTGAATGCGCACTGCCATTCATAGAGACCTCTCATGAAAATGCATGCTGGTCCTCACAACTACTTCAGTAATTGTAATATTTCTCCCTTACTGTTTATGTCAGATAGTCATTACTGGGAGATTCTGACATTTTTGACATTCACTGGCATCCGTGCACATTAGGTGGTCTTTAGATAATTTTTAGATACAATTTTGTTGCATTATATACTCAAGCCCATTGCTTGCCGTGCAAGAAATATTTGCACATTTTAATCTTTCTACTCCATTTTGGATTGGTTTAAGAAACCAATGTTTAATATATTTTTCTAACTTGTGACCTATTGTAAAAGATCATGCTTTGGTGGTTGTAAAAAAAAAAAAAAAAGGGTTTATATTAGGAGATGCCTTATCAGTGTTTACAGTGCACAGTTTTATAACAATTCAGTAAATAGAAGACTGCAGCATCCTACTGCTTGGGCTAATTGCAGAAGGCGACTAATCAATGCATGGGTGACAGGAGGAAACATTTGAAATAATAACTTACACTTTAAGATAATAGGTACTTAAGTTATTGCAAATTATAAGGTTAAGACCTGAAGGAATCTTTCCTATTCAAACATTTAAAACTCAAGGGTACAGAAAGCATGCACTAATGAGCTTCTGCACTGGAATGCAATGTGGGAGATATCCTGCATTATATTATACGCTATTAGTGAATAAGAACCACCTAAGAATGGCATACATTAACACATTACTATGGGAAAGGGAGATTTGGGGGTCACGTGTGCTAATTGCTTTCCCCAGAGAGAGAGAATAGGGGAAGCCTCTTAGAACAAAAGGCCCTCGATTTGTTTTTTCTTCTTACGCATAAACGCAAAACCTAATGCCTTGGAAAATGCAGAAAACTCTACATTATGAATATGGTATTTGAGTGCTTTCTCCAAAGAAGCAAGTATACAAAATAGGAAAAGGGGAGACCTATTGCATGCATCACTTAATCCAAACTTAAAAGAGGTCCATATTCAGACACTGTGTGGCTCGGCCAGTTAACTGTATAAACTTAGACAGCTTACTTAGCCCATTGATTCAGTGGCGCAGCCGCACTGCTAAATAATCCAGCTATCATAGGGCCTGATTCATTAAGGCATTTTCCCATAGACACAGAATGAGAGAAACATAGAAACATAGAAATGATGGCAGAAAAGGACCAAATGATCCACCCAGTCTGCCCAGCAAGCTTAAGCCAGTATCGGCTGCTCTGTGCAGGTTACCCCCATGCTTATCAGTTTCCCAGACCATAAAAGTCAGGGCCCTCAGATGCAGTTAGAATCCAATTTCCCTTAACTGTTGCTGTGAAAGCAGAGAGTAATGTTGGAGTTGCATCAAAAGTATCAGGCTTATAGGGTCATTTTCCAAGGTGCGATAGCCTATTATCACTTGCGTTAGCATTATTGCACACAATTACGCCCTAACGCACGCGATAATGGGCTTATTGCAGTGGTAAAATTAAAATTAGGGGAAGGGGTGGAGTTAGGGAGGAGTTTGGGAGGGGTTTAGGGAAATGGTGTGGCGGCACTGCTGCCGGTGATAATGTTTTGGACATTATCGCCAGCAGTAGCACAGGAAATAGCACCACTTTTAGTGTGGTGCTCTGGGGGCGATAGCATGTGGCATGGCTGCACCGCGGCAGGCGAAACCACACTGCCGTGATGCGGCCGGCTGTACACTAGCGCCCCACCCCTTTTTTCCCCCCCCCCACCCCCCTTTACCGCGGTAGCTCAACATTCCTCACAAATGATGAATCTAGGCCTTAGTGATTAAGGGTAGTAAGCGCCACAAGAGTTAGTTACCCTCATGTTTATTTGTTCCCCAAACTGTAAAAGTTGGGGCCCTTGTTGGTCGCTGTCTGAATCCAATTCCACTTATCTCACTTACTGCCGTTGAAGCAGAGAGCAATGATGGAGTTGCATTAAGCCTTGATATTGTTATTTGTTAAGGGTAGCAACTGCCATACCAGCAAGTTACCTCCACTTACCTTCATGCACTCTTATTTTTATTTCTAACCTCTAGCCTTTAGGGATCCACAATGTTTATCGCATGCCCCTTTGAATTCCTTGAATGTTTTCACTTTTACTACCTCTTCTAGAAGGGCATTCCAGGTATTCACTGCTCTCTTCATGAAGAAATGTTTCCTGAGTTTGGATCTGAGTCGTCCTCCCTGGAGTTTCATTTCATGACCCCTAGTTCTATTGATTTCTTTACAATGAAAAGGTTTGAGGATTGTGCATCAGTAAAACCTTTCAGGTATCTGAAGGTCTATATCATATCCCCTTGCACCTCCTCTCTTCCAGGGTGTACCTATTCAGATCTTTCAGCCTCTCCTCATAACTCTCCCAATGCTGACCTCTCACCATTTTGGTTGCTCTTCTTTGAACCGCCTCTATTCTAACTTTATCCTTTTTGAAATATGGGAAACCAGTATTGAACACAGTACTCCAGGTGAGGTGTCATCAAGGACCTGTACAAGGGCATTATCACCTCTTTTTTCTTACTGGTTATTCCTTTCTCCATGCAGCCCAGAATTCTTCTGGATTTAGCTATCACCTTGTCACATTGCTTCACCATCTTCAGATTATCAGACATTATCACACCAAGGTCCCTCTCCCAGTCCATGTGCATTAGTCTTTCATCGCCCATCACGTAAAGCTCTTTTCGATTGCCACAGCCCCAGCTGCATTACTCTGCACTTCTTGGCATTGAATCCCATCTGTCAAATCTTTGACCACTCTTCAAATTTTCTTAAATCCCTTTTCATTCTCTGTACTCCTTCAGACGTGTCCACTCTGTTGCAGCTCTTAGTATAATCCACAAATAGACAAATTTACTTTCTATCCCTTCCTGCAGGTCGCTCACAAAGATATTGAACAGAACACCATTGTTCCTTCAAAACCAAAACATGCTTATCTATCTAACTTTAGGACAGGTCTATGGGCCACTCAGAGTTAGCTGGATACGTTGTCTGGCTAACTCCAACTATCAGAGTCAGTCGCATAACTTATCTAACTAACTCAGCTCCTGCCAGTTTCACCCCCAGAATGACCCTGGCTTATCCAGATACATTCTAGCTCGCTAACATATTATTGAGCTAGAATTTAGCCAGATATGTGCACAAATCTCCATTTAGACAGATTACTTCAGAGTTATCTAGCTAAGGGCTATATTCATCATTCTTCGCAGAATGATGAATCCAGAGAAAAAGGGGGCAAGGGGGCGAGGGGGGGGGCAGGCCTGTGAAAGGCTGCAGCCGTTCGTACCACGACGTGCAATTTCGCTTGCCGCAGTGCAGCCGGGTGCAGCCTTTCGTGCTAATAGCGCCACCGTGAAAGTTGGTGCTATTTGCCTTGCTACTGCCAGCAATAATGTCCCTCACATTATCGCTGGCAGCAGTGCCACGGCCAACTCCTCCCCCTCCCGGCTCCGACTCCTCCCCTCCCTGCCCAGACTCCTCCCCTCCAGCTAATTAACATCCTATCGCACGCGAAAAGCCCCTTTTCACGAGCAATAGGGGTTTATCGCGTGTATGCGATAAGGCCCTAATTCACATGATAAACATTTAGAAAATAACCCCCTAAATTTCCTGAATCATCATTTGAATATCATTTCTAGCATCAGTTTCTCAGTGAAGGCCAAGGCAAAGAATTCATTTAATCTCTCTGCTATGGCTTTGTCATCCCTACCCTTTGATCATCTAATGGACCAACTGACTCTCTCACAGGCTTTTTACTTCAAATGTATCTGAAAAATATGTATGAGTTTTGCTTCCACAACATGCTTCTTTTCAAATTATCTCTTTGTCTTCCTTTTCAAAGCTTTGGATCTAACTTGATACTGCTTATGCTGTTTCATATTTTCTTCATTTGGATCCCTTTTCCATTTCTTGAAAGATTCTTTTAGCTATTATAGCCTCTCACCTCATCTTGTAACCGTGACAGTAGTCATTTTGCCTTCCTTCTACCTTTTCTAATGTGTGGAATACATCTGGTCTGGGCTTCCAAGATGGTATTTTTAAGCAATGTCCATGCCTGATGTAAATTTTTAGCCTTTGCAGCTGCTCCTTTCAGTTTTTTCCCATTTTCCTCATTTTATCATAGTCCTCTTTTTGAAAGTTAAATGGTATTGCTGTAGATTTCTTTAGCATCCTCTCTCCAGTTTTTAAGTGAAATTTGTTTGACATCTTTATTGCCAAGTGGCTCCAACACTATTACCTCTTGTATTAAATGTTGTGTTCACCTAAGGATTAGGTTTAAATAGTTTCCCCACTTGTTGGTTCTAGTACCAGCTGCTCCATGAAGCAGTCTTTTATTTCAATAAGGAATTGTATCTCTCTAGCATGTCCTGATGTGACATTTATCCTGTCAATGCAGGTGTAAGTGAAATCACCCATTATTATTATGCTTTTGCATTTGTTAGCTTCAGTAATTTCTTTTAGCATTTCATTGTCTGTTTGCTCATGCTGGCCAAGTAGATGGTAAAAAAAAACCATCCCCACTGCTATTTTATTCCACTTTTTACCTGCAATTTCTATCCATAAAGATTCAAAATTGCATTTTGTTTCCTGCAGAACTTTCATCCTGTTTGCCTCAATGCCCTCTTTAATATTTAGTGCCACCTCTCCATCAATTTGATCCATCCTATTACTTTGATATAATTTGTACCCTGGTATCACAGTGTCCCATGGGTTATCCTCCTTCCTCTCTGAGATTCCAATTATACCTACCTCTTCATCCAGTGCTATATAGGCTAATTCTCCCATCCTATTTTTTAGACTTCTAGCATTTGTAGACAGACATTTCAGAGTATGTTTTTGTGTGTGTGTATTAATCGCCTGCTTAACAGTTGATGGGGTAATTTGGAATCTTTCTATTCTGTCTGCTCTTTACTTAAAGGTACCTGGTCCGCCTTATCATTTATTGTAACTTTTTTAATGGGATACCCCTCCTCAGCACTATCTAAAATCCTATATCATGCCATCTTTGCATCAGGGAGGCAAGTTACCAAGCAATGATCATATCCACCAGCCACCCATCTCTCTACCTTCCAAATAATCGAATCAGTAATCCTAACTCAATTACAAAAACTCAGAAATAGGGCAGCTATACTGAAAGGCTACCGTTCCTTTATTCCAATACAGAATTAGTCCAGCTTGATTCCATAAGGCTGTCTTTTTTTATGGTATACACAATTTACAGGCCAGCTATTATAAGGGGCTGCCTCTCCTTGGTTACTCGTGGTCCGGTTGCCTTCTCCTGTAGTCCCAGAGCCTCCCTTCCTCCTCCATCTGGGTATGCACTCTTATTCTCTTGTATGTGATCCTGCCCAGGACCATAATTCCTTGCATTATGCTTTAAGGTAGACTAGGACAAAAAACTGGACCTAGTCCTTAATGAGGAAAGGCTGTTCAGCTTGGAGAAGAAACAGCTGAGGGGGGATATGATAGAGGTCTTTAAGATCATGAGAGGTCTTGAACGAGTAGATGTAACTTGGTTATTTTCACTTTCGAATAATAGAAGGACTAGGGGGCATTCCATGAAGTTAGCAAGTAGCACATTTAAGACTAATTGGAGAAAATTCTTTTTCACTCAACGCACAATAAAGCTCTGGAATTTGATGCCAGAGGATGTGGTTAGTGCAGTTAGTGTAGCTGGGTTCAAAAAAGGTTTGGATAAGTTCTTGGAGGAGAAGTCCATTAATGGTTATTAATCAATTTTACTTAGGGAATAGCCACTGCTATTAATTGCATCAGTAGCATGGGATCTTCTTAGTGTTTGGGTAATTGCCAGGTTCTTGTGGCCTGGTTTTGGCCTCTGTTGGAAACAGGATGCTGGGCTTGATGGACCCTTGATCTGACCCAGCATGGCAATTTCTTATGTTCTTATGTACTCTTAGGTACATGCTCTGTCACACCACAATTTATGATATGGAGTGGATAAGTGCAAGGTGATGCATATAGGGAAAAATAACCCATGCTATAATTACACAATGTTGGGTTCCATATTAGGTGCTACAACCCAAGAAAGAGATCTAGGTGTCATAGTGGATAACACATTGAAATCGTCAGTACACTGTGCTGCGGCAGTCAAAAAAGCAAACAGAATGTTGGGAATTATTAGACAGCGAATGGTGAATAAAACGGAAAATGTCATAATGCCTCTGTATCGCTCCATGGTGAGACCGCACCTTGAATACTGTGTACAATTCTGGTCGCCGCATCTCAAAAAAGGTATAATTGCGATGGAGAAGGTACAGAGAAGGGCTACCAAAATGATAAGGGGAATGGAACAGCTCCCCTATGAGGAAAGACTAAAGAGGTTAGGAATTTTCAGCTTGGAGAACAGACAACTGAGGGGGGATATGATAGAGGTGTTTAAAATCATGAGAGGTGTAGAACGGGTAGATGTGAATCTGTTATTTACTCTTTCGGATAGTAGAAAGACTAGGGGGCACTCCATGAAGTTAGCATGGGGCACATTTAAAACTAATCGGAGAAAGTTCTTTTTTACTCAACGCACAATTAAACTCTGGAATTTGTTGCCAGAGGATGTGGTTAGTGCAGTTAGTATAGCTGTGTTTAAAAAAGGATTGGATAAGTTCTTGGAGGAGAAGTCCATTACCTGCTATTAAGTTCACTTAGAGAATAGCCACTGCCATTAGCAATGGTAACATGGAATAGACTTAGTTTTTGGGTAATTGCCAGGTTCTTATGGCCTGGATTGGCCACTGTTGGAAACAGAATGCTGGGCTTGATGGACCCTTGTCTGACCCAGTATGGCATTTTCTTATGTTCTTATGTCTCAGGCTCAGACACCCTGGAATGAATCCACTGTCTCTCTATACAACCATCTCAGAGGCAATATTCCAGATGATGGAGACAGACCTTAGTTTCCTCCATAACTTGGCACAAGGGCATATTAAAGTCACCAGCAGGTTTTTCATTGGAGTGATGGTTGGCTCTCCTTCCCTTCTGGGGGCTGTGAACATTGCTTTCATATCATCCCCCAGCTTCTTCTGATCTGAGAAGCAAAAGCCAAGTTTAGGAATTATACAACAGATGATTTATCTCATGTCAGTGACAAACAGTTGCCAGTCATACCTCAGGCCACTCACCTAGTGAAAAAAGTAAGCTTCCAGGGGGTGCCGCCATCATGGAGTGGTGTCTGCATACAGAAATCTCTGCAGGTCCTAGAGGCAGAAGGTGTGCAATTCCTGTCCTCTCTCTCTTAGGGGGAGAATCAGGAATCTCACTCTCAGTGCTTTCTATTCCTCCAAGAAAATTTCCAGCAGTTTTTTCTGGGTGCAGGCAAGAAACGTCTGAGTCAGGCACAGAGCAGTGAAGTGGTGCCACATCATGCTGCTCACCAGCTGGTTCACCACTATGGCCCAACCACGGTATAACACCAATCAAGCAGGCCCATCCATGGCCTGAGGTGAGCTTCCAAGCTTGAGCCAGTTGACAGAGGCTGCAGTTTCCATGGAAGTGGACTCCCAGATACTTCAGGGTCTTCCTGTGCCATGAAAGTTTTTCGAGCAGACAAGGGAGTGTCCACCCTCTGCAGGAGGCCCAAGCATTTGGCCCAATTGATCTTGGTTGACCAAACAGACCTGATGGCAGTCCTGCATCCTCTCCAAGTCAGCTGGTTCCTAAGCTACAAAAAGGACATCATCAGCATAGGCTGACAAGATGACCCTCATGTCTCGCAATCACAGCACCAATCCTGAGATTTGCCAGCATAGCAGACACAGGAATGGCTCAATGGCTAATGCATATAGATGGCCTGAAAGAAGGCACCTCTGATGAACCCCTCACCTGAATGCCAGAGGTGCCACCAAGGACCAGTTAAATTTGAAGAGGCATTCTGCCTCTGAGTACAAGAGGCAGAGGAGCCCCACAAACTCAGAGCTGAAGCCAAATACCTATAGTCTCCCCATGAAATACCTGTGATCCACCAAGTTGAAGGCCTTCTCCTGATCAAGGGTAAAAAATCCCATTGACAAGCCAGTCCTACTGGTCAGATAGATAAGATCCCAGAACAAAAAAATATTGTCAAAAATGGTCCTTCCAGGGATTGTGTATTTCTGGTCTGGATGGATCATCTCCACTAGCATGGAGAGTGCTTCGGCTAAGATCTTATAGTCCATGCACAACAGGGAGACCAGGTGCCAGTTCTTTAGGTCATGCAGGTTTCTCCCTTGGGCAGACATGGGCAGATGTTCAGTCTGTAGGCCTCTCTCCTCGGCCTTGTGCACATTCCCTTTTATCTATCTTCCCCGTGGTCCCAGGGCTGGAATTGTCCCCTGTTCTCGCTTTCTTGGGAGATGGTCATCAAGGACTGAGCTCCCTTCAAAGCCTTTGCCTGAAGACCTCTTCTTTCCCCTCTCCCTCACTCAGTCTCTGGTCTGAACAAAGTTCTAGGCCACCGAGGGATAAAGATAAGGGTGTGGGGGCGGGGGCGGGGGGTGCAAAACAAGAAATAAGGGTTGGTGGGAGAGGTGGGGGGATTGAGAGAAGGGGTAGAGGGGTGATTCTCCAGGGGGTTTGGGATTTTCCAAGATTTCTCCTTCCTTCAATGCAGGAGGGGGGTTCCCTGATTGAAGGTACTCTATTTCCTCCTGCTGTGTTGGAGGAGGAGGCTCTTGCTAGGGTGGAGCTTCATCTGGTATTGGTAGAGGAGCACTCTGGGAAGGTGGATTCCCCTCTATTTATTTTATGACCTTGTTACACAATGGGCCATGAGCAGGTAGGTTTCCGCACCTTGCAACAGCATTACTTTACATACAGGTGACCAATACCACTCAATTTTGCCGGCGTCCGGTTTCCGAGCCTGTGGCTGTCAGCGGGCTCGAGAACCGAAGCCGGCAAAATTGAGCGTCGGCCGTCAAACCTGCTGACAGCCGCCGCTCCTGTCAAAAAGGAGGCACTAGGGATGCGCTAGTGTCCTTAGCGCCTCCTTTTACCCGGATCTACCGCCGGACCTAATTTAAATACTAAATCGCGCTCACCGGCGAGTGGCCGGGGTGTTCGCCCGCTCTCCTGCAGACTTTACTGTATCAGCCCAAAGGGAAGTGAGAGGAGGGAGTGCAGACTCATGCAGGCACTCTGAGCCTGCTTAGCAAGCAATGAGACACAGAACAAAATGTACAAGGAAGGACAATGTTCTCTTTCCCTCCCTCTTAAAAAGCCTCTGCTCACAGAGAAATAAGGGGCCATTGTAGGGAGGGAGGAGGGGGGAAGGGGGAGGGAAATATCCTCAAGGGATTGAAAGAAATTAAAAAAAAAAAAACATACAGGGAAAACTGCCCCTTTATGGATGTGTATGAGGGGGACGGCCAAGTTTTACTGGCAGGGTCAGTGGCTCTCTTTTGCTCAGATAGTTGCTGAGAAAAAAAAAAAAAACCTCGCAAAAGTTTATGTCACTGAAACGGCAGCAGATACTAGTAAGTTTTTCCTGGAGGACTATCTAAAAAAAAAAAAAATAAATTAAGCAAACGCCACTAACAGCAGGAATTGGGGGAGGGGGATTTGCCTGAGTATAGCTGCCAGTGACCAGAGGTCTGCTTGTGTGAGTGTGTGTGTGTGTGTGTGTGTTGCTTCCTCCCCCCAGGCCCTCCACCCCCACCCCCAGGCAAGCAGAGGGAGGAGTCATCAGGGTGTAGTGATTGCTTGCAGCTCAGACAGGCTGCAAACACAGAGAGGCCAATGCAATAATATAGTGCGCTCAGCCTAGCGCACAGCTTGACACTCAGTTGGACGCGCACTTTAGATATGGTAGAATAACTCCCGATGCACTAATTGGATTAGCACGTCCAAAACGTACGCAGTCATTGGCGCTCATCACATGTAAATGCCGTGCGGATAGAAGAACCTTATGGGGGCAGCTTAAAAGCTTCAAGACCAATTCCATACTCTCCAGCTAAAGGTGGCATCCATTCAGACGTCTACTGCCACTCAAGGCACAACACCTCCAGAACTTAAATTACTTCTTCCAGAGAATTTTAATGGCATTCGGGGTGAGTTGCACGGGTTCTTGCATCACTTCAAGTTATGGCTCTATTTACATCCACACTTCTAACCATCACAATTTCTAAAGGTGGGTTTTATGATCAAAGAAAGCACTGTCATGGGTAACACTATTTCTGGAGTGAGATGATCTGGTCCTGAACCAGGCCTTTATGAATACAGGTTGCATTCTGTTGGCAGAGAGTAAGATCCTACTGTTTTGTTTAGGCCAGCGCAGTGTAACTGAGTACACTATAGAGTTAAATCATCTGGCGAATGATCTGGACTGGAATTAACCAGCCCTGCATGTCCATTTCTGGTGGGGTTTAGCGGCCTACATTAAGAATGAGCTGACAGAACCCCCAGCCATCTTAGAAGTTTTGCTCACTTTATGCACCAGAATTGAGGGATGCTTGAGAAAGTAAAGTTAATACAGGGAAAGAGAGTCACAAATTATGAAAGGGAAGGTAATACCAATGAACAGTCAGCTAACCTCTTAGGAGCCCATGCTGATTGATGGCATGAAATGCTGCCTTTCTGAGGAGGAAAACAGTAGCGCATCTCAGAGCATTTTAAGAATTCCTGTCACGGCAGACCTCAGAATCAAGGTCATTCTTAGCAGTGAAACATGGACTTCCAGCCTCAGTGGAGGGAATGGGTTGGAATGTAGCCATCCCTCTGAGTATCAACACTGCCCTGAGGACATATTTCTCTCTCTCATATCGTGATTCATGTCTAACTGTCCTCAGAAAATAACAGAATTCATGATTAACTCTGGATCATCTGATTAACTCTAGAGCATCTGTTTGTTTTTTGGACCTCATGTTCATTTAGCAACACCAGATCTCAATTTGATAGAAAAGATCAAGAATCATGATAGAGAACATCGATAAATCACCCTTATTTTCAGGGCCTGTAACCACCTCTTGTTTTAAGAACAGTACATAACCACTAGCAGCTTCTTGGTTTTGACTCATCAGGGTGCCATATTTCCCAGTCATTCGCAGACTTCCATGGCTGGAAATACATGAGAAACACATCATTTTTAAAATCTGACAGATGATGTTCCCATCAATATTTTGCCAGCCGAATGGTATGTCCAATAAAGAAGCCCAGGAAGTAGGTTCTGAAGAAGATAATTTGTGCTGTCAAAATACTTGACACTTGAAGATGGAATTGGACAATTGCTGGAAAATTATGCAGCATACCAAGATGTTTTTGACAAAAAAGGAGCTGACACTCTCCGCCTGTATAGACCATATGATTGCCTGATAGATTTACTGCGAGGGGCAGAAATTCCTTTTGGAAGAATCTACTCATTATCAAAGCTGAAACTGATGATGATCTGGAAATATCGAAAGGAAAATTTGATGAAAAGTTTTATTCAACATTTGACTTCACCAGCAGGGATGCCCATCTTCTTCGTGTCCAAGAAAGACAGTTCCTGTTGCGGCCTCGGGTCGGCCCCGGCCGTGCCGCCTACCTTCGCGGTCCTGCGGGCCTTCCCTGTCCCCCTCCGGCCTCCGGGGACCCTTGCCGCGCCTCCCCCGACGCTCTGCCGCGGCGGCTGGGCCTGCCCCCGCTTCTACCGCCGTGCCTCCGCTCCGACGGAGCAGCCGGCATCTGGCCGCGGCTGACTCCGCCCCCTAGGCGCGCGCGCGCGGCTGGGGCTCTCAATTAAAGGGGCAGCGCAGGAAACCGGCAGGCCAGCCTTGGATGACGTCAAACACCCTCAGGGTATTTAAACCCTGTATCCGGACTCCCTCAGGGCCTTGCAACGAGGTTCCCAGGTGCTTCTGCTTCCTGATCCCAGTTGCTGCGTTCCTGCTCGTCTCCTGATTCTCTGGTTCTGACTCGGATTGGCTTCGGTGTTTCTCTGGCTCTGACTCGGATTGGCTTCGGTGTTTCTCTGGCTCTGACTCGGATTGGCTGACGGTTATTCTCTGACTTCTGACCCAGACTGGCTGACTGCACCCCTCTGGTATTCGACCCTGGCCTGGTGAGCGACGACCCCTTCTCCGAGGATTCTCCTAAGTCCCAGCGGCCGGGTCCCTACGGGCTCCTCCTGGGGGGACGCCGGCTTCCAGGGTGAATCGCCTAAGTCCCAGCGGCCGGACTCTTACGAGCTCCTCTCGGGGGAGTACCGGCTTCCAGGGTGAAGACCTCCTTCCACCAGGTCAGTCTTCTCTCCATTTCTCTCTCGAGCCCTTGGTCGCATAGGGCCCTCCGTGCCTTCTTCTCCAAGCCATCCACGAGTCAGCTTCTGCCGCCTCCCGGTCGGGCCGCTGCTGCGAATCCTCACAGCACCCCACTCTGCGGTTCCGATCGGCCCAAGGGTCCACGAAGCTAACAGTTCCCTTTGGCAATGTATTGACTATCAAGCTTTGAATGCCATAATAATTAGCAACTGCTACCCCAGCCTTTAATTAATGAACTTTTGGAATGCCTTCAGGCAGCTCACATGCTAATTAAGCTCTGTTTGAGGGGAGCATATCATTTTGTCCTGACTAGAGAGGGATATGAAAGGAAGAAGGCATTTCGAACATACTCTGGCCACTTTGGTGATGCTGTTTGGTTTAAGAAATGCTCCTGCTACATTTCAATACCTGGTGAACAAAATATTTTGTGACATGCTAGATCAGAGTGTAATTATCTACCTGCATGAATCTTGATATTTTTGAAAGATCTAGAAGAGCATAACTAGTGGGTCTGTCAGGTCCTGGACCATTTCTGGGAATACAACGTGTATGCCAAGCTCATGAAATGTGAATTCAATGAGTGATCAGTAAAATTTCTGAGACACATAATATCATCCAAAGGAATATAAATGGACCCCAGTAAATCAGCACAGTGGCCCAATGGCCTGTCCTGAAAAACGTTAAGGAAATCCAACATTTCTTGGGGTTTATAAACGTTTACTGACATTTTATCCTGGGATTCTACAAATTGATGGGTCCACTAATGGAGATTTCTAAGAAAGGGACTTCTTTCAAGTGGACTTATGAACAGCAATTGGCATTTGATCAGCTGAACAAAGCTTTTACAATGGCCCTGATCTTGGTACACCCAGATGCATCGAGGATGGCTATTGGGACTGATGGATCGAGGATGACTGTAGGAAGATATCCCATGTGTGGACCAGTATACTGACATCCACAAAAGCTCTGTCAACACTCAAGGAAAGAAGCTTTGGCCAGATGAACTTTAAAACTTTACAGTGAAGGATACTTTATCTATATCTGCCTGATTGTAAGTGCCAGTATAAATAAATAACCAAGGCAGAGAGACAACGCAACAACTTAAGCTCATAAGCAGGAGTCATGGACAGGCCAAGCAGGTCCAGAAGTCAGAAAGACCCCAACCCTTGGAAGAAGGGGGGAAGTCTGAGACAGAGAAAAATACTGACTCTGGCATAACAGCTTGGCATACAGATGTGCCAGTACTCCTCCCAAAGAAATGGGGAGGGGGAAAATGACCTGCAATGTGGCAAGACCCCCCCCCCCCAAAGTAATGGAGAGGGGGGGGGGAAAGACATGCAATCTGGCAAATACCCTGCACCCACCACATGATTATGCATGAGCTTATGCATATTTATCAGCTGGAAAGTATAAGACAGGGGGGCAAATAAGGAGGAAGAAGTGAACCCTGAGAGCAAAAACCAGAAAAGCGATCCTAGAAGCAAACCCTTAGAGTGACTCTGAAACCAGAGAAGGGACCCCTGAAAGAAAAGGAACCAGAAGAGTGAAAAGGAAGTCCAAAGCAGACCAACACCCTCTGCTGTTAAGAAGACTAGGTGAGGCCAGGAGACCGGGGAGAAGATACCAGAGAGAGGAGTTGCCCTGCTCAGGTGCAGAGGGTGTTACGGAGTCTGATTCAGTGAGGGGCAAGAGCAAGCCCCAGACAGCCTGGCAAGTACCAGAGGCAGAAGCAAGTCTCTTTCCTGGATCACTGCCAGCTCTGCAAGTACCAAACTCAGGAAGCAAATCTCCTTCCATGCACACATTCTGCAGACTCCAGCCAGAGCTGCTTCAGAGATGAACAGAGGGATATCGCTTGAAGTTGGGACCAGGGGTAAGTAAGTTAGCCATAAGTATTAATATATTAAGCAGGCTAAGGTTTATGGCATGCTTGTAACTACCCATTGTACAGAACTTTCTTTAGGGAAAACTGGTGCTTAGTGGCCAGGATGTTAGAGACAGGAATTATTTTTCTACATGCTAAATCCTGCCAAATCTGATAAATAAAAGTCTACTTCTGAGGAAAACACATTATCTTTTTCCTGACTTAGGATTGTGAAATGGGGTGGGAGGGCAAGTGGAAGTGTCCTGTAGCAGACAGGTCCCTGTACCCCAAACTCGCTTACATGACTATCAGTGCTATACTATTGCAAAAAGGAGACCTTTAAGCATGTTCCTTCTACTCTCTTCAGTTTTTCACTGCTGAGAAGAACTGCCATGTCTATGACAAAGAACCTCTAAAGACTGCCTTTGAAGAAAGGTGCCACTTTCTGGAAGAGGTGTGTCACCAAGTCCAGTTTCACAGACCACAACAATTTAGAATTCTTAAAGCCCACACACACATTCTAGGCAAGCTTGATGTTCTCTTTTATTTTCCTAGTTTGATTTTGTATTAACATTCTGAGCAGGTTCCATGAACGGTAAGGCAGATGCTCTATCCTGGAGGGAAGGGGAAGAATCTGCAGAACAAGAAGCTCCCACCCCAATTCTCCAACCAGAGAATTTTGCTTTCAGAACCAAAACTTCTGATCCGATGACAGTAATATAAGGGAACCTGAAGAATGATGAGTTTGCATGGGCCTAGCTGCAGAAGTTGGAAAAAGGAGAAAAGGGCATGGCATAGAGCCTGAAGGCATATCATGCTTGGAATTCCTTTCAAGTTGCCATGATTTCCCATTTGGCCAGTTATTCTGGATGTCACAACTAAAGAACTAGTTGCCTATGAATTTTGGTGGCTGGGTTGGAGCTGTGACGTAACTATTGTGAAGTATGCACCTGGAACAAGGTACCGTGTCATCTTCTTCATGGATTACTCTTGTCATTACCACTACTCTCAGGACACTGGGAATGGTTATTAATGGATTTTATTACTGATTATCTTCCCTCACAAGGAAAGACCATGATTTTGGTGCTGGTAGATTCATTTATTAATAGCTACGGTGGGTCTTCCTCTTCCTGTGAAACAGCAGATTTGTTGTTCATAAAGCAGTGCATCTCTGCAGTCTGCCATCCTATATTGTCTCAGACTAAGGCTCAGTTTATTGCACATTTCTGGCAAGAGATAACTAAACTCCTGGATGTCCAACTCCATTTGTTGTCAGCATTTCACCCTCAATCTGACGGGCAGAGAGAATGGCTAAATCAGACTCTAGAGCATTTTCTCCTCTACTTCTCTATCTCCGAACACTTGGCTACTAATAACTTTTCATTCTTTGCAAGCTTTGGTATCCATCGCACGTCCAATCAGGAGAGGTTCAGCAAACCAGGGTCCTGACAGTAGCAGAACGGGCAAGTACTTTGACAGAATTATATGTGCAAATCCCGCAGGAATTGGAATGAGCTAGGAATTCACAAAATTCTCAGGCAATGCCTGAAAGTCGTCCCCCCCCCGTTTCACAGTAGGGGAATGCAATATGGGACTTTCTGGTGCATAATATTAACTGAGTGACATCTGCTTGCATCCTAAAATTTGGACGGAACTTCCAAATTACCATTTCAATTGGATGATTTTAATGCAAAGGTTAGCAGTGCATTTAATGCCAATGTACTAAAGGAAGTAAAACCTTTAGTATATCATTGTGTAAAAAGTGGGGTTTAGTGGTAGCTAATGCTTCTAGTAATGCAAGATCTTAACTAAAAATCCCTGAATGTAATCTGCTTTGAAATGGCTGATCAGTTATGAAAGGTGGAATATAAATCAGAAATTAAATTAGATTAAAATTAAATTTCTATGCGGGGCATAGTAATGCATGAGGTCATCACCCTCCTGCCTCAGTCTTCTGGAAAAAACATCAGATAGGATTCAGCCTTGGGGGAGCTACTGACTGGGAATAATGATTGTTCCTTTCCTCTTTTCTTTTTTGGAGTTCATCTTTAAGTGTTCAAGTATTGAAACCATTTGCATGACTATCCACAAACATGGCAAAATGTAAAAAATTGGAGCCACTGAAATGAAAAGTGCTATATAATAGTGAAATAATAATTGTCTTAACAACAGACAATTTTCAAACAGCTTGCATTAAAAAGTCAGCAAAAACATGCATAAATTATGTCAATTTTCAAAACAAACGTATGCACATTTAAGTTAGCTTTGAAAATGATCCCACCAAATCTATCCTGCACAAACTGCACTTGAAATTTGGGGCACACACATTTTTCCTGCAAATTTATGTGCATATGGTAAAAATGTGCAAAATATACATGCAAGTCCAAACCCATCCCCAACCCTGCCCCCAGGAGCACCTCCACACAGTCCAGGAAAACTTACACAGGAACATGGCACGTGTGTTTACGTTTATCCACATATTCGGTAAGCAATTTTATAATACGTCATTTCTGTGAAAAAACACTGTCGTACCCGCAAACGTTCTTTTGAAAATTACTCCTAGGGATGGTAATTTTAATATGAGCACCTACAAGCCCATACTCACTGGAATTTTAAATCATCTGCACAAGTACATGTTTATAATATAAAATATGCCTGGCACATGCATGCGTGCTGCTAATTTTAAGTGGTTGCACGAGGAAACGTTATTAGGATATCTTTCCTTAGGACTTGTTGGCTTTTCCATGTGTGCAATTGAGCCCATTTTAAAACATGCTCATGAGAAGGAAATAACCAGTTTGTCCACTTGGTCCACCAGTTTGCCCAGTCTGTCTCTAGGTCATCAAGACTCCTCTGGTTCTTCAGCCTGCACTGCCCCCAGTTTACACAGACTGCCTCACTCAGTCAGTTTTGGCTATAATAATTTTTTTTCAGACTTGCATCTGATTAAAAACAGAAGTAAATATACACAATTAATGTTTAGAAGAATATCACTGGCAGTAGCGCGGGGAATAGCACCACCTTTTACGGTGGCGCTATGCCTGTGATAGCCTGCAGCTGTTATAATCTGGTGTGGTTGTGGACCCTGGATCGTAGTGAGAGCTGACTCCACCCACAGGGAGGAGCCCTGTGGGGACTCACCACGATAGGCGTGGCCTCAGCTGAGACGGACACAGTTAGTAATGAGACTTTATTATACTGGAAGGTAGATGAAGTACCCACCGAGTGGGAATAAAGACACAGTCAGAGTAGTAATGTGGCTCAGTGATGGTATCCCCGGTAGTGGCCCGCAGCGCGGGGTATGCCGAGAATCAACACAGATGAAAGTAGCAAAGTGCAGGAGGTCAGTAGAGCAGAGTAGATGGTATTACTCACTCTGGAAGCAGGAATGCTGAGGTGAGCACGGTAGTGGCACGAGGCATGGGGTACACCGGAGGTTCCATCAGCAAGATGGTAGCAAAAAGTGTAGCGTACTCACAAGGATGAACAAGGCTGGGTCCCAATCTGAGTAGATGGCTTCTCCAGGCAGGAAGGCCCTCCAAGGAGCGGATAGCCAGAACGCAACAAGGCTCCCGAGGAGCAGGTACCTAAAGTGATCAAGTTCCAGAGAGCAGGAACAAGTTCAGAGTAGCGAATAGCAAAGCATCTCCGATAGGAGTGGAATTCAGCAGGAAGGAAGTCCTTGCTAACTTGTAGGAAGCAAAGTCCGAATGGCTTAAGTACATTGGCGGATGACATCATGCGGCAGGGACGCCCCCGAGGTTCCCGCCATGATGTGTTTAAGAGAGGGCCTGGCGCGCGAGCGTGCCCTAGGTAATCCCTGATTCAAGATCGCCGACAGGATCGCCCCCACCATCCTGGGGATGCCGGGGAAGGCAGCGTTTGCAGGCGGAGACCGCCAATCTTCCAAGAATCGCTGGTGCAGGGAAAAAAAGAGGTGAGCATCAGAGGTCGCAGCCATCTGCGACCGATGGGCGCAACAGCAGCCATCCGCACCTGGCAGGTGAAACCGCACCGCCGTGGTGCGGCCAGCTGCAGGCTATCGCCTGACCGCCCCCTGCTTCGCCTCCCCGCCCCCCTGTAGCACAGGGTTCATCATTCCCCACGGAATGATGAATCCTGGCCTTACAGCTTAACTTAGATGCCTAAATTTAGGAGCTGAGTTTTTCTTTGATATTGGTCTCAATAGCTTCAGCTTATTTTTTTTTTTCTGATCCTGCATGTATGTAATACAATGTACCATCTGAATAAGGTGGTCAATGGAATAATATTTTGATTATCACTATGAAATATTGCCAATAGTAATAATATTTCTGCTGCTTTTTTATAATTTAGTGAAAAAATAACTTTACTTAGATACTAAATTTTTGCAGACATAAAATAGCCTATATTGAAATATCTACCTCTTCAATATTATACTTCTACTGAATGACCAACATCCGTTTGAGATTCCAATTTAAAATCAAATCATGCTTGAGATGATATTTTCTTGAGCCTAGTGTTGCTGACCTGGATAGTGACAAAGATTTAGCCCATATTTTAAGAAGAAAACAAAACGCAGGAAATACTCTAGAGCTTCCGGGTGTATCATTAACAAGACGCCTTGGAGGGCTGAGAATGCCATCCAGAATTGAGAATGCATCATAGTTCGTCATACAACTTAAACTTCTTTTGACATCTAGTTATGTCGAAATGTGACTGATCACCTAGGGGTTCAGGCTCCTGTGAGGGAAAAGTTCACTGACAGACAACGAATGAAGCTGATCTTAAATGAGAATCAAGAGAAAGCAGCATTCCAACATCTGACAGTCTGCAGCTGCTACCTGGGTCTACCTAACGAAGACGAGACTGCTCTGCTGAACAGATACATTAGCATCTGTATGCTTCTGTCTCATTATACACATCTGCCCACCTTTATTCGAATGAAGTGCCTTCTGATCTGACAGCTCAGGCATTGTCAGAGAATAGATATTATGGAATCAGGGTACAGCGGCTTAGGGTGTTAGCTTTTATTTTCTAAAGACTGCTGTACATTTTGACAGCATAGTGCCACAGAGCTAAAGAAGATAATTAACATACTAGGCAGTTCCTAAACAAAGCTGAGACAGCTGTGCTGGCAGAAATACTACTATTACAGCAGTATATTTTCGCTTTCCAGAGCCATCAAAACCTTGAAAGATCTAGGTGTTATTTTTTTTAAGCAGAAAGTGCTATATATTAGTGCATTTTACTTACCTAACATTTTGTATTTGACCACACTTAACTGTAGAATCTTTAGAAAGACAAACATGTAATGCATCTTAGCTTCTGAACTTATTACGCTTGTTCCCTGTGCATCATAAAAACTAAGTACTAAACCAAAATTCTGTGACAATTCTTTCTAAGTGGGATTTGCATAATTATAGGGCCCAGGCTGGATCAAGTATGTAAAATTTGGAAATAATCAATTTAAACTTCTCAGAGAGCTACCTATTGCAATTAGGGATTAAGACATATTATTGACCAAATATGTTATTATTTTTCTCTTGAATCCCTCTTAACATTTCCTATAGATTCAATAAGACATTAAGGCATCTTCCTCATTCCCCAATCTCCATCTTTCAGATGTTGCCATGTATGAATTCTCTGGTAAATGCAGACCATCATATAGAGGGCTAATGAATTTAGGTGTTTTTAAATTACTACTTGATGTGCTTATTATCCAGCTTCTTAGGGGGTTACTAAAAATTGGTGTTTATTGCACAAACAGGTAGATTTTAAAAGCATTGGTTGTGCAAAAACGGCCCCGTACATGCGTATGTGGGCTGCGCCTGAGCAATTCGACTTGTAAGAAGCCGCGAAGTACGCATGTCCAGGACAAGGTGTCGGCAAAGGAGCGTTCCTGGGCGGGGCCAAGAGTTATGTGAGTAACTCTGAATTTTAGTAAAGCTGACCACGATCTGCGTCGTCTGCATAACATCACTGCTAGTCCTGATGAGGAGCAAATCTCTAGCTTGAGGGATTTTCCGGACTGCTGAAGTATCATATATACTTGAGACCGGGGGGCGGGGGAGCACAGTGTAGGAAAGACAGTATGACACTCTGAATATCTACCACTGTAGGAGGGGCGCTTTCAGCTCAGGGTGGGTTTGAATCATAAGAACCGTATCCAAACCTCCTTAAAAACCAATTACACCAACTGCTGTAACCACATCCTCTGGCAATGAATTCCAGAGCTTAATTATGCACTGAGTGAAAAAGAATTTTCTCTGATTTGTATTAAATGAGCTACTTGCTAAGTTCAAGGAGTGCCCCTTAGTCCTTCCATTGTCTGAGAGAGTAAAAAACCGATTTGTTCAACTCCTTCATTCCCTTCCCCATGGCCAGGGTGCAAGGGTCTGTAGCGTACCAATGTAAACCTCACCCCCCCCTGAGCTGAAAGTGCCTCTCTATAGTGGTAGATATAGTGTCTTATTGTCTCTCCAAAATTCTCTCCCCCCCCCGGAAAGGACATGAAAAACTGGTTCTCCCATTGACTGAGCATACGTGCATAAAAACCACTAAAGCTCTGGTGCCAATACGCGCGGGAGATTTACTCATGCCACCTTTAAAGAATAGACGGGCATATGTGCATGCACAATATAAAATTGCAGGTATCTCTGCTCGTGTGCCAATAGGCGCCTTTGTGGGCGCACACACGTTCTTTTTAAAATTAGCCAGAGAGTGAGCACCTTTGCTGGATAGAAATGTGTGTGGAGAACATTTCTGCTTCAGGACTTTATTTTAGTTCATTTGCCGCAAACAAAAAAAAACAACCTTTATTCATGCTATTTGTTTATTTGTTTTCCTGTAAAGTCAATGAAGGAAGCAATGTATCATATTTTGGGTTCTAATAGTCATGTTTTCCATCCAATTTTAATTAATCTTGCAAGTTGGCATCAGAGGAACAGCACTCCAGCACACCAAGAGTGGGTCAAAGTTGCAAAATAGGAGTGGCATCGATATCCAAAATCATCATCATGGGACAGCCCGGAATAACCAGTGCCATGAACAGACCAAGGCATTGTGAGGAGCAAAAGAGCCCCAACAGTGGCAAGAGGACACTAAGGCACCAAAAGAGGAGTAAGTGGCACCAACAACCATGGCACGTACAGACCAAAGCACTAATTAGAGCAAAGCAGCACCAATAGGGGCACCACCTAACCAAGGAACAAAAAGGGAAGTATAGGTTACCAATAACAGTGGCACGAATACCCCAAGGCACTAAAAGAGGGGCATGAACAAGGCTCAGAGTGAGGGGTGAAGAGGCAAGCACAGTGGTATCAAAGCCCCAAGTTATCATGAGGAGCAAAGGGCATCAGAAACAGTTTTATGACCATCCCAAGGCACCAAAAGAGCAATAAAACAGTGCCAAGAGTGGCATGGATACCCCAAGGTATTGTGAGGAGATAATGAGATACCAATAGTGGCAGAAGCTCTCAAAGGCACCATGAGATGATCAGGAGCAGAACAACACTGTGAGGCACTGAATCAGGAGAGGGCATGAGGAGGAGCGGCCAGGGCAGCAGGAATAGGCTGGGAAGCAGCAGAGGCAAGGTTCCAGGATCCAAAGACATTTCAGGGTGGATTTTAAAACATGCGTGCAGGTGTCCATGTGCACGCGGTTCCTGGAGCACGCACATGGACACAGCGACTTTATATCACGCGCGTGTCGCCGAGCACATGATATAAAATACGATACCCACGCGCACTTGCGCACCGGTTTTTATATCGATGCGTGTATGAGCAGGCAAGTCGCGACTCGTCTGTGCAAGGGGGGGGATTTTAGTAAAGAACACGCGGCAATGCTATCGGGCCTACCCCCCAGTTTCCTCCCAATCCGCTCCAATTAAGGAGTCGACTGGGAAGGAACTTTCCTGTCCCCCTACCTATTCTTCCTCCCTTTTCCCCTCTCCTCCCTGACCCCTAAACCTAACCTATTTTTAAAATTATTTTTGAACTTTCCTGCTCCTTAAGTTCCACGCGCCGGCCGGCTACCGACGAGCACTTCCCCGGGATAAGGCCCTAAGGTCGCTGTCCCATCCTGCCCCCACCCCCAGCCCACCCCTTCTACTGAGCCCGGCACTTCTGCACATCTCGGGAGATTTGCGTGTGGCCAGGCCGTTTTTAAAATGCGCTCGGTGCACGCATGGCCCGGCCACCTGCATATCTCCCCCGGTTTTCGTGCACGCCAGCCTGTTAAAATTTGGCCTTTAGAGAGGGACAGGGGAAGAGAAGGTTTTCTTTTTGTTTCTTTTTCTTCTGTTTTTGATTTTGGGGCCAAGGCACTCCCGTAAGATAGATTCATAGGAAGAGGGAGAGACCTGGCCATAGGATTTGAAGCAGGAGAGAACCAAGGCACGGGCCATAGGCTGGGCAGCAGCAGTGTGAGTGGCAACGTAACAACATAGCCAGGTGGTCACTGGCTCGCTCGGCCTTCCTGCCACTCACGTAAATTCAAGGAAACCCAACAAAGGGAAGTGTATTTTAATGAAGAGAAATCCAAAACATACAGTAACTTATCGGTGTGCACGCAATGCACAAACATAAGGCAAAGCAACACTGAAAAAGCGTTTTGAAATACATTATTTTTGGTCAGCTAGAAAGATCTGTTCAAGCCTTCAATAAAACATTCCACTTTTCATTTTGAAAATTTAGAAGGGGAAAACCTCCAAACTGCCAACCACTGTTGCTGTGGCCTGGGTCAGGAGAGGCCATTCTGCTGGCTTACAACCCTGACTGCGTCCTGCAAAACTCTGATCCTCCCTAACTCTAAAGAACCCCACACCTCTGATGCTTATGGACTCTGGATCTTGGGTTGTTGTTTCTGGAACTGGGGATGAGGGAGGACCAGGAGGGAAATATCTTATCAACTCCTTGGAGGGAGCGGGGAGGTGTTCTTTGCTCCTGCCAGAAGCACTTTCTATCTCCTGCTGATGCTCACTGCAGGATAGCGTATTAATAACCAGATTCCCCAAACCAGTCTGAGCTCCTGGAAGTTAAATAACCTCTGAGAATCCCTGACAAGATTCATTTGAATTAGTACTTGTTCCAAGGATCTGTGAAGATGCAGCTGAGGAAGAATCAGGGAGGGGGGGGGTGCGCTGTGCTGCTGGTGGGTGCTAGTGTTCCTGTCCCCCTCCAGGGTTGGTGCTACCTTCCACTTACTCTGTCTTCTCCTGCCCCTGCACTATAGGTACAGCGATGAGAGTGGGAGCAGGGGGTCGGTGCTCTAACAGCTTGAGCTTCTTTCTCAAACTTGTCTGTGATTTTCCCCTGCTATAAAAATCTCTATCTTGGGTGGGGGCCTCCTGTTTTCTCACTACTATTATTGGTACTGCTGCTTATGCTCATCTTAGATCCTTAGATGAGAATCCTTCTCTCTATATCTGCCATTAGTTAGTTCTATATCTATCTTTTGATCCCAGATGCATGCTGGGATCTGAAACACTCAGCCACTAGTCATCGCTAGTGAGTTTTAGTCTTATAATGTAGTATAGTACTGTAGCACTAGTATGCGTACCAATAGAATGGAAACAGAGACAGCAAAACAGCACTCATTTGTATTACAAAGCAAGCCATTTAATCCACTCGCTGGCTATGATTATGTAGTCTTCCACTAGTAAATGATATAGGTTGTGGGAAAAGAACCACACATTCACTGCAGTGAGTGTATAAGGACTCCGTTTCCACATACAGACAGTCAGACAGAAGCAAGAAAAGACAGGCTGGTGGTCTACCTGGTCACTTTCAGAGATACTGCGGTTGTTATAATAAAAAGATATCCCTCTTTCTACACTGCAAGTGCACACCAAAAGAGACACAGACTTAGTCCTGCCTGTTCAATGATACAATAGCCATGAACATGCAGTGTCTCTTCTTACACAGTAATTCTATGACAAGAAAAACTGCAACCCACATCACCTTGCTGTAAGCTTCTCCTTCTTTTCCTTTCCAAACTACAAAAACATTTGACCTACATGCCCACCAATAACAGTACCTCAAGTGCCTGGAACAGTATAGTATGAAAGCCAAAGGAAATGAGTGGTGAGGCTTAAATCGATAGATAGGTAAATATTGACAGATGCCCCCCTCCTGATATGGTGGGTGTGGGCTGAAGAGTGAAACTACTCCCATCTCTATTTCACAGAGCCGCCAGTCTGCTCCTTGCTTTCACTGATTCCTACTTACTGCCTTATATCACTCCTCCTCTCCTGCAGCCTGGGCCTAACTCACATGTTGAACGATGTCAGGATGCAGGCCAAGAGAAACTGCTTACTTCCTGCTGAGGTATCAATGGAGAAACAGGGCAGATTGGTGGCTCCACTCTTCCAGTCCCGTGAGTCAAATCAATGTTTTTTAGTTCAAACTGATAGACCCAATGTTCATGTCAGTGGGGTATATTGGAATCTATCAGTTTAAACCAAAAATCAGAAGCTCTAATCACTTAGCAATAACTTCTACACTTTGCAGTTGGAAATAGAAATTGCAAAAAAGTTTGAACCAGATGTTCACCACCAACAGTATCTCAAGTAATTGCATTTCCATCACAGGCACCACCCGAAATAATATGTTCATTATCGCTCTGCTGACAATAACATCACCTCCACTGTACCCACACCAACCAAACAGTAAAATCTTCACCACTGTTGCTACCAGCAAAATCATTTCTATTGCCAATATCTCAAGCAACAAAATATTTTGCAACCTCCTTACCAGCAAAGCAATCCCAGCAACTTTAGCAACAATGCATCACTACCTCTACCTCCAGCCACAACTCCACCAAAAACAAACAAAAAACAAAAATCCAGTGCAACCACCAATGACATTTACGTGACCTCCATTACTGTCCC
This sequence comes from Rhinatrema bivittatum, assembly GCF_901001135.1. Taxonomy (NCBI): domain Eukaryota; kingdom Metazoa; phylum Chordata; class Amphibia; order Gymnophiona; family Rhinatrematidae; genus Rhinatrema; species Rhinatrema bivittatum. The sequence goes on along the minus strand of NC_042621.1, from coordinate 80,938,476 downwards.
TACCAACAATATCATTGCCACCACTATTCATACCTCCTTCAGCAAAACAATTGAAGGATTGACATATTTCTATGAGCAATGCATCCAACATCAATAGCTACACTATCAACACAACTTATACAATGTCACCATGTTCTGTAGCAGCAACCGTTCAGCCACCACAATTAGCAATTAGAAGCACCCAGTGCTTTGGGGCATCTTCACGTTCATTCACAATTCCAGCAACAGTTTGCCATCTTATATGATTTCAGTGAATGTGGTTTGATCCAACGCTCCCTGTGTATTTCAATGAGGGCAACTTGGCCAAAAAAAAAATAAATATATTTTTAAAACCTTTTCCCTTATATAAAATGAATACAGAGGCCTTAGAGAATACAAATCATTTTAAAATCAACAAAGGAACATGTTTATGCAACATATCTAATAGAAAATTTTGTGTGTGATATCTGTATTTTTAAAATGGCAAAAAAAATGAATTGTTTGGATATTGTTTGCTATTCAAAGTAAATATATAGTGGCAAATCCATGAGAATAATATGAATTTCCTCTCTGTATTCATTTCACATTATTTCTTTGTTCTTAAAAAATTCTAGGGTTGCCTATAGGTTAATGGAGAAATTACCACTATTTTACAACAATGCAATCAAAGTCAGCTCAGTACGCACTGATAAAGTAAGAATAGCTTATTCAGATTGGACTGGCAGGCCTGAACTCAGAACTGCTTAAGTTTGAATGCAAAATAAGATATTCCTATAAAAAAAAGGACAGAATCTGTTGTCATTCATTCCAAAGAGGCATTACAGACTGTCGACACTGTACAGGAAAATAGGAGATGTTGACCTTTCTACTATAGACTTTTCTCTACTGTTGCCCTCTTTTCAAATGCACATCCCCTCACCCCCCCGTGCACACACACACACACTTCAGCTCTATGTTATCTCAAATAATTACCCAGCGCTTCTGGCTGTCCCTGGTGGTTTCTGCTGCTAAAGAAGCTACTCATTGTAGGAGAGAGAAGAGGGATTTCAATCCTGCTGCTTGTGGCCCGCCAACAGCTCCTAATTAACCACTCAGGTATTGAGAAGCCTCCTAGCCCAGTTCCTACCCATATGGCAGGAACATGGTCCGCAGTGATAATCACTGAAGGAAATATTGTATCACAAAAAGGGCTCGCAGAACAGAAAGCCTGTGCAAATTATTTTTAATGATTCCCCTCTGGTGAGCTGGCTTATTTGTTATTTCAAGTCAGTGGAGAGGGCGGGGGAGAGAGTGCAGAATATTTATTTGTCCTTGACTTCTCTCTTTCTAGTGCTTGCCCCTTGCTCACGGCTCTGCAACCCTAAACCCAGCCTTTAAACAACTTGGCTGGAGTAACCATGACAAAACGAAACGGCCGAGTCTGTTCTGGGTTTTTTTTTCCCCCTTTTACAAGCATAGAAGTATAGTCCTGGTTTTCCTAAGAAACCAGTACTATAACTCCATGCACAGAATGGGGCAAAATCAGGACGGTGTCAACCTGTCCCTTCCAATATGGTTAGCATGCACTTTACACAAAGCAAATGCCTCAAGTATCCAGGTAGAATCTGCTTTGGTTTGTCTAAAGAACTGTGCACTGGATAATCTTTCATTTCTGGCATGCAACTTCTCTATGATGTGTGTGTATACATGTCCAGTGAATAAAATATTTGAAATAACTTCTGAAATCATCTGTCTTGTGCTTTAATGATATACTGCTGTGTATGTGTGTTGCTTTTTTTTTTTTAATCTTTTCAGCCTTCCATGGATGGTATAAAATGGTTGAGTTCATAAATCTAATTAAAAATGAAGTTGTATTTACTATTTAAAACCTAGCATTCAGCAGCAAACTGTGTCAAAAGACATTATGTATGATTTTATTTTGTGACAGAAACCATTACATTTAAAAATTCATTACAGCTAGGTTAGTTAGACGTATGATGGATGCAGCTTTAATCCTGCCATATATTATTATAGTGAAAATGTAAATGATGAAAAATATTTTGTGCTTATCAGCATTTATGGGAAAATGTGTTTTACAGTGATATATGGCATTATATTTCTATTCTTATGATGAGAATGAGTGAAATGAAAACAGATGAAGTGTATATTAAAACATGCTTGCTTATGATAAAACATTGTTGTACATGGTTTTAGACAGATTTTCTAACTATGCCTTTCTAGAATAATGCAAATGTATTTTTTTGTGCAAAGAATCCTTTAATATTTTTTTACTGACCATAACTGTTTTTAAATGACAAATCTAAATTATAATCATGTACGTAAATGACATTTTTTTTAATCCTCATAACAACTACAGTACTGATAGTGTTTCCTTTGATTGCCCTAACAACGTGTTTCAACCCTGTTTTGAAAGATCACTTCTAAAGGATGATGGTTAATTCATTAGCCTCATTAAGTTCCAAATTATTGTCTTGTCCTTGTCTACAAAGAAAGAGTGGTGGATACATGAAACGGCTTCCTAGTGTAGATGGTAGAGGTATAAACAGTAACACAATTCAAGAGGACATGGGATAAACAACATTGGATAAGCATAGACAATCCTAAGCTGTGAAGAACTGAATGGAAAGTCAGAAATCAACTGTGGTCAATGGCACTGAAAAGGAAATAAACTGGACGAACCAGATGGACCTTATGGTGCTTATTGCTGTCATATTCTGTGTTTCTATGCCCTTACTATTTCATTAATTTATTTAACCATGATCCCTCCATTCACAATCCGACATCGCCTTCATATATTCATGTCATCAACTTATCATTGGACCTCTTCCCACGCCTGATTCCTTCTTCCTTGTAGCATCTTTATTCTTAAAGCAGTGCAAACCTCTCTTTATTCACTTGCACGTCAATATTCAGCATCATTTGCCCAGCTAATCACAGACTCAGCCAATCAAATGCCAGGTTTGGAAAGTCGGGTATGTTGACTGGCCCTAAGGCAGCTGGGTAACTCTTCTCTGGCTAAAACATTATCCAGCTAGTTCAGGAGGTGGGGAGGAGGTGTTCTGGAGTAAAGTCAGCTCTGGCTGTTAGCCAGATAAATGCCAACTTTCAGTGTTATCTGATTAACATAGCTGGATAACTTTAGGACAGCTGAAGAGCTGACATAAAGTTAGCTGGATAAACTTAAGATAGCTAGGTATATTCAGCAATGTGACTGAATACCCTGGCCGAGTTAGCCAAATACATTTATCCAGAGGTCTATAATGGGTAGATGTAAATCGGTTATTTACACTTTCAGATAATAGAAGGCCTAGGGGGCACTCCATGAAGTTAGCAAGTAGCACATTTAAGACAAATGGGAGAAAATTCTTTTTCACTCAACGCACAATTAAGCTCTGCAATTTATTGCCAGAGGATGTGGTTAGTGCAGTTAGTGTAGCTGTGTTTAAAAACGGTTTGGATAAGTCTTCGGAGAAGAAGTCCATTACCTGCTATTAATTAAGTTGACTTAGAGAATAGCCACTGCCATTAGCAATGGTAACATGGAATAGACTTAGTTTTTGGGTACTTGCCAGGTTCTTATGGCCTGGATTGGCCACTGTTGGAAACAGGATGCTGGGCTTGATGGACCCTTGGTCTGACCCAGTATGGCATTTTCTTATGTTCTTAAATATGAACCTCTTAAAGTCCAATGTAGAAAGCCATTTATGCAGCACCAGAAGGGCACTTACCTGGATGAGATGGGCATCCACCTGGGACAAAAGGCCTAAGTGTGCCAGTGCACTGAGAGCAGAGTAGTAGAAACAAGCTCGAGTGTGGCTGCAAGAGTGGCCGTATCATTACTTTTCTCGCACCTACCTCCGAGGGCCCTCACACCGACCTCGTGTCTCCCTGCAGCTCGTCTCCTTCGTCAGAAGCGCTCGTGGACGCGATCCGAGCCTTCCTCCCCCTCTCAGGGCACGCCGATGATGTCATCCCCTCGAGTCTAAGAGGGGATTTAAATGAAGGAAACACTCCCAGGCGCCCTTTCTGCAGCGAACCGAGGTCCCTAAAGTCCGGTGGAGGAAGCCAGGGCAGGAGCTGGGAGAAGGGGCCGTGTGGTCGGCGCACGAGCCCGTCGGGGTAAGGCCCATTGTTTTCTCGCACCTACCTCCGAAGGCCCTCATACCGATCTCGTGTCTCCCTGCAGCTCGTCTCCTTCGCCAGAAGCGCTCGTGGACGCGATCCGAGTCTTCCTCCCCCTCTCAGGGCGCGCCGATGATGTCATCCCCTCGCGTCTAAGAGGGGATTTAAATGAAGGAAACACTCCCAGGCGCCCTTTCTGCAGCGACCCGAGGTCCCTACAGGTCCGGTGGAGGAAGCCAGGGCAGGAGCTGGGAGAAGGGGCCGCGCGGTCGGCGCACGAGCCCGTCGGGTTAAGGCCCATTGTTTTCTCGCACCTACCTCCGAAGGCCCTCATACCGACCTCGTGTCTCCCTGCAGCTCGTCTCCTTCGCCAGAAGCGCTCGTGGACGCGATCCGAGTCTTCCCCCCCCCTCTCAGGGCGCGCCGATGATGTCATCCCCTCGCGTCTAAGAGGGGATTTAAACGAAGGAAACACTCCCAGGCGCCGCGCGCCGGGCGTCGTGCGCAGAAGGTGCGCGACAAAGGGGCAGGCCCCTTTGTTCGCCCCTTCGTTTCTCCCCGAAGTGCAGCACCTCTTATAAAAAAAAAAAAAAAAAACCCTCGCAACTTTAGTAAGCATCGAATATTTTTCCCAGCTTACCAACCAACCGGCACTCGCCCAGCTTTTGCCTATTCCTGTCCAGTGATCATCCTTACACATCCAGTGTTCATCCTTTCATCCGTCCACGTCCAGCATTCTTCCAGCGCTCATCCTTTCATCTGTCCACGTTCGACTCTCATCCAGCGCTCATCCGTCCACGTCCATGTCCAGCATTCTTCCAGCGCTCATCCTTTCATCTGTCCACGTCCGGCACTCATCCAGCTCTCTGCCTTCCACACCAGGCACTCATCCGGAGCTCATCCGTCCATGTCCAGCATTCTTCCAGCGCTCATCCTTTCAAACCCTCCACGTCCGACTCTCATCCAGCGCTCATCCGTCCACGTCCAGCATTCTTCCAGCGCTCATCATTTCATCCGTCTACGTCCGACTCTCATCCAGCGCTCATCCGTCCACGTCCAGCATTCTTCCAGCGCTCATCCTTTCATCCGTCTACGTCCGACTCTCATCCAGCGCTCATCCGTCCACGTCCAGCATTCTTCCAGCGCTCTTCCTTTCATCCGTCCACATCCGGCACTCATCCAGCTCTCTGCCTTCCACACCAGGCACTCATCCGGCGCTCATCCTTCCAGACCCCAGCACTCTTCGAGGATTCAGTACTCATCCAAACACATCAAACTTGCCAGCCAAACCAACCCCCAGCACCAGCTCAATCCGCATCTAACACCTAATCCAACCAGCCTATTCAATGCCTATTGGTCTCCCAATTCCAATTCTCTGACAAAGGTCCATTTCCATAGGAAAACCTTCAGTGTTTTCACGTCCACCTACTTACAAATCCCTCATTCCCATCATGATTTCCCCGCTTACACAGACTCTAGGCCTAGCTCTTTTCTCTCTGATTTTATTCAACGCCCAATCTCTTACCAAAAAAACACTAATCCTCAATGACCTTCTTCTGGACACTAATCCTGACCTATGCGCAATAACTGAAACATGGCTTAAACATACGGACACCGCACTAATAAACCAACTTCCAACTGAAACACACGATTTCTTTTCTATTCCTAGACAGAAAAAAGGGGTGGGGGTATTCTGCTTGCAGCCAAAAAAGAGCTAAGACTTACTCAATTTCCAATCTACTCTCCTTCAAAAATTGAAGCTGGCTTCTTCAAATCTGAGCACCTGCAAATCATGCTAGTTTATGCCCCCCCCAGGACTTCTGGACTCAGACACCTTTCCCATTCTTGAATTAATAGCGACACACCTAAACCTTGAGTCTCCAGCCATTATACTGGGAGATTTTAACTTACATGTTGACGACCCTTCTCCTTCTACAAACTGCGAAACATTCCTAAATGCCATGACTGCCATGGGATTCATGCAGATAATCAACAAACCGACAGACAGAGCAGGGCACACCCTGGATCTAATTTTTGTAAACTCAGGCATCTCTCACACAGCACCACCCATATGCAAATCGGTCCCCTGGTCAGACCATGCATTAATCTCTACCAGTTTCTCGCTGGCACAATCGATTAACAATCACGATCCTCAACCGCAATTTATCTACAGAAAACTTTGCTCATCCGATGAACTACACAAACACCTTGTTCCAGAACTACCTCTCATAGACATCTCTAATCCTAACTCAGCTCTCCACTCCTGGTCCAACATCACAGTATCAGCAGCAAACAAACTCTGTCCTCAGGTTACAAAAAAACCAAACCACAACTCCTCCAAAAGACAACCCTGGTTCAATGAAGAACTTCATAAACTTAAACTCTCCCTTCGACAAAAAGAAAGTAAATGGCATAAAGCACCATCACCGACTTCCCACTCGGCTTACAAACTCGCACTCCACATATACAAGTGCGCTACATTGAAAACAAAAAGGGACTACTATGCTCACAAGATACATCACCTCATCTTTGATTCAAAAGCCCTTTTCTCTTACGTTTCGAAGTTAACTCAAGTCAACCCTCCGGACATCCCTCTCAACCAAGCGCAAGAAAAAGCAGAGGAATTAGCCATGTTCTTCAGTAACAAAATAACCAAACTGCAATCACAGTTGAAACCTAATACCTTAGCGCCCTCCAGCGCATACCTCCACCCCTACAAATGCATTTCCATACAAGCCTTTGAACCGATCGCAACTTCAGAGATCCAATCAGTATTAAAGAGAATGAAACCCTCATCCCACCCATTTGACCATATTCCTTCCAAACTACTGCTGCTAATACCTGATACCATCTCTAAAGCCCTGACTGACATTATCAATTGTTCCTTGGCACAGGGAATCTATCCAGATGACCTGAAAATTGCCTCCATCAAACCACTCTTAAAAAAACCTAATTTAAATAACAAAGACCCTTCCAATTTTCGCCCAATCTCCAACCTCCCTTTCATTGCTAAGGTAATGGAAAAATTAGTTAACGCCTGATTATCAGACTACCTCGAAGACCACAATTTATTATTCCCCACTCAATATGGCTTCCGAAAATCCCTAAGTACAGAATCTCTTCTCATATCCTTAACAGATTACCTCATTGTGGGCCTCGATAAAGGTCATGCCTACCTACTGATACTCCTCGACCTATCGGCTGCCTTTGATACTGTTAATCACTCCCTCCTCCTAATTCAACTAGCAAACATTGGAATAACAGGCTCTGCTCTTGCCTGGTTCAAATAATTCCTAGAAAACAGAGGATACAAAGTCAAAATACACAACAAAGAATCTCAGTTTTATCCTTCCTCGCTAGGAGTTCCGCAGGGTTCCTCACTATCGCCCACGCTCTTTAATATTTACCTCCTCCCCCTATGTCAACTATTAACCAAACTGAACCTCAAATACTTTCTGTACACGGATGACATCCAGATCGTCATCCCCATCAAAGAATCCCTCACAAAAACTATTAAATACTGGGAAAATTGCCTGCTACAAATAGACAACCTCCTCTCAAGCCTAAATCTAATCCTAAATTCTTCAAAAACCGAATTTCTTCTAATTTCCCCTGAAAACAATAACCTCACCTCAAATCCACCAACTGGCTATCAAACATCACAAGTAAGAGACCTAGGGGTTATCATTGACAATCGGCTAAATCTAAAACCTTTTATTAATCAAACTACCAAGGACTGCTTTCATAAACTTCACGTCTTAAAAAGAATTAAACCACTTTTTCACTTCCATGACTACAGAACAGTCTTGCAATCAATAATCTTCTCTAAGTTAGATTATTGTAATTCCATTCTATTAGGTCTCCCGTCTTCTCACACTAAACCCCTCCAGATGGTTCAGAACACAGCGGCCAGAATTCTGACAAACACAAGAAAAAGAGACCACATATCTCCTATTCTCAAAGACTTGCACTGGTTGCCAGTTCACCACAGAATCTTATACAAATCCATTACCACCATCTACAAAGCTATCCACCAACTCTCTCCGCTCAACCTTCAAATCCCATTAAAAAAATATACCTCCGCCAGACCAATCAGAGAGTCCTACAGAGACTCACTACAGGTTCCTCCGTTCAAAACCTTTCAGCACATAACTCGCATTCTCCACAGCAGGACCTACTCTGTGGAACTCCATCCCACCAGAACTGAGACAGGAACCCTGTCTTCCAACATTCAGGAAAAGACTTAAAACCTGGTTATTTATGAAAGCATTTCCAGAAACCATCTGAACCTTAATTCACCTTAAACAACTTTGACCACCCAACAGGTTAATCAAAAACTTTGCCAGGTTTGGGCAGTTTTCGTTCTTCTGTAAAATTACTATCATCTCTTCACTGTTCCAAGTTGTATTACGTCCCTGTTACATTGTAACTGCTACTTTTTTCTGTTGCACCTGTTAATGTTATTATTATTTTCCCTTTCTGCACACCTTGTTTATTGTAAACCGGCATGATGTGATCCCATCGCGAATGCCGGTATAGAAAAAACTCAAATAAATAAATAAATAAATTACTGAGGAACCAGCCAGTCCTCCACATCATCAGAGGGGGCTTGTATCATTACTGAGGAACCAGCCAGTCCTCCACATCATCAGAGGGGAGGTTTCTATCCACTGAATGCCTAAGGTGCCATTTAGCCCCACAACTCTCCTGAAGTTACATATATAAATATAAATAGCAATTTTTTATGTATTAATTGGCTGTCTTAAAATTTCCTTCCCTCTTATTGACTTTTATTTGCAGTTAGTGGAGGCATTGCCAGGGTGTATTTTGAGTAGGATTAAAAAATAAGGCTCATTAGGATTGCCAAATAGATCCAAATTTTCAGGACAGGTTGATCCAGTCCTGGTTTTACCCCTTTGCATTCAGGGACTTGTGGTTCTGACTTCCATATTGCATACCCATAGAAAAGCAAAACTACATGTCCCTGTATGCAGTGGGTTAAAAGCAGGATTAGATCAGCCTGTCCTAAAGATCTGGAGCCAGTTAATAACCCTAATACTTATTTATGGTCAAGTAAATTTTCAAAGCCCCTTGCGTGCAAATACCGGGGTTTACGCACGTGGCCGGGCCAGGCGCACATCGCGTGCATTTTATAACGGGCCTGGCCATGCGCGTCAAAACCCCGGCATACACACAAGTGCCAGGCCTCTCCGAAGGAGCTGGCCGGGGGGGGGGGGGGGGGGGAGTCTGGGCAGGGAGGGGCAAGGCAGGGGGAGGAACGGGACAGCGCCATTCGATGCTGTCCCAGGGAAGTGCCGGAAGCCGGCTGGCACACGGAGATTACTGCTGTTCCAGAGCAGCAGTAAATAGTAAAATGAAAAATTTTGAGAAAGTTAGATTAGGTTTAAGGGGTGGGGAGGAGAGGGGAAGATGGGGGAAATTTAGGCAGGGGGTAGGGAAGTTCCCTCCCAGTCCGCTCCTTAATTGGAGCAAATTGGGAGGTAACTGGGGGAGGCCCGATTGTATCACCGCGCACATGCATGTTATAAAATCGGTGCATCCATGTGCATGAACCAGGAACCGCAGGCACACATGGACGGGCACATGCTGCTTTAAAAACCAACCCCTTAATTTTCAAGTCTATGGGATAGATTTTCAAAAATGGCGCGTTGGTGTACTTTTGTTGGCGCTCCAGGCGCAAACAAAAGTATGCGGGATTTTAGTAGATACGCGCGTAGCCGCTAAAATCCTGGATCGGCACGCGCAAGGCTGCCTATTCCATGTAGCCGGCACGCGCCGAGCCACGCAGCCTGCCGCCGTTCCCTCCAAGGCCGCTCCGAAATCGGAGCGGCCTCGGAGGGAATTCGCTAACGCCCTCCCCTCACCTTCCCCTCCCTTCCTCTACCTAACCCACCCCCCCGGCCCTGTCTAACCCCCCCCTACCTTTGTTGGGGGATTTACGCCTCCCAGAGGGAGAAGTAAATCCCCACGCGCCAGCGGGCCACTGGCGCCCCTAGACGCAACCCGGGGGTGGTTCCGAAGGGCGCGGCCATGCCCCCGGACCGCCCCGGGCCGAAACCACGCCCCCGGGCCTGCCCCCGAAACGCCGCATCCGCCCGGATTTACGCGAGCAGGGCTCTTAAAATCCGCCCCTATGTGTGTGACTGTCTGAAGAAAATCTGTTCACAGAAGAAGAAGGTGCAAATGTCTTCGTGCACATTGTCCCCCACAGCAAGTTTTAAAGTGAGAATGCAAATGTACTCCTTTCGCTTTGGAAACTAGTGAAAAGTACCAAGAAACTTTGTTTCGAAATTGCCCCTATAATAATGTCTGTAGTAATCTAAATAGCTCCCAATACTAGTGTGGCAGTTTTCTGAACATTTGGCCTTCTTCTTTCCTTCCTAATGTGCCAGTCAGACATTGCTATGCGAGTACCTATGTTTCTAATAGAACTTCTAGTTATTGGTGTACTTGAAGCCTGCCAGACAGTCTCAGGTGCTAGTGTCCTTCTGTCATGGAAACCTGACAATAGAGGACAATTTTCAAAGGCAGACTACAGTTCCATGCAGACAACAGGTTAAAACCAGCACTGGAGTCAGTTGTCAACCATTTACTTTTCATACAACAACGTTTTGTGCACGGAAATGGCTCCTTTGAAATTTGCCCTCCCTATCTGTGCATAAAGTTATGCATGAGATTCTACTATGTGCATAACTTTGTGCACAGATAAGTGATATATTACCAGATGCAGGGCTATGGAGGAGCTAGAATCTGAGCCTGTACATTTGAAGTTTCAGAAACATACACACAATTTTCTGGAAAAACTACCCACACAAATAGCAGGTGGAGGTCTATGCACATACATTTTCTGAGAGTTTTCAAAGGGAAACGTTCCTTTGAAAATTAGCATAAGATCTGCAGGTAAAAAGTACCCACAAGCTTCTGCACATACTTTGAAAATTGCCTCAATCTGTGTGGTGTCTTGTGTTTCCACAAAGACACCAAATATTTTATATTACCCACTTTGCCACAACCAGATTGGGCCATACTGGTGCTAATGTGCTAATAGGTTATGGATCCACAGAAGAGGTTCTTACCCAAACTGTACTGATTCAGGTAGTTGCTGAATGCTGAAAGCCAAGAGAGCAGATACAAGTCTGAAAGAAATTACAGAACAGAGTGCTCAGGGGAGACAAAGGACTTGAAGCAAGTACTCTGCTGACTTTACCAAAAGGAACTATGAATAGAACAAAAGAAAAATTAACTAACTCACAAGCCGGTGCAAAAAAATGTGCACGGAAAATTTGCACTGCAATTGAGCCTCTATTTTCCTAATGTACATGGATCCATGTCCCCTGTACACCTGACACAGTATTGAAATGATATTGCAATCAGAACAGCATATATAGAGTGCATTGAGGATGAAATGTGCATTTCTGGCACTCAAAGGAGCTTATTGCATCAAGTGTCTTTCTTGCATCGGGCATCAAAATTGTGTGTTCATAACAAAAGTGTACTTCTTTTTGATTATATTGCTGAAGTTTATAGATTTGCTGATTTTAATGTTGGAAAACCATTTTGAAAACCTTACTTTTACCCCATAAGGTGCTGGGAGCCTGCAGGCCTTATAAAGTTTTCAGAGAGGCAAAGCCTTAGCCTGTGGTTAACTTTTCCTCTTGCTGTACATTTAGAAAACATTCAGGTTTTCTCAGACACATTTTTAAAACCAGCTTGGAATCAAATTCATGGACCTTGACAGACAGGTAAAATGAAAATGCCCTTCAACCACATAGGAGCAGCCTTGGGCATGTCGCCTTTGAGAGAGGATTGGAGTTTTTGCTATTATATGACATTCCCTTTCCAATGTATGAAGTACATGAAAATTTGTTTCTATCTAGCAGACCATTCTCTTATCTCTCTTTTGATATTTATTTTAAGAAATCTGACTGACCTCCTCTCAAAGGTTGCTAATTAGAACATGCACAAGGACCTGGCCATAGTATTTTCTGGCATTTGCACTCTGCAAAAAATGTACCTCACAATATTTATAACACTTTAAGTAGTGGCTTTTGAAGTGCTTATTAAATTAGTTACAAGAAAAGCAAAGTGGGGAAAATATATATATTATTTGCTATAAAATATATATACATTGACATGATCAGGGAAACCAGAGAAGCATTAAATTCAGTCTTTATTTTCTAGAATCAGGTTAGGTTAAACCTATATTGAATTATTTGTTGTAAAATATGTATATTCCCTGGAAGGAAAACAAAGAATTAACATAATGTCAAGAAGCATTTCTATGTTCCCATCATAAATTGATATAATACTGATATGCCAGGATGATACTAAGGAGAAGGACACATTTATTACAACACAGAAGACCAATTTTTTAATGTTTTATGAGCTCTTGACTGTGAATAAACTTTATGTCACTCTAGAGCTGGAGTTAAATTTCCCATGTTAAAAATTGTGTGTTGGGTACCCAGCTTCCCTGCATTGGACAATAATATATAGTGTCTTCATTTACATGGAATTTACATGTACTGATGCTGTCTGGTACATGCTTGTCAGAACATGTGTTTTAGGCACTTTAATTTCCTTGCTGCATTGGTGATTATAATTATGTGCAAGAAAAGTGTTCTCAACAGTAAATAAAACCATGCACTTGGCTGGATGCACCTTATCACATCAACCTGTCAAAGACCATGGATTCTAGCATAGAGCTCAGAGTAGCTATAACTAAACTAAAAGAAAGCAATGATCAAATATGAATGTTTAAATTTGAAATGCTGCAAAATAAGGATAAATTATGGGGTGTGGAATGCATGGAATGAGAAAAATATGAAGCAAATTATGATTTCTCTTCTTGTAGAAGATAGTGAATTAATGCAAATTTGAGGGCAAGCCACCATGATAGGGATGTGGGAATCACTGAAGAGATAATATAAAATATTTAATTTAAACAGAAAACTGTTTATGCTTCACAAGGCTAAAAAGGACCCAAGAAATGTTGGAGCATACAAATGCTGGATGACATGTATGAGAGAAGATTTGAAAGAAAATCATGTCAGCAATATTATTATGCAGTTTGCTTGGTTCATATAACCCCCATAATAAATGCACTAGAAACAAGATCAAAATTTGAATTAACATTGGATTATGTGAAGGAGAGGCTCATAAATGAGTTTGTTCTTAGAGCTGAAGGAGAGACACAGACAAGTATTGTAAGGCAGCCCAGAAGATTTTTAAACTGCAGAGGGGTAGAGCTGATGGGTAAACCTAGCTCAGAAAAGGAAACAATGGATTATAGGAGATAGGTTGTAGCTAATGGACAGTTGCAACCCAATGAATGCTACCAAGATAGAAAGATGGGACATATGAAAATGAACTGCTCAGCCTGAAAACCTGAGTCACAAAGATAAAGGAAGCCATGTAGACTGAGCAGAAATTTTAAAGCTGAAAGGCTTTGGAATTGTAGTTTTAAACTCATTGAGAGAAGTAACTTGGCAGACTAGTGTATTAATTCAGGAACAACAAGCCACATGAGAAACAATAAATATTTTTCACATAAATTCATTATAGTCTGAAAAATAAAGTAATCCTAGCAGATAGGAATTATATTCCTAGAATAAGATAGGAACAAGGGTGGATATGATTTATTACCATTGCTGGACACAGAAAAAAATCACATGAAAGATGCACTGTGTGAGCCAGATATGAAGGAAAATCTACTTTCAGTGAAATGTCTGACAAAGAAGGGTGTCACTGTATACTTTTTCAAGATGCATGCACAATTAAGAAGGAGGCAAGTATAAAGTCACAAGGGATTAAGATGACAGCCTATACAGACTCATGTGCATAGCCTATATAGAATCATATGCACAGTTGCCCATGAACAAATGCATAGGTACAACAAATAACTTGCTGAACAAACAGTTAATGGTGGATTGAAAGATATCCCCATGCACAGAGAGGCTGACATGCATGTGCTGTCTAAAAAGCAAAGTGACACATGCATCACTACCAAAAACAAGCCACAGCAGAGCAAGACATCCACTGGACCCAATCCACAGTGGTCTGTTCAGACCAATGAATACAGTGTCCTCTTATAGAAACAGATACTTCCTGATGATTACTCCAGGTCAATTAAGACCTTTCTCTTGAAATGCAAAAATGAGACACTTGTGAAACTAAAGGAATATATGGCAGTGAACAACAAGTTCCAGTGTAAACATAGAACAATCCATTCAGACAACAGAGGAGAGTATGTGAACAATGCAGCCGTGGTGTACCTCAAGCAAAAAGATCAGGCATCATATCACAGAGCCCTATAATCTTGAACAGAATGATGAAGCCAAAAGAAAGAACTGTACACTGGCAGACATGGCAAAGACCATGCTCTTGGATATCAACCTTCCAGACAAGTTCTGGGGAGCAGCACTGATGACTAAAAATTATCTGCAGAACCTGCTTCCAACAAGGGTAAATGAGATAATACTGCACAAAATGTGTCATGGACAAAAAAACTTGCATGAGATACCAAAGAATATTTGGTTGCAATGTCTATATATCATGTTCCAAATTGAAAGTACTCCAAGATGGCAGACAGAGCTACAGAGAGTACACTGTTGAGATAGTGTGAATGAGACTGAAGATACAGGATCCTGCTCTTCAGGACAGACTAGATGATAACCTGTATTGCATACTTTGATGAGGCATCCTTGTTGAATATCATGACTCCAATGAGCCTGAAGCCGGAAAGTTCCATGAGCCGGCAAGTCACCACTGATATGGGTCTAGGTAAAGCGATGGAATGATCACGTATCACCATAAGTACAAACTGAAGTGAAGCTTCTGAACAACTGGATGTCACTACAAATGCAAATCCAAATACTGTATAGCAACCATCTGAGATGAAATGAGGAGACTTCAGATAATCCAGAGGAAATTGAAGGCATAGAAGCTAAAGAAGAACATGAACTCTGAAAGTCTACCTGGACAACAAAGCATACACCATCTTGCAATCTTTTGTACAGAATATAAGTCTAAGAAATACTGAAATCCTTAACCATGAAGATGTCAAAAACCACCCAAATGTGAGACCAGGGCATGGAGAAAAGCAGCACGAGAAGTAAAAGAATCTCTCTATGAGGACATAGCATGGACAATTGAGTGGTTTTCATCAGAGAATATAACAGGGACATCCTGAAAATGATAGAAATCAGGGGTTGACCCTTAAGCTATCAAGAAGTGGTGCTGGAGAACAGATATCAAAATTTTACCATTTAGATAAGACTGCATTGGTTTAAATTTCCCAACTGTGTTACCTGACCCTGCATGGGAAGTAAGGGGCAGAATTTAATACCTACGTGCAGGCGTAGATTTCTGCACACAACCTGTCATGCACAAATCTACACCCAATTTTATAACATGCGTGAGCAGCTGTGCGCATGTTATAAAATCCAGTGTGGGCACGCGCAAGGGGATGCACTCTTGTGCACCTTGCACGTGCCAAGCCCTAGGGGAGCCCCGAAGGCTTTCCCTGTTCCCTCCGAGGTCGCTCCGAAATCGGAGTGGCCTCAGAGAACTTTCCTTCCACCCCACCACACCTTCCCCTCCCTAACCCGCCGCCCAGCCCTACCTAAAACGCCCCATACCTTTGTTTTTCAAGTTGCACCTGCTTCTGGGCAGGTGTAGGTTGCGCCTGCCGGCCGAGTGCTGGCGTGCAATCCCCTGGTCTAGAGGCCCTATGGAGGCCTCTGGCCATGCTCCTGCCCAGGACCGCACCCGCCCCGCCCCTTTTTTCAAGCCCCTGGAAATTCACGTGTCGCCGGGCCTATGCAAAATAGACTCGCCGTGCATAGGGCTTTTAAAATCTGCCCCTAAGATGACTGAAAGAGTTATATAACTAGTATTAGTAAGAATGAATTTGCCGCTGTTATCTTTCTCCTGCTGTGTCTGTTTCTACCAGCTCAACACCTCATGAAGAGAACCATGAATATAAGGCTCAATATTCAGAATTATTTATCCAACTGAGGCCAGGATACATTGAGAGAGAGAGAGAGAGAGAGACACTAGCTATAAGGCCCTCATACTAGTTAGGTATTTATACCTCTATAGGAGGCCCACCTAGTTGCTCGAGATAAGGTTTAGGTATTAGTGTAGGGGTTAGGGGCCACTTTGACATTCAGAGTGAGACGTACAAACAGAACAGTGCACTCTTGTGAAGATTTGATGTCTTTCAGAGTGAATAAATCAAATCTTCACAAGAGTGTACTATTCTGTTCGTACATCTCACTCTGAATGTCAAAGTAGCCCCTAACCCCTACACTAATATCTAAACCTCACCTCGAGTAACTAGGTGGGCCTCCTATAGAGGTATAAATACCTAACTACTATTGCATTATAGCTAGTCTTCTCTCTCTCTCTCCCCCCCCCCCCCCTCTCCAGTGGTTGTAGGTAGGAATTGCAACAATTGTGGTCCTTACCGCAAAGTGCAAAAACGTTATCGCAGTCTGTGGTAATACCTATTAGGGGTGTGCATTCGGATTGACCGTATTAGTAAAACGCAACTCATATTTTTTTTTTACTTAAAAAATTGATTCGACATAAACGATCGGATTTCCCACATATCGAACATAGATATGTTCGATATGTGGGAAATCGCGATTGTTGAGCCAAAATAAAAATTTAAACCCCCTCACCCTCCTTAATCCCCCCCCCCAGACTTACCACAACTCCCTGGTGATCGAGCGAGGAGTGAGGACGCCATTTCTGCAATCCTTGGCGAGAAGCATGTGACGTCGGCGGCACGTCGAGTGACGCCGGCGTCACGTGATTCCCGGCTCGTTCGCGCCGGACGGCTCGTTCGGCCCAAAAAGAACTTTTGGCCAGCTTGAGGGGGTCAGGAGGCCCCCCCAAGCTGGCCAAAAGTTCTTTTTGGGCCGAACGAGCCGTCCGGCGCGAACTCGCCGGGAATCATGTGACGCCGCGTCACTCGACGTGCCACCGACGTCACATGCTTCTCGCCAAGGATTGCAGAAATGACGTCCTCACTCCTCGCTCGATCACCAGGGAGTTGTGGTAAGTCTGGGGGGGGGATTAAGGAGGGTGAGGGGGTTTAAATTTTTTTTTTGCACATATGTACATATACCCAACTCATTGGATTTTTTTTATGTCCATATTGGCCGCAAGTGGGACCCCCTTTCGGACATAAAAAATATGAACATAAAATTTTGCTCTGCACATCCCTAATACCTATGCTAAAATAGCACACTTTGCAATAAACAGCCTATTACCAAAAAACACACCCCTTTTCCTATTGCATGCATTATTTAGTGCATTTTGATAAATCTAGGCCTTAGTCATGTCACACAGTTTAACACAAATGAAAAAGGTGTAGTTAAAACTGTGCAATATGGCATTGCAAAGCCAGACCACTTGGCCAGAAATCCTGCCCCAAACTCCACCCTTTTCTAAATTAGCATCGCACCGTGCATTAAGGCATTTTTCACAATCAAAAAGCCCATAACACAGCTTGGAAAATACCCCCGAGTTTGGTCGACGCCAGATAAATGGCAACATTTAAATATCTGGTTTTGCTAACTGCCCAGGACATAGCTGGCTAAATTTCTATCTTTAAGGATGTTAATCCTAGATGAAGGCCTCTATTGATTTGGACATCCTCTTCTGTATCACATGAGCTTAATGTAATTAAAAGAACAGAGTTTTATATTGTTGAGTTCTTGGTTACATCTAATTTTTTTTTATGAATGATTGGTAATATCAGCTCATTATTTTTTGTCATGGAAAAATTTGGTGATAAACAAGAATGCAGCACAGGCTGTGTGGAGGCTCACTTTACTTGGGGCTGCAAGAGATTTAAAATGTCATGTGACCCAAAACCCATCCCCCATCCCCCCTGAAAGAGGCAAATATACCCCACGGGTCTTTGCAGACCCCCACCCACCCGCAACCATTAGAGGTGTAGACCCTAAAAGTTTAAAAGCAAAATAATTAAAGTTGCACATGAACAGCCCACCCCCATCCCAAACCCCTCACCTTTGTAAAAACTCCCACCACCCCAAGCAAAGACCCTTCAGTAGTAGGACACCTCTTCTGCCCTCCAAATCCCATTCCCTCTAGATGCCTCCTTCTAAAAAAAAAATTAGGACTAATGGTCAAGACTTCCTACCTAAAAGAAGAATTCCCCTACCTAAAAGAAAAGTTATTGGTGGCATAGAGGTAGCTTGTAATGCCCCCTAATTCTGGGCTGGTCGATGCCCTTTTCCAAACTAGTGTTGACCATCGTTTGCCCCAACACATTGCTTTGCTAGAGGTATTTGCTAGGGGCAAAGGCTAGTCAATGCCATTTTAGAAAATGGCATTAAGTGATCCAGAGGTAGGAGGATCCTGGGAATGGGGGGTCCACAGGCCACCTAGGAACCAGCCCTCCTTCTCTCTCCCCCCTCCACCCTTGAGAGAAGGGGGGAAAGGGGAGGGGCCCACCCTAGACTGTCAGGCCTTAATATGTTTTGGAAGGGGGCAATTGGGGGGAAGGGTATATTTGGGGGAAACCTACTACCAGGGAGTCTTTTCTTAGAGTGGGGTTGTGCAAAGGAGAGGGGCTTGGGAAGGGGGTGGGCTATCACTATGTGATTTAAAATCCTTTTTTGTTTTTAAACTCAAGAGGCAGTGGGGATGTGGGCAGGAGTCTGCAAATATCCCTTTGGGGAATAGGCCTTTCAGATAGGTTTAATTATATTTGGGCACTGGGGTCCTTTAAGAGGCCTGCCATGGACATTGGGATGCACATTAGCATCCTGCTGACCCCTTCAAAAAATAACTACCTCCTTGAAATGTAATAAAATAATGTGGCTGAATTTTTCCTACGCATTAGCTAATCTGTATGCATAAAGCAATGTTATGCATGCAAAGCAGCTAATTGTAATAGAGGTAGATTTTTTTTTTTTAATGTGATATTGACACAATACAGTTAACTTGCCCTTTAACCAATGTAATGCCAATTTCTGAAAAGATTTCCAGGGGTTATCACTGAAACTACAGACTGGGGAACCTGAAGTAAGTGCCAAGGAAAATGGTCAAAACTATTCTAATGAACAAAATTACTGAACATAGAGATAGATATAGTTTAAGTATTGTGGACTGAGAACTCATTAAAAGATAGAAAACAGAGAGTAGGTCTAAATGTCACATTTCTCAATGGAGAAGGGTGAAAAGTGGAGTGCCCCAGGGATCTGTACTAGCATCTCTGCTTTTTAACATATTCATAAGCGGCCTAGAAATGGAAGCAATGGGTGAGGTGATTAAATTTGCTGTTGATATAGAATTATTCAAAGTTATTAAATCACAAGAGAATTTTGTGACACCGGGAGACTGGACATCAATATGGCAGATGACATTTTAATGCAGACAAGTGTAAAGTGATGCAGGTAGGGAAGAGCAACCACATTTTAAGGCTCCACATTGAGATACACCAGTTCCATCCAGAAAAACGATCTAGGCATCATCGTAGATAATATGCTCAGTGTGTGGAAGTTGCCAAGAAAACAAATAGAACGCTGTTTATAAACATTAGAAGGGAAATTTTAAAAGCCCTGTGCGCATCAAAACCAGGAGATACGCGGATAAGTTGGGCTGGCACGTGCTGAGTGGATTTTGACAGGCGCCTGCATACGTGCATATCTCCTGCTACGTGCACAAAACATTTTCTCAGAAAACGGGCGTGTTGTGGATGTGGTTTGGGTGGGGCGTGGGCATTCCTGGATTTCCCATTGAAACCAGCACACAAATACTGATGCACACAAAATGTGCACTGAGATCCCCTGCTGCATAACTTCTGCTATGGATAGAGTGTAAGTCATGAAACAAAAAATAAAAAAAGGATCAGCAGGGTTTTAAAGGTCAGGGGAAAAGGGAAGCTGGAAGTCCTATCCCTGGGAATGACCTGGGAAAACTGGCAATCTCATCGGCTTGTTTGTCTTTTAAAATCCCCCACTTATGTGGTAGAAGCAGCTGCATTCCCAAGTTTATAGCCATTCTCAAATATCCAAAAATTGGAGAAGAAAATAGGGAACTTGGAATCTCAGATTACTAAACTCCAGAATACTTCATTGGCCTGGATTAAGGACAGTGAGTCTTTGCTTTACAAAATCCGTTTTGAAAATTCACTCCTAAGTGAAGCTGGGAAGTTAAATTTACCTGCTCAACAGGGTAAATATTTCATCTTATGTAATCTAGCCATCTAGATTCCTTAAAAAATTGGTGCCTATATTACTATGAGAGAAGATGTGAGGATGTGGGATGAATGATAGAGACATATGCTGAGAATATTAATTTGCAAGTGTAGTAGGCAGATTCTGCTAAAACTATTTTAAGAAGGCAAATGCTGATAACTCCAGCAGAGAATAATAACAGCAAGAAAGGGGTTGGCAAAGTGGGAAGTTATGATATACAAATCCTGACAATTCTTTCATATTCCACATAAATGGAATAAGCAAAAGCTAAAGGGCAAAAGGTTATACAGCATAAGCTCCCTTGATACTCCATGGGAATATAATGGGAGTTGTGCACAAAAGAGAGAGATCCAGCCAGGCTTGGACTGCAAAATTGGAGGTGAAAGCATCAGGGAGGTAAATAAAAACTCTGCGAGTGAATAATTTCTTGTGTGCAAGCTCAGAGGTACAACAGAAAGTGCTACTGGAGTATCTATGGTGCTCCACCTTCTCTATTCCTTCACTTTCATACTTTAAGCTATACTTACTGAATATACTTTTATGAAACCCTGATCAGTTCCTGAAAAAAGAGCCCTTAATGGCTCTTAGGGATGTTCTTTTATTTGAAGTGAATGTGTAAAATGTGATGAATGAAACCATTTTTTATTTTATTTGTGGTCCCCTGAAAAGAGTGGAAGGCAGCAAGAAAAATAAACAAAAATAAACAAAAAACTATGTTTTCTCCGTTCATTTCTGTTTGCCAATCTATAGCCCATATAAAGCAGTAGGAGCTGCATTGCTTTCCTTCTCGTCAAGCTAATTTAGCAGCCAAGCAATGCCAGTGAGGTCGTAGCCTGTTCAGAGCTCAGGCAGGAAGAAGCAAGGAGAATGACAGGAAGGAGGACAAATCACGGTCGAGCACGTTTCTTAACCAGCCTATAGCTGGCACATGTATCAAGGGTTGCTGACTTCCTCCCGATAAAGGTTTTAGCATGTGCAAACTCACAAAGCTGGATTTCTCAGGGAAGGTTGTATACTTTGGAGTGAAAAAAGAAGTTTGAAAAAAGGGAAAATATGGCGTGCACTGACACTCCCTGTTTCTGACTTTGGAGGAATAAATTACACGCGCTAATGCAAATGGAAAACCTAGCCAGAGCACGCTCGTTTAAACGTAAATGTGCATTTATCAATATTTGCTCTCTGTAATTACAAAGATTATCCTCTAGGGCACAAAGTGAACTCATTAACTATCCCTGAGTATGCATTCTGTTGTAGTGTGGATTTTCAATGCATCCTGTCTTGTTGTTGGAGTTTATGAGGATAGTCGGGGGGGTGTGGAGGGGTCCATGTATAAAAGTTTGTTTTCAATAACGGTTTGCACTCAATAGAAGATTTGGCATGCTTCAGAATTATGTATGTCAAATGTTTGTATTAATTCTCTTTAATAAATAGTTCTCCATAAAAAAAGGAAAAAGAACTAGGAAGAAATTGGGTAAAGGAAAGGCGCTGTTCTTATATACTGCTGCAGTGCTTACTGTATCAGAGAGACAGAGGCACTGGACATTTCTGTCTGTTCACTGGGGTATGGTAATGGAGAAAAGCAGTGAACAGTAGTGACTTTTAGTGTCTGAATCTCACTGCAGTGCACTGTAGTCTAGTCATGAGAGCAACCAGAGCCCTAAGCCTTGTCTTTTTCTTCTCTTAGAGCTTTTGTATGTATAAGAAGAGTCAGCACTCTGTGTGTGAGACATTTTTGCATAAACTGTGAGGGTTCCTATCCTTCTACATAAGCATAACCAGTCACGAGATTTTTGCCACTGCTAAGCTTTTAACTCTGTTTGCTAAGTACTGCAGTGCACTGTACTTGTTTTTGCATGTGAGAGACACTGTATTAGAGTAGCATTACTAAATATTATACAGTGCTCTAATATTCATTTGTCATTTATTTGTCAAATTTTCTATACCATCGTTCAGACATGCCATCACAACGGTTTACATTTTTTAGTAAAGACATCCATTAATAAAAGCATACATAGAAAAAAGAAACTCGTAGTCATGAAATAAAATTAATAAAATGATATAAAAGGTGCAACATAATAAAAATATCTTAGTCATAAAATATGTACTGTAACATAACATACATTTTACTGTAAAAGAACTATGGGGTTATAAAAGAATGAAAGTTGGATATTAAAAGCTAACCTCTATTTCTATTCATTTAGGCCTTCCCAAACAGCCAAGTTTTAAGATCCTTTTTAAACTTCTTGAAATCCGCATGCAATCTCAAGTCTTTAGGTAACACGTTCCATAATTTAGGTCTGGCCAGTAAAATAGCTCTTTCCCTGACTTGGGTAAGGCGGGCAGAGTTTACCAAGGGAATAGATAGAAGGCATTTATTTGCAGACCTAAAATTTCTTTTCAGTAGCCGAATTACCACATTAATCCAGTCCACGTGCCCGCCATAGATCGATTTGTGTATAGTACAAAGTGATTTAAATTGAATCCGAACTAACCCAGTGGCCCCAGGACTACCGCACCATGCTGTTCCCCCTCGATGGCTGTCACCACCCCCTGATGTCATCCAAGGCACTGAGGTGGCCATAAGTGCAGCGCAGGGCTGCTGAGAGCTTCTGCTTTCTCTTGGCTCACCGCTGCTTCCTCATTGCCTCACTGGACATCTGCCACCTTTCTACCTGCCATCCTGCCGAACAAACACAGCGGCCCCAGGACTACCATGCTGTGCTCTTCTCCCCCTCGGTGGCTGTCACTGCCCCCTGACACCTCCAGTGTCACTATTTCAACTCCATCATGTTACTGCTAGGATATAGAAAAGGAGGGAATAGCAAGGGGCAGAAAGGAGCAGAGGAATGACTTTTCCTGCAGAGTCAGACAAGGTTGCCAGAAAGACAAGAACTAGTAGTAGTAGCAATGTGAAAACAAAGGGGTCCTGTCTGTAAGCTAAAGAAAGATTTCTACCCATAGAAAGCCAGGCATGGAAGACTAAAGCTATATGAATTTAAAATTTGGCAAGCATGTGCCACCATCGCTTGCTCCTCCATCTCTTGCTTTGGAGCATGGACAACATGTGGCAGAGCCATTGAAGACTAGGATGAGCAGGGAAGGGACAATAAAAGTGCAGCACCCAAAACCAACACTGTGCAACTCCATGATTACTGCTTCCCAGGTAATGGAGGTGATATTTTGTTAAAATGATTCAGAGGAATAAACATATTTTGGATTCCTTGAATCACAGGATACTGAAGTGCTAGCCAATAACAATTTTGGGCCTCTAATCAGTACCATCTTAGCCTCCAGTGATGAAGTGGAAGAGGTAGATAATATTAATGGGGCTGAGATTCTTCTACAGCAAAGGGGCAGACCAACACCAAGTCTGAACTCCTAGCCCCTTCCCAAATTATACCATACAGAAACTATAGGACTTCCTCTAGGAATTTCCTCTGGCTTCTCCCTGCCCAAAGATACTAAGTTCTCTATCTTCATGTTTCTAGATGGTTTGATTAGTTTTGGTCCTATATAGATGCAGGTCTGAGTCAATTTATACATCAAGACTACTACAGGCCTCCGGCTTCTTCCTGCCCAGGGCTTTGAACTAATTTGATTAGTGCCCCTTTTCCCTCATTTGTGGCCTTGGGATGTTCTTGCCACTGTGGGTGGCCTTTTTGTACCTCTCATGGTGCTTTGGGGTCTTCATGCAACTCTTTCTGCTGCTTTGACCTGCTGCTACTACTACTACTACTACTACTACTACGAAACATTGCTATAATGTTACTAGATATATGCAGCAGTGTGCAAACAAAAACCTCTCTCGATGCTTTGGGGTTTTTCCTGCCACCTTTGCTGCTTTGTTCCCCCTTCATGCTGCCTTGGATTGTTCATATCTTTCTTGGTGCTGCTATACTCTCTCTTGTTGATTTGGGGTTTTCATGCCACTCTTTTTGGTGCCCTTTGCACAAATTTCAGATTTTGTGCTATGTTTGCTGGTATTTTGCTCCATTCATGGTGCTTTGGAGAATTCCTGCCTCTGCTTATACCATTTTACCTCTTTACAGTAGCTTGAGTAGCACTTTTATTGCCACTTTGACATGGTCTTGGTGCCTTGGAATACTCTTCTCTCTTCTGATGATGTCTACTCACAACTTTCATTAAAATTGATTAGATAATCTTAATTTTAGGGCCAAAAATTGGCTGCTTTGCCTTCCCCATTGAATTTAATGGGAAACAAATGATGAATGGAATAAATATATTATTTTTTTTGTCTGAAGTAAACCAAACAAATTTTGATGACCTACAAAATGAATAAACAATATGAAATTAAATTATTCTCTCTGCACATCCCTAATGGCACTTGCTATTTGGCAAAACCCAAATATTTGCTGCTGTTTGCCTAGACTGAAAGCTCTGGATTGAATTCATCCCTATGACATTTTGATCATGCAAGAACAAACCCTCTTTTGAACTGGCTACTTGGCATCCATTTGCCATAGAATTAAATCTTAGAGCCCATACTAATAACAGAACATAAGCAGAATAAAATGGGTATTTTTGGCTTTAAAACTAGTGAAAGGAAAAAAAAGTTGATTAACACCATTATTTGCTAAAGACATCAATATCCATTAATTACCACAGTTTTGATTTTTCAAAGTGTTTGCCTGGAATGTGGAAAACTGCCTTATCTAAGAAACAGATTTTCTGTGTTCTGTGCAAAATAATTTGAGATGCTTTCTATGAAACAATCTATACTGATTTTTTATTATACCACCATCAAATATTCCAATTTCTGGGCCCAAATTTTCCCTTTTTGGTGACCAAATGTTGACTGTTCATTGAAAACATGAGATATAAACTCTTTCTTGACACAAATCCCCAAATTCAGATCTTTCTGGCACAGGGTTTCACAGGTTTACCCTTTTAGTTGCTCTTTTTGAAAATGCGCACTGTCTGATTACTTTGATTAGGACAAATCCATGAACAGTCACATCTATCTGAACCAATACAAATAGCTCATGAAAAAATAAGAGGCAGATCTGAAGCAAGTCAAAAGGCTTGACTTGGTCCTGCAGCACTGAGTTTGCAAGTTATACTTATCAAGGAAAATAAAAATCACAAGAAGCTATCTCCTAACATAAGAACATCCCTGAAAGACCCTTACTAAGTAAATAGGAAATGTGCAATGCTACAGAAAGGTGTGTTGTGTTATATGTATCTGCGTTTATCTAAGATGAACTGTAAATAGCCAAGAAAACACACAAGCTCTGAAATATCTAGGACCATGCATCCTTTACTTCTGGTACTCATTGAAATGGAAATTGGTGCTAGTAGTTCACTAAAGTGGCTATTTCCTTACAGCTTCCAGAGTATAATAATAATGTTTTCTCTGTTCTTAAGAAAGAAAAATCATTTGTATATAGACCCATGAATATCTAATTTGTTATACAAATTGTTACTTTTTCTTCTGTTCTCATGTTAATGGCAGCATCATTTAACAGACATTGAATTGCCCAGGCTTGAAAATTGGTTACATATTCTTCTCTTTCAGATGATTTTCTAAAGAATTCCTAGGATGAGAGCAATATACTGTTTATTTAGTGCTCGATGTTTCACCGTTTTTTTGTTGTTGGGTTTTTTTTTTCAACATCTGCTTGTATGAGGAAGCCGTTGTGTACATAAGCACAATAAAGTTTAGAACCCTTTAGGATTACCTTTGGCACTTGACTTCCTTGTTTCTGAGCCAATCATAACATAATATCAGAAACTTGAGCTATTTCCTATCCCAGCACTCTCCATAACTCTTCTGCTTAGCTGTCTGAAGCTATTTTCTTTAGGAAGTGCAATGTGAATAGATTTAGATGACCTGGCATCTGATCTATTTATAAGAATCAAAACTCCTCCCAGCACACCTTTGAAACTTTGTCATGTAAGGGTCACATCGGTTTAAATTAATAGCCATTGGGGTCAGAGATGGAGCACAGCCACATGACCTTTATTGTCTTACACCAGCCTCTGTTTGGATTGTTCAACTTTAGTTCAGATGCTTTGATTCAAAGCTAAGTTTACTATAGGATTTTTAATTCAGACTTTATAATTTATTCAATAAGTAAAATAACCCATTTTGTGTGAACTTTATTTCTTTGTATATTTTGTATTTGTTTTTACTTTAAAAAGCTTTGCAAGTGTTTTGTAATGAGTTTAACTAGATGCTTTCACTATTGTCCAATGTTTTTATGTACTCTGCCTCGATTTTAAAAGATGAGTGTGCATAACAAATCCAAATAAATGTAAATGTTAGGGACCATCCCACTGGTTGTTGTTTTCTGCATAAGGCATGCCTTCTTTGCTATGATTTAAAGGAGAGTTGTAGACTTGTGGTCATGAGCTCCTGATTTTGAATTCATATTCTTTCACTGACAGAGATCAGTTTATCGTAGGGTTAGGTTTTTCATTTTCTTTCATTGTATTAACATATGCATATTATGTTAATACAATGACTTCCCTCCCACCAGCCCAACCCCTCACAAAACACACCACAGTATATAATGGATTTAAACAAGGCCACATTTTAGTGTAAACAATACCCAAACCTGAGCCATTATAGCATATAAGCTATAAATAATTCAGTTATACCAGATCATCTCCCCCCCCCCCCCCCCCGAGGTGAACCACCTCCTTCCAGCAGTACCACCAATAACCAACTCTGGCTTCTGAGGCTGCAATGGTGGTCCTCCACCATGCTCCTTAACCTCTCT
This sequence comes from Rhinatrema bivittatum, assembly GCF_901001135.1. Lineage (NCBI taxonomy): Eukaryota > Metazoa > Chordata > Amphibia > Gymnophiona > Rhinatrematidae > Rhinatrema > Rhinatrema bivittatum. The sequence continues at coordinate 80,911,373 of NC_042621.1, read as the reverse complement.
GTCACATCCCAATAGGGGAGGCCAGCAACCTCACTTAAACACCACTGCTTCAATGTAGTGGATTTTCTCCTCCCCCAACAAATGACCAGAGCTGCTCGCTCATCATGTGAACAACAGTTTTATACCTGAAAATAAACCTAGGCTTCGGCCAATCACCACAAACGAGGATAAGCAATTGATTACCCTTGCTCCCCCAAAAAACTATGGCCCTCAAACCTGCCAAAAAAACATCTTCCAAAACTTCCTGAATGGCATTATTGAAAAGATCCCTGGCCCTCTCATGCTGAGCCTGAAAACCTCCTTGCTTCAACACCAAAAGCTAAGTTTTTATACCACGCCTCCAGAGAGGTTGATCCCTAATTAAATCTCCCAATTATTCAGACCAACCAAATCATGTGTCAGGCAGGGCATTCAGCAGTCTACTTAAATCTTTCTTTATTATCACCACAAACTCACAGTAAGATCTGGACCCAAAATTGTTGCCCCCGCCAAATGAATCACAATGACTTCCAGTGCCTCCTTCAGGCTCAACTGTTCCAGCATGACCAGCAAAAGCCGATCCCATCGCATGCCGCAAATCCCCAGCCACCGAGTCACTTGCTTTTTGTCTTCCAAGCTGTTATGCTCCCCATAAGATCGAATCAATCCTCGCTGAAAAACCCAATGGAGAAAAGAGTGGCGCATAACCTAGACACATCTTGTCATGACTCTCCTGATCCAGAATCCTGAAAGAAAATTGATAATGACACCAGCCACTACATCCCTAGATCAGGATGAATGTAACTTAAAAATGCTCTTGAATGCCAATGGGTACAATTAATGAGAAAAGCTCAAGGAAAGTGAAATTCTTTGTTAATCCTGTCTCCCTCCACACACCACACTTCCCACCAATACTCGCCAAATCCCAGAAACTCTGCTGATTCTGAATACAGTTTCAAGTCCCTGTTAGAAACAGGGGTGAGTGTAACACCATGATACCACTGAGAGAGTCGAAGACAATCTACCATACCCTCAATTCCTCTTTAATTCTACGTGCCACGTGAATAAAGTGATACCTGGTCTAATGCTCACTGCTGCTGCCAAAAGTCCCTAAATAAATGTCCTACCCATGGGTGTCGCTTAACATGCAAAGTTCAAAGAGCTGATAACACTGGGCAACAAATTTTCAGAAAAGTCATGTTACAGAAATGAAATTAGTCAATTCTTATACATTTCCATGTGCTAAACATGAATGTGACTGTGAAAATCAAAATTGGCTCTAGCTTTTTTGTAATATGCAATAATATAATTACATCTTGAACTGTATGCCAATAGTAGGAGACCTACGGTTAATACCATTTGAAAAATGAAGTCATAGACTATGTCTTAGATTCCTTTGCTTGTCTCTTGTACACCTGTTCAGGAGCTTCTCTGCGGAGTGTCCAGCAGTAGTCAGCCAGCATGAATATTTCAAATGCTCATCCTTTCTGACTGGGCTTCATATAGTACACTGCTGACATCAGCTTACTCAGCAGCAGCATGGCAGTAGAACTGCATTGCATCAGAAAATGATGTAATAAACTCTGGATGATGTGTGCATGATGGTATTATGCAATAGGATGCAATATTACATCATTCTAGGCTTATTTACAGTCCTACTGGATACATTTACATGACTAAACATAGAAAGTGAACTATATTAAATATCTTCAAAATGAGAGCCAATAAAAACTTTTCATGGTCATATTCATGTTCAGCACATCAAGATACTACAGAGTAGGACCTTTTTAGGTCAGTAACACTTTCATTGTTGCCCAGTGTAAGCGATTGCAACTGCTTCAGCGTTATTTTCTTAGCCGCATGCACCTGATTTATCAGTGCTTTAAGATTCCACAACTTATCCACAAGTAACCAGGATACCATCACCTCAGAATCTACCTGAATTCCCCAAAAGGTAATCCTGGATACTGGAGGATCCTCTGTTTTCTCCCTTGCAAGTTGAATACCAAACTGATCTGCCACATCCAAGAAGCGGGCCAACAAGCGTGCATACACACCAGACCAGGCAGGTCCCACACAAAGAAAATCTTCCAAATAATTCACCATGCTTTCCTCACCTGTGCTCTGTGACACTACCCAGTGAACAAAGGTCCTAAACAACTAAAAACATGCACACAACACCGAACATCCCATGGGAGACAATTATCTTCAAATATTGACACGTGAAGCTTATTAGCAAGAAACTCTCTACGTGTAAAGGAAGTAAGCAGAATGCAGATTCAATTTCTGCCTTGGTGTATGGGTTAAAAATAAAAATTGGGAATAAAAAAAATAATGGAGGCAAATATAAATATAAATTACCCGGTCTAGTCTACTTGGAAGGGCTGAGGTGACTGTGGTAAGCCACAGTGGTGGATGAGGTTGTCATGGCAGTGGCTTGCTGGCATTTGGAGCGGTTATGGCCCATATTTGCTGAGGGAGCAGGTAGCTGCAGAGGCAGGGGGTAGCCAGTGACAGGCTGAAACTATGAGAAGGACTGTCTCAGGGTGCAGCAGCACAGGAGTGGCCAAGAGTTATTTTACTCCCTCCCGTGGCTGAGAAAAGGAGCTGGAGCAGATGGTGGTCTCTCCTTCTCCCTATGGACAACATTAAGTCATTCCTCCTCGAAGATGCAGGTGATCCTAGTTCCCTTCTCAGGGAATATAATCTCTCCATTAAATGCCAACCTAAAACAAAACTTGAGCCGCTAGTTGATGGAGGGCATAATGATTAACTCTCAAACACAGGAGATAGAGAGTGTGGAGGAAAAAATTACCATGTCTAAAACCAAAGGGTTTCCATTGGTCTTTAACAAAAGAAAGGTTCTCTGACTCCCTTTTCCATCCAGGTCATTCCTTTTGAGACCCCAGAGACCTTATCTTTGCACATAATCAAACAACAAAACAGAGGATAGCATGGCATGCTGCCCTTGTGAAGGATAACAAAAAAATTCCACTTGGTATAATGGTGGTTAAGGGTTAGATATCAGAGGAACTTACCAATACCCATCTCCCACATGGGGGAGCTAACCACCCACACTAACATCCTATTTTTCCCCCAATCCAAAATTTAGTACAGTCTGAACTAGTAGAGAGCTGAGAGATCCCTACATAGGGATTTCAGCAAAGAGTTTGATAGAGTCCCGTATAGGAGGCTTGTGAATAAAATGAGAAACTTAGGAGTTGGCACCAAGGTTGTAACTCACATTATCGACACTTCTTGGCAGATTTACAGATCACATCCATGAAAACAGAGAAATGTAAACATGAAAGTCAACACAACACAACATAAAAATAAATAAACCATTTAAAAATACATTCTTGTTAATATTAATATGAACTAAAAGCTGAAGTTGCCGTAGTACACACTAATCAGGACATTCCTCATAAGCTTTAACAAATAAATAGGCTTTTAGCTTTTCTAAATCGTAACAGTGAATGTTCTATACGTAACTCGTAAGGAAGTTTATTCTATTAAGTTGTGCCCAACATGCAAAATAAACATTGCCTTATTACATTTAATCTATACTGTTTAACAGTTGGAGTACATAATAAATGCTGTGAACCAGATCCTAAAGAGCCCCTAGGCACATAATTTGTCAGAGAGAAAGAAAAACATTTACTGGTTGATTTTAAATCCCCTATGCACGCCAAAGCATGTGAGATACGCATGTGACTTCGCCCAGCAGACGCTGCATGGATTTTAAGAAACCTCACGATTGCAGGTGTATCTTCTGGTACATGCATAAAACATTTTTCACCAAGGGGTGGGGAATGGGCAGGATATGGGTGGGCCGGAACTGCACCATGAAGTCTGCACGTAAGTATTTACACACACAGGCTCACACTGGGGTCCCATACCGAGTAACTTTACTTCTGCTATGGATGGCATGCAAGTCATGTAACAAAAAAGGCTAGTCAGCAGTTGGTAGTGGTGCTGGTAAAGCCACATGTTTTGATTAGCAAATACTGCTGAATAATGAATGGAAAAGCAACAGGATCATGAGTGTCACAGCAGTAGAGAGCATTTGGTTTATGAATGTCAAAGCAATGGACTGTAGTGAAACCATGAGCAAAGCATCAATAGATAGCAAAGTCATGGATAGAGAAGCAGAATATCCAAGCCTTGACTTGTTTCCTGAAGGAAAGTAACTTGATTTGAAGTAAAGGGGTAGCAGTAACTTGTTCTATAGTTTGGGGAAATAGCAGCTGAATATACGAATCCTGCACAAGTTAATCTAAAACATGTGGGGGGAAGACAGGAGAATAGGAGGGCCATTTGGAAGGATCAACGTTTTCTTGTGGGAGTGCAGGAGGATAAGAGCTAGGAGACACACTTAAAGGCCAATTTGTTCATGCATTTGAAGACTAGGCAGACATTTTTTACTTGTATTCTATATTTGACCTGGACCCAATGTAGATGGATTTAAGATTGGCCCAACCAAATTTCTGGCAGACATACTCTGCAAGAGTTAGAGGCATTTGAGATTATATTGCGAGTTTCTATTAAACAGAGAGTTACAGTAGCCAATGCAGCTGGTTTAAACCATGTATAATGATAATGTTTATTGAAGTGGTTGTGCAGATGGCAAATATGGTGCAGGTACATGGAGGACGTCCTTACCAGCTTTGAGATGTGGGCTTCTATTGTAAGGCTGAGGTCAAGCTGAATCCGAGAATCTGTACTACGTCCTTAGGTTGTAATGAGTTCCTGATAGGGAGGATAAAGATAGTAAAAGGTGGCTTTGTTGGCCTAGCCATAGAAGTTCTGATTTGGAGAGGGTTTAGTTCAAGTTTATTAATTTATTTATTTCCTTATTTATTTGCTGGGTTTTTTTTATACCGCCGACACTTGTGGTCCTTGAGAAATTGGGCTACTGTGGAAAAACAGTCATTGAGATTAATGATGAGGAGACATGGTATGATCCTGGATTGGATGGATGTAGATGTTGAAAAGGGTGGGACAATGTTCTAATTTTTTGTGGGCTGTGTGCACAGGAAAGTTCTCATGTGCAACTTGGTGTATAAATTTGTTTGCAATGTTCTATGAAACATCATTCTATTTTTTTTCTTTCTGCATGCAATATTTTCCTGTGTGTACATTTTTTGTGACCTGTGTGCATGTGCTCAGCTAACAGGGAGCATTGATTATTTATTTTATTTATTTAAAAACTTTTATATACCGGTATTAGTATGCATACATCATACCGGTTTACAATGTAACTTTAAAGGAAGAAATTACAATGAACAGGGAGGGCGAACAAGGAGGAGTATACAAAGAGCAGGAGGTGGAGGAATTAAAGCAATAAATAAAAACTGCAACGGACTATTTACAGGAATATACAAGGCGTAGGCAAGATACTTGCAGAAGTCGGTGTACTTAATCAGGGTAGACTTGTCGGAAGAGCCATGTTTTAAGTTTTTTTCTGAACTTGGCGTAACATGGCTCTAGCCTGAGAGTGGTAGGGAGGGCGTTCCATTGTTTATTATGAGGCCTATGCAATAAAGCTTAATGTATATGTTAAGATGGTCCCCCAATACATTAATGTGCATGAGATAAACTTAGTATCTACCCAAATGTAAATGAAGGAGCATTATATGCAAATGAGGATTTAATGTACATGGTAAATATATTATATGCTCTCTTCACATACTATTTACTATGGGCTCCTTAATAGAAAACAATATAGCTTTTGCCTCAGATCAAATGTTAAATTTTTGGGTGCCTTGAGAAATCCCCCATGCTAATTGGCTTGAAGTAAAAGGACAAAAATGGGAAGATTTCCTCCCTTCAATATCATAAAGAATGTGCTAATAATCCTACCCATGCAATACCATAAAGCACCCTCCAGAGCACTCCCCTCCCAATTGCTTCCAGCCCTCACAGAAATGACCGAGCCCCAACTTAGCACAAAGATAGTGATGAAGAGTCTATAGCAGCATCATTTTCCAATGGTAGCTATGTAGGCGGGATACAACATTTCTATTGCAAGGTTTTTTTTTTTACCATAAAAAGCTAGTAACTAAGCAGGAAGGAGAGAAGGAGGAGGAGCCTGCAATTTTCTGGCTTGGATCAGCAAAAGAGTGAATGTAAGCTGGTACAGTTTCAGTTAAGACATGACCAGAACCCTACTGCAGATTGACTATCACTCTATACACATGCAAAGAAGGAAGAAAATGATGAGGCAGGGAAGTGAAGCTGAATTAGATTTAGTTGGAAAAGAAAGAAAGGTATTAGGAGATTTGGAAAGAGTAAAGAAATCTATAGAGAACTGAGACAGGAAAGATTATCAATGTTAGATGTTCAGCCTGAGTATATTGAAATCCCGGTCTTTTTCAGATTCTGAACTTAATAATATTCCTGTGTTTAAATAAAGTTAACTCAAGTGTACAGCTTTACTTTGCCACTAGGTTTTTCACAACTCGAATACAAGGTCTTCTCTAGTATAGGTATAAGGCAAACAAGTTCAGTATGAGTTCCAGGTATTTTCCGTTCTCGTATTAGGTAATTCACGTCAAGTCCATGAGTCATCATTTTCAGGTATCACAAATCCAGGATTCTCATAGAATTCACTTGTACATCCTAGTATCTAATATAGCACATTAAGCTTCACAAAACTCACACTCCAAGTCTGGAAGCACAGCTAAGTTGCCCTCAAAGTACTGGGAACATTTTCTTTGGTTCCACCTACCCCCTTTTCTGGTCCCAAGAACCAAACCTTCCCTGGGGTTTGGGATCACTGGGTCTTCCAGTAGAGCCAGTACTCTCTACCATTGTGTTAGTTTATGTGTTTAAAATGTTGCTTTTATTAAAAAATCTGCTTAATTGTTGTCAGCAGCTCCAAAGGCAAAGTACCATCCTTCCAACAGTTCAAGACGTACTCAAAAGCCCACCCAAGCTTTGACTTTTCAAATGGCTCTGCAGCTGAATATCTCCAAATAAATCGCTACTTAGCAGGATAAGTCTTATCCATCTAAGTTTAGACCTGTTATTGAGTAGGTCTATCTTAAATGGATAACTCATCCAGCTAAGTCTGAATATTGCTACTTAGCTGGATAACTTATCTTCCTAAGTAGTGCTGTTCTGTTATCCAGCTAAAACAAGTTATCCAGCTAAAACATTTTTTTTTAATTTATAAACTTTGTCAACATATTGGCGGGGTCCCATGGTTAGTTCAGCATCCTTGATGCAGAGCTTCCCCATTTTATTGGAGGTGGCAGCATTAGATCAGCTGTTGTTCCTCCCATCTCTTCTCTGGTTGAGGAGAGAAGTGCTGAGGTGTTGGAAGAACTTGCCCTGCTGAGCATTGCAGGTGGTGAGTTCTTTATAATTCCATCATGTCCAAAGTACCCAGGAAAAAGACTCCGAATTCCAGAGTAGATATTCACGGTTTAATTCCTAAGTTTCTGGCCTTCTGAACTCTGGGAAAGATTGACAAGCTTTAAATGCAGCAACTATAAAAGATTGGATCATGCTCCTAGAAGTCTTGAATTCCTCGAGAATAATATGAGACATCTTAATCTTTGTTTTCTGAATTTTCCAAAAGTTTTAGAGGAAATTCCTTATTCTACTCTAAAGAGCTTTTCTCAAGACATCCTGGGATTTTCCTCTGAACAACTGCCTTCTGTGAATACCTGTTTCTTTATTCTTAAGATGTCTTCTAGTTCTTCTTTGAATGTGTTCTCAAGCTTTAAATCTTACCAATTTTTTGGAATATTCTTCTGGAGATAATTGATCAATGTACTCTTGTGGTATCCTATATTTCATCCTTTGACTTAAGTAAAGTGATGAGAAGTTACTTTAGGCATTTTTCTGCTCGTTTTTATGGTCACATTGTTAAAAAATCTAAGTGGCAGTCCACCCACAATTTATCGAGCTAAAAAAAAAAAAAAAAGCTAAAAAGTGGCAACTGCTGAAATAGCCAGATATTTAGCGGCCACAACTTAACTGGGTAAGTTCTATTTATCTGGTTAAGTAGCATTTGAATATAGACTTCAAGGGATTTTTTTTTAAGTTTTCACAGCATAAGAAAATACTGTGCATGATTACATTTAAAGCTGTTTTATTGTTCTTCTATGTAACATCTGTGAATTAGGAAGTAGGTGCTTTTTGACTTCCAAATTTGGGACCTAGAAACATTTTGTTTTCTAAAAAAAACCATAGGATAGCATCCAGATATTGGCACAAGTTATATTTGGTGTTTCAAAAAATAACTGAGTCCTTGAACACAGAATAACATTTTTAACTACAATGAAATATTACTCTTCAAATTAAAATACAAACTTAAGAGGGTTACTGCTGTAAGTGACTGGATGTAGATGATGTGAGAAAATGCTGGAGGCTGTTCATAGTGGCTCTGTTTCGAGAACTGGATGGGAAGAAGCATGTACAGAGCCTTTCAGGGAAGGTTGAAAAGAACATTCATATAACTTCCTCACAGCCCATTTAATAAAATTGTGCTATGCTATTAAACATTTCAATTATTTTTAAAGAGTTACAACTATTTTTTGTAAATATGAGGCACATAGAACAATGAAACGTACATAGAGAATAGTGAAAAGTGAATGCTAAGGTGACTGTAATGGAATAAATTAAAATAATTGACATTTCCGATAGGGCACTGCATTTTTCCCATGGTAATTTCTCATGTTTTCTTTGGCATCTATGGAAAAAATGTCAGGAAGTATGTCTTTGAGGTATTCCAATAACACACCAGCATTTTTCCAACAGAAAATAGATTGATTCTGAACATAGCAAGCTCTGAAATTCTTTATCTGGCATGGACACCTGTTGTAGATTTTCCAGATGTCTTGTTGTTTGAGGGAAATCAGCCCCAGACTGGGAGTAAGGATTGGAACCTTGTTATAATATTAGATTCTTCAATGTGTTTGCTTCCACAAACAAGGAATGTAGAGGAGGTATTGTACTATAAACTGAAAATATTGTATCAATTGCAACCATTTTTGTCTACACAAGATTTGAAGAATATGTCACACATGCTGGACGCACATGACAACTGTGCTGTGGTATTTGTAATGGCTGCCAATTAAGTTTAGGGCTTTGTTAGTTTTTAAAGTTTTTCATAAAATGGAGCCTATGAAGTACATTTTAAGACCATCGTGAAGGCACTCATGTGCAGGCACACATTTGCCAGCACACTAATATGGGTGCGGCAATTTTATAACATGCTCACATACATGTGCGTATACGCATGTTATGAAATCAGCTATATGCGCATACATGTACGTATGATTTTATATTGATACATTTGCGTGCAAATGGCGAGTCGAGCATGTGAGGGGAATTTTAGTAGATACACGCGCTGACGCAATTATCTGTTTCCCCAGTTTATCCCAGTAAGAACATAAGAACATAAGAAAATGCCATGCTGGGTCAGACCAAGGGTCCATCAAGCCCAGCATCCCGTTTCCAACAGAGGCCAAACCAGGCCATAAGAACCTGGCAATTACCCAAACACTAAGAAGATCCCGTGCTACTGATGCAATTAATAGCAGTGGCTATTCCCTAAGTAAACTTGATTAATAGCTGTTAATGGACTTCTCCTCCAAGAACTTATCCAATCCTTTTTTGAACCCAGCTACACTAACTGCACTAACCACATCCTCTGGCAACAAATTCCAGAGTTTTATTGTGCCTTGAGTGAAAAAGAGGACTTCCTAAATACCCTAGCTAACTTGTTTCCCTTTTACCCTATTAGCCTTGCTACATGACCCCACTGATGTCATCTGCTCTAACCCTTGTGATCCATGATTATTTTATTTTTCATATCCTAATATCATAATTTTTCTCATATTTTGTAGGGATGTGCATTCATAAGAACATAAGAACATAAGGCTTGCCATACTGGGTCAGACCAAAGGTCAATCAAGCACAGCATTCTGTTTCCAACATTGGTCCATTCAGCTCACAAGTACCTGGCAGGATCCCAAAAGGTAGATAGATTCCATGATGCTTACAAATGAATGCGCATTCAAAATAGAATGAAGCCATTTTCATTTTGTTTCCTGTAATTAAAATGAATCGAAAATGCCTTTGAAAAAATCTAACATTTTTTAGATTTTCATTTCAGAGAACCGCTCCCCCGTAAATGTGGCCAAACAATGGGCAAAAAAATGAATGAAAGAACCCAAATTGAAGCTATTTTGCCTGCACCTATGGCGAGAATTACTAAGCATTTCTCCCTTAGACATAAGATTGGAAAAGCCCCTTAATAAATCTGGTCTATGGTTATGCTGATACCATCAGTAGTCGCTATTCTCAATCCATAGAGAAACGGATGCAGACACTTTCTGCCCATGGCAGTTTTCAAAATGAAAGTTTTTGTGTGTACTTTCACTCTGAAAACTGCAGCAAAGATTCAAGATTTAAAAGTACTCACAGATTTTCCACCAATGTGGATAGTTCAAAAATTGCCTTATAATTTGTGTAAGTACCGGTATATAGAGATGTGTAAAACTAACACGTGTTCAATTTCAGATACAAAAGAGTTTTTACTAGGTATGTGCAGAGAAAGAAATTTGTGTTTCCTTTTGTTTTGGAGGTGTTCTTCCCCTAGGTGTCATTTTGTTTCTTGTGTATTTAATTTCTTTAGTTTGCAGAAACACAATAAAATGTTAAACATGCCCAAAAAAAAATAAAAATGAAACAAAATGGGGCCTCCCCAGGCCTCCCTGCGCCCCATCTCTCCCACACCCAAAATATTGCTGGCACCAGGAGCCTCCCTCACCCCCCACTTACCCAGTCCATGGGAAAACACATCAACAAGCCAGGCCAGAGGCCTATCCTGGCACCTAGGCCAGGTTTGATGCTGGGGTTCTGCTGGGAGTCCTCAACCTAAGCTCGGGCTCAATGCAGAGGCCTGACTCAGAGGCTGACTATCATTGGCGGGACCTTGGCTTAGGCCAAAGGCCTAGGGCTTGGCCTGGAGGCCAGGTCCTGTCACCAAAGCCAAGGCCCAGGCACCAGATATCTTTTTTCAACATGCTCTTCAAATGATGCCCTTCCTTTGTAAGACACCCCAGAGTAATGTCTTTCTGGCACCATCCTCCTGAGGGGAGGGTACCATTTTGATTTATGGTTATTAAAGTAAATGGATATACATCAAAATGGTGCCCTTTGCTCAAAAGGAAAGTGCTGGAAAATTTCATTCCAGTGCATCCTCTAAGTGAAGTTAAATTAAGTTGGCTGTAGAGGCCAAAACTCATAATAAAAAAACTTTTACAAATATATCCAAAGCAAGAAATATGTGAGGGAGTCAATTAGACCTTTAGATGACTGAGGGGTTAAAGGAGCTCTTAGGGAAGATAAGCTCATTTCAGAAAGACTAAATTAATTCTTTGCTTCTGAGTTTACTAATGAGGATGTTGGGGAGATACCGGTTCTGGAGATGGTTTTCAAGGGTGAAGAGTCAGATGAACTGAACCAAATCAAAGTGAACCTGGAAGATATAGTAGGCCAGATTGACAAACTAAAGAGTAGCAAATCACCTGGACCAGATGGTATGCACTCCAGGGTTCTGAAGGAACTCAAAAATGAAATTTCAGATCTATTAGTTAAACTTTTTAAACTATCATTAAAATCATCTTTTGTACCTGAAGGGTGGAGGGTGGCCAATTTAACCCCAATATTTAAAAAGGGCTTCAGGGGTGATCTGGGAAACTATAGACCAGTGAGGCTGAGGTCAGAGCTGGGAAAAATAGTGAAAACTATTCTAAAGATCAAAATATCACCACCATCTGACCTCTCCAAATCCTACAAACTACAGCCGCCAGAATACTCACAGGAACAAGAAAATTTGATCACATTACTCCAACCCTCATCTGACTACACTGGCTTCCAATAAAATATAGGATTGACTACAAGATTCTATCCATAATTCACAAAATAATATACGAAAAACAAACATAACTGGCTCAGTGCATCTATAAAATTCCACGCACCAAAAAGAAATCTCCGATCAGCGAACAAAGGCCTACTAAAAGTCCCTTCATCATATCACAAACTCATCTCTACCCGGAAAAGAGCCATATCGCTAGGAAGCCCTGAACTTTGGAACTCCCTCCCAACAGAACTGAGAACACAACAAAACCTAAAAACCTTCAAAAAAGAACTAAAAACATGGTGGTTCACTAAAGCCTACCAAAACTCTGAATGACACTACCCTTAAATGACTATTACAAAGTATACATAATTATAGCCAAATGACACTTAGAAAGAATATTTACTATCATAAAATTGTCAAATTACTCTGCTGCATGTCTTTATGTTTTGTGGAAAGCGATCTTTTGTAAACCGTTGTGATGGTGATACCGAACGACGGAATATAAAACTCGACAAATAAATAAATAAATAAAAATCATAGAGCAAATAAAAAGACATGGTTTAATCGAACACAGTCAGCATGCATTTACCAAAGGGAAGTCTTGCCTAACAAATCTGCTTCATTTTTTTTTTAGAGGTTAATAAACATGTGGATAAAGGTGAACCGGTAGATGTAGTATATTTGGATTTTCAGAAGGCGTTTGACAAAGTCCCTCATGAGAGGCTTCTAAGAAAACTAAAAAGTCATGTGAAAGGAGGTGATGTCCTTTCATGGATTACAAACTGGCTAAAAGACAGGAAACAGAGAGTAGGATTAATTGGTCAATTTTCTCAGTGGAAAAGGGTAAACAGTGGAGTGCCTCAGGGATCTGTACTTGGACCGGTGATTTTCAAGATATTTATAAATGATCTGGAAAGGAATATGATGAGTGAGGTAATCAAATTTGCAGATGATACAAAATTATTCAGAGTAGTTAAATCACAAGCGGATTGTAATAAATTGCAGGAGAACCTTATGAGAGTGGAAGATTGGGCATCCAAATGGAAGATGAAATTTAATGTGGACAAGTGCAAGGTGTTGCATATAGGAAAAAATAACCTTTCCTGTAGTTACACGATGTTAGGTTCAATATTAGGAGCTACCACCCAGGAAAAAGATCTAGGCATCATAGTGGATAATACTTTAAAATCGTCGGCTCAGTGTGCTGCAGCAGTCAAAAAAGCAAATAGAATGTTAGGAATTATTAGAAAGAGAATGGTGAATAAAACGTAAAATGTCATAATGCCTCTATATCGCTCCATAGTGAGACCACACCTTGAATACTGTGTACAATTCTGGTCGCCGCATCTCAAAAAAGATATAGTTGCACTGGAGAAGGTACAAAGAAGGGCAACCAAAATGATAAAGGGGATGGAACAGCTCCCCTATGAGGAAAGGCTAAAGAGGTTAGGACTTTACAGCTTGGAGAAGAGACTGCTGAGGGGAGATATGATAGAAGTCTTTAAAAATCATGAGAGTGCTACAACGGGTAAATGTGAATCGGTTATTTTATTGCAGAGCTTAATTATGCATTGAGTGAAGAAATATTTGTTTTAAATGTACTGCTTAGTAACTTCATTTCATATTCACTAGTCTTTGAAATTTTTTAATAACTAAACAAGCAATTTGCATTCACCCATTCTGCTCCCACCCCAACTTATGTTCTGCATGTACCACCCCACTCCCTGCAGCCTGCTTGACTGGGACTCCATTGCATGCAAATATATCTCATGCATATTCATTGTGGATATTTTGAGAACCAGACCTGTTTGTAACACTCTAGGACTGGAGTTGTCTACCCCTGTGTTAGACTAATAAAAGGTAATGTAATCTCCTTAGAATTCAGTTGTCTCTATTATAGATAAGAAACAGAATGGCAATAAGGTACATTTGCATTATAATGTTCTTTGTGACTGGATATGTGCAGATGATGAGACCTCAGCTGTGTATAGTCACATGGTGATGTCTGACAAATCATAATGTTTGACAAGGCTTCACATTTGGTTAAGAACTCACACATATCATTTAAATGCAATTTAGAATATTCTAGAGATGTGCTTCGGGTTAGAATTTCATGTCAGGCTTTGTTTCAGGGCCCCTCCCATGGGACTTTTGTTTTTCCCGCGGTTCTGTTTTTTTTTTATTCGGCGGCCCCAATGTTTGGCTTAGTCTGCACTATCAGGAGTTAGTGCGCGCTAACTCCCATTAGTGCATGCTAACTAGGGATGTGAATCGTGTGCCTGATTGTCTTAATGATCAAAATCATCTGGCAGGAGAAGAAAATTGTGTTTGGCACGATTTTTTAGTAAAAAAATTGTTTTTTCCGATTAGTGTGCACTAATGGGAGTTAGTGCACGCTAACAGGAAGTTAGCGCGCACTAACCATTGTTAGTGCGCACTAACAGAAAATGATACAATTTGACACTTTTCAGGTCAGTTAAGGTCAGTTTAGGAATGAATATGTATTCCTATTGGCTGCCCTCTTATTTATTCATGTTACCAAGGTTCCCACTGACAATATATGGGGGATGGGAAATGGAAACGGTTGGTAGCTTGACAAAAAAAGTAATGTGATCAGTCAATGTGACTAGAAATTGTGCCCTATCCCTGATACCAGGGGTGTTGTGATCTTCCTGCACTCAGTGCCATATCCCTGATACTGGGAGTGTTGTGATCTTCCTGCACTCAGTGCCATATCCCTGATACTGGGAGTGTTGTGATCTTCCTGCACAGAGTGCCCTAACCCTGATACCAGGAGTGTTGTGATCTTCCTGCATGCAGTGCCCTATCCCTGATACCGGGGGTGTTGTGATCTTCCTGCACTCAGTTCACTATCCCTGATACCGGGAGTGTTGTGATCTTCCTGCATGCAGTGCCCTATCCCTGATACCGGGGGTGTTTTCTTCCTGCACTCAGTGCCCTATCCCTGATACTGGGAGTGTTGTGATCTTCCTGCACACAGTGCCCTATCCCTGATACCGGGAGTGTTCTGATCTTCTTGCATGCAGTGCCCTATCCCTGATACCGGGGGTGTTGGTGATCTTCCTGCACTCAGTGCCCTATCCCTGATACTGGGAGTGTTGTGATCTTCCTGCACACAGTGCCCTATCCCTGATACCGGGAGTGTTGTGATCTTCCTGCACACAGTGCCCTATCCCGGTTACCAGGGGTGTTGTGATTTTCCTGCACACATCCCGGTATCAGGGATAGGGCACTGTGTGCAGGAAGATCACAACACTCCCGGTATCAGGGATAGGGCACTGCGTGAAGGAAGATCACAACACTCCCGGTATCAGGGATAGGGCACTCCGTGCAGGAAGATCACAACACTCCTGGTATCAGGGATAGGGCACTCTGTGCAGGAAGATCACAACACCCCCGGTATCAGGGATAGGGCACCGAGTGCAGGAAGATCACAACACCCCCAGTATCAGGGTTAGGGCACTGTGTGCAGGAAGATCACAACACTCCCAGTATCAGGGATATGGCACTGAGTGCAGGAAGATCACAACACCCCTGGTATCAGGGATAGGGCACTGCATGCAGTAAGATCACAACACTCCCGGTATCAGGGATATGGCACTGTATGCAGGAAGATCACAACACTCCCGGTATCAGGGATAGGGCACGTTCTAGTCACATTGACTGATCAAATAACTTTTTTTGTCAAGCTAACAACCGTTTCCATTTCCCATCCCCCCAACCATCACCTCAGGGGGAACCTTGGTAACATCAATAAATAAGAGGGCAGCCAGCCAATAGGAATACATATTCATTCCTAACTGACCTGAAAAGTGTCAATTTGTATCATTTACTGTTAGTGCGCACTAACAATGGTTAGTGCGCACTAACCCGATTAACAATTTTTTAACGATAAATCATGGGAATTCCTATTGTATCGTGTTCTTTAATGATTTATGACAATTTTAAAATTATCGGACGATAATTTTAATTGTTGAAAAACGATTCACATCCCTAATGCTAACTCCTGATAGTGTGCACTAATGTGGCAGAGTTAGCGCACTAACCCAAAAATGAAATTTTTTGGGTTAGTGCGAAATTTCAGAAAAAAATTAAATTCTTTTTCGGTTCTCCTGAACCATTCTGAATTTGGCAATTTCACTGAAATTGCCTAATTCGGGAGAAACGATTGCACATGCCTAGTATATACTATATAGTTTGCCATGATTGCATAAGCATATGGTATATGAGTGGAGGAGTAGCTTAATGATTGGAGCAGCAGACGAAAAGCAAGGGATGCCAAGGGTCAAATCCCACTGATGCTCCGTGTAACATTGGGTAAGTCATTTCACCCTCTACTACTTCAGATATAATATGTCTTGAAACAAATAAGATGTACTGTGCTAGGCCAGACCAAAGGTCAATCAAGTCTCTCAAATTATAAGCCCTCTGGGAACAGGGAAGTACCTACAGTACCTGAATGTAACTTGCCTTGAGCTACCAATGAAAAGGCAGACATAAAATAAATATCCCATACTTTGGTTCTTATTGTCAATTATGAGCTTTTAGTAATACATTTAATAATAAATTTCTTTGACTTATGAGAACTACCTTCCTTACTTTATATCATTCCTAGTTTATTTTATATAGGGATCCTATAATTTGTTGGCTGCTGAAAGAATGTGCGGAAAAAGGTTTGCAAATAGCTTCGTCTCCATAGTGTCCACAAGTGGCTCTGAGTTTATGTTTTCTTTCGTGCACTAATGGAGTTGTAAGAGATCCTCTTCTGCTAATAATAGCACACTCGAAGTCTTTTGATTTAAGAACCATAAAATAAAGCTGAATAGTTCTTACATGAACGCATGAAATAGCTTTTTTTTTTATCAACCTAAGAATTTTCACAGATTCTTTAGTATCTTATACATTGTACAACATGAACAAGAGCAACTATAGTACCTCCCAATTTTCAACACATTCACTGCTAGAAATGAATATTTTATCATTGTTCATGTTTATAGCCTTTTGTATCAGATATTCCTGTATCTTAACCTCCACATTTAATTCAAGTAAATACAAAATACATGTAAAGTTGTATGTGTGTTATCTAAATGTCCTAAGCTGGTTCTGGACACTGGGGCTCACGGCCAAGTGCAGGTCCCGTGACCTTTTCTTCACTGGAGCTCTTCTATGCACAAGCCCAGTCCAGGTATCAAAAACACCACTCAGACAGCAAAATGATTGTTCAGAAAGAAAAAAAATCTCTACTGGCACTGACGGCAGGAAAACAAAGCCCCAAAATATAATGGCAAACCAAAGACTAGTGCACCAACCACTAACACAAAGTCCAAGAAAGTTCAACAAATAGATTTAGTCGCTTTTAGAAGCAATACACTGCCCTCCCAAAATAAGGCAGGAATCCTCCTCCCTCGGGTCTTCCCAGAACCCGCTCTGAAGGCAGCTCTCAGCTGCTTCTCCCACGCTGGTGAGCATCCTCAGCTGAGCAGTTTTCTTTTTCCCAAATTCCCACCAAGAACGTCTCCCAAAAGGGGTGCGGAATTCCAGCCACCTCCAGATCTCTTAGGGCTCTCCCTGTTGAGCCCTGGACACTTTTCCTTCCAGGAAATACCGAGAAATTCAAGCTTAAGCCCCAGTCCCATTCACTGGACAGGAATTCTTCTCCTTCAGATCATTCTCAGTTATGAGAAGGTCTCACCCCCTGGCACTTTCCATGTGAAAGACCCCAGTTGCACCACTCAGTGAAGATGTGGCACCCTCAGACTGGGCTCTCCTGAATCTTACGCATGATCCTCCTGCATTACATGGAGGCAGAGGTTTTATCAAAACTAAGGCCCCTCCCACTGGGGAGTGTCAGGCCCCCCTAAACCCTCCTATCTATACCGACCTCACTTGAAAAATCATGGTCTGTGGACTCTATATAATATGGGGCTCCTACATTAACCAGGGGTAGATTTGGGGGTCCCTTTATATTATCAATTCCATTCTATATTTAAAAGGTATCATTTACATTAATACATAATGCTGACCAATAATAAATTTAACACCGCAGAACACTGGTGGAGAGTAATAGCAGTGGTTTGTAAGTTCCTTGTGAGGAACTCAACGCACAATAAAGCTCTGGAATTTGTTGCCAGAGGAGGTGGTTAGTGCAGTTAGTGTAGCTGGGTTCAAAAAAGGTTTGGATAAGTTCTTGGAGGAGAAGTCCATTAATGGCTATTAATCAAGTTTACTTAGGGAATAGCCACTGCTATTAATTGCATCAGTAGCATGGGATCTTCTTAGTGTTTGGGTAATTGCCAGGTTCTTGTAGCCTGGATTGGCCTCTGTTGGAAACAGGATGCTGGGCTTGATGGACCCTTGGTCTGACCCAGCAAGGCAATTTCTTATGTTCTTATGTTTTTATGAAGGCAGAAAGAAGAAACAGTGAAGGACTTGTGGACCAGTAAATAGAAATGAATGAAGAAGGGGCAGAACCAGTGTTTGTGGATGAAGCAGAAGGCAATGAAAAGCAAATAACAACGATGCTGAATCTCTGGGAGTGGGTGCTCTATGTGGGAGTTTTACCTCTTTCTAGGGGCTATGGAACACAAAAGAATATGAAAGATGTTTGAAAGGAACACGTAGGTACAGGGTATATGAAAAGAAAGTGTCAGTACAATATTAAAGAGGAGAATGCGTTATTCCGCAGTGAAGGGTTTTTATTTATTTATTACTTATAGCCCACGTCCACCAAGGTTCGGGACAGGTAACAGGTTGGCACGCACATAAAAACAGTGCTATGAAAGCGACAAACAAATAAAATAGCTTTAATCAGGCTTCTGTGTCTATTACATTTGAAACCTGCAAAAGCGGCTGGCCAAAGGGTAAGGCTAAGAGGTGGAGACTTCACTGAGAGGGACAGCTTTGCTTTGATCATAGGTGGTAAAAAGCTGAACTGCGCGAGAAAGGAGGAGACTGACTGGCTGTCTGCTGCTGTCCAGGAGAAAGCCACTGTAAACAAGGGCATTTTTAGAGCTTTCTTGAATTCCTTCGTGTCAGTCAGAATATACGCAAACGTTGCGGAAGGGAGGTCCAAACGGGACAGGCTGGCGAGAGAGAAGGCTCTTTTGTATGTGCATGGCAATCTTGCTGCTCAAAGTGAATGGATTTCCAATAAGGACTGGGAGGCTGAGCGAAATGTTCCTGTGAGGATGACAAATTTAAAGGTTCGATGTAATATGATATAATAAATTATGTCCTAACAGCACCAATCAATTTGTACTGAATGCAATGCTGTATGGGGAGCCCATGGAGGGCTTGGAGTCTTGCTGTGAATTGCATGCATGTATGTTATAAAATGTACCCCTTAATGGAGATTAACCTCTTTTCAGCTTTTCTATGCCACTCCCTCCAAGACACTATATAAAAGATGATTTCTCACCATTGAAAATACAATTTTCCAAACTGCTTTCACTTCTATGAGGATTCCTTCCGAGACTGCTCCGAAATCGGAGCAGACTCGGAAGGAACTTCCTTCTGCCCACCTTCCCCTCCCGTCCTCTACCTAACCCGCCCCCCAGTCCTATCTAAACCCCCCCCCCCCCCCCCCCCCCCCCCCCCCCCCACCGTTGATGAAGTTGCGCCTGCCTCTGGGCAGGTGTAGGTTGCACGCGCCGGCCAAGTGCCGGCGCCAGAGGCCTCGGTCCCACCCCCGGCCCGCCCACTCCCCGCCCATTTTTTTAAGCCCCTGGACATACGCGCATTCCGGGGCTTGCGCGCATCGCCGGGCCTATGCAAAATAGGCTCGGCGCGCGCAGGAACTGGTTTTTGGGGTTACGCGCATAACCCTATGAAAATCCGCCCCATTGTTTTTATGAAAATTAAGAAGTAGACTAATTTCTTCTCGGTTTAATATATTTGGAATATTGCCTTGGTTCCTTCTTCCTTCCTATCTTTCTCAAGCAGGTTTCTGGCACTTAAATGTAGTTGACATTTGTTGCATCCCAGATCTGACTTCATCCATGTACATTGTGCTGATCATTTTCAACAATCTGTCTTACCGCATCACTTTCACATTTAAAAACACAGGCAAAACATACATACCTGAAAGGAGCTTTTAGTAGGAGAGAGAGGGAGGTTGGCAAAAAAGAGCCTTCACATTATCCAAAAGAAACAGATTTAACAAATGACTCCAGGTCGTAAAGAACAGGCTGATCCAGTCCTGGTTTTTGACTTTCTGCATGTATGGATTTCTTGCTTGTCTTAGGAAAATCAGAATTACGAGTCCATGCCTGCCGTGATGTTAACTAAGAACAGGCTTAGCCTGTACCTTTTGGCCTAACGATATTTGGCAACTTAAGCTAAAGGTGAATACCTTTCAATCTTGAAGAGTGTTGAAAGTTTAAGAATAAATACCTATAGTTCAAAAGGAAAAATACAGAGGGGCACAATTAATTGAATGGAGAATAATAGTAAATAAAAGGAGGTAGGTGTCAAGCTATTTTAAAAAATAGCCTGTACTATTGTTAATTAAAAATTGTACAGTATTAGGTCTAACACCAAATTATATTTATATACAAATGTTTTAAGAAATTATAAAATAATTACACTGCTTGTCTTTCAGACAATTTATTTTTCAGCCTTCCAAACTTCCTTGGAAAAATGCACCCTGGAAATAACAACATAAGGATTTATGGGCTAAGCATTATCCCTATGAAATAGGGCAGCTAAATATTTTTCTCAAATTAATCAGCTGTCTGAAAATTGTCCTCATATTGGCTAAAAGTCTGCATGTTCTTCAACGATGTATTTATATATTTTGTATTGTATTTTACAATACGCAATTCTACACATCTATTGTGGAGAACAAACAACATGCACTATCAGACAAAAAATGATCAACAGTACAAATATTTATAACATAATAGAAATATTAAAAAGTTAAATTAAAATTTACAAATACATATTAAAAACATGCAAGGAGAAATCCTTTAATCATCTTGCAAAAATCTTGAGAAGTCAAGCTGTGAATCTGCCATTATTGTTCCAATCTATGTGAATGGGTTCGGATGTGGACCCTTGGTCCAGAGGGTACTCACCAAGGATCAGCCTTGAAGAGCTCTTCTCCGGAAGGGGGAGTAGAGTAGTCCCAGCGGACGTCAAGGCAGTCAGCAAGCAACTCAGAGTCCAAATCCAGGCAGGGTCAAGGCAGGCGGCAGGCAAACACAGTCCAAATCCAGGCAGGGTCAAGGCAGGCGGCAGGCAAACACAGAGTCCAATATCCAGGCAGGGTCAAGGCAGGTGGCAGGCAACACAGAGTCCAAATCCAGGCAGGGTCAAGGCAGGTGGCAGGCAAAAACAGAGTCCAAATCCAGGCAGGGTCAAAGCAGCACCAACAGAGAAGCACAGAGAGCAGCCACTCTGGAACCTCGTTGCAAGGCATCTGCTAGGTCCCAGGGAGAGGTTTAAATCTCCCTGGGTGATGACATCATCTTCCGGGGCCGTCCCGGCCCCCGCGCCATGGCCCCTTTAAGAGTCGGGGTTTGCCGTGCTCTCTTCAACGCTGCAGTGCCGACACCGGAGAAGTTGGGCCGCAGACCGCGCGCCAAGGGAAGGCCCCGCTCTGCCGCGCGGAAGGAGGTAGGGGGTCCTGGCCGGGGGCTACCTCGGCCAGGAGTCACAATAATTATAGAATTCCAAACATCAAGAGCCATGATTGAAAAAGCCCTCTGTCTCATATTTATCAATTTATACCTCACTATAGGTGGAACCCTTAATACAAATTGTGAAGAAGAGCGCAAATACCCAGTGGTTACATGTCAGGAAATCTTCTCACGTAAACAAGAGGAATCTGTATAATTGTGCTTTTAATTACATTGCAAGGGGGTATTCCTGGCAGTGTGTTAATGCCGGAGGAGGAAATGTATGCACAAAGATGACATTTTTAAAGCTTCACTTATACTTTTTCCGCAAAAATCTTCCCCTGATTGCACCTACTTTGTCCTTCCTGCAGTTCTGAAAGATAAAATATGGGTGTGCATTCTCTTTGAAAATGATTGCAAAGTCAGTGATAAGGAGATGCAGGCTTTGCCTTAATGCAGACCTTATGAAAATTGTCCCGAAAGGCCAGATGTACTAAACGATTTCATCCATTTTGTATCTATAGGAAAATGCTTACTCCATAGGGCCCTTTAGGGGAAAAAAAAACAACTTTTGTACATCAGGACCAAAGTTACTTAATAAAAATGCAAAATTAAATTGTGTATGGCATAAAAACTATAGTATTTGAACGAAGCTCACCTTAAGCTTGAGTTTCTAATGGCAAATAATTTAATCTAAAATCCTAAAATCTAAAATCTAAAGAAATCTTCCTACATTTTTTGCAAGTATATGGGATTTTATCCGAGAATGCAGGAAATGTTTTATTTACCTAGGTCCTGATTCATTAAAACTTTTTTCCAATTCTTTATCAATATTATTAAAAACATGCTTTCCTTGGAAATTAAATTGGGAATCTCAACAAAAATAACCAATTTTGTTATCCTTCGTTTAAAAAATGAAATGAAGAAAAAACTGTAATTCATTTTCAGTTTGTTTTAAAAATTATGCCTGGGCAGATCCGCACCTTAAGACAGAACTGGGCCTTACCCCACCCCCTGGTCTTGGATCCGCCGGCGCACCAGCAAGGCAGACGTAACTGAGGATTGCTCCTGCCTCTTGAAGAAAAGCCATGGATGAGGTAAGATGCAGGGTGTCTGAGGGAATGGAAGGGCTCCCCAGGCTATTTAATTTGGCAATTTGAGTGAGTGGACGGCAAGAGGGACCCAGATCCAATAGTATTTATTTTTGTTTTGGTTTTTTTTTTCTCATTTTGTTGATTTTTAAATAAATAAAACAAAATAAGCAACAAACTTCACTAAATAATGCATGTGATAAGAAAAGGGGTGTGTTTTTTGGTAATAGGCTGTTTATTGCAAAGTGTGCTATCTTAGCATAGGTATTACCACAGACTGCGATAACTTTTTTGCACTTTGCGGTAAGGACAATTGTTGCAATTCCTACCTACAACCACTGGAGGGGGGTAGAGAGAGAGACTAGCTATAAGGCCCTCATACTAGGTAGGTATTTATACCTCTATAGGAGGCCCACCTAGCTTCTCGAGGTGAGGTTTAGGTATTAGTGTAGGGGTTAGGGGCTACTTTGACATTCAGAGTGCGACGTATGAACAGAACAGTGCACTCTTGTGAAGATTTAATGACCTTCGCAGTGAGGAAACTCTCCCAAAGATGAGATTTGTGCAATGTTCTCTCAACCTAGCTTGATGGAATTTTCTCTGATTAGTTTTAAATGTGCCACTTGCTTACTTCTTGGAGTGCCCCTTAGTCCTTTCCATTATCGAAAAGAGTAAATAACCGATTCACATCTACCCAGTCTAGACCTCTCATGATTTCAAAGACCTCTATCATATTCCCCCATCTCTTCTCCAAGCTGAACAGCCCTAACCTCTTTAGCCTTTCCTCATAGGGGAGCTGTTCCATTCCCTTTGTCATTTTGGTCGCCCTTCTCTGTACCTTCTCCAGTGCAACTATATCTTTTGTGAGATGTGGTGACCAGAACTGTACACAGTACTCAAGGTGCTGTCTCACCATGGAGCGATACAGAGGCATTATGACATTTTCTGTTTTATTCACCATTCCCTTTCTAATAATTCCTAACATTCTGTTTGCTTTTTTGACTGCCGCAGCACACTGAGCCGACTATTTCATTGTATTATCCACTATGATGCCTAGATCTTTTTCCTGGGTGGTAACTCCTAATATGGAACCTAATATCGTGTAACTACAGTATGGGTTATTTTTCCCTATATGCACTTGTCCCTATAAGGACTTGTTCTTCAGATAGATCCTTCAAATTTCTGAAGGATGTGTTTTTGGCTAAAATAGCCTCTTTCACCTCACCTTTTAACCATGCCAATAAACATTTTGCTTTCCTTCCACCTTTCTTAATGTGTGGAATACATGTGGACTGTACTTCTAAGATTCTATTTTTAAACAATGTCCATGCCTGTTGTACACTTTTAACCTTTGCAGCTGCACCTTTCAGTTTTTTCTATTTTTCTCATTTTATCAAAGTTTCCCTTTTGAAAATGTAGTGTTAGAGCTGTAGATTTACATATTGTCCCCCTTCCAGTCATTAGTTCAAATTTGATCATGTTATGATCACTATTTATTTATTTATTTATTTATTTATTTATTTTTAATTTTTATATACCGATGTTCCTGTAAAGTATACATATCACACCGGTTTACAAGAAAGAAACTGTCGCCTCGATGGCGTTTTACATTGAAACATTTAACAATTTACAAATTAACAATTAAACCGTTTTTGCCAATTGGCAAAAACATTGGCGTTTTACATTGAAACATTTAACAATTTACAAATTAACAATTAAACCGTATTGCCAATTGGCCCCACCACTGTTACCTCTCTCACCAATTCTGTATTCTACTAAGACTAAATCTAAAATAGCTCCCCTTCCTTGTTGGTTCCTGAACCAATTGCTCCATGAAGCAGTCATTTATTCCATCCAGGAACTTTATCTCTCTAGCAAGTCCTAATGTTACATTTATACAGTCAATATTGGGGTAATTGAAATCTAAACTGTACAAAATTCTTCAAAACACTGTACAACGAGTCATGTCAACCACAGAAAGAACATTGTAACAAAAATTTGATTAGTAAGGTGTCAATACTTAAACTGTAATATTCACTTTAATATAGCATATTTGTAAGTTTAAGGACCTTCATAACATCCACGATGCTGCAAGTTAATACTTGTCTTTTGCACCTCTGTGGATCATGTTTAATCATTGGTCCATTTAGAAAGACAGACAATTGATATGCGTTTTGAGACTTTTCGTCTTGTATTTTTCAATTTTTAGTATATGTAAAATAGCGGGAGTACTTCCCTGTTTTGCACACAGTTCTTGCCGGAGTCAAGACTATTTTGGCCAGGTGGATGGCAGTATATGGATGGCAGTATATTCCTATCACTATACTGTTTCCCAACACACATGGGATTTCTACCCATATAGACTATTATAGACTACCCATTTAGTCTCTTATATGATCTTCATCCTGTTGGACTCTATACCATCCCAAACATAAAGTGCCACACCCCCACCAAGTTGAACCTCCCTATCATTGTCTTATAATTTGTACCCTGATAAAGCACTGATCCCCTTGGCTATCCTCCTTCCACCAGGTCTCTGAGATCACAATTATATTTATCTCATCATTTTCTGCTATACATGGATTTCATGGTGAAACAGTGGGTCTTTTTAATGTTTACAATGTTATAGTCCCTATAAGGGAGAAATGCAAGTGTTTCAATTAGGGGTAGATTTAATAAAGTTGCACACACGCGTACTTTTGTTCGCGCACCAGGCGCGAACAAGAGTACGCGGGATTTCAATAGATACGCGCATAGCCGCATGTAGCCATTAAAATCTGGGGTCGGCGCACACAAGGCTGCCCAAAATCGGTAGCCTGCACGCGCCGAGCAGCGCAGCCTGCCTCCGTTCTCTCTGAGGCCATTCCAAAATTGGACTGGCCTCGGAGCTAACTTTCCTTCGGCCTCCCCCCACCTTCCCCTCCTTCCCCTACCTAACCCACCCTTTGCCCCTATCTACACCCCCCCACCTTTGTCGCGAAACTTACGCCTGCTCGAGGCAGGCGTAACTTGCGCACGCCGGGCAGGCTGCCAGCGCGCTGTGTTCTGGTCCGGAGGCCGCGGCCATGCCGCCGGAACACCCCCGGGCCGGAACCAAGCCCGCGGGCCCACCCCCGGATGACTCGCCGGCCGCGTCATGCCACCGACACGCCCCCCGGGACTTACGCGCGTCCCGGGGCTTTGCGTGCGCCGGAAGCCTATGCAAGATAGGCTCGGCACGCGTGGGATGGGTGGTTTTGGGTAGGTTTTCGGGGGTTACGCATGTAAAGTACGTGCGTAACCCTCTGAAAATCTACCCCTTAAAGTGTAACTATTGTTTACACAAGGTTTGACAGAAACTAGTAAGATATAAATTGAAGAGGAAACAGTTCACAGAACCTTTGAGATTAGAGTATGAAACACCTTTAATTGAGTATGGAAGGGCCAGTCATCAGGCATAACGTGCATTTCTTGAAGAGTCTTCCCTTAGCAAGTCTTTGGAATTATTTACTATTGTAAAAAAACTAACAGCTAAACCAATGGAATGGAGTAGTCTGATCCCTAATTGTGATCAATTTGCTGACCACATTGAGGCCAAAAGTTAGGCTACATAAATAAATTAGGAACCATGGCTGTACCTAGTTATGTGGTTAGACCAGCACAAAATCTATTTTTATGGACAGAGTTTTCTTTGCTCACTTTAAGCGAGATTGCTACACTAACATCTGCCTTGAAGAGTATAACATTCCCATTAGATCCCTGTCCATTCTATATTGTGAAACATTTAAAGGATGTTGCTTATGAGATTATTAGGAAAAAATAGTTAATTGTCATCTCTCTGAGGGTATTGTGCCTAGTGTATTGAAACAGACAACTGTCAAATCTGTCCAATAAGAACATGCATTGCCAATTAGTGGTATCTCAAATTATCATACTACATCAAACTTCCCAATGTTATAAAACATTTTTGGAAAAGAGTGTTTTGTCCCAACTGGATGATTTTATTTTAGAGCAAAATCAGCTAGATGAGAACCAGTTTGGCTTCAGGAGAGGCCACAATACTGAGCTTTTGATTGTTGTACTCCTTACATACTGAATTGGAAATTGATGCACTGGAGTTTAGTTCAGTTGGACATCTCGACTGCTTTTGGCATGGTGAGATGCGATGTTTTCATTACCTGTTTAGAGTCATTAGGGACTTCTGGGAAGGTGTGTTTAGATGGAAGATGCTGTGTGCAAATTAAAGATCAATATTCAGCATGGCAGAATCTGAAAATTGGCCTACCACAAGGTTCTGCCTTATCGTCTGTCCTTTTTAATCTATATCTTGACCCTCTGTCTTATAGAACCTGGATGTATAATTGAGCTGTACATTCCAAGTGACATATATGGTACTCTGCCACAGGGTAGACTATGTAATTGTGTGCTAGAGATAAAGACATGCTGCCAGTGGTTTGATTTTAAATGTCTCAAAATGAGAATTTACTGGGTGGGCAAAAAACCTCAAGCCACTGATCTAGCCTCAATTAAACGAGGGTAAGACCATATTTATCCAGTCAAAAGTGAAGAATCTAGGACTGCTAATAGATTATCATCTTATATTAAAATTTCACATTAAGCATTTGGCAAAGAAAACTTTTTTTAAGCTAAAAATGCTTAAAGGCCTGATTTTCAAACACATTTATATGCTTAAAAATGGTTTTACACATGTAAATGCACTTTACCCATATACGTGGACTTGTGAAATTTGATATAATATATGCCATTGAATTGTCCATGTATGTATGCAAAGATTTCTCACTAATGGAACATTAGAATGGCAAATTCAACTGGCAAATACAATTGTCCATAGCATTTTACCCGTGTAAGTGCATTTTACATGCGTAAATGGCTTTTGAAAATTGTTACGATAGTATGTTACATTTACAAACGTAACTCTTGAAAATTCACCTGTAAATTATTAAATATTTGATATCAGTCGATATGTTTCATACATTACTTCAAGCACTTGTATTGTGACATTTGGACTATTATTGTATTATTTGTATTGGATTATCTGAGAAACGTTTTTGTCCTTTCTCTTCCTTCTTCGCCAAGTTCTAGTCTCCCTGTTAAATGTAACTGCCTTTTTCCGCACCATTGTTATAGTTAATGTTTTACTTTGCACCCCTGTTCTATGTGAACCAGCATGATGTGATTGCTATCTCGAATGCCGGTATATAAAATTCCGAAATAAATAAATAAAAATAAAAATACTGCAGCTGATTCAGCATGCAACTGCATGTTTATTGGGTTTAGCAAAAACTGAGCACATTGGTTACTGGTCCAATTAAGATTAATATTTCGGTCATTGACAAAAACTCAATTTCCTAGCGTGTAGCCAGATGGACTCAGGACCAGTGGGTTATATGTTCCTCTGTTAGCAGATGGGAGACAGATTCAGGTTTCAAATGTCACCCTAGATATACTCCTGCAGTGATCTCAGCTCTCCAGTATCTCTCCGTCTCCTAGCAGATGCGGACGCTATCCCACACACTAGCATGATGTTAGTGGGATTGCAGCACAAAGAAATTTTTTACCTTCACTTTAAAAGATCGAGTCCCGCTCTCCTGCGGTGATACCTAAGGGTCCCTCCCACAGCTGAGATTTCCTGAGACGATTTTCGAGATTCCTCAGAGGTGTGCCTTGGTCCGGTAGCCGGTTCCCGTTGTGGACTTAGCTGCTGAAGCAGCTGAAAAGCAGTGGGTGCAGAAGCCGAGTGCGGCAGTGAAGGCCAAAACCCTCTCCCCCTGCAGCCGGAGAATGTCTCTGTACTCAGCCAGTAAGTGCTGAGACCAGGTAAGTAGAGAAGAACTCCTACGATCCAGAGACGTGGAAGGGCTTTGGTAAGTCTTTCCTCCAGTCTCCTTACTCTGCACACCAGACCGATTTTGCTCCTGATCTCCATTCGAGCGAGGGAAGGGGATTCAGAGCGGGTTGAGTGGCCCCACCGATGGGCTAGGCCCTGTTTTTGGCTCGGCTGACTCTCCATGTGGCAATCCGCAGCGGCGCCATCTTGCGCGCGGTGTGGTGAGGCGCCATTTTCCCCCTTCGGCCATCGGTACGCGCAGTGCGGGCCGGCCTTCTGTGCGCCAAACGTGCATGTAAATATGTGCATGTAAATATGTGCAAAGCTGCTTGCATAACTGCACGCACAACTGACTGCTTACACATGTGTGCACGATATACAATAACTGGCTAAACGCACAAACCACACAGGCTATGGTTCCAGCAGCAAAGAAGCTCAGATGGCACTCTCTGTGTGGCCTGTCAAATTAGAGCCACACAGTCTGACCTGGAATCCTGCCTGTGTCAGCACTGTGAGGAGGCCCAGGGAGGGCTGGATTCTCAAATTCTCCAGGCCCGGCCCATCCCAGTCAGAGGACGGGTCGGCTGCGACTTTATCCGATAGCTCCCCGGACCTGTGCAATTCTGGGACAGCATCCTCTGCGGGAGGGGGCAGTTCCTGGGCCCCTAACCCGGTTCCCCCTGGGACAAATTTATTTATTTATTTATTTATAATTTTTATATACCGAAATTCCTGTATAAGATACAAATCAATCCGGTTTACATAGAACGGCAAATTGCCCTGATCTTACAAGCCCGACCAGGGTTTATTACATGGAACCGTAACAATGAGTCTCCGTAAACTATACAACTAACAGAAACAGTGAGTTTTCGTGAACTATACAGATAACGTGTTAAACAGTGAGTCAGAATAAAACAACTTGATAATAAATAAATATAATTAATAATAAATAATAATTCAAAATAATAATTCAAAATAGTCAGTGGGTTGCGAGAGTTGGATTAACATGGAACAGATGGACGGGGTGGAATGAGGGGAGCCGGCGAGGATGGGGCATGAAATGGACAAATATGGACCCGGTAGCCTTCTCTTGGTTGGAATTCTTTCATGCCTCCAAGCCTTTGTTCAGATGCAGTCAGCCCTGGTCCCTGCCTAAGTTGAGCCCCAATAGGGGGGCCTCACTCCCCCGGTCCTGCCTGCCGGCCACAAGACATGCCATGCCTCACCAACAGTATCCCTGACAGGGACTCAGTTACCATGGTGGATGACAGGGATCCACTGGAGGACAGAGAAATTCCTCCAGGCCTGGAACCCTACCAAACCATGCTTCATTTCTTCCTCAGAGATGAATTACCAGCACTAGTCTCCCAGACCCTGAACACTCTGGGAGCTCCAGGCATGACCCTATGGCGAAGCCAAAGAAGAACCCCATCCTGGTGTCCCTTCGTAAAGCTTCTTGCTACTTCCCAATGCTGGAAGGCATCCAGGAGTTGATTGACCTGGAATGGGATGCCCGGGAGGCAAGCTTTAAAGGTCAGGCCTTGGAAGCCTTGTATACTCTGGACCCAGCAGTCAAGGAACACCTGCGTTTCCCCAAAGTGGACGCTATGGTCTGCGCCATCTGAAAGCGAACAACCATCCCTGTTGAGGGAGGGGCAGCTTTGAAGGATGCTTACAATAGGTGGTTAGAATCCATCCTTAAGCAAGCCTTCAACGTGACAGCAATGGAACTGCAGATTGCTTCCTTCTGTGCCCTGGTGGCTCGCTCCTGCTTGCTCCCTGCAAGAGAGGCATATAGCTCTGGGGCACATGCTGAAGAGGCAATTGAACCCGCCACAGCCTTCCTGACAGATGCAAGCTCAGACATAATGTGAACCTCGACCAGAGGAGTAGTCTCAGTGGTGGCGGCCAGAAGACAGCTATGGTTGCGTAACTGGTCAGCGGATGCAACCTCTAAAGTGAACCTCACAAAGCTGCCCTTTAAGGAATCCCTCCTATTCAGGAGACAGTTGGAGAAGCTAGCCAGTAAGTGGGGTGAATCTCCAGTGTCATGACTACCAGAAGACAGGAAAAAAAAGAGGTCTCATCACCTCT
This sequence comes from Rhinatrema bivittatum, assembly GCF_901001135.1. NCBI lineage: Eukaryota > Metazoa > Chordata > Amphibia > Gymnophiona > Rhinatrematidae > Rhinatrema > Rhinatrema bivittatum. The sequence goes on along the minus strand of NC_042621.1, from coordinate 80,880,863 downwards.
CTCCCATAAGGGGTTAGACCAGGGGCTCCCAGTGCTTTCAGCCGTATAGAAACCTATTGTTCCAGTCACCTCGACCCTCGGAGAAGACTCAGTCCTTTCGGAACCGGCAATCCAAAAGATGGACAGGTTCAGGCTCAGGCTTGACCCAAGCTTCCCAATGAAGTTGGGCTGACCCATCCACGGGAAGAGGAGATAGGGGGGTCGTCTTTTCCTCTTCTACCAGAGGTGGGTCAAGATCACATCAGACAAATGGGTACTGGACATCATACGAGAAGACTTCAATTTGCACTTGTCCACATTAAATGCTATCTGCCCAGTTTTCCAGTCTCACAAGATTCTTTTGTGATTTAACAGCTTTGAAGAATTGTGTATTAACAACAAATTTGATCATCTCACTCATTATTCCCATCACTAGATCATTTACAAATATGTTAAAACAGTAGCAGTCCCAGCACAAATCCCTGGGGCAATCTGCTAATCACTTTTCCCTAATGATAAAACTGACCATTTAGCCCTACTCTCTGTTTTCTAACTTTTAAAAATTTCTTGATCCACAATAGAAATGTTCTTCCTATCCCATGACTTTTTAATTTCTTCAAGTGTCTTTCATGAGGGACTTTGTCAAATTCTTTTTGAATGTCCAGATACAATATATCAAATGGCTCACCTTTATCCTCATGTTTATACATACCTTCAAAAAAATATAGCAGATTAGTGAGGCAAGACTTCCCTTGGCTAAACCCATGTTGGGCTTGTCCCATTAAAGTATGAGTATTTATATATTCAGCAATTTTGTTCTTTATAATAGTTTCAATCAATTTTCTTGGCACGGACATCAGGCTTACCAATCTGTAGTTTCCTGGATCACCTCTGAAACCATTTCTAAAAACTGGCTTTACATTGGCCACCCTCCAATCTTTAGACTATAGCTAATTTTAATGATTATAGATTAATAATAATAGGCCTGTGATTTCATTTTTCAGTTCTTTCAGTATTCTGGGATGTATACTATCTTGTCCAGATGATTTGCTACTCTTTAGTTTGTCAGTTTGCCTTATTGCATCTTCCAGGTTTACAGAGATTTGTCTCATTTCCTCTGAATCATCATCTTTAAATATCACTTCTGGCATGGGTACCTGCCTTTACATCTTTCTCAGTAAAAACTGAAACAAAGAAATCATTTAATTTCTCTGCTTTGACATTGTCTTCTGTTGGTGCACCTTTTACCCCTTGATCAGCTAATGGTCCAACTGACTTCCTTGCTGGCTTTTGATACTGAATAAGTTTTTCTTCTTCAGCAAGCTTCTTTTCATATTCTGTCTTGTCCTTCCTTATCAATGCTGTGAAGACATATTTTCTAATAATACCCTTCAGTCTATTCCTTTCGACCCTCATATCATAACCTCTTGTTTGCTTATTGTGTATGATTTATATCTAAGAGGTATTTAAACAACTATATGATTTTCCCCCTCTCTCTTTTTTTTCTAGGATATCCATATTTCAGCCTTAGGTCTCATGTCATAGGGCTTAGGGTATATTTGAAAGTACAGTACCATTTTCAGTGTTTAAAGGCTTTGGCACCATACAAATATGCTGTGACAGTATCAATGGCAGTTATAAGAATTTAATGCTGATGCTATCATTAATGTTTATTCATGTCAGCTGCATGATTGCTAACATACAGGGTCAAAAAAACAGGAGGGTATGCTTTTTAACATACAGGGTCATTCATCAAAATGTGTTACGGCATTAACGCCATAACGCAAGCGATAATTGCAGTAGTGCATGGTGCGAATGCAAATTTTTGAAATGGGTGGTATTAATGAAAATTAGGGGCATCATCACACTGTGCAATAGCATGCATTATGCTATTGCATTGAGCTGTCTGATATGGCTGAAACTGCCTTAACACAAATTGCATTTTAGGGCTGAGAGAGAGAGAAAGGGAGATGGAGAGAACCTCTAGGGAGGCCTTCACAGTATTCAACTATTTATAACATTATAGGAGTGTCAGATAATAACTTGAGGTGAGGTTTTGGTGGTGGTTTAGGGTTTTGGGGCCAATTTTACATGCAGAGTGAAATGTGCGAAGAGCACTGTACACCTCGGTGAAGATTTGACGTCATTTGGAGTGAGGAAAGTCTCACAAAGATGAAATTTCTACAATGTTCTTTCGTCCTAGCTTGATGATTTTGTAGAAATCACAATCCAGTACCATCAAGCTAGGGCAAGAGAACATTGTAGAAATCTCATCTTTGTGAGACTTTCCTCACTCCAAATGACGTCAAATCTTCACTGAGGTTTACTGTGCTCTTCATACATCTCACTCTGCATGAAGTGGCCCCAAAACTCAAACCACCAACAAAACATCACCTCGAGTTATTAGCTGACCCTCCTATAGTGATATAATTCGTGATATAAATAGTTGAGTACCATTAAGGCCTTATAAGAGTCTTTCTTTCTCCCTCTCTCCCTCTCTCTCTCTCTCTCTCTCTCTCAAAATGCCTGTCTGGGTACTTCACAAAGTGAAAATCTCCCAGCTACAATAAATTTAACATGCATTGCAATAAAATATCTATACAAAGTACATAGTGCAGCAACTCTAAAATTATCATAGCCGCACCCCTTTCCTTATCACAGGCATTATTCATGCCAAATTTATAGCATTTTGATGAATCTAAGCCAAAGATTATTACACATTCAAGATGAGAGCTGACAAAGTATTCTCAGTTGTTTATCATAATGTCTGATGTATACTAATGTGTGATTTCACACATGAGCACTTTATTAGGCACTTTATTAGGCTCAAGTATCCCAACCTATCTCTGCTACGTCAGAGAATTTCAGATATGTGTTTCTCTTTAACAGGCATAGACCCCTGATAATGGAACAGAGCGGAGTTGGAAAAGTGTTCAGAGTATTGATACTTCATCTACAAATGTGAAACACAAAAACTGTCTAACCTACAGTATGTATGTCATTCTTTTTACATGATAAGTAAAACATTATAGTTTATATCTTCAAATCTATGACCAGCTGGATATGAAAGAAATTAATACTCAGCTGACAACTGAACTGTTGTTCTTTTGAATGCTAGATGAACATGTCTAGTCTATAGTATTGTTAAAAATGTATTAACTAGCTCAAATACCTATTGACTTGAAATGAAATGTACATTGTGAGCACAACACTGCTTCATGGTGACACAATCATATTTAATAATCTGCTGAAGGAACATTTTTTTTTCTCTGTGGTTTAGGAGTAAAAATTCTCCTTTTTATGAAGACATTTACTTTTTGATATTTCAAATTATTCAATTAAGTGAAAGCTAAAAATGTAAATTATGGTAGAATTACTTTTACAGAATGTGATTGTATGGTGCTATTTGTTTCTTAAAGAGATGCATGCTTTTTTCTGTATCCCTTTACTGAGTAGGAAACAAAATCATTGAACAATAAGAAAATGAAGCCATGCAGTGTGAGTCTGAGAAGTGGGAATGCAGCAGAGGTGAAAATATGAGAATGTTGCATTTACATTCTGCTTCTAGATTCATTGCTTAGTAACAGATTTTGAATAGACTTTGAAATACTTTATACACTCTAAGGAGAAGAGAAAATCTGAGACCTGTCAAAAATAGTTACAGTTCAGCAAATAATGGAAATGTTGAGATGAGGGTGTATGAAGCATTTTATCATTTTAAATGACTGTGATGGATTTCATTGTCAAGAGTCAATAGATTGTAGGAAATGTACTGTACAGACTTCCCCTGCTTTTGAAGACCATACATAAGCAACCATGGTTGACTTTGCAGTATTATTTATGCCACAGTTTGTAATATTGCAATTGCTGTGTAAAGCTTTTATTATTCCCTTCCCACTTTTGCTCTAAGTATGGAAGAAATATAGGGGGAAAAAACGCCTCCACAGTAGACAACCCTACTTCCAAGACTTTTACACCATGTTTGATGTCAGTCTTACAGCCTCAAATAAGGATCACATTAAATCCCAAGCATGTTCTGCGGAAGAAAATTAAAACTCATTCATCTCCAAAAGTAGAGATTAACTATTCTTCTCAGCCACAAAATAAAAACAAGTAGTCACCGACTGAAAGTTTGACTAAGAATACTCTGAACGGTTTCTAGCATCTTCTGGCTAGGTCAGGCCAACTAGCACTTCTAAGTAATTTATAAAGTGGTATACTCTGAGGTATTGCACAATCTCATTATCATTAGTTTTTGCATATTTAACTACAGTTTTTAATTAGATGGTATTTTATTATTCATGCACATAATTTGACTCCAACTCGAGCAGCTCTCCTGTAAAGGAAATTCATTTGAATCAAAAGTTTGTTCTTTGTGGTTTTTAAATGGCAAGTGGTGCAAGTCTGCCATCTATAATGGCTTTCTTTTAATTTAGCTAATAGCTATCATGTTATGTACCTTTTATAAATTTGTTAAAGTCACAGCGTTGGGAGTTGTCTCTCTATGAGGTAACTGTAAGTAGTTTGCTGTGTTTGGCTTTCACATACAAACTGTTTGCTCAGGCTCCTTGATGTATTATTAAAATTGGTAATGGACTCCTGGGACGTCATCTAGTTATATGCCTTCATTTGCAGAATAAACCATGCGTTGTTTTCATCTGTACTCATGATTGTTAATGGCACTGATGATGAGAGGGGTGTTTTTTTTCCCTACTGCCTTTATCAGCAGTGCTTTATTATGCAGGCAAAATAGCCAAGCTGCTGATTTTGTTTAAGGTTTTCAATTAGTCATTTGACTGAACACATCTGTTACTGGCAGACTTCCAGGCTTGGACTGGAACTATTACTAGTTTACACCTGCTGAACCATGGCCATAAGCTGTTAATGGGAATACGCCTAAATTGGCCTTTTAGTTATGGCTGGAAAGTTTTAATGTTGCACTATTTTACTGTGGTGTCAGGAAGGTATGAACTTTTTTTTGCTTCATGGCTTTGAAATGGATACAATACTGTTCACCCAAGCAACATGCTCTAGGCTGTCTTATTAATATCAATTTCTTATTTGATAATGCGTTTCGATTATATGGCAGGTAAGACTAAATTGCACTACTGAAGATGTTTATTGATAACCCACTTTTTCATAAAATTTTAAGGTGTTTTTGTAATTTAAGAATTAGAGCCCTACTAAATTAAAACTCAGTTGAAATTACTATTAAACAATCTAGAATTATGATTAATTTTAGATGTGCTAATGGTTTTAAAATGCATCTTATTTGTTAAATTTTTATAAGAAGTATAACTAAAATATTCTGATATTGTATTTTAGTTTTTGTAATTTATTTTGTATTTTTAAAGTGTGATTATACACACTTGAGAGCAATTTTTAAATAGCCTGCATAAGGGAAAAAAACAATATGCAAAAGCATACTAACAGATTAACATACATTAAGTAGCACACAATGTCCCATGTTAATGACAGACATATGAGTTTTGTGTTAATTTAGTAGGTTTAAAGTTAGCATATTAACACTAGGGATGTGAATCGTTTTTCAACGATTAAAATTATCGTCCGATAATGTTTATATCGTCTTAAATCGTTATAGAACACGATACAATAGAAATTCTAACGATTTATCGTTAAAAATCATTAAATCGTGTTAGTGCGCACTAACTCGAGTTAGTGCGCACTAACTCCCCGTTAGTACGCACTAACTTGAGTTAGTGCGCACTAACAGAAAATGATACAAATAAACACTTTCCAGGTCACTGAAGGTCAGTTAGGAATGAATATGTGTTCCTATTGGCTGGCTGCCCTCTTATCTATTGATGTTACCAAGGTTACCACTGAGGTGATGGTTGGGGGGATGGGAAATGGAACTGGAAACTAACGAACACCAACAGAAAAAGAAACAAAGTGTTCACACTTCCCAGGTCAGTAAAGGTCACTTAGGAATGAATATGTATGTATGTATTCCTATTGGCTGGCTGTGCTCTTATCTATTGATGTTACCAATATGGTTGGGGGGATGTGAAATGGAAACAGTTGGAAGCTTGACAAAAAAAGTAATGTAATGATCAGCACTCACGTGACTAGAACTTGTTTGTTTATTATTTTTGTTAGCAGGCACCTGAAATGCTAGTGCATGTTGAATTTGCCAATCACTGTGCATTTTAGAAAGGTGGTCCTGGCTGGAACTGTACACAGTTCAAATATATGTAATTGATTGTTGGTAAGTGTATTTTTTAAGTAGCCACACTGGCACCAGTATGTTTACTTTTCCTCCTACTTAACTCACTAGCTCAGCTTTGTAAGAAGGGCTTCTCTGCTTGTGTGTTGTTTTTGTTTGGTGTGAGGAGAGCAGAAACATCAGATCTTTATTCAATCTACTACAGTCATCTCTTACAGTGCCCTATCCCTATTAATACCAGGAGTGTTGTGATCTTCCTGCACACAGTGCCCTAACCCTGATACCAGTCTGAGACAGCTCCCTCCCTGCATTACTAGTGAGAGGCTGGCTTCACAGACAGGGGGGAGCTGCCTGACCCTCACTCCTGACTTTCCCCATGTCCCAGCTAGTGAATGGTGTGTGGGTGAGGGGGGGGGGGGGAGGATGGTGAAGTCTGAGACAGCTCCCTCCCTGCATTACTAGTGAGAGGCTGGCTTCACAGACAGGGGGGAGCTGCCTGACCCTCACTCCTGACTTCCCCCATGTCCCAGCTAGTGAATGGTGTGTGGGTGAGGGGGGGGGGAGGATGGTGAAGTCTGAGACAGCTCCCTCCCTGCATTACTAGTGAGAGGCTGGCTTCACAGACAGGGGGGAGCTGCCTGACCCTCACTCCTGACTTCCCCCATGTCCCAGCTAGTGAATGGTGTGTGGGTGAGGGGGGGGGGGAGGATGGTGAAGTCTGAGACAGCTCCCTCCCTGCATTACTAGTGAGAGGCTGGCTTCGCAGACAGGGGGGAGCTGCCTGACCCTCACTCCTGACTTCCCCCATGTCCCAGCTAGTGAATGGTGTGTGGGTGAGGGGGGGGGGGAGGATGGTGAAGTCTGAGACAGCTCCCTCCCTGCATTACTAGTGAGAGGCTGGCTTCACAGACAGGGGGGAGCTGCCTGACCCTCACTCCTGACTTCCCCCATGTCCCAGCTAGTGAATGGTGTGTGGGTGAGGGGGGGGGGGGGATGGTGAAGTCTGAGACAGCCCCCTCCCTGCATTACTAGTGAGAGGCTGGCTTCACAGACAGGGGGGAGCTGCCTGACCCTCACTCCTGACTTCCCCCATGTCCCAGCTAGTGAATGGTGTGTGGGTGAGGGGGGGGGAGGATGGTGAAGTCTGAGACAGCTCCCTCCCTGCATTACTAGTGAGAGGCTGGCTTCACAGACAGGGGGGAGCTGCCTGTCCCTCACTCCTGAGTTCCCCCATGTCCCAGCTAGTGAATGGTGTGTGGGTGAGGGGGGGGGGTGGATGGTGAAGTCTGAGACAGCTCCCTCCCTGCATTACTAGTGAGAGGCTGGCTTCACAGACAGGGGGGAGCTGCCTGACCCTCACTCCTCCGGGGTATTGTGATCTTCCTGCACACAGTGCCCTATCCCTGATACCAGGGGTGTTGTGATCTTCCTGCATGCAGTGCCCTATCCCTATTAATACCAGGAGTGTTGTGATCTTCCTGCATGCAGTGCCCTATCCCTATTAATACCAGGAGTGTTGTGATCTTCCTGCATGCAGTGCCCTATCCCTGATATCGGGATGTGTGCAAGAAGATCACAACACCCCCGGTATCAGGAATAGGGCACTGTGTGCAGGAAGATCACAACACCCCCAGTATCAGGAATAGGGCACTGTGTGCAGGAAGATCACAACACCCCTGGTATTAGGGATAGGGCACTGTGTGCAGGAAGATCACAACACTCCTGGTATTAATAGGGATAGGGCACTGTGTGCAGGAAGATCACAATACCCCTGGTATCAGGGTTAGGGCACAAGTTCTAGTCACATTGACTGATCACATTACTTGTTTTGTCAAGCTACCAACTGTTTCCATTTCCCATCCCCCATATACTGTCAGTAGGAAACTTGGTAACATGAATAAATAAGAGGGCAGCCAATAGGAATACATATTCATTCCTAAACTGACCTTAACTGACCTGAAAAGTGTCAAATTGTATCATTTTCAGTTAGTGCGCACTAACTCCCAGTTAGTGCGCACTAATCGGAAAAAACAATTTTTAACGATTTTTTAACTAAAAAATCGTGCCTAAGACGATTTTCTTGCCCTGCCACACGATTTCTATCGTTAAGACGATATGGAAAACGATTCACATCCCTAATTAACACAGATGTTACTGCAAAAACTATACCTCTGTGAGTCATAGTTGTTGTTTGCATTAACAAGTCTGTTTTTACTTTTATGCATTTTAGCACGCAGTATCTGTCTATCTTCTAACAAGTAATATGTTGTTTTGTATAGTTTCCTATCTCAGTAGCTTGTGGGTTCATTTTTAGAAGCCCATGCACGTAACCCCCATTATGCACCGACGTGCCAGGCCTCGAAGAAGGGGCGGGCCGGATGGCGTAGCCATTTGACCCTGTCCCGGGGAAGCGCGCACCGGCTGACGCGTGGAGATTACTTCTGCTCCCAAGGTGCAGTAAGTAATCTAACAAAAAATAAAGTAGGTAGCTAGGAAGGGGTTAGGGGTCGGGGTGGAAGGTTAGGTAGGGGGTAGAGAAGGTCCCTCCCAATCTGCTCCTTAATTGGAGAGGACTGGAAGGGAACTGGGGAAGCTCTACTCCAGTCGCTGCGCGTGGCCTTTTAAAATCCCCCCCCCCCCCCGCCCTCGTGCATGGAGGAGGCCATCTGCCCGAACATGCATACGCGGATATTGTATTTTATAACACGCATGCGCCAATGCGCGCATTATAAAGTAGGTGCATCCATGTGCGCGTGCCAGGAACCACACTCACATGGACGCATGCACGCGGCTCTTAAAATTGACCCCATAGGTTGTGTATTCAAATTACTGAGCATTAAAAAGGGCTGTTAACACTGGTAAACTAGATTGCACTATTAATTTATGTTAATGCTGGGAAAAGCATTAGTACTTTTTAGTTCATTGGCCTCAAAGTAGGCAATTTTAGCACATACACATTGGGGCAGATTTTTAAAACAATGCGCGCAGGGTACATTTGTGCGCGCTACCTGGCGCGCACAAATGTACACCCGATTTTATAACATGCACGCGCTGCCGCGAGCATGTTATAAAATCCTGGGTCTGCGCATGCAAAGGGATGCACACTTGTGCACCTTGCGCGTGCCGAGCCCTAGGGGAGCCCCGATGGCTTTCCCTGTTCCCTCCAAGGCCGCTCCAAAATCGGAGCGGCCTTGGAGGGAACTTTCTTTTCGCACCCCCCCCACCTGCCCCTCCCTTCCCCTATCTAAATGCCCCCAGCCCTACCTAAATCCCCCCCCCCCCCCCACCTTTGTTATCATCTTTACGCCTGCCTGATGCAGGTGTAACTTGCATGCGCCGGCCCGCTGCCGGCGCACCATCCTCCAGGCACGGCCGCTGTGCCGGAGGACTCGGGACTGCCCCTGGACTGCCTCCACGCCCCCTTTCCCGCCCCTTTTCCAAAGCCCTGGGACATACGCGCGTCCCGAGGCTTGCTCGGTGCGTGCAGGGCAGGTTTTCGGGGTTACACGCGTAACTCTTTGAAAATCTACCCCATTACATACAAAATAAGGTGGCATAGCTTAAATTTATCTGCTAGTGCTGATATTCAGGGCTAGCTGGCTAAAAGCCAAGGCTGGTGGGAAAAATTGCTCTCCTAAAATTAGCTGGATAATAAAAAGAAAAGAAAACACCACCAAGGGAAGAGCAACTGCTGATTCCCCTTCCTTACCTCACTCCCCCCCCCCCAAAAAAAAAATTAAATAAATAAATAAAGTACAATAGTAACCTGGATAAATGGAGTACCCCTGCCAAAATATACAATATTTATAGGCTCAGGCAGCCGGGCACTGATGCCCACATCCCTGACATATTCAATAATGTGGCAAGGATAAGCTCCGCTGATCCCTCCTGTGCTGATTGCATCCTTCTCCATCCCCTCTCTTAAAAAATTATGCACCAAGACCATCAACCCCCAAAAGTATCCCCCAATTTAAAGGGGGGCACTTAATCTTAATTCATTTACTTCTCTCAGGTGATTGAAGACTGATGATTGGGTCTTCACTGACAGCTGTGTGCAGTGAGGAAATACATTTTAAGTGCTGTTAACTGTTAGAGCCAATAGCACTTAGAGGCGATTTTAAAACGAGCACATATGCACCCATACATGTGCATATCGGCACGCGAGCGAAGATACACTGGAATTTTAAATTGTGCATGCATACACTTTAAAATACACAAGCTGTACATATGTATGCTCTTCATTTTAAGAAGTTACTCTAGAAAAGCTAGCATGCGTGCCTTCCGCAGGACTTTCTCGGATTTTACGTGCGTACATAAGCAGATTTTAAAACATGCTCACGGCAAGGGACATTCCCAGTTTTTCAATTAGTCCACCGGTTTATCCAGTTAATGTCAATATTTTTCCAGACCCCTTTGGTTCTAATAGAAACATAGAAACATAGAAATGACGGCAGAAGAAGACCAATCGGCCCATCCAGTCTGCCCAGCAAGCTTCACACTTCTTTCCTTCCATACTTATCTGTTTCTCTTGGCTCTTAGCAACCCTTGGTTCTATTTCCCTTTCACCCCCACCATTAATGCAGAGAGCAGTGATGGAGCTGCATCCAAGTGAAATATCAAGCTTGATTAGTTAGGGGTAGTAACCGCCGCAACAAGCAAGCTACACCCATACTTATTTGTTTACCCAGACTATGTTATTCAGCCCTTATTGGTTGTTTTTCTTCTCCCCTGCCGTTGAAGCAGAGAGCTATGCTGGATATGCATTGAAAGTGAAGTTTGCATTGAAAGCCACATTAACTATCAACAAATATTGAATAAGCCTAATAATTGGTAATACCTATAGCCTATGAACTCTCCATTAATTTTACATACTCTTACCCATCCATGTTTTTTTGTTTGTTTTTTGGGTTTTTTTTAATTTGGAGATGGCAGCCCTCCATCCTTCCGCTCCGTGAAGGTGGAACACTGGCATCCCGCTCCATGAATGCCTCTGTGGCTACTGCCACTCCGTGCAGTGTTTTGCTGCCTCCTCTTTATACACGTCCTCTAGACATGATGGATCCACAATGTTTATCCCACGCCCCTTTGAAGTCCTTCACAGTTTTGGACTTCACTTCCTCCAGAAGGGCATTCCAGGCATCCACCACTCTCTCTGTGAAGAAATACTTCCTGACATTGGTTCTTAGTCTTCCTCCCTGGAGCTTCAAATCGTGACCCCTGGTTCTGCTGATTTTTTTATGACGGAAAAAGTTTGTCATTGTTTTTGGATCGTTAAAGTTTTTCAAGTATCTGAAGGTCTGAATCATATCACCCCTGCTCCTCCTTTCCTCCAGGGTGTACATATTCAGATTCTTCAATCTCTCCTCGTATGACATCCGATGAAGACCCTCCACCTTTCTGGTTGCCCTTCTCTGTACCGCTTACATCTTGTCTCTATCTCTTTGTAGATACGGTCTCCAGAACTGAACACAGTACTCCAGGTGAGGCCTCACCAAGGACCTGTACAAGAGAATAATCACTTCCCTTTTCTTACTCGATATTCCTCTCTCTATGCAGCCCAGCATTCTTCATCCTGCATACTCACCAGTTGATCTGGACTCCTCATCCTCTACTACGAGCCCTAAAACCCAAGATCTGCAGAGTTGCTCCACATCAGGAGCAGCAGTCAAGTTATGCAGATATCTAGTGTATGTGTGCTGCAGTTTCCTGTTTTAAAATACGAAGTTATGCATGTAAGTGCTGGACCCTCCCCAGAACATCTAGCCTTGCCCTTTTCCCTCCACTTATATTTCACTTGCACAAGGTTACATATTTATGTATTTCTTGGCTTTTTAAAATCTGCATTGCTCGTGCGAGGCCCACACATGTGCGTATGTGGGCATTTTTACATGAGCTCTGCTTTGCTTTTAAATTTCATCTCTTAGAGGTGAATTTTAAATGCCTGGCAAATGCTAAAACTGGGAGATACACATAGACACACACACACGTCAGGCCCTCGTGCACCGAGCAGATTTTAAAACCTGCCCGAATATATGCATATCTCCCACTGCGCGCACAAATGAAAACTTTTTTAAAACAGAGCAGCGAGTGGGCGTGGTCTGAGTGGTGCATGGGCATTCCTGAATTTCACTTTGAAATTAGCATGCACAGAGGAGCGGGATCCCCTGCCGCAAAACTACATCTTCTATTGATGACATGTAAATAATAACATTAAAGGATATTGGCAGATTGACAGGGTTTTAAGGGTCAAGGCTAAGAGTGGAAAAGGGAGGCAATTAAACTAGGGGGGGGGGGGGGGTTGGAAGTCCTATTCCTTACTTGGGCAAACTGGGAAAACTGATAAGAAAATGCCATACTGGGTCAGACCAAGGGTCCATCAAGCCCAGCATCCTGTTTCCAACAGAGGCCAATCCAGGCCATAAGAACCTGGCAAGTATCCAAAAACTAAGTCTATTCCATGTAACCATTGCTAATGGCAGTGGCTATTCTCTAAGTGAACTTAATAGCAGGTAATGGACTTCACCTCCAAGAACTTATCCAATCCTTTTTTAAACACAGCTATACTAACTGCAGTAACCACATTCTCTGGCAACAAATTCCAGAGTTTAATTGTGCGTTGAGTGAAAAAGAACTTTCTCCGATTAGTTTTAAATGTGCCCCATGCTAACTTCATGGAGTGCCCTCTAGTATTTCTTTTATCTGAAAGAGATAATGGCAGTGTCTTTTAAAATCCCCCCACTTGTGCAAAAGAAGCGGCATTTGCATGCATAGGCACACATCTACTTAAAACTGAGCACACCTGCACGTGTTCAGTCTGTTTTATCACACGTGCGCCTATACACGTGTCTGTTCTAAAATGGCCACACCCCTGGGCGTGGGCAGACAAACGCGCACACACATATGTGCGTGCGGGCATGTTTAATCGTTACCGTCCCTGTGTTTAGCAGAGAAGGAGGAGATAAAAGCCTCTCCTGCCACTTTAAATTGGAAACATTTGGGGGGGGGGTCAGAGATGGAGGTGAGGGTTGGTGATTATGGCTCACAATTCTTTTAAGGTAGTGGTGGGGTGGTGCTGCTTAGTCTTGGGATACGTATGGGAAGGCGCCATTGGCCTGTGCTAAAATTATTGTACATTTTTGGTGGGCAGGAAAGGGAAAATAATCCGCTTCTCTGGAGCTATTTTTCTTTTTTTCAATATTCAGTAAAAGATGAATTTTAAGAGCCAGGCGCATGCCAAAATTTGGAGATGGGCACACATGTGGCAGATGTGTATCTCCACCCGATATTATAAGCTGCCCATATTATGCATAAGTCCCAATATGTGAACAACGCGCATCGGGGGAAAAAAGGGGCAGAAAATGGGCAAGGTGTGGGCCTCGAGAATTCCAGGGCGGGGCATAGCAAGAAGCTATGCGTCTGGGGGCGCACCCAGGTATATTTGAGCATAACATGACCTCTGCCACAGAGGAGGTGTAAGTCTCTATAAAACTATTTCCAAACATCTCGGGGGTGGGAGGGGGTCTGAGTTAAGTGACAGAAATGCAGACTAAAAAACCAGTGGGGTTTGGTGGACCAAGCTGAAGACTGGGCAGACTGGTGGATGAACTGGTGAAACTGGTCATGGCATGCAGGCACACCTGTTATACAACTTCCTCACTTGTGCAGCTCAAAGCCAATATTATGTGCACACTTGCAAAGTTAGGAGCACACACATGCGTATCAGGGTATTTTGCAACACGAGCACAGGATATAAAATTGCCACATGTCTGTACCCCCATATGCAGTAACACATGCATGTGTGTGCCCACGCACCCATTTGAAAGTTACCATCTATGCCTGTGAATGGCAAAGTTACATGGATAATGTCATCTGGGGAACTGTAACCGAGTATATTCAGTGGGAAATTTCTCCCACCAAATATATCAGCTAACGTCACCTGGTTAACGTTAACCACGTTATATGCAGCTTGCTGGATTATTCAGTCTAGACTTTTAAATGTACATGCACTGTGTTCCTTCCCTTACAACAGGAATATCTTTTTTATTATAATTGAAAGGATCTTTGCTGATGTTAACCTGTTCATAATTTTAACTGTGTTTGAGGAAGATGATGTTTCAGTTAGGCTATTTTAACTGATAAATACCTATTTACCCAAGTAAATACTATAAAAATTGCCCAAAGTTCACTGGTAAGATTAACCCTCTGTGTAAAAAGACGGTTATAAACTCCGCCCTTACTCTTGAAAGTCCTAATAAAGAGAGGTCAGCAAACAAGTGGCAAGTGAAAGCTTTTATTGGTCTCATGTAGTACAGATCTAACTGGTAAAAGCATGGCAACCCACTCCTTTTTTACTGCATTTCTCCAATAAACTGAAATGAGAATAATGCTAGGAAGCTGGTCCCAAATATATTAAGTAATCCAATAAAAGGATACTTCCTATAGCTTGTTTGTTGACATTTTATTTCTAAGTGTCCAAGTGGACTAACCCAGCAAGCACACTGCTTTCTTATTGTTCTAAATTTTAAAACTCAAATTCTTAGATTCCAAAGATGGCTTGTGTTTTTGCTATTCAAGTCATTATTTATGCTGACACTTTGGAATAATCCATTCAACGGTAAATGCTATCTGCACTAAACTAATCTCTGTAGGACAAGTAGCTGCACTTGCTGAGGCAGTAGCCAGGTCATGGTGAGTGACAGCAACCAAAGTTTGAGTATCGGAGTTCAAGGAAGGTTTATGGAAGCAGCAGTGTTTGATCCAAGTAATACATCAGAGACTAAAATGAAAACAAACATTTTGCTCATTGTATGAAAGCAAAGGTTATTGGAATATGTATTGAAACAGTATTTTCCTCATCATTCAGTCAGACCAATCCAGATGAATGGATTATGCCCACTGACCAATAGATGGAGACAGAGAGTAACAGGCTCTTTTACATCTCCCCTTATAAGCATCCATGTTGACCTCCAGATTGTAGATAGTTCATGATCCTTTCCTTCAGCAGTAGATTGTAGATAGTTCATGATCCTTTCCTTCAGCAGTCTCCATTAATTTTCTGACTAACGACATGAGGTTAACCGGCTTGTAGTTTCCATCTTCCTCTTTGCTACCACCCTCGTGAAACGGGACCACAACCACTCTTTTCCAGTCTTGCGGCACCACTCCTGTTTCCAAGGATCTATTGAATATGTCTTTCAGCAGACTCACCAACACTGATAGCTCTTAGTATCCTGGGATATACTCCATCAGACCCCATGGTCCACTTTCAGTTTTCCTAGCTCTTCCCATATCTTCTCTACTGTAAATTGTGTCTACCTTATGCCCATCCATGCTCTTGTCAACCAGTAGCAGTCCTTCTCCAGGGTCTTCTTAATTTTCTGACTAACGACATGAAGTTAACCGGCTTGTAGTTTCCATCTTCCTCTTTGCTACCACCCTCGTGAAACGGGACCACAACCACTCTTTTCCAGTCTTGCGGCACCACTCCTGTTTCCAAGGATCTATTGAATATGTCTTTCAGCAGACTCACCAACACTGATAGCTCTTAGTATCCTGGGATATACTCCATCAGACCCCATGGTCCACTTTCAGTTTTCCTAGCTCTTCCCATATCTTCTCTACTGTAAATTGTGTCTACCTTATGCCCATCCATGCTCTTGTCAACCAGTAGCAGTCCTTCTCCAGGGTCTTCTTTAGTGAACATCAAACTGAATTATTTGTTTAATATTTCTGCTATTTCATCATCTTTCTCAACATAACGACTCCTTTCAATTTTACTATACCACCTTAGGTCTTCCTCCTTTTACTAGTATATCTGAAAAATGTTTTGTCATCTCACTTTCCCTCTTTAGCAATTCTTTCTTCCTCTTGACCTTTTGCTTTCCTGATTTATTTCTTCATCTCCTTCAGCTTTACCAGGTATTCTTCCCTGTATTCTTCCTTTTGGGATCCTTTGTACTTCATGAATGCTGTTCATTTTGCCGTTATGATTTTAACCAACTCTTTTGAGAACCAGATTGGTTTATTTTTCTTTTTGTTTACTTTTCTTACATAAAAAATTGTTGCCTTAAAATAGCTTCTTTTAATTTGGCCCACTATTCTTCCATTTCACCCGTCATTTTCCAGTTTTCTAGTAGGGATGTGCATTCATTTCAAATGAAATTAAAAAATGCGATGAATAAGCGCAATTTGTTGCATTCATTTGAAAAGAATGCATTGAGCCTAAATTGAGGCCCAAGGCCAAGGCCCAAAGCAGGGGCCACGGCCTATGCCCTAGCACTACGCCAGTGCCACAGCCTAAGCCTAGGCCAGCAGCTGGGGCTTTGCCTAGAGCATAGGCCAAGGCCCAAAGTAGGAGCCATGTCCTTCTCCTGAGTGTGACACTGGGGACTTGTCCTAGACCCATCTGACACTGGGGCCTTGGCCAAGACATGAAAAATGGCTTACCTGCTCTGTCGGGTATTCAGTGGTATGGTCAAGCCTCATCTTGGACCCAGATCCAATGCTGCAATCCAACCCAAAGGCCAGGTCCAGACAACTGAGTTTCAGCCTAGGCCAGAGCCTGGAACAAGGCCCACCACTGCAACTCAGCCCAGAAGCTGGGTCCCTATAACGGGACCTCAGCCCAGACCCAGGCTTCATGCTGTGTCTCGACCAGAGGACAAGTCCCAATGCCTGGGCTTCAGCCTAGGCCAAAGCCTTGACCTAAGCCTAATGCTATTATATGACACAGAGGCCAGGGCCCAATGGCTGGGCGTTAGCTTAGGCTGAAGCCTGGAGTGAGGCTCAATGCCATGACCAGGCCCAGATACCATGCCCCAACACTGGGGCCTTGGCCCAGACTCAGGCCCGATGCCATGACCCAGCCTGGAGGCTGGATTCTGATGCTGGATCATCAGCCCGGACCCAAGCTGGGGCCTTGTCTGAAAGCCAGGACCCAAGCTGGGGCCTTGTCTGAAAGCCAGGTCCCACACCTGGGTTTCAACATTGCCCAAGACTTCAGCTGCTCCCTCATAATACTCTTCTTCTTTTCTGACACTGTCCACTGGGGTCATGCTGGAGTTAATTAATTCTGGCATATTCTTCCCAGTGGATGGCACCATTTTGATGTACAGCAATGTGTATAGCATTGCATACATCAAAAAGGCACTGTCTAATATGGTGAATACCCCAGAGTTAATTAACTCTGGCGATAGCCCAGTTGATGGCATGATTTGGCTTTTTAGTAAAGAAGCTCACAGGCCTGGACTCCAAGGCCTGGGCCAAGGCCCAGATGTTGGGACCCAGAATCCTGGCCAAGGCCTCAGACCAAGCCTTTAGGTTGGGTCACAGCATTGGGCCTCAGTCCTGGCCAAGGCCCCAGCATTGGGACCTGGCTTCTGGGTTGGGTCATGACATCAGGCCTGGGCTCAGGCTCCATCCTAAACCAAGGCCCAAGTCTTGGGATCCAGCCTTCGGGTCAGGTCACAGCATTGGACCTGGCTCCAGACCATGGCCCCATGTTGGGACCCGGCCTCCGGATGGTGGCATCGGGCCTGTATCAGAGCTGAGGCCAAGGTATTGGGACCCAGCCTCCATGTCAAATCACAGCTTCGGGTCTGAGCTCTGACTCAGGCCTAGGCCTAGGCTTCATGACTAGGCCTCCCAGTCAGGTCGTGACATGGGGCCTGGGTCTGGGCCAAAGTCCCGGCATAGGGTTATGACCTCTGGGCCAAAACATGGCATCCGGCTTCGGTATGGGATCCGGCCTAGTCCGAGGCATCAGCCTTGAGTAGGCCGAGGACACAGCAACCTACCATGGCCTCAGCCTATGGAGGTCTGAGGCTTCGACATAATCCCAGCCGGCGGATCCCCACCGAACTAGTAAGTGGAGTAATCCTGGCCCTGGCATTTTTTCAGGAGGGTGCAAGGGAGGCTTTGTTTATTTTTTTAGCCTTTTTTTTTTTTTTTGCTTGAGTGACTCTTTTTAGGATGGAAAAGTTGAGGTCAGTCATTCTGGCAGGAAAGCAAGGGGAACTTCTGAACTAGTTGGACATTATGAGGCTTATCTTCATATCCCAATTAGGAAAGATCATAAGCAGTTCCTTTGTTTTGCGGTACTAAGGGAGCACTTCCAGTTTCAAGTCCTTTCTTTTGGTTTAGCCATGGGCACCTCAAACCATTTCCAAGGTAATGGTGGTTGTGGCAGCAGCGCTGTGAAGAGAGGGAATTTTGATATATCCTTATCTGGATGTTTGGCTGAAAGGGAAAAAGTCAGAACAAGAAAATTCTGGCCACCAACAGGGTGGTTTAGATATTGGATAGTCAAGTTTTCTAAAAACAATTTGATTACTTCTCAGATTATGGAGTATCTAGGACAAGGGTGGCAAACTCCAGTACTTGGTTTCCAGGATATCCACAATGAATATGCGTGAGAGATATTTATATGCACTGCCTCCATTGAATGCAAATGTATCTCATGCATGTTCACTGTGGATATGCTGAAAACTAGATCTGTTTGTGGTTCTCGAGGACAGAGTTGGCCACCCCTTACCTAGGAGCTCTAATAGACACAGAAGTAGGTCATGTCCATCTGACGGAACAAAGAGTATAAAGCTGTGCCAGCAAGTTCAGTCATTGCTGTCGGTCAGGCTTCCCATCACGTGAAGGTTTCTTCAGCTTCTTGGTTCCATGGTTTCAAAGTCATGGAACTGAGTGAGAGCTCACATGAGGTCCCAGCAGAAGGCTCTGATATCCAGGTGGGATCCTCAGTCTCACAATTACGCCATTTATCTCCTGGTGCTGAGAGGAGTGCCTTGTGGTGGTAGCTGGAGGTAAGTAGAGATCTCAAGCCCCCTGTCTGGGTGACAGAGACAGATGTAAGACTAATGGGATGAGGGGCTTATTGCTGGCAGATGGTGCTGTTTTCATATGGGAAGTTTACTATATTATAATTCAGTTTACTAATGGTTTTCTTAGGCCTAAACCCACACCCAACATTCATTACAGAAGGCCTAATAAGGATTCCAAGTACCGTTTTCTGATTAGCACCACAGCAGTGCATGTAAATATAATATACATGTTGTAAGGAATTTTTTTTTATCTAAAAAAAACTGAATGCCCTTTTTCATATGAAATCTATTTTTAGGAAAGGACCTAAGATGAAGCTGGGGAAGGGGAGGAACTAGGTTTGCCAACTGGCTTCAGCTTTTCAGGACACATTGATCCAGTCCTGGATTTACTCAACTGCATGTAGGTGCTTATAATTTTGCTTTACTTAGGGAATGCAATAAGGAAAACAGAATAAATACCAGCATGCAATGGGGTAAAACCAGGACTGGATCAACCTGTCCTGAAAGTCTGGAGACAGTTGGCAACCCTAGGATGAACTACCATAGGATGGTATTGGGGAGAGTGGAGGAAAGGACCTAGGATTTTTCATTTGGGATTAAAGAATTATAATTTAAATGAAATCAAAGAAAGCTAATTACCATTTTGTGTTGCCTTTTTCATTTGCAAATACAGTACTCTAATCTCTTTCCAGATGTGTGCCACAGACACACCACCAGAAGCATCTCACTCTTTGGCCTTCAATTTCACTTATTGGGATGATAAATCTCACTCTTTGGGATGGAGGGGAGGAGGGAGAAGGAAAGTTAAGTGATTATACGGGTGGGATGGGGGGAGTGATGTGCATTTACTGAATCCTTTGCTTTGAATATCACCACACTCCACGGATGCCAGTCCACAATCTCCTGAGCCTTTAACAGGGATAACTTGAATAGGTAACATCACCACTGCCCATGGTCTAGACTTGTACAGGTTTAAGGCCAGCAAAGTCTGTTTACTTTTGGCATATAATAATCCTCATTCCTCTCAGCCCCTTAAATGTTCAGGCATGCCTAGCTGGGTAGAAGGCTAGAAGCCTGTTTAGATAATTGTTCTTCAGCAGTCTGAGAGATTAACCCAATCATAAGGTAGCTGCATTAACCTCAGAGACAGAGGGAGAAACAGTAGAGATGGGGCAAACAGTGTATGAAGAGACAGGATATAAACAGGGTACATTTTAAAGGAACATTTAAATGTAGCGTACTATCACAGCAAGTTTCAAAACCCAATTTACTCATGTTAAGTGCACTTAAAGTGGGTAAACCCATTGACAATTCAATAGCATAGTCTAGCAATTTTCAAAGATTTTTAAAAACACTCTGGTGGTCTGCCCCCCCTCAAGAAACCTTAAGAAAGTGACTCTGGTGGTCACCCCGGGGCTGTAGGCCAGTTGGTGCCATTTTGAAAGATAGCATGAACCGACCTGGAGCCTAGGGGGAGCTCTGGGCCACCACTGGACCACAAGTGTAATTTTCTTTAGGTAGTGGGGGGTCCAAGAGATCAGGGGCAGGTCACTAGACCACCAGGATGTCTCTTTAATGTTAGGGGGAGTGAGGGGGCCACTAGACCACCAATGACCACTGGGGGGGTAAGGGAGCTGCTTCCAGGTAGGTGGGGGTGTTTGGATCAGTCAGTATTGGTTAGGGGGATTGACTTTTTTTTTTTATTTTTTTAAAGAGGGTTTTGAGAAGGGGGCCATGGCCTCATGATTATAATAGCTATTTTTTAAACTTTTTCCCATGCTGCGTGGTGGTGGTGGGAATCTTCCAGTCCCTCAGGAGTCAACGTGACACACTGGCAGCGGATGCATCTGGGATATGTGTTCCTTTAAATTTGATGCATGGGGGCATTGGGATGCATATTCAGCCAGCCACATTATTTTATTTGCATTGGTTGCCCATGGATAAGCTGCTAATGTATGCATTTTAAGGAAAGTGGGTGGGATGGGGGCAGTGATATGCAACTAAGAGGCAATATTTTAGGCCAAAGATTGACCAATATCGCCATGAAATTTGATTATTGTACAATAAACAACATTTTTCTTGTGATAAATGCTGTTTTTCATGTGTTAAATGTGTGCAATGCCATGGGCTAAAAATCGCTTTTTTAAAAATTGTCCCCCCTTGGAAGTTCCAATAATGAGAGTGACTGTGCTCAGGACCTGAACTGAGGAGGACTGGAGGGGAAACACCTTCTCCTTGTTCACAAAAATAATAATTCTGTTATATTCCACAAGAGATGGCAATTATCTATTCTGGATTTCCAAGCTGAAGGCAGGAAGTACCCCATGCAGCTTGGAAACCCAAGCCTTGCAGCTGGGTAGATGCTGACTGGTGCGATATAAGCTCATGTGTCTTAAGTGGACTCTGCAAGCGTGGCTTTGGCCTAGAATCTGTGAGTTCCAAGAGAATTACTGCAGGGGATGGAGACGCAGGAGCAATTTCAGAAAAAAGTAAGACAATGTATTTTTGTTCAGGGAGGAAAGAGCAGGGAAGTAATCCAAGTTTGTGGAGGAGAAGGAACAATCATAAATTGAGAGGTGAATTGAACCTATCAATGAAGGAGGGAGAGGTAAACCAAGCCTGCAGAGTAGGGGAGCTGGCTATGGAGGGGTTGAGGAGAAATCTGCAGGGGAGTTGAGGTTTGGGAAGATGAACTTGGAGGGAAACACAAGAGGTTTAAATATAAATCAGATGGAATCACTGTTTAACATCCAAAGTTCAATGTATTAAAACCAATTATTAAAGAAACTCTTTTTAATACAAAAAACCCCCCCATGTAATGTAAACTAATAACAATCCTATTTTCCTTCCAATTACATGTTCTAGTAACCTCAAAGCTGGCTCTGCTATTCTCAAGAATTCTCTCAGTTAAATATATTTTTTCTATACATTCACTTTCTGACCATTAAAGTGTTTACTCAGTTAATACTACTCTCCTATTATTCTTTTAAGAACTGAGTCGTTATGGATTTTTAAAAAAATGTTTCAGGTGTGTGAAAGTCGAATTTCCTTCCGGTGTCTTACGAAAGTAAAAAATGAACGTTTGTCTCTGTTTTCTCTCCGCTCTCTTGTATTATTTAACTTTATTTCGCATTGCTAAGCTCAGGCCTGGCTTTTGTGCAGTGCTGTTGTACATGTTGCACTTATCTGTGATCACCAAATTCTCTCTTCTTAGTGACTGAAGTTCTGCGTTGTGCAGCTTTTATCATTCTCTTCTCCTTCCAACCCTACTAACTTATTCTTTAAGTAAATAAACAAGAGAAACTAATTCCCTTTCACCATCCTTGGGATAGCTCCCGCCAACAAAATCAGTAGTAGTGTTGTACCCTCCTTGTCAGTGTCCTTGATGACTTGGTGAAACTGTTTCAGTGCTAACTGGAGATAGTAAATCATAATTAATGGACCCTAGACTAGGAAAAAGAACAGTTTCATTGTTACATTCACTTTCTCTGTCACTCTTTTCCTAATATTTTCCTCTTAAACAGAAGATCCTTTTGAGTTTAATACAAGTGTGATGCCTTGTAACTATTGACTCTTTACTTCCAGTCTGACTCTACACACTTAACTGACAGAAGAGCACTCTAGGCTATAATCTTTATGCAGATCAATTTAAATCTTGCTCTGTTATGTAAGAACTTTAATAACCTCCTTGGGTCAATAACTGAATGGTCTTCTACCTCTGTTTCTCTCTCTCTCTGTAGAATCAATTCAAGACTGGAACGTAATGTAGCACAATCACACTTTATATTCTCATTCATTCACCAGCTTTTGCTGCTCTAATTTGCAGTGCAGCAATTCTTTCAGCTATAATTCCTTTTCTAAGTTTTCCTTACTTTGACCTGCAATCTTTTAAATTACAAAATATTCTCATGCACCATATACTCTCTCTCTCTCTAATCTTGTTGTTTTTGTCCTTTCTTGAGGCCTCTGAGCAGCGCACCTCGACAGCACATCTGCTCAGTAATTAGCCAGGCTTCTCTCTATCTAATAGGGTTATTCATCAAAATGCGTTATGGCGTTAACGCACACAATAGTGCGTTAAGACATGCAATAATTGTGTTATTGCTCAGCGCAAATTCAAGTTTTTTGATTGGGGAAGGGTGTGGGTAGGATTAATTAAAATGAAGAGCACTATCGCACAGTTTTAACACTGGAAATAACTACACCTTTTTTCCTGGTGCTAAACTGTGTGATATGCCTGAAACAGCCATAATACAATTTGTAGGGATGTGAGTCGTTTTTTGACGATTTAAAATATCGTCCGATATTTTTTAAATCGTCCAAAATCGTTAAAGAGTGCGATACAATAGAAATTCCCCTGATTTATCGTGAAAAATCGTTAATCGGGTTTGTGTCCACTAACGGGAGTTATTTGGGGGGAGGGTGGGAAATCCGGCACACCAAAACAACCCCTAAACCCACCCTGACCCTTTAAAACTAAACCCTTACCTTCCCCCACTCTCCCAAACCCCCCCGAAAACATTTTAAAATCACCTGGTGGTCCAGTGGAAGCCCCGGGCCCGATCGCCTGCTCTCGGGCCATCTGTTGCCACTATTAAAAATGGTGCCGATGGCCCAATAAAAAAAACCCTACCCTGACCCTTTAAAACTGACCCCTTAGCCTCCCCCACCCTCCCAACACCCCCCAAAATGTTTTAAAATTACCTGGTGGTCCAGTGGGGGCACTGGGAGCAATCTCCCGCTCTCGGGCCGTCGGCTGCCACTAATAAAAATGGCGCCAATGGCCCTTTGCCCTTACCATGTGACAGGGTATCCATGCCATTGTCCAGCCCCTGTCACATGGTAGGAGCACTGGATGGCCGGCGCCATCTTTAAAGATGGCACCAGCCTTGCCCTCTCCATTTTTAAAGATGGCACCGGCCATGCCCGTGCCATTTTTAAAGATGGTGCCGGCCATCCAGTGCTCCTACCATGTGACAGGGGCCGGCCAATGGCATGGATACCCTGTCACATGGTAAGGGCAAAGGACCATTGGCGCCATTTTTATTAGTGCAGCCGACGGCCCGAGAGCGGGAGATTGCTCCCCGCGCCCCCACTGGACCACCAGGTAATTTTAAAATGTTTTTGGGGGGGTTGGGAGGGTGGGGAAGGCTAAGGGGTCAGTTTTAAAGGGTCAGGGTGGGTTTTTTGTTTATCGGATAAACAAAAAACCAATCGGGCCGGACGATAAAATTTACAAGATTTGAATTGGAACCGGAACCGAACCGATTCTGGTTATGATTCACATCTCTAACAATTGCATTAAAGATTGAAAATTGTGTGTGAGTGAGAGAGAGAGAGAGACGCTGAGGAGGCCATCACAGTATTGAACTATTTATATCACTATAGGAGGGCCAGCTAATAGGTTGAGGTGAGGTGTTGGTTGGGGTTTAGGGGCCAGTTTTACATGGAGAGTGAGATGAAGATTTGATGTCATTTGGAGTGAGGAAAGTCTCACAAAGTTGAGATTTCAACCGTGTTCTCTCTCCCTAGCTTGATAGTACCCTGTTATAGAGTCCATTAAGATAGGATGAGACCTCAAGCTATTAGCTGGTCCTCCTATAGAGATATAAAAAGTTCAGTACTGTGAAGGCCTTATAAATAGGTGATTCTCTCTCTCTCTCAGTACTTTACAAGCTGCAAAACAGAAGTATTACGGGGTACTGCACCTCACATTAACACACCTCTTTTTCTTACTGCAGGCATTATCCATGCGTTATAGCATTTTGATTAATCTAGGGGTGCGTTCTAAACTGGCAGCTGAGTTTCCTAGCTTCTTCTTATCCATGCTCTGTGACATCAGGTCTCAATTATCCTTATTCTGGATAGTATTCCCTTAATAAGCATTAGCCAGTCATCCTACGCCCTTGGGACAAATATGCAGGTCTCTGGGAAATTTTCTTAACTTCTTATCTTTCTTACCTTAATAATTTAACTTATACCTGTGCTTTGACCTAGTCTAGTGATGCTACTCTGATCTCATTGCCAGTTGTTAGTAAAACCCCCAGATACGGCTTCAGAATTTCCTTTCTTGCTATTGCATTCCTCACTTTTCTAGGATGCCTTGGAATGGACCACTGATTTTAGGGAAGGATGGACACTACCATTTACTTGAAAACATTCAAAAAGCATTTTTCCCATCACCAAAAATATTTTCTGGGTCTCCCTATGTTTACCTTGATGTTAAGAGTCTTAAAAAGGTGCAAAAATGTGTTTGCAAAGGCATTACCATTTTTTTAAATTTAAAAACTATTACTCTGATTTTTAAAACAAGTGAGTTAGAGATCACATGACCGATGAACAAGTAGGATGTCTCTTGCTTTGGGTACACCTCCTGAAATTGCTAATTCTGCATTGTTAGAAACAGATTAGCTGGTGTATTTTCCCTTTCTGTGCAAGTCCCATGTGTATAGACAACTTTTGTGGTGAAAGGCAGCGGAGAAATGTCCTCAAAAACATAAAAGAGAGAAAAATTTGTTGGGAAGCAATCCGAGCTCAACGTGGCTGACGCGAACAGTGACTGCGGCGGCCTCTCTGGTCAGCGAGGTAACAGAGGCAGTAGTCTGTGCTTTAGATGTGAAATTCAATAATATCTTAAAACAAATAGCTTCAGGGAATGAGACACTGATGGAGATTAAAAATAAGTGGAGGAAACACAGTGCAGGGTGTCAGATGTAGAGAGCGAGACGCAAATGCTGACGGCCGCACAAGAGAAATTAACAGTTCAAGTTGTGCAATTAGAAGAAAAATGATTTGGAGAACAGGACCCATCAAAATAATCTTCAGTTCGTTGGTTTTCCTGAGTCTCTAGCATATCGAGTCATGTGCTTGCTACTGAAAAATTGGCTAAGGGAAGAATTGGTTTTTAACAATCTGGAAGGCAAAATTCAATTGGAGCGTGCTCACAGACTGGGGCCCAGGTTCGGGGCTTCGAGACAGAGAGTCATCATTGCCAAATTTTTAGATTTCTTACATAAAATTAGGGATGTGCAATCGCTTTTCCCGAATTAGGCAACGTCAACAAAATTGCCTAATTCAGAATGGTTCAGGAGAACCAAAAAACGATTGATTTTTTTCTGAAATTTCAGAAAAAATTAATTTTTTAGTTAGTGCACGCTAACTCCCAATAGTGCGCACTAACTCCTGATAGTGTACACTAACCCGAAAATCAGGGCCCCCGAGAAAACCCCGAAGTACGGGTACCAGCATTTGTTAATCAAGAGAGCAGTGAGTCACTGGCTGACTAACTGAAGTTAGACTCTTTCTCTGGTGCTGAGACCCATCTCCAGGGACTCTATCATCCTGCACCCTGCTCTGGAAACTCTACCCAGCCTCACCAGATCATCTGCTATTGCTTCCATCCTGCAGGTGGTGTTCACCACACCAGGCTACAGCCCAAAACCTTAACAGCATGCCGAAGCCATCCACATCCAGATATAGGGTTTTGAGTCTATATCAGATTGGTGAGTCAACTTATTTTCCTGCTCGACACAATATTCCTGATACTCAGCAGTATCTTACTTGTTCATGTTGTCAAACTTTGAATTACCCACATTACCAAGACTGTCTAGCCTGCCAGCTTTCAGATCAGAAATCCTGGTAATGCAGTAACTGACAGAAGAAAAATGTTCAGTTTACCAGGAATGCTTGAACTGTAACACTCCTAAGCCAGGATGGTGGAAATGTCCCTGTATCTGTAGCTTGCCCCTGTTGCACAGCTACCAGACCAGCTGTTCCACAAGAAACAGCCTGTTTAATTAGCCTGGGTTCTGTTCCTAGCCAGGCAAACTATGTAGTTACAACTGGCACTACCTTGATAACATATCTCAGCACAGTTTCTCATGGCACCTTAGAGAAAACCTCTCAGAAAAAAATGAAAATCTCTACCAGAAAGGCCTGGCACTCACCTGGTCAATAATGTTCCTGTGACTCCTTGCTCTGTCCTCAGAAACAAGGCTCTCTAGAGCAGAGAACACTAAGCCAAGCAGAGCTCTGCCTCCCACAGCTGCAGGTCAGTCACAGCTGACGAGCTGCTTCCCGAGACGTTCCAGAACTGCCTGTGCTTTTACTAATCTGCAACCCCACACATCAGAACCAGGGACCCATGATCAGAGGATTGGCAGCTTGTCTCTATCCACCAAGTGCTCTGTAGCCAGGTCTATACATTCTTCTCAGTCTAACGTGGCCAGTTCAGTCATGGAGAGTCCTACACCTTGTGGCCAGTCAGCAGCAGGCTCCTACATCCAGCCAGTTGAGCTTGCACAAGATACCTGCAAACCAGCACCAAGACCAGATGGTGGTACCTGCATTCAGCAAATTCTTCCAGCAGACAGCGTTCACTCCCAGCCAGTCCAGCCTACAGGGGGTAATTATTCCGGCTAGTCTTGAAAAGGACATCTGCTCCAGTTGTGTTGCCCCAACCCAGGAGGGGTCTGAAATTGTATTGCCTCCCCAGAAGGGGTCTGAGCCTGCCTCACCTCCCCAGGCAGGGTCTGACTTTGCATTGCTACCCCAGGAGGGGTCTGAACTTGCCATGCCTCTCCAGGAGGGGTCTAAGCTTGTCTCACCACCCCAGGAGCGGTCTGAGCTTGCCTTGCTGCCCCAAGAGGAGTCAGACTTTGCCTCACCACCCAAGGAGGGCTATGAGCTTGTATTGCCTTCCCAGAAGGGGTATGAGCCTGCCACACCACCCCAGGATGGTCTGACCTTGCTCTGCCACCCCAGGAGGGGACTAAACCTGCCACACCACCCCAGGAGGGGTCTGAACCTGCCACACCATGCCAGGAGGGGTCTGAGCTTGCCACACCACCCCAGGAGAGATCTGAACTTGCCTTGCCTCACCAGGAGGGGTCTGACTTTGCATTGCCATGTTACCCCAGGTGGGGTCTGATCTTGCCATGTTACCCCAGGCAGGGTCTGACTTTGCATGGCCACCCCAGGAGGGGCCTGAGCTTGGTGTGCCTCCCCAGGATGGGTCTAGGCTGGCCTCTCAGGGACCCCAGCAGTTCCAGCACATGCTGATTTAAGCCACCATCCCAGAGCAAGTCTAGACAACTTTACTCTGCAAGAGGCACCCATTTCCAACAAGCCTATTTAATGAAAGAAATCCATCCACGCCAGCCCATAGCATCCTCCTTCAGTCAATAACTCCTGCAGAGCTGGGATCCAGGAGGAGGAGGCCTCAAAAGGGGGGATACTGTTATGACTATGACTGCTGTGCAGCCTCCTCACCACCAGAGGTCCCCCATGAGTACACTCCCCTGGCTGGCCCAGTCTTCCTTGCCTATCTGCTCCATGTCCAGAACTCCCTATTTAACCCCACCTAGCCCATGCTTCGGTGCTTCAGCATTGAGTTCCTTTGGGCTCCCTGCTTTAGCCTTCTGTTCCTTGCCTTGCACGCCCTCGGGTTTCCCGCTTCCCTGCCTTGCTCTGTGGCCTATGGATCTTTGCTGATCTTGCTCTGTAGGCATTCAGCCTTGCCTGCCTTCTTGTCCCCTCTGTCGCTAAATCCCTTTCGATTGCTGCCCCATTACTCTCCTGCTTCTCTCTGCTTCATTGGACTGCCTTGCCTCGCTGCCTTCGGACATTTTGTGGTTTTATGTTCAGTGTAGTCCTTGTCCTGGTTTCTCTAGTCCCATCATTGTCTGTCTTACTTGCCCAGGTTCCCCTCGTCCAGTTCATGCTTACCTGCATCCAGTCTCATGCTTCATGCACGCTAC
This sequence comes from Rhinatrema bivittatum, assembly GCF_901001135.1. NCBI lineage: Eukaryota > Metazoa > Chordata > Amphibia > Gymnophiona > Rhinatrematidae > Rhinatrema > Rhinatrema bivittatum. Next base: position 80,852,109 of record NC_042621.1, on the reverse strand, counting down.
CCTGATTCCACCCCTACCTGCACTCAGTTCCATTATAACAGACCACGCTTACCTGCATTCACATCCTCGTGTACCCACATGCTGTTCCAGTGTTTCCTGAAATTCATCCTTACCGCCACGCTCTCAGATCCAGAAACCCTTCTCAGCCAGCAGCCAGCACCAGAGACCCTTCTCAGCTGAGACCCAGCTCCAGGAATTCTATCATCCTGCACCCAGCTCTGAAGACTCTACCCAGCCTCACCAGATCTGCTATGGCTCCCATCCTCCTGTGTCACTCCTGCAGGTGGTGTTCATCGCACCAGACTACAGCCCAAAACCATAACAGAGTCACTGATCAGAATTAATGGAGGGTTAAGAAAGATTTTGGAGTGGTTTTATTCTCAGAAGCTTTTACTGAATGTTGACAAAACAGAATAGATGTGTATATTGAAGGAGGGGATCCCTAAGGAATTAGTTAATTTGAGGATAGGAGTTATGACTATTGCGAGGAATCAGAAAGTGAGGAATTTGGGAGTAATAATAGATGAGGCCCTGACTATGGATTTTTAAATCTCCAGAATGGTTCAGAGTATGGTTTCAACTTAGACAACAGAGGAGATTCTGATGTTTTTTTTAGAGTTTCCTGTTTTTAGATTAGTGGTACAGGCATTAGTGTGTCCAGTACTAGACTACTTTAACATAGTATTAATTGGTCTTCCAAAAAGAAGTTTGCACTGTTTACAATTAAGAACATAAGAACATAAGAAATTGCCATACTGGGTCAGACCAAGGGTCCATCAAGCCCACCATTCTGTTTCCAACAACAGGGGAGCTGTTCCATCCCCTTTATCATTTTGGTTGCCCTTCTCTGTACCTTCTCCATCACAACTATATATTTTTTGAGATGCAGCGACCAGAATTGTACACAGTATTCAAGGTGTGGTCTCACCATGGAGCAATATAGAGGTATTATGACATTTTCCATTTTATTCACCATTCCCTTCCTAATAATTCCTAACAGTTTGCTTGCTTTTTTGACTTCAGGGCTCGGCCCTGAAGATCTGGGTCGGGCTGAGGCCCATGGGCACAATAAACACCCCGTTCTCAACACTATGGTGACACAATTTATTAAAAGATGACCATTTATGGTCTGCTGAATTATTCTGTAGGTCTGAAAAACTGAAGGCCTATCTAATAATTGCATTGGTGAAACTAAGAGTGGAGAATTCATTGGACCCCATGAAAATACACTCAGCTAATAATAATAATTTAAAAAAAGGGTGATATAAAAGTTTTGACTAGTGCCTTCCGCACTAATTAATACATGGTAACCTTTCTGCATATTTGTTTGAGCTGTGAAACAATTTTGGGATTGGTTGCTTTTTTATGTACAATATAAAAACTTAAAAATGTATTTCTTTAGTGACTCACATATACAGGGATGAATGATTAAGAAGCCCAGGTTGTCCACTTCAGACCAAGTTAATCTTATATGTAGGACTTAAAAGTTCCCGGCTTGCTGACATCCCAATTCCAAAAATTAACAAAATATGTTGGCGTGCTTATCTAAGTGATTATATCCCTATCTTTATCCCCTATATTCTATTACAGTTCTGAAGGACCATTTCTATTTTTCAAAATAAACAAGCTATGCAAATTAACCTCTATCTTAAAATGAATGTATGCAAATATTTCTCATGAGTGTTCATTGTGACAATCCTGAAAAAGAACTATTAGTGCCCTGGAGGATTGGAGTTTTGTATCCCTGTTCTTCTGTAACTTTTACAATCATATTTCTTCTATTTATTCATAATTTTCTGCAACATCTGAAAAAAGATTTAACCAAATTTGTAACCAAATATAATGACCTGATTAAAAGGGAAATGAGATTTGCTGGTCATTTACTCAGGAATCAAAGAGGAAAGCTGAATATTGAGAGAACTATTATACTATAGTTGCCAACTTTTGTATCAAAGAAAGCACTTGATGATAATAATGATGACCACTTTTTTTTTTAATGCACTTTAGTAAATAGGCCCTAAATTTGGCAGTCCAAGCTAAAGGGAAAGAAATCAATAGTTTAAAAAATCACATGCAATTTTCCAATTTTTATATTGAAGTTTAGCATTTACATCCATTAACATTGTGGTTTAATATACTAATCAGTTACACTTTTCCATCCTGCTAATTGAAGTAAATAGAAAATTCTTGCAATATGCATCCATAAAGATAAGCAATTCCTATTACAATGAATATATAGCATATAAATTCATTCCACATCAGTTTTGAATCGACTGGTTAAAGAGAAACAATGAAAATCAGACAGTAATGAATTTTCATAGGTCAGCAATCAAGGTTATCTATACTCAATTACTGGTATCTACAAACTTGCATAGCTGTCATTAGTTGATCATAGGCTAATGAAAACTTACTGTGCATTCAGACGGAAAACAGATTTATTGTAACAAGTGTCATATTAATGTATAACTTGACTTTTTGTACTTAAAAGGTTACCAGCATTTTGAAAAATGTTACAAACACAATTTAAATACCTAAATTTGGGAATTCTATATATTATAAATCTTTCTTGGAAAAGTAGGAAAGGAACAGCTAATGCTCCCTAGCTGTCAAAAACAATAAATTAGACCACTTAACAATAGATAAACTTAGGGCAGCCTTTCCTGCCTTGCAGCCCTATTGTGAGTTAACTTTTAATCTGTATCAACCCATGCTCTGATCTTAAGAGACACAAATTCATCTGAATTTGAGAGAGACAGTAATGTGTTTATTAACCACTGCTCAGGAGCCATTCATCATTTTGGAAAACAATGCTGGACGGCCTAGGGAGAGGCATAACCAGCCGGAAAAAAAGGTCATGATAATGCCCCCTATACAGGTCATTGGTGAGGACTCATCTGGAGTTCTGTTATGGAGACTGCATCTTAAAAAGGATAAAGATAGAATGGAAGCCATCCAGGAAAAGGCAACCAAAATGGTATGGGGTCTGCACTAAAAGAGTTATGAGATGAGATTAAAAGATCTAAATATCTATACACTGGAGGGGAGGAGAGAGAGGAGTGATACGACGCAGACTTTTAAATAGCTGAAAGGTATTAATATAATGCAAAGAAATCAAATCTTTTTTCGAAGGAAAGAAAACTGTAGAACAAAGGGTCATAATATAAAGCTCCAAGGGGGGGTCGCATCAGGAAGTGTTTCTTCAGGGCAAGGTTGGTGGATGTGGTGAAGACAAAGAAGGTAATGGAATTCAAAAGGGCACGGGATGAACACAGAGGATGAATGATGCAGATGTCTTGACTGGAGTAACCGCACAGAGTAACAATTACCCTGAGAATAAAATAAATAGTAATAAAACAAGAGATTGCTGGGCAAACTGGCTGGACCGCTTGGGTCTTTTCCTGCTGACATTTACAATGTTATTATTTTAAAGCCTATTAACAGTAGATGTTTTTCTTTCCTCTATCTGTACTCCTTTTCGCAAATGTTAAAATTCAGGCATTTGAGGTGTTTGCATAATAGAACATGATGCTGAGATATTTAAGAAATCAATGCCAGCATATTGGGCATCAGCTGGTTTCTTTTATGTGTTTCAGAATCAACCCTACTACTGTCACATCTCTTTAAATAGTAACATTGTCTAGCAATAGACAATGGCAGAAAAAGATCAATTGGCCTATCCAGACTGCCCAGTTATTCTTGCCCACACTGCAAGAATATATCCTAGCTGCTAGCTGGGGAAGCTTAACTGCTTGCAAGATATCACTGCTTATCCAAGTCAGTGTTGCTTTCTTCCATATTGGGAAGATGAGCATACAAGTTTCCATAATCCAACTCCCAGCCTTCTCCCCCATCAGCTTTTTCCACCAACATTCGTAAAAATTTAAGCAGCTACCAAAAGTAATGAGGTTGTTGCCTGTACAGATGTGCTTCGGGTTAGAATTTCGTGTCGGGCTTTGTTTTGGGGCCCCCAGTAGGAATTTTGTTTTTCCCATGGTTCGGGGGGTTTTTTTTTTGGGTGCCCTGATTTTCAGGTAAGTGCGCACTAACTCCCGATAGTGCGCACTAACATGGCAGAGTTAGTGCGCACTAACGGAGAGTTAGCGCATACTAACCCAAAAATGAATTTTTTTCCAAAATTTTGGAAAAAATTAAATCATTTTCGGTACTCCCGAAACATTCAGAATTAGGCAATTTTGTTGAAATCCTGCTATTTCACTGCTTTCTTTATCCTCCTCTTGATTGCATGTACTACAGCCTTTTATGATAAATTCTGTTTTTTTAAAATCTATTATTTTTAAAGTATTGTTACTGAAGTTTCTATTGTACATAATTTGTTTTTGCTGTAATGGACCCTTTTTATAATGCTAGATAAAATGCTCATCAGCGATGACAGGATTTTGTAATTGGTTTGAATAGGTACCAATATTTGTTAATCAAGAGAGCAGTGAGTCATTCTGGCTGACTAACTGAAGTTAGACTGTATTTCACAACCTCCCTTTTTTGATCATCGCTGCACCTTGAGCTGAGGATTTCAAAGTATTGTCCACTATGATGCCCAGATCCTTTTCCTGAGTTGTAACTGCTAATAGGGAACTTAACATCATGTAACTACAATGTGAGTTACCATCCCCTATGTGCATCGCTGTGTACTTGTCTACTTTAAATTTCATCTGCCATTTGGATGTCCAATTTCCCAGACTCACAAAGTCTTCCTGCAGTTCTCATAATCCTTTTGTGATTTTATTACTCAGAATAATTTGTAATCTTCTGAAAATTTGATCACCTCACTAATCATTCCTTTTTCCAAATCATTTATAAATATATTAAAAAGCATTGGTCCCAGCACAGATCCATGAGGCACTCCACTGTTTACCTTTCTCCATGGAGAAAACTCACCATTTATTCTTATTCTCTGTTTCCTATCTTTTAACCAGTTAACCTATCTCATGACTTTTTATGTTCCTTAAGAATTTCTCATTTATTTATTTTTATTTATCGAGTTTATAAACCATCGTTCAGTTTCACCATCACAATGGTTTACAAAGTTTCAATGTTTAACAGAGTGTTCAAACATTCATATGCTTGTTAACATATTTATCTTATTCATTATCAACATAGTTTGGTTGTTAAATTGTACAGGTTAAATTACGTGCTTTAGATTGGTTCTGCATGTTTATATGGGCCGGTAGGGAAGGAAGTTATAGCATAGAGTCATTTATTTTATTTATTTGGAAGCTTTTATATACCGATGAATGTTGGGAACATCTCATCGGTTTACATTAAACAAAAATGCAGCTCAACGAGCTTTACAGCGAAACAATAAATAAGTCATAGGGTGTTTTGGTAGGCTTTGGTGAACATCCAAGTTTTTAGTTCTTTTTTGAAGGTTTTTAAATGTTGTTGTGCTCTCAGTTCAGTTGGGAGGGAGTTCCAAAGTTCGGGACTTCCTAGGGATATGGTTCTCTTCCGAGTTGAAGTAAGTTTGTGACGAGCAGGTGGAATTTTTAATAGACCTTTGTTAGCTGAGCAGAGATTTCGGTTTGGAGAATGGAGTTTTATGGATGCACTTAGCCAATTTGTTTGTTTTTCATATATTATTTTGTGTATTATGGATTGTATTTTGTAGTCTATCCTGTATTTTATTGGGAGCCAGTGTAGTGAGATGAGAGTTGGAGTAATGTGATCATATTTCTTCGTTCCTGTGAGTATTCTGGTGGCTGTATTTTGGAGGATTTGGAGAAGTCAGATGGTGGTGAGAGGTAGGTTGAACAGCAGGGAGTTGCAGTAATCCAGATTGGAGAAGATGAGTAGTTGGAGTATTGTTCTGAAGTCGTTGGGGGAAAGGAAAGGTTTTAGGTGTCGTAGGGTTAGGAGTTTGTGATATCCGTCTTTGATTTTTGCGGAGATGTGGTTCTTGAAGGATAGTTCCTTGTCAATTATAACTCCTAGGTTGTGGACATGGGTGACAGGGGAGATAATTGTCTTTTGATTCATTATGTTGAGTGGTGGTATGTGCATAGGGTTGTTCTTTCTATCCAGCATGATTATTTCTGTCTTATCAATGTTTAGGATAAGTCTCATGTTGGTTAGTAGTTGCTTTATTTAGGTGAGGTAGTTGGTTGTTTTTTTGTAGGTGTCTTCCATAGAGCTGTTTATTGGGATAAGTATTTGGATGTCATCAGCATATATGAAGTGAGTCAATTTAAGGTTTAAGAGGAAGTGGCATAACGGGAGAAGATAAATGTTGAAGAGTGTCGCCGATAGTGTGGAGCCTTGGGGAACTCCAGTGTCAAGGTTTATTTTCTTTTAGAGGGTGTCGTTGAATGATACCTGGTAGGTCCTTTGTTATAGATAGGATGAGATCCATTGTACCATTGTAGGGTTTTTTTCATTTACACCGATTTCGGAGAGACGGTCAATCAGTATTGAATGGTTTACCGTGTCGAAGGCTGCTGATAGGTCTAGTAGGACTAGAAGGTAGCTGTGGACATTGTCAAATCCTTTGAGCACGGTGTCTAATGATAGTAGTGATTCAGTGTTTAGTTGTTTCCTGAAGCTGAATTGCGTGGGAAGTAGGATGTTGTTCCTTTCTAGGTGGTAACTGAGTTGGGAGTGGATGATTTTTTCAATAATTTTGGCAATGAATGGTAGGTTTGATATGGGTCGGTAGTTTAGTGGGTTTTCTGGATCAAGGTTGGTCTTTTTCAGTATGGGTTTGATAATTGCTGATTTTAGGCAGTTGGGGTAGTTTCCTTCTGTGAGGGATAGGTTCACGATGTCGGTTAATGTTTTGGTTATTGAAGGTTCGATGGCTTTGATTGTCTGTATGGGTATGCTATCGATAGGGTGTTTAGCTGGGTTCATTTATTTTATGATATTTTGTATTTCCAGTGATGATGCAGAATCAAAGTTGGGCCAGCTTGGTGCTTGATTGATTTGTATTTTTGGGTCTTGCGTGTTTTTGATTTTTTAATTAAAGACATCTGCAAAGTTGTTGCTTGAGAGCTTGGAGGTTGGTGATGTCTGGTCATTGGAGGATTTGGTTAGGCAATGTACGATATTGAAGAGCATTCTTAGGTTGTGTTGGAATTTGATTATTTTTTTGAGTAGAAGTCTTTTTTTGCGTTGTGGATAAGGTTTTTGTAGTATGCTGTATGATCGGTAGGCGTTCATTAGTGTAGTTGTTTTGTTGTTCCTCCAGGTTTTGTTTTTTTTTGGAGTTTACTTTGGCTGATCTGATGTTGTCGTTGTACCATTGGTTCTGGTGTTTTGGGTTTTTTATTGTTTTCTTTATCATGGGGTTAATCTTGTCTGCTATTGTTTTAGTGATGTTGAGCCAGGATGTGGTGGTGTTTTCTGCATTAGGTCTATGTTTGTTAGTTCTGCTTGTAGATTATCTTGAAGTGTCTCTATGTTGAAGGGTGGCTGGTAAGAGAAGGATCTAGGTGGATTTTTTTCTGTTGTAAGTTTGCAGTTGGAAGACAAGTTGGCGTAGATTAGATCGTGGTCCAACCAGAGGATATTACTGATATTTGTGTGGTAATTAGCACATATGTCAGTATTGACGAAGACAAGGTCTAGTTGTGACCTACTTTGTGCATTGGGCCTTTGATGATTTGACTTAGTTCTAGGGTTGATAGGGTGTCTGTTATTGCATTGCATGTGGGGGAGTGGGGGATTGTGTCAATGTGTATGTTAAAGTCTCCTAAGATGATGATGGCTTTGTTGATAGTTAGTTTGGATAAGAAGAATTCTATTAGTGGTGAGCAGTTCTGATCCAGTGAATTGGGGGGACAGTACACCAGACAGATCTGTAGTAGAGGTGGGTCGAATAGTGCAATTTCCAGTGGTGGGTGGGTATTGATTGGGAGTAGCTTCATCTGTAGGTTTTTTTTTATGATTAGCATTAGACCTCCTCCTTTCTTTTTAGGTTGGGGGATTGAAAACGTTCTGTAGATGGGGTTATTGATTTGGTTGATTAAGACTGGGTCAGTGTTTCTTAGCCATGTTTCCATGATGACTATGAAATCTGGTTTGTGATCATCAAGTAGGTCGGAGATGATGGGTATTTTCTTTACTATGGATTGTGCATTGAATAGAAGGAATGATAGTGCTATGTAACTGCTGTAGGTCATGGTGTTGATATGAGTGATGTTTGATTGTTGGTACTTACAATATTTCTTTGTTTTTTTTCTTGTTTGCTTCTGTGGGTTATGCGTGCTTTGATCTTTTCTGTTGGACTTGAGGAGGATGTAGTCAGGGGGTTGAGTGTTTGCCATTTTTTGTGGAGTGTAGCAGTCCAGCGCTTCCGGGTGATGTCACTGGGGGGGGGGGGACTTTGTCAAATGCTTTCTGAAAACCCAAATACATTATATCATTGGGGTCACCATTATCCACATGATTATTAACCCCTTCAAAAAATTGTAGCAGTTGAGTGAGACACGACTTCCCTTGTATAAATCCAGGCTGGCTATGTCCCATTAAGCCATGTCTTTCTATATGCCCCGTGATTGTATTCTTTAGAATAGTTTCTACTATTTTTCCAGCATTGAAGTCAGGCTCACCAATCTATAGTTTCTTGGATCATCCCAGAGCCCTTTTAAAAGATCAGCATCACAATGTTCAGGTACAATAGACAACTTTTATGATAGGATATACATTATTAGTAATAGATCTGGAATTTCATTTTTTAGTTCTTTCTGAACTCTGGGGTGTAAACAATCTGGTCCAGGCAAAATGTGCCTAATATTATTTATTATTGTGCATCACATTGATTTATTGATTTAAGATTTGCGATTAATCAGTTACTGAATAAACATAAACAAATAGACAGATTATCATAGGATAAGCAATTAGGGATCATAGTATTTCAGGAAAGATATAGCATTTAAAAAGTTATCCATCTGGGGGTTTAACAGAATCAGTCTAGAAGAAGTTTACCTTCAGGGGTAGTACATAAATCATATCTATTAGAGTGTTTCTCAGTAGAATGAATTGGAAAGTTACTTATTGGTTTATCTGTCCTAAAGTTAGCTGGATAAACATATCTGGCAAGCTTTGAAATAGCTGGGTATATTCAGCTGCATAACCACGCCTCTAAATATACCTTGCCAGTTAGCTGGATACATTTATTCAGCTAACTAGGCAAGCCATTCAGCTGCTGAATATTACCCCCATGTTAATATTTATTGTTTTTATGTGGTATATTGATTTATGCTATATTATGAATATTTTAATTGTAAGTCACCTAGAGTTGTGTATAGGTGGCAGATAAATATGTTGAAATAAATAAATATATAGAATGCCAGTGGACTAATGGAAAGGAGGCAGGTTGTTTAGGTGATTTGAAATGGCACCAAAGTTATTCACTCAGCATTTGGCACCAGGCCTGCTGTGGGACTGCCTGGTGGCTGCTGATGGCGATGTCAGCAGGGGAATAGAGATGAGGGTGGAGATTCCCTGGGGCTCCAGATATCCATGGGGGGGAAGAGGGTAGGGAGCCCTTTCAGAGCATTGATATGGTTTCCCTCCTCTGCTCTCCCACTGCTGCTGCTTCTGCTAGTTACTTGTCAAGTGTAGTAGCCAGATTTAAAGAACTCTTTCAACTGAACTGGGACTCTGTGGGGAGGCATAATTGGAGGCGGATAGTCCTTGATGGGCTTGGGGTGGAGGGGAAGGTAGTCCTTTTCTGGTGTAATCTACCTCTTCGGCTCTTCTGCTGCTGCTGCTGCTGAGTCCTTGTCGTATGTAGCAACTGGGTTTCAAAGGCCAGTTGCTGCTGATGATGATGTCAGAGAGGGGTGGAGTTGAGGGCAGAGATTCTCCAGATCTCCAGTGCAGCTCCCCAGATTGTCTTGGGAAGGGGGAAGGGAGTTGTTTGTTGAGGTCTTTCTCCTCTGTTTTCCCACTACTGTTATATCTGTTATGGACGTGGACCCTTGGACCGGCTAGAGTGTTGGATGTATCCACTGGAGGATAGCCTAAAACAGAACTCGTAGCTGGCAGGCAGTATAGGACCAGAAGATGGGGCAGGAGCTTCACCTATACCAGCCCTCGTTCTCCACAGGTTGAGCCCTTGGATGCCGGGGCCGGCAGGACTTAGGCGAGGGTCTCCTGGCACGAAGAATCCAAATGACGGTCTGAGTCGAGGCAGGCAGCAGTACAGGAGAAACTGAGGCAGTCCAGAGGTCGTGGCAGGCAGCAGCGGTACAAGACGGAGATCCAGGCCAGGATCAGGGAAGGCTGAAGACAGGCGAGGTCGATGGACAAGCCAAGGGTCAGGACAGGCAGCAGACGAAGGAGTACCAGAAGCCAAGCTGAAGTCAAACAAGAGGAGCAAGCCGAAGAGAAAACAGGAGCAGGACCAGGAACTCAGGAACGGAGCAGGGCAGGAGCACGGAGGACGCAGGAACAGGAACTGAAGAACGCAGGAACAGAAAAAAAGGAACTGAAGATGCCGGGTATAGCAACTAGACACTCAGTGAGTTGACCTATTGCCAAGGCAGGGAACAGTGATTCAGGCTGAGTTTAAATACCCCAGGCATCTGACGTCATCTTCGGGGGACGGGCCAAGTTTTCCCTCCACGGTCCCTTTAAATCCCGGCCCCTTGCACGTGCGCGCCTAAGGGGCGGGGTTTGGAGGAGAGTGTCGGCGGCGTCTCCCTCGTGGGGAGAACGCTGCGGGAAGGCCTCGCCGCAGCTCGGGGCCACACGAAGAATGCTGCGAGAGACCAGAGAGGAGCAGCAGGTAAGAGGGGGACCCGGTCACAGGCGCCCACAGCCGAGGTTCACAACAATATCTGCCGGGACCTCACCATGTTTGGCAATAGGTTTAAAGGGCCTGGCTGCTGACAGTGAAACCAGCCAAGGGGCGGAGCTAGGGGCAGAGAGTCTCTCTCAGGCTCCCATGTAGCTCCTTAGATGGGGGTGCAGCCTTTTGATTAATGGGATTTCCATCCTCTGCTCTCCCATTGCTGCTGCTTCAAAACTAGAAAACTCCTATTCTTCTTTATGAAAGGAAATGGAAGACAAGAATAATAACATAATAAACGACAGAAAAAAAAAAAGATCAAAAAGCCCAGCCAGTCTGCCCAGCTATTTCTAACATTCCTGCCAAGGATATATTCCAGTTGTCAGCATGACAGTTTGTAAGATATCTGTCACATTTGCAGCATCCAAAAATTATTCTGATTAAATAAACTAAAAAAATATCTTCCTGCATATTTTTAAAGCACCTCACAAGCACAAAGAGAACACATACATTTTAAAAGCAGGCAGGAAATCCATAGCTGTTAAACAGAATTGCACAAGGGCCATTTGGGGTTTGCTCATAGCATTCTTGCTAATGGCTTTCTCTAACCTAAAAATTTAAGCTGCTTCATCTACAACTACACTAAGTAAAACTATGTGAAGAATATATTGACTTTGACTTTCCAATCAATATCATATTGCTCCAGAATTTACCTTCTCCAATGTCAGCTTCTGTCTCAATAATTTATTTACCTCAGTAAACTATTATCTCTTTAACACTAATCAACATTTCTCCTTGCAACACATAATGAACTTTTCTGCTGTCATTAGCAATATATATATTTTTAAAATAGTATATTTTATTCTAACAATCAATATGTTAGGCAAATGAAATATATCTCCGAGTAATATAGACGTCACTTTTCAGTGACGTGCCAGTTTATCCGGGAAAAGTTATGTGCATAATTTGTCCTAGAAATTCAACGGACTTACACTCATTTGTATGTATAATTGTGACCAGATAAAGCTGAATATGTGCGCTCACTGACTGAACTTTAGCCTCATCCCTGGACTGCCTATATTGACACACCATTTTGTGTGGATACATTTTGCACACACAAAAATGTTGTGCACAAAAGATGTATGCATTTGGCAATGAAAAATATTCAAAACTTGGTCTTGTGCACATAACTCAAAAAGTTATCATGATGATATAAATAACGAAAGCAAAAGAATATTCAGCAATATCACAGAATGTCAAGAGGCAATCCTACCATAGCAAAACTGAAAATATTTTTCATTAATTAATTTTTTGCAAGGGAAAACCAAATAGTTGATGTGATCAGTAGTGTATAAATTATATTAATTTATTAATAATCTTTATTCCAAAAAACAATGGCTCACCCCCTCAAATTATTATATCAAAAACAAAAAATGTTTTGAGGGAAAATTGCAAATTGCAAAATACCTACATTTTTTTTTATATCATTAAAAACAGCTTTAAAAAGCCACAGGGAATGGTATCAGAATGCTTGGTGCTGCAGTCTCATGGGCTCTTGCCCGCATAGGACTACAACCCCTCTCTTGTGCTAGCACTTTCTTATAACGTCATTTACCTTTTCCCATATGCTCTTTTGGCTTTTGTTCTTTTTATCTTTTTTTTATCTTTTCATCGTGCCCAAGCCTCTAAACACCTATTAAAAAAATACCCATACGCCCAACTCCCGCCCTGATATCCTCCCCACGCCCACCATTGCACGATGACACAGCACACTCAACTCCCGCCCTGATATCCTCCCCACGCCCACCACTGCATGATGACACAGCACGCCCAACTTCCACCCTGATTTCCTCCCCACGCCCACAATTGCACGATGACACAGCACGCTCAACTCCCGCCCTGATATCCTTCCCACGCCCACCACTGCACGATGACACAGCACGCCCAACTCCCCACCCTGATATCCTCCCCACGCCCACCATTGCATGATGACACAGCACGCCCGTCTCCCACCCTGATATCCTCCCCATGCCCACCATTGCATGATGACACAGCACGCCCAACTCCCGCCCTGATACCCTCCCCACGCCCACCATTGCATGATGACACAGCACGCCCGTCTCCCACCCTGATATCCTCCCCATGCCCACCATTGCATGATGACACAGCACGCCCAACTCCCGCCCTGATATCCTCCCAACGCCCACCACTGCATGATGACACAGCACGCCCAACTCCCGCCCTGATACCCTCCCCACGCCCACCATTGCATGATGACACAGCACGCCCGTCTCCCACCCTGATATCCTCACCATGCCCACCATTGCATGATGACACAGCACGCCCAACTCCCGCCCTGATATCCTCCCCACGCCCACCACTGCATGATGACACAGCACGCCTGTCTCCCACCCTGATATCCTCCCCACGCCCACCATTGCATGATGACACAGCACGCCCGTCTCCCACCCTGATATCCTCCCCAAGCCCACCACTGCATGATGACACAGCACGCCCAACTCCCGCCCTGATATCCTCCCCACGCCCACCATTGCATGATGACACAGCATGCCCAACTCCCGCCCTGATATCCTCCCCACGCCCACCATTGCATGATGACACAGCATGCCCGTCTCCCACCCTGATATCCTCCCCACGCCCACCATTGCATGATGACACAGCACGCCGAACTCCCGCCCTGATATCCTCCCCATGCCCACCATTGCACGATGACACAGCACGCCCGTCTCCCGCCCTGATATCCTCCCCACGCCCACCACTGCATGATGACACAGCACGCCCAACTCCCGCCCTGATATCCTCCCCACGCCCACCATTGCATGATGACACAGCACGCCCAACTCCCGCCCTGATATCCTCCCCACGCCCACCACTGCATGATGACACAGCACGCCCAACTCCCGCCCTGATATCCTCCCCACGCCCACCATTGCATGATGACACAGCACGCCCAACTCCCACCCTGATATCCTCCCCACGCCCACCATTGCATGATGACACAGCACGCCCAACTCCCACCCTGATATCCTCCCCACGCCCACCATTGCATGATGACACAGCACGCCCGTCTCCCACCCTGATATCCTCCCCACGCCCACCACTGCATGATGACACAGGACACCCAACTTCCACCCTGATATCCTCCCCACGCCCACCATTGCATGATGACACAGCACGCCCAACTCCCGCCCTGATATGCTCCCCATGCCCACCACTGCATGATGACACAGCACGCCCAACTCCTGCCCTGATATCCTCCCCATGCCCACCATTGCATGATGACACAGCACGCCCAACTCCCGCCCTGATATCCTCCCCACGCCCACCACTGCATGATGACACAGCACGCCCAACTCCCCGCCCTGATATCCTCCCCATGCCCACCATTGCATGACACCGCACACCCAACTCCCGCCCTGATATCCTCCCCACGCCCACCACTGCATGATGACACAGCACGCCCAACTTCCACCCTGATATCCTCCCCACGCCCACCACTGCATGATGACACAGCACGCCCAACTCCCGCTCTGATATCCCCCCTATGAAGGAGCCAATCATAGACCTGAAAGGTCTCAGGTTTAAATCAAAGCCCCCCATGGGGATCGTGGGGGGGAAGGGCGGGGTCATCGAATCTGGGCTGTTTCTTGTGTTGGAGTGCTTGCCCCGCTACCCGTGTTAAAGGTGGCAGGGTGACACTTTGCCCCCTCTGGCCTTGAACTTATTTCCAAAATAACGTCTTATCGGCTGACTGAATTCATGTGAGTGTCATAGGCTCTAGCTATTACTACCAGAAGCACAGTGAACTCCACTTATGTCCCCTAAACACTGTCTCGTGAGTTCTGTTACATATGGCAACAAATCTGCATACTTTTGTGTTAAAAAAAAAAAAAAAGTACGTGCCAATAAATTGCCTTCATTGGAAACACATTGCAAAGAAAACACAAACAGCGGGAAACTGATTTTGCTCACAAAAGGCTGCCTTGAGAATTCATCTGTACAAATTACAACTTATCCTGGTTTTCAGACTAACTGTCTTTATGTCAGATCCCAAGACTTTACTCTGGGGGATTTCAGAACGCATCATGAAATAAAAACAGCTGCAAGGGAAACTAATGTGACTAGGAAAGGTGCCATAGAGCAATTAAAAGTCAGAGCTGCTTTTTTGATCTGGAAAATCACATTTATTTTAATTGCTTCACTGCTGCTGTGTTCATAAAGAATTTGGCTTCTTTTTTACTTTTCCTTCTCACATGTACTGTATAAGTCATTACTTCCATTGTTCCAGGTTTCTTACCACATACAAAAAAAAAAAGAAAGGAAGATTTGTTTTCATAAACATTCATCATAATAGTCATCATTATTCAATAAGATTTTGGTTAAAATATTGTATGTAGCTATGTGATTTAATAACAGAGGAGAGGGACAATTATCCAAAATACCCATATTGACCAATCTGATTGACTGATTCACATTTTTCCAGTGAACCATATCTCAGATATGTAGTAAAAACTTTCTGCCTGCAAAATTGCAAGAACATGGGAGGAATATATTTAAAAGAACCAGATTTATGCAGCTAAAAGATTATTTTACCACATAAATCTTTTGAATATGGACCTCAAAGTGCCTAAAAGCATGTCATTTGAAAACATTAAGAGTCATTTCATGCTATTGTGCAAAGTTCATTCAGGGGCTTTCCATTAATCCACTGTGCAAAAAGCACAGAATGAGCAAGAGCAAAATTCTTACATTTATATCTTAATTGTCTTCATTCACATCTGTTTCCTAATTCCATTCCATAATTATCTTCCTCACAGCTGATATGATTTATGCACCATTTTTTTTTTTGAATAAAATCACTGTTACATGCAGAAGCACCTTAGAATATATATAAAAAATCACTGCTGGTCTTAAAAATAAAATATTGCCTGTAGGACAAAATTTAGTATTAAATTTAAATATATTTTCCCCAAAGTACAAGCAGTAAAGCAGAGACTGTCTCCAATTGAAACAGAGTCCAAGTCCCTGCAAACATGGACCATGTTTCTGCATTCACCTGGTCCTGGGTAACTTCCTTCAAAAAATAGTTTCAAAGAACAACTACTGCCAAAAAAAAAAAAAGTATGCACATTTGAACACAAAGTTTCATTAAATGCTTACAATTTGAATCTTTGGAGATTCTTAAATAGGAGTTGAACACTTTTGTTATTCTGCCTGCATGCTTAAGATGTAATCACCCCATCAAGCTTTCATAATAAAACTTTGTGAACGTAGACTAAGGGGGTCATTTTCGTGGCCTATCCCTTATCACTGCCAGTAGCGCGCCCAATAGCCCCACCTTTTATGATGGCGCGCTATCGGGTGCGAAAGCCGGCAGTGATAGCATGAGGGAGGTGCGATCGCTGCTGGCTTTCACAGACCCGCCCCCCGTGAGCACCGGGAATAGGCGCTACTATTCTTGCAAATAATAGTGAATCCAGGCCTAAATCTTTGTCCAAAGCACAGCACAAAATCTAATGTACTATCTCAATGAAATGTGTTTACAGTGGTCAATAATTCTGTAATATTTATATATATATATATATATATATATATATATATATATATATATATATATGTTTATAAATAATTCAAAAGACATTGAATTCATGGGGAGCAAAAGAATAAAATCATTATCAAAGTGTACCCAGTGCCAAAATGTATAATGCACAGAGGTAAAACAAATGATACAAAGAAAAAAATCTACAAAGAAAATTTTGAACAAAATATTTTTAAAGGAAAATTATCCAGTCAAGATCTTAATTTAAACCACAGGTTGTGACACAATCCAGTCTGAAAACCCAATATTCCATTTTTAATAATGTTTGTTCTCTGTCTCTTCCTGTCCAGTTGAGTTGTGCCTGATTGATAGCAAAAGGCATTGGTCTTCAAAAATGTATTATAAAGAACAGTGATGTACAGTGTCTCTAATTTTTGGTTTTTAAATAGATCTCCTGTGCTGGCCATTTAGAACCAAACTGATCTTCTTGTCTTCCTCATATTTAGAAAGAAATATGCAAAGCCTTTTTTTATGGTTAAAACAGCATTTTATCCATGGAATATATATATATTTTTAAATTGTTCACCTTTTAAGTAGATAAAAGTATGTGCACTGTTTAACAATATGTGTAATATTACCTTCGTTGCTTAGAGGCATTCCTGCAGACAGGGTTAGATTGGAAGAGACATTAGGGATGTGAATTTGCTTAAAATGTGTTAGGAATATGAGCTGAATAAGACAGATTTTTATTTTGGTCGTGGAAAATGAATACAAATGGCCAATGTCTCAAAACGTAACACAAATATTAGTTTGCATTTCCCGTTAAAGTCTGTGGGATGGGAGAAACTGCAGGGTTTTTCCTTCTAAGCACATTGCTGAGCAACTAATGCTGTCACACTTGACTCTAGACTGACTGGAGCTGCAGAGGGAAGGCAGAGGGAATGTCTGGAAGCAGGACCAATCAAGGGCAGGCATTTGTTTTTAAAGCAGCTTTTCCTAACTGGAATCTACGTGGATTGACAGTGACTTCCTCTTTTTTTTTTTTATCCTGAACCTGAAAGGTAGATTAGGCAGGCAACATCATTTGGGGCTTATTTGTCTCTGGGTAAAAAGAGAGAGTGTAATTGGATTTTGAGCTCTTAAAGTTGAAATTTTAAAATAAAAGACTGGAACGAGGAGACGTGAAAAGCGATGTGCTCTGTTTCTTCTTGCCAGACTCACAGTTTATTGAGTTTTTGCTTCTGCGAGTATCACATTAGAGTGGTAAACTTT
The DNA here is from genome assembly GCF_901001135.1 of Rhinatrema bivittatum. NCBI lineage: Eukaryota > Metazoa > Chordata > Amphibia > Gymnophiona > Rhinatrematidae > Rhinatrema > Rhinatrema bivittatum. Next base: position 80,834,527 of record NC_042621.1, on the reverse strand, counting down.
GTAAATTGTGTATGTGCTGGAGTGCTCTTTTGCCATGAACTATCAGCTGAATTTTCAAAGGCTTAGGCATATGCGCCTGTACGTGGCCCGTGCATGCGTAATGCATATTTAAAAAGGAGCCACATATGTGTGTATATGTGAGTATGCCAGCTAAAGTGCATGCACAAAAAAGGGGATTAGGGGCGTGTCAGGGCAGGGTTAGCATGTATGCATGTAATGAAACATTTTAAAAGCTATGTGGATGCAAATATCATCCAGCTTAGGTGTGTTCATATACTACTAATCATTTATGCACACAAGTGCAAACTTTCATTTTGATTTTGGCGGATTGTCTTCTCTGGGTGAGTGGACATAGGAGCAAACTAGCAAATGGGAGACAGTGTACCTGCAACAAACTGCAACCTATTGGGGCCAAACTGGGCCAAACCTGGGTTATACAGGGGGGGTCACAGGAATAGACCGGGTAATACGAGAAATGTACATGGGAGAGAAATGGTCACAAAGGGGGAGATTAAGCGTACCTTGGATAGATTTGGCCATATTGGGTGCTAACTGGGACATATTGGTTTATATTACGGGTTACTGGAACAGATTGGGGGGAACTGGGACATCCAAGGCTATAAGGGGGGATGGGAGTGTGTGTTCCTGGGACATACTAGGGGATGTGACTCAATGGTGGACAGTCCCATTTCAATAATTGCCCTTTGGATACTCAGGTAACTATGGCTGAGGAGGTAGTGAGAACAGAGGAGGAGGAAGAGGGCCTTGACCTTATGTGACCCATGCCTCTACCTCCAGTGCCCTAGGAGGGCTTGGAACAGGCCTTGCCTAATGTTACGGTTGTTGTTATTTTGCTTGTTGCTGTCTGCGGCGAGCCTCCTGAATCATCCAGTATCCCCCTACAATTAAGCTTGCCACAAACATTATGGGGTAGATTTTAAAAGCCCTACGTGCATAAATCCTGCCATATTTCTGCGCGCAGGGCACTCGCGCACCGGCACACCTATTTTGCATAGGCCGCCAGCACGCGCAAAGCCCCAGGACATGCGTAAGACCCGGAGCTTCGTAAAATGGGCAGGAGGGGGCATATCCGGGGGCGTGTTGGCAGGCTGGGGTGTGTCCGGCATCAGGGGACGGTCCAGGGTGGGTCCGGGGATGTGGCGACGGTTCGGGGGCAGGCCGGGAGGGCAGTTCTGAGTTCCCCGGCACTGCGGCCTGTGTCGGGGGATGCCAAGGCGGCGCTCGCAAGTTACACCTGCCTCAAGCAGGCGTAACTTGCACAACAAAGGTAGGAGGGGATTTAGGTAGGGCTGGGGGGTGGGTTAGATAGGGGAAGGGAGGGGAAGGTGGGGGGACGCAGAAGGAAAGTTCCCTCCGAGGCCACTCCGATTTTGCAGCCTTGCACACACAGACCCCGGATTTTATAGGCTACGCGCATATTTTATAAAATCTGGTGTACTTTTTTAAGATCTACCTCTATGGCTTTAGGAAGCCAGAACAGCTAAGAACAGGTGTTTTTATTTGGGCAGGTACATCAGTTATAATTCCTCTTTTTATACTGCGCGATAATTGCTGCAATAATACCCACAATCGGTGATATTTATTTTTTTTATTCATTTAAAATGTTTTCTATACTGTCGCTACGTTAAATACCATCACAACGGTTTACATGTAGGCACATAAATTAATGTAGGTGAGGGCGTACAATAGTACATTCTAACAGGTGCCACTAAAGGTTCAGTTACAATATATCATTAAAGACATTCAATTGTTTAGTGAAGTAGGTCATGACCAAATGTACCAGTAAGGTACTGTTCACGGGTAAAATTCACTATTCATAGTGTTACAATTATGTTTATAGTGATGTTGAGTTCATTGACCACTTTACTGTGCATTCTTGTGCTGTGAGCCGATGCTCTTCTGCCTATTCCTAAATATTTTATACTCTCCCGTCTCTTTATAAAATGCTTGTTTAAAAAGCCATGTTTTTAAACTTTTTTTTAAATGTTTTGAGATCTCTTTGTAATCTGATTTTTAGAGGCATTGTGTTCCAAAGTATGGGGCCTGCTCTCACTTGGGTTAGTCTTACCGTTTTTACTGAAGGAATGGTTAAGAGTGCTTTATTTGCTGTTCGAAGGTTTCTGTGTGGTACGTGTACTTGTAATGTTGTGTTTAGCCAGTCTGATTTCTCATCATGTATTAGTTTATGTATGGTACATACTAGGGTTTTGTATTTAATTCTGTGTTCGATAGGTAACCAATGTAATTCCACCAGGGTTTCAGTTATATGGTCCCTCCTCATTTTTCCAGTTAGTATTCTAGCTGCTGTGTTTTGAAGTATTTGAAGTGGTCTTAATGTTGTGTTCGGGAGTCCTAGTAGAAGGGCATTGCAGTAGTCTGTGCTGGAGAAAACTAGTGCCTGTAGAACTGTTTGGAAATTAGTTAGTGTTAGTAGTGGTTTTAGTTTTCTGAGTACCATGAGTTTAGCATAGCCTTCCTTTACTTTCAGTGATATGTGCTGTTTTAGATTGATTTCAGGGTCCATTATTATTCCAAGGTTTCGTACTTTTTCAGCTAGTTCAATTGTCTGGTTGTTATTGAGGATTATTGGAGTTCGGTTGATTGTAGTATTTTTCCATTCTGTGTAGAAATTCTGTTTTCTCAATATTAATCACAAGTTCCATTTGGTTTAGTAGTTGTCTTATAATGTCTAGGTACATGTTAGCCAGGTTTAACATTTTCTCTAATGTGTCTTCTATAGGTAGCATTAATTGAATTTCGTCTGCATAAATGTAATGTGTGATTCCTAGTCCTGCAAGCAGATGGCATAAGGGCAGCATGTATATGTTAAAGAGGGTTGCAGACAGGGCTGATCCCTGCGGTACTCCTGTTTTGAGATTGATTTTTTCTGATAATGTGTTGTTGATGTGAACTTGGAAAAACCTGTTATTTAGGTATGAAGTGAACCAGTTTATTGTTTTGCCATGTAATCCGATTTCTTCTAGTCTATTTAGTAGTATTTTATGGTTTACAGTGTCGAAGGCTGCTAAGTCTAGCATTATTAGAATGTAGTATTTACCGCTATCAAAATCTCTTAGAATGTTATCTGTTAGCAAGAGAAGTAGTGTCTCGGTGCTATAGTGCTTTCAAAAACTGTGTTGAGATGGATACAGTATGTTATTGTTATCCAGGTGTTCAGCCAGTTGTTTCTGTAGTTTTTTTCTATTAGTTTAGCTATTAAGGAAAGATTTGAAACTGGGTGGTAGTTGTTCAGGATCAGGGGGTCACTTTTTTTCTTTATGATTGGTTTTATAATTGCTCCTTTCAGTATATCTGGCATAGATCCTTCTTCTAGGGATAGGTTTATGATCTTAGCTCATGTATGGGAGACTGTGTTAGCTGATTTCTTAAGTTCAAATGTTGGTATTGGGTCGATTTATGTGTGGGGCTGGGTTTATGTTTTTTATCATGTGTTCCACCTCCATCTCGGATATCTCAGTAAATGATGACCATTGGTTGACGTCTCTTTTTTGCATTTTAATTTCTTGGTTGACAGTGTTTGGAAGTTTGTTTCGTAAGTTAGTAATTTTGCCACTGAAAAATTTGGCAATTTCGTTACATTTTGATTCTGGTAGATTTTTTGGTAATTCTTGTTTGTCATTGGTTAGGTTTGATACTATTGAGAATAAGGTTCTTGGATTGTAAGCAAACTTTTCAATTTTATTGCTGAAGTATTCTTTCTTAACATTGAGAATTAGTTGTTTGTAATAAGCTAGATGTTTTCTGTATTTGGTTAGGGTATCAGTTGTTTTGTGTTTTCTCCGTATTTTTTCCATTGATCTGAGAGTCCTTTTTGCATCTTTTACTTTTTCATTATGCCAGGGGTTATTTTGTATTGTTTCTCTTTTCCATATTGATTTGATAGGGTTTATTTCGTCAGCTATTTTTTTGGTTGTGTCTAACCATGTTTCCATGGCAGAACTGCAGTTGTTGTAGTCAATATTAGTTAGTTTTTCCTCTAGTTTGTCATTTAGTTTTTCAATATTAAAAGGTGGTCGATATTTAAATTCTATGGATTTATGATTTTGTTTGATTTGAGGTTTAAGGAATTTTACATTGGAGTGAATAAGGAAGTGGTCTGACCAGGGAATTTGTGTGTATTCAATTTTATAGTGTTCCAAACAGTTGTGGTTGATGAAGGTGAGGTCCAGTGAGTGGCCGTGGGAGCTCGATATATAGTTTTTTCATTGTACTGCAAAGAGACAAAGGTTTCTTTATTTCCGGCATTAAATCCCACAATAGCGCGCATAAAAAAAAAAAAAACCATCCAACACTCAACAACCTGACAACCCCTGCCACCACTCAAAACCCACACAATGGCCTCAGACCAATACATCCCCAAACTAATCCATCGCCACAACCACCACCACACTCCTAAAGCCACACCCACCACTAGACGCCTCACCAAAATTCACACCAACCCTAACATACCCTATACCACAATCACTCTCATCACCCTCCTCCTCATTAATGCACAGTCGATCACCAAAAAAATCCCAGTCATCCATGACATACTCACAGATGACCAACCAGACATATTCTGTATAACCGAATCCTGGCTGAAACATTCTGATACAGTCCTACTCAATCAACTGCCCAGAAACACATACAATATTTTCTCCATTCCCAGAAGCAAAAGAAAGGGAGGTGGCCTACTATTCCTAGCACACAAAAAACTTAAATTCTCTTCCCACTCCCTTAACTTACCACCTCCTATCGAGACCAACCTATTCAAATCAAAACATCTCCAAATACTCCTCCTATATGCCCCACCTGGTTGCCTACAACATAACCTTTCCCCCCTGATTGAATCCATCACAACCCACATAAACTTACAAGAGCCAGCCATCATACTAGGAGACTTCAATCTCCATATCGACACCCACCCTCCCTCCCCCACAAGCGAACTACTCCTTTCCACCATGTCTGCCATTGGATTCACCCAAATCATCAACACACCCACTCAAAAATCGGGCCATACCCTGGACTTAATATTCATAAACAACAAAATATCTGCAACTGGACCACCCTCTACAACCCCCACCCCATGGTCCGACCACAGCCTCATCCAAGCCAAGCTTCAAATCCAATCCAACCCAATACAAACAAACAACCGAATCATCGAATTCACCAAACCATGCTCCAGTGAAGACATCGCCGAAGTGCTACCTGAGGCACTAAAAACAATCAACTTAAATGATGCCAACTCAGCCACAAACTCCTGGATAACCATCAACACAGACATAGCCAATACATTATGTCCCACGATAAGGAAGGAAATCAAGCAATCTACAAAGCAAAGAGCTCCATGGTACACCCCAGAACTGAAAACCTCAAAGCGAACACTGAGACAAACTGAAAAACAATGGAGACGAACCCCCACCTCAAACCTGAAAGACAAATTCAGAACACTACTACATAACTATACAACAGACCTCAACACAGCAAAGCGCAATTTCTACACATCAAGAATTCATGATTACCAATATAACCCGAGGACCCTCTTCGCCTATGTCAAAGACCTAACCAACCCCATCCAAAATGACAATAAGCCAAACTCCAGCAACATCTCAAGTGAAAAACTAGCACAATTCTTCAAGGACAAAGTTAACAACATCATCGCCAAAATTCCCCAAAACTACAATGACCCAGTTGACATCCCCCCTCCCATCCACACATGGTCACAATTCACACCCGTTGCTTCCACAGAAATCGAACCTATCATCAGAAAAACCAACCCTGCATCACACCCTCTAGACCCCATCCCCATCAAAACCCTAAAACTCATCAGAGAGATTATTGTCAAACCAATAACCTACATCATCAACTTATCCCTAGAACAAGGAATCTTCCCAGAAAAACTCAAAAACGCCATCATCAAACCAATCATCAAAAAACCTCAACTCGACAAATCCGACCCAGCAAATTACAGACCAGTCTCCAACCTCCCATTCCTAGCAAAAATCATCGAAAAAACAGTCAACAATCAACTCACAGAACACCTTGAAACCTATAATGTTCTACAGCCCGCACAACATGGTTTCAGAAAATTCTTCAGCACTGAAACCCTCCTCCTCTCTCTCACTGATACCATCCTTAGAGGACGCGACAAAGGCAAATCTTTCCTCCTGATACTTCTTGATATATCCGCCGCCTTTGACACCATCAATCACAGAACTCTCCTCACTAGACTTAAAGAAATTGGTCTCCAAGACACCACAATCAAATGGTTCAACTCCTACCTCTCAAACAGATCCTACATCGTCAAGACAAACTCATCTGAATCCTCTCAAGTGCCCCTCACTCATGGAGTCCCTCAAGGTTCTTCCCTATCCTCAACCCTATTTAACATTTACCTCATCCCACTATGCAAATACCTTTCAGAGGCAAACCTCACCTACTTCATCTATGCAGACGACATACAAATATTACTCCCCATAAACAAGTCCATTCAACTAACCATGGAAAAATGGAACAAACTCAGCTCAAATCTATCCCACTTGCTATCTCAATTATCTCTATGCCTCAACCAAGCCAAAACAGAAATCATTCACATCCACAATGACCGACCCTCTCTTCCACTCAAGTGCACCCCCTCCGACCACCCAGGAAGCACAACCAACCCGGGAGTGCCCCAAATCTCACCCACGCCGTCCACAAGAAACCTAGGCGTAACAATCGACAGCCATCTCAACTTTAAACGACACATCTCCAATACAATCAAGGATGGATTCTTCAAACTCCAGACTCTAAAAAAACTCAAACCCCTTCTCCAAGAGCACGATTTCCGAACAGTCCTTCAATCAATTATCTTCGCAAAACTTGATTACTGCAACTCCCTCCTCCTTGGCCTACCAGAAATTCACATCAAACCCCTCCAAGTGCTACAGAACGCTGCCGCCAGAATCATCACTAACAACAAAAAATCCTCACACATCACACCCACTCTCAAAGAACTCCACTGGCTACCCATTACCCAAAGAATCCAGTATAAAACCCTCACCCTCATGCACAAAAAATAAACAACAACAACATGAACTGGCTAAACAACGGAATACAACCTTACCCTACTCAAAGAACTCTCAGATCCACCAACACTGGCCTCCTAGCCGTACCCAACCTCAAATCTGCACACCTCAACGTCACCCGCAAACGAGCCATAACAATTGCGGGCCCCTCCTTATGGAACTCCCTCCCCACCTGTCTCAGAAATGAACCTTCATTGCAAGTCTTCAAAAAACACCTCAAAACATGGCTGTTCCTAAAAGCATTCCCACCTGACACGTAACCTACCCAAATTCAACTGCAACACACCACGCCCCCCTACACAAGCATCTCGCATCACCATCTTCCCTCCCTTGCACCACCTTCCCCCCTCCTATCCCCCCCATTCCCCCCTTCAACCCTCCCTGCCAACCTAACCTTAATATATCCTCATCAACAAGTCATTTATGTACATATGTTATATACTACATCAAATGTTCAACGTAATCCTGTTATTCCTGTTATAATTTGTATAATTTGTTATATTTATTACAATGTTACAATTTATTATTTTTATTACAATGTTATAATGTAAAATAGGGCTGTTACTACCCTATTCTTTGAGTTATCTGGAAACCGATGTGATATCTCGATCGAACGTCGGTATATAAAAGAAATAAATAAATAAATAAAAAATTACTCTATCACACGCCATGCTAGCAGAACCTCGTTTCCATTTACTCTACCCGAACTCCTCCCACTCACTCAAGTTTTAATTTGCATGCGAAGGTTGCATTGCATTATTTATCATGTACATGACAGCAATATCGCACGTGATAAGGCCCTAACACAAAATGATAAATGACCCTATATGTATACAGGCTCCTGTTTATCTGCACACCTTATAGACAGTTTTCAAAGTAAGACTATTTATATTGTTTCTCCTTGAAAATTAACTGTAAGGTCCAAGAGTGCAAAGTTACCTGTGTAGTTTGCAACAACATAAGCTACTGAAAATGGCTCCCTCAAAGCCTGATTCATCAAGGTATTTTCCCATAGACATAGAATGAGAAAAATATTCAGTGATTCAGCTTCAGCCATGAGAAAAATGCTTAGTTCATCTGGACTATATATTGTAAGTGCAAAATGCCCTAAATAGGAAAACTTAATAGCAAAAATAGATAAAAAGACCACTAATACTCTTACCACTAGGAAAATAATGCTAACTTAAAACATATGCAATGCATTTGTCCTAATATATGACATCAATCTGCTTTCATTTATTCAGCTGATATTCCACACTCTAATACAAAGTAGAACTGTTGAGAATTTAAAAGCAGTTAGCTGGGCTTAATGTTAAGGTCAAATCTTTTAATATAATTTTCTTTATAAGAAGCAGCATTTTGCATTTTGAATCCACTGGATTTTTCATTTTTTTTGTTTATTAATTTAAAATGAATAATAACATGAAGTAATTTTTGCACACCAAAAAGATCAAAAGAAGCAGCTTCATACAAAGTTATACATTGTAAGCATCAATAAGAAGGTCTGACTCTTTTAAACCTTGTTGTTTTTTTTGAAAATAGTCACATTAAAAATATTTGCTTTGGCAATGAAACAAAAATTAGAAGAAGTCTGTGACCTGTTAGGTTGTGTATATTGTATTTTTTTACCCTGCATTCCTCGTCTGTACAAAAAATGCTTAGCTAAAAAAAAAAAAGAGACAGGGTAAGAGTAAAAACCAGAATTTACCCCCAGAAGATTGGAGCCCCTCAGGGGAGTTTGCAGCAGCTTCCTTGATGGTTGACTCCTGAGTCCACTATAACCCACTTGGGCATGGGCTGCTGCCAACCTATACTCCTTCCAGCCACAGAGCAGAAGGTTCATGCCATATTTTGTTTCCGCAAAACACTAAGCACGGAGTCCCTCCTCATTTCCTTAATAGATCACCTCATCCTGGGCCTCGATAAAGGTCAAGCCTTCTTACTGATCCTACTGGACCTTTCTTCAGCCTTTGACACCGTTAATCATTCATTACTCATTAACCAGTTAGCCTCCATAGGTATCTCAGGCACAGCTCTATCTTGGTTCATATCATTTCTCAGCAATAGAGGATACAAGGTCAAGATACAGAACAAAGAATCCTCTCAACACCCGTCGTCAGTAGGAGTCCCACAGGGGTCCTCCCTGTCTCCTACTTTATTTAACATTTACCTTATACCGTTATGCCAACTTCTCATCGACCTCAACCTTAAACACTTCTTTTACTCGGACGATATCCAGGTCCTGATACCCATTAAGGATTCCTTCGCAAAAACTCTGGCTTACTGGGATACATGCCTTCAAAAAATTAAACTCCTCCTCACCAGCCTAAACCTGGTATTAAATTCCGGCAAAACTGAACGCCTGCTCATCGCCTCAGAAAACAGCACCATCACCTCTGCACAACAAGCCACGCCAACAATCACACAAGTGAGAGACCTAGGAGTCTTAATTGATAATCGCCTGAATTTCAAAGCCACTATTAACAAAACCACCAAAGACTGTTTCTACCAACTACAAGTGCTGAAAAGAATTAGACCACTTTTCCATGCCCAAGATTTCAGAACCATTCTACAAGCAATCATTTTTTCAAAATTAGACTATTGTAACACCATCCTACTTGGCCTTCCCGCTTCATACACCAAACCGCTTCAGATGGTGCAAAATGCAGCTGCACGAATTCTGACAAATACCAGGAGAAGGGACCACATAACCCCCATTCTAAAGAGCCTCCATTGGCTACCTATACACTTTAGAATAATATACAAGGCCATTCTTACCACATACAAAAACATCAACCAACTGGCTCCCATTGACCTACAGATCCCTTTCCAACTACACAATTCGTCAAGACCAACAAGAGATGCATACAGGGGATCGCTACAGGTACCACCGTCCAAATCCACCAGACACTGCACACTAAGAGACCGGGCTTTCTCTACAGCCATTCCACTGTTATGGAACTCCATCCCCTCAAATCTCGGAACAGAACCATGCATCTCAACTTTCAAAAAAAGACTAAAGACCTGGATATTCACACAAGCTTTCCCGGACGCCAATTGATAGAACACCTCCAAGCCACCCCTAATCTCCAACTATACCATGGTTAACTAATCTCCAACATGGTTAACTAATCTCCAACTCGGTTAACTAATCTCCAAATACACCATGGTCATCCTTATCTTCTATCGTTTACCTGTGTGAATTTAATAACCTTTCCTTTCTCTTCCTTCTCAGCCAAGTTCTTATCACCCTGTTATATGTAACTGCCTTTTTCAACACCATTGTTATAGTTATGTTTACTATGCACCCCTGTTTTATGTGAACCAGCACGATGTGACTGCTGTCTCGAATGCCGGTATATAAAAATCTGAAATAAATAAATAAATAAATATTTTTATCATCTCATTCATTACATTTTTTACCCTCTCTCTCAGTTTCTTATAGTTCCACTACACTTTCTGTACCAGATATTAATCTACTCCCGTCTTATTTTCTATCTCAATCTGCTATTAACATCAGGTCCACTGTCCCCATTCTCTACATCCTTTACCTCATCAGCTAGTTTGCTTTCTGTACTGTCCACTGTTTTTGAGCTTCTAAATTTTCTCCCTCTTATCCATCCATATCTGAAAGCAGCTTATCTTCATCTGTATCATTGTCACTATTTCAAGTATCTGAAAGACTGTATACAGACTTTCAGATACTTGAAAGGTTTTAATGATCCAAAGACAACGACATCAGAAAAAAAATCAGCAGAACCAGGGGTCATGATTTGAAGCTCCAGGGAGGAAGACTCAGAACCAATGTCAGGAAGTATTTCTTCATAGAGAGGGTGGTGAATGCCTGGAATGCCCTTCTGGAGGAAGTGGTGAAGACCAGAACTGTGAAGGACTTCAAAGGGGCATGGGATAAACACTGTGGATCCATAAAGTCTAGAGGACGTGAATGAAGAGTGGGTGGCTCGCGGGAATGATGGCTACTACCTGGAGATAATACCCTTATTCAATAAACATAAACATGGTTAATGCAACTCCAACATTGCTCTAAGACTCCAACATTGCTCTAAGCTTCAACGGCAAGAGGAAATGTGGAAAAAAGGATTTGTATTCACAAAAAAGCGGGGAGTAGCTTGCTTGTTACGGCGGTTACTACCCCAAACCAAATAAGCCTGATACTTCATTTTCAATGCATATCCAGCATAGCTCTCTGCTTCAACGGCAGGGGAGAAAGACTGATACTTCATGCATATTCAGCATAGCTCTCTGCTTCAACGGCAGGGGAGAAAGTCTGATACTTCACTTTCAATGCATATCCAGCATAACTCTCTGCTTCAACAGCAGGGGGAATGAAGAAGAGTGAATCTATATACAGACAATAACCAACAAGGACTGAATTACATAGTCTGGGTAAACAAATAAACATGGGTGTAGCTTGCTTATTGCAGCGGTTACTACCCCTAACTAATTAAGCTAGATGTTCCACTTAGATGCAGTTCCAACACTGCTCTCTACATTAATGGTGGGGGTGGAAGGGAAATAGAACCAAAAGGTTACTAAGAGCCAAGAGTAAAAGATAAGTATGAGAAAAAAAGTGTGAAACTTGCTGGGCAGACTGGATGGGCCATTTGGTCTTCTGCTGTCATTTCTATGTATGTTTCATTTCTATGTATCACTGTTATCACTCCATTTTTCTTCTTTGTATTCTTCTGTTCCTCCTTCTCCTCTCAGCTGGGGATCAATCCAAAACCTGATCCTTCTGTAAGCAGTATGAGGGGTTCTGTAACCTGTCTGATACTGTGCACTTCACTTCCCCATCCCCCATACCTATCAGGGCTGGCAGAGCTACAGACAATTATCTCTCATGCCTACACAATCTGAATAGCTCAGAAAAGACCATGTGCTTTAGCCACAGACTCAGACTTTTTTTTGTCAGACTTTGTAGAGATAGCCTTTAGAAAAAATATACAGTACATGTCTCTAAAGTCCTTGTTACTTAGCATCATTTTATACTAAATAAAGCTCTGCATCATTGGTGGATTGAAACATGCCAGACCGTCGGCTGCCAGTATTCAAAATGGCGTCGCTTTGCCCTTACTATGTCACAGGGGCTACCGGTGCCATTGGTCAGCCCCTGTCACATGATAGGAGCAAAGGATGGCTGGCACCATCTTTTTCTAAAACAAAGCAACATTTATGAATAGCTAACACTGTGCCTATAACTTAAGACCTTCATATTTTAACCTTAGTTAAGTACTGTCACTTCCAATAGTGATCTCCAATCCCCTTAATGCTGGCCTTTGGATGATGTTTCATTAGAATATAATAGAGAAAGTCTTCTACAGATGTGGCATATGTAGATGGTCAATAATGGTTATATCATCTAAGCTGCACATATGCAAATTACTGCCTGTCATGCAACTGCTCCAGTCATTCCACCTCAAACACTAGAGCTCAACAAGTCTTCAGGACCTCAATCATGAAAAACTAAAAGATAGAAATATATGAAATTAGAGCATATACAGATCATAAAATTCATCCAGTGTGCCCCAATCCCATTCTGGGGCATAGCCCTAAACCCTAGTTGCTGTGGGAATTTCTTTTTGGCATCTATGCACCCTGTGTTTTTCTCCCGTCTGTTCAATAACTCAGGTACTATCTCTGTGTTAAGTCTTTCCCCTGGGAAAGCAGTCCATACATCCTTTACTCCTTTGGTTCCCATAATTATACAGTAACATAGTATTTTCTTGCCCCTCTAGTCTGCTTATTTCTATTGTCCCTACTGCTAAGGCCATCTTCCAGCTGATTATCACAGTGAAACCACCTGCCAGATTTATCCCTATCCCAAACATCCTTTTTGTCTACCTTCTGTGTACTCCACCATGTTGGGTAGAAAAGCATGCAAGTTTCCCATATAGTTACCACCAGCACCCACCTTTCCTATGCTTACACAGAGAGTAGCTTTTGAGTCTACTTCCTTGAATACTCTTACTTATCAGGGTTGGAGGCCTGTGGTTAAACTGCCTGTGGCAGTGCAGTCAGGCCTGTAACATCCAATGCAGGTTATACCTAATCCAGTTTACCCTTATTGGTGACAGTGAAGTGGCAAGTCATTGCATCTGCCCTTCCATTAAATTTGGCTTCCCCAGTTTAGGAGCCATTTGCCAATGTCCTTCTATGCTGCCAGAAATGAATCTGATATCCATGTAAAATACATGCATACTTTCTGTGTGTTCTTTCCAACATGTGTGCGTAGGTTTGGGGGTAGAGACATGCATATTTTAAAAACTGTGTGACTGATGCCGCACATTTTAGAAAATGAACCTAGAACTTTATGTGCTGACTAGACCTAGATTTTCTAAGCTACCGCGGCTTCCTGAATCGCGCGGTAACAGGGGGCGGGCCTGAGAAAGCCAGCAGCGATCGCACTGGGATATTTACCATCATAAAAGGTGGTGCTATTGGGCACGCTAGTGACAGCGAAAAGGGCTCTTCCAGTGTGGACTCCCCCCCGACTCCACTTTGGAAAATGACCCCCTAAGGGGGTTATTACTAAAGCTTTATCGCGTGCGTTAGGGCCATATCGCATGAAAAAGGGCTTTTTCACATGCAATATAATGGAAATTAGGGGGAGGAGAGGAGTCGGGGCGGGGAGGGAAGAAGTCGGGGAGGGGCAGAGTCGGCGGTATCTTCGCTGCTGGCGATAATGTTACTAACATTATCGTCAGCAGTAGCGTGCCGAATAGCACCACCTTTCACAGTGGCACTATTTGGTGCGAAAGCCGGCAGCCGGCGCACCGCCGTGGTGTGAAGACTGCGGGCTTTTGCAGGCCCGCCACCCCCCCCCGTTTTCACCGGATTCATCATTCTGCGATGAATGACGAATCCAGGCCTAAGGCACACTATTGAAAATTACCCTAAGAGTCAGAACTGAAAACCTAAACAGAGGTCCACATTCAGTGGCATCATGAACAGCAAATTTCTTGAGTTACTTTAGCTGGGATATTCAACAAGAAAGATATCCAGTTGAGGAGGTGACTAATAAAATAAAAGCAAAAAGAACAGCATTCAAGAAATATAAAGGATCCCAAAAAAAGGAACGCAAGGAAGAATATCTGGTGAAAATGAAGGAGGCAAAGAAAATAATCAAGAAAGCAAAAAGCCTGGCCAAAGAAATGCTTGCCAAAGAAATAGAGAGGTGATGAAACATTTTTCAGATACATCAGAGAAAGAAGAAATGTCCAAAGTGGTATAGTGAAACTGAAAGGTGAAAAGGATCAATGGGTGGAGAGAGATGAAGAAAAGGCAGAAATATTAAATACATACTTGTTCAATGTTCACTAAAAAAGAACATGTAGAAGGACCGTCACTAGTTAACAAAACATTGGAGAGGGTAGAATAAACGAAACTCCATTTACAGAAGAGAATGTATGGGAAGAGGTAGGAAAACTGAAAGTGGACAAAGCCATGGGGCCTGATGAGGTTCATCCCAGGATACTGAGGGAGCTCAGAGATGTGCTGGTAGGTCTGCTACATGACCTGTTCAATAGATCCCTCAGAAGCGGTGCTGTGTAATTGGAGAAGAGCGGTGGTAGTGCTGCTTCTCAAGAGTGGGAGCAGAGAGGAGGCTGAACACTACAGTCCAGTTAGCCTCACCTTGGTGGTGGGAAAAGTAATGGAGACTGCTGAAGGAAAGGATAGTAAACTATCTACAATCAGGAGGATTGCTGGACCCAAGGCAGCATGGATTCATCAGAGGAAGGTCCTGGCAGACAAATTTGATTGATTTTTTTTTTGATTGGGTGACTAAAGAATTGGATCGATGAAGAACGCTTTATGGGGTTAATTTTCAAAAGGAGTTACATGCGTAAATGTAGCTACTATTGTAGCAATTTTCAAAAGCCATTTACTCAAGTAAAGTGCACTTATGTGAGTAAATCCTATAGACAAGTCAATGGCATATATTGTAGCAATTTTCAAAAACCCACTTACTCAAGTAAAGTGAATTTACCTCAGTAAACCTGGTTTTTACTCGAGTAAATGTTTTTTAAAATCAGGCCCTATGTGATCTACTTGGATTTCAGCAAAGCTTTTGATAGGGTCTCGCATAGGAGGCTTGTGAATAAAATGAGAAGCTTGGGAGTGAGCGCCAGAGTGGTGATGTGGATTATAAACTGGCTGACAAATATAAGACAGCATGTGATGGTAAATGGAACCTACTATGAAAAGAGAAGTGGAGTGCCGCAAAGATCAGTGTTCTGCCCAGTCCTGTTCAAAATCTTTGTGATCGACGTTGCAGAAGGGTAGAATGTAAAGTTTGTCTTTTTGTGGATGACACTAACATCTGCAACAGAGTAGAAACACCGGAAGGAGTAGAGAGAATGAGACATGAATTAAGAAAGCTTGAATGGTGGTTGAAGATATGGCAGTTGGGATTCAATGCCAAGAAGTGCAGAGTCATGCATCTGTGGTGTGGTAATCCAAAAGAGCTGTATGTGATGGAGAGAGGGACCTTGTCGCGATAGTGTCTAGTGATCTGAAGACAGCGAAGCAATGTGACAAGGCGATAGCTAAAGCCAGAATAATTCTGGGCTATACAGAGAGAGAAATAACCAGTAAGAAAAAGGAGGTGACAATCCCCTTATATAGATTCTTGGTTAGGCCTCACCTGGAGTATTTTGTTCAGTTCTGGAGACCATATGTCAAAAGAGACAGAGACATGATGGAGGTGGTCCAGAGAAGGGTGAGAAAAATGGTGGGGGTCTCCATCAAATGACTTATGAGTAGAGGTTGAAGGACCTAAATATGTATACCCTGGAGAAGAGGAGGTACAGGGGAGACTGATACAGACATCTGAAAGGCTTTAATGATGTTGGAAAGAAATCAGTAGAACTAGGGGTCACAAAATGGAACTCCAGGGAGGATGACCCAGAACCAATGTCAGGAAATATTTCTTCACAGCGAGGGTAGTGGATGTCTGGTGTGTTCATCCAGAGGAGGAGATGAAGACAAAAATGGTGAAAGATTTCAAAGGGGCATGGGATATACACTATGGATCCCTAAAGGCTAGAGGATGGAAATGAAGAAAAGAGTGCATGGGGGTAACTTGCTGGTGTGGCAGTTACTATCCTTAACCAATAAACCTTCATACTGTTGATGCAACTCATTATTGCTCTCTGCTTTAACGGCAGGGGCAAAAGTAGAAAAGGGGAATTAGTTTTGGACAGCAACCAAGAAGGACAGCATGGCAGTTACCACCCCCTGATGATACCTGTAAGGCACGGCTGGTGCTACCATAAGCTTGCTGGGCAGACTGGATGGACCATTTGGTCCTCTTCTGCCATCATTTTTCTGTTTGTATGTTTCAGTATCCAGTTAGGTTTAAATTTATCCAGGTAAATTTACCAAGATAACTTTGCATCTGCTCTTCATCACAACCATATTTAGTCAACTATATATTAGCCAGATAGCACTAAATATCTGCATTTCCAGAACTCCTCTTTACTATCTTTGGGTTTTTTTTTTTTATCCTGGTACGTTTTAGCTGGATAATAAATTACCTACCTAAGACTTATCCACTGCAAGGGACACGAAATTCAAAACCTCTGGTTTGTCTGGCTGTCCTGAACTTAGCTGGACAAACCTGCTGAATAAATGACCTTACAATTTTTTTTTTAAAGTTTACTTTAAAATGTACTATTGCTAACAATAATAACTCGCTAAGCAGAACCAACTTTTTTTACTTGGCATGTTTATTTTGAAGTTTTAATTCTCAAGACATTCATGTTTCCAATTTTGAAAAAGTCATTGCAGATAATTAGCATTTCCTTATTAAAGTACTATATAATAAACCAGAAGCACATGTAGAAATGTAAGCCACATTAATAACTGTGTAAGGATAAAAAGGATTTCAAACGTTTTCAGAATCAATGTAGCATGTACACAAGGTCTGAATTTTGAAAAAAAAAAAAAAAAAGAATGTTTTCATTTGAAATAATTTATGTTTTGGTTTGTTCAATTTTTGTGGTCTTGTAGCACACCCCATACCTAAAACATTATAGTAAACATACACATTTTGGAACGAGTTCTTGTTTGTATCTAATTAGCAGCTACTTAAAAATGTTTATTTATTTCTTTTTAGTAACAGAATAAGATTTAATTGCATACTTGACATTAAAGGCCTGACTTGCTAAGTTTCCCATAGACACAGAATGGAGAAAAAGCTTTATAGTAAATCAGACTGTAGGAAACAATGTTATGCGTAAAAATGCCTGCATCATGTCAAGTCAATAGTAACCTGAGTCATTACAGAAATGGTTAATAGGACTCATATTCAGTAGAACACCTTTTATCTAAAGTTCAAATGTCCAAAAACTCCAATTATCTGGAGAAATCCTGGGCTTCAGCCTGTGTTCTATTATTCAGAAAACCATCTATTATGTGAAAGAAAACATTGCAGCATGGACATCACAAGCAAATACTTGTTTCCTCTTGCCTTGCTTAAAAGAAATTTGCAGACATAGCCATTACTAATCGGCAGCTTTCTACTGCTGGTTTTAGCGGCTTTGGTAGTGGGTAATATCAGCAGTAACGTGGCCAATGGTGGGCAAACAACATGATGAACCTATTATTTAAGAAATGTGCTATTCAGAGCTTAAAAATTAGGGAAATGCATTAGTTTAAGACAAATGAGTATAAAGAAACAAACTGGGACTAATCCGTGTCTTTTGGGAGACCACGAAACAAATTGAGAAGGACCTCCAAATTAAACAAATCATATCAGTTTCATTCATTTTGAAATTAATGATTTCTGCGAGCCATTGAAGTCAATTGCCTCAAAGAAATTCATGAGAGAGCAATAGGTGTACAGTTAGTGATTAACACAAAGTATAGAGCAGCCAGCTAGCAGACATAAGTAGGACGGATATGTTGTGAAGGAGACAAGAGGGATGAGAGATCACAGTGAAGCATTTCTCCAATCCAACCTACTGCTGCACACCAGATCAAGTTACATGGATCTAGAAGACTGAGCATAAGGGACGTGCAACTGTTTGTTTATTTATTTATTTATTTATGTATTTATTTATTTAAAAGCTTTTATATACCGATGTTCATGTACTGGTACATATCACGTCAGTTTACATAAAACCAAAGTTGGAAATTACATCGAACAATCGAACATTATATCAAACAAGAGGGTACAAATAACAGGTCTAACATCATGAGAACTTACAGCTAACGCTGAGAACTTATAGATAGAGCTGAAGACGATATAGGATTAAAATTAACATTATTATTACAAATAATAAATAAACAACAATCAACAAAGTCGGAATTACAACTGACTTAATAAACATGGGTGAAGATTGAAGTAATTGGAGCCAAACAGGAGAATTAAGGGCTACGGCGTCGTAGTTCTAGCGTGATGGGGTATGAAATGAGTGAATCAACCCTAGGGAGAGACCTTTAAGTGAAGGCTTTTGTAAAAAGCCAAGTTTTTAGCTTCTTTCTGAACGTTCGACTACAGGTTTCTAGACGAAGGTCCATGGGGAGGGCGTTCCATAGAGTAGGGCTAGCAGTTGAGAAAGCTCATTTCTTAAGAAGTTTAAAAAGAATACACAAAATGAAATGAATAAACCCTATTTGTTTCATTCAGGGAACCCCAAAATGAATCGGAGGCCCCCGAATGAAACAAACATTATTTGTTGCTTTCGTTTTAAATGAATGTGTTGGGCCTAATCCTAGGTCTGAGGCTGGGTCTTCGCCTAGGGCTTCGGCTGAGCTCCATCCTTGCACAAACTTCGGGTATCTGCAGAAGCCACCAGGCTGGGTCCTGATGCCTGGGCTGCGGCCTGTGCCAGAGCCTAGACTCAGGATTGATGCTACAGTCCAGCCTGGAAGCTGGGTCCTGACATTGGGGCCTTAAACTGGACCCAGGCCCATTTCCAGTTCCTGGCCCGGAGGCAGGATCCTCATGCCTGGGCCTTGTCCTAGGCCAGAGCCCAGACCCAGGACCAAAACTGGGCTTCAGACCAGACCCAGGTCCTATGCCACAACCCGGTCTGGAGGCCAGGTCCTGACACATGGGCCTCAGCCTAGGGTCAGGCTCAGGCCCAGAATCCAGGCCTCGGAGTAGGTCTGAAGTCCTTTTTTTTTCTTCTTCAACTGACACCATCTGCTGGGGTTGCACTGGTTAATTAACTCCAGCACATTTACCCCAGTGGATGGGATCATTTTGAGATATGACAATCTACGGCATCAGTCGAATAAGAAAAGAAGAGGATGTTGGACCTGCTCCAAGGCACAGGCTCTGGGCCTGGGCCTGAACCTAGGCTGAGGAGCAGGCATTAGGACCCGGAGTCTGGGCTAGTCCACAGCATCCGGCCTGGATCTAGGCTCTGGCCTAGGCTGAGGCCAGGGCATTGGGACCCTGCCTCCAGGCAGATGCTATCTTTAGGGTGGGTCCAGGCCAAGGCCGCAGCATTGGGACCTGGCCTCTGAGCAGGGCCATGGCTTCAGGCATGGGTCTGGGCTCTGGCCTAGGCTGAGGCCCAGGTATCAGCCTTGAGTAGACCGAGGCCAAGGTCACTGTGACCTACAAAGGCCTTGGCCTCTCCACCAGTCCAGGAAAGTGGAGGCCAGGTTTGGTAGGAGGCCCCGTTTTTTTGGGCCTTTTTTTTTTTTTTTTTTAAATGTTTGATTTGTGTTTTCTACATAAATTAAATGAATAAAACATTCCATGAACCAAAATTAATGGGGAAAAAATCCTCCCAAAAATGAACTGAAAAACAAAACTGAAATTTTTATTCCCTGCACATCCCTACTGAGCATATCTGAGATTTGCTGTGAATTCCTTCTGAAAGCATTGCCTGTGAAGGCTGAGCTCTGAGTTTCTGGATAACTCTTCTCAAACAGCATTTTGGCTGCGGCCCATTTTAGACTGTCACTGTGGCAGTCACACAGAAGAGAAAATCATCCAGGTGCTGCATCTGAAGCTTTGCGTCAGACTTGCGCTGCTGCTGCTGTTGCTTTCTTCTGCTGGAGGCAGAGAGTGGAGAGCCGCTTGCAGAGCTGCTACTGATTCTTTTTCTGCCTGGGCAGTGGGCACAAGGTGAGCACTGAAGGCGGGGCGGAGACTGCAGCGCACCAGGCTGCGCTGTGAAGCCTGTCACTAAGCTCAGCAGTGTCAGAACTAGTGCACACAGTGTCAGAACTAGTGCACACAGTGTCAGAACTTGGTGCATCAGTCTCTCTCTGTGTTTCTCACACACCCATTAGCGGGGCACGGTCAGTGGGCACACAGTCAGTTACAGTACCACTGAGAAATATTAAATCATTTCAATATCCATATCCACGGTAACAGAATCAGTCATGTTAGGGATAAGAAAAGCCACAGCAGGAGAAGGACATTTGTCCAGAATCGGCTAGATTTTCTCCTACTCTCCACTTCTTTTATAGTTCTTTCTTTTGCTCTAAGCTCTCTGCAATGATCCCAGCCTGGATCACACACCCTGATATTTGTTTTTCCCACTGGAGTGTTTTATTTCCCATAAATCAATAATGTGAAAGAAACAGAAAAGAAACAAACTTTCCCATCCATGGACTTCCTGCCTCATACCTACCCACCCGTCTGCCACATCACCGTAGAGGGCTGGCTGCCATGTGCAAACTCGCCATAATGTTGTTGGTGCCCTCTTTTTGGAGTTTTCAGGTTTACTTCCTACCCACACTTGCTTTTTTTCTTGTTTTTCTATACTGGGGTGTTTTGTCCCTTGAACAAAGTTTGAAAAAAAAGGCAGGTTTCCCTCCCACGGCACCTGTTCTCTCCTTCCTTACCCCCCCCCCCCCCCCCCAACCCTTCCACAGCCTCGGCCTGGTCCTCCCACCCTGCTTGATGGTTGCAGGTAGTTTTGCCATGAAATTTTATGTACATATTTTTTTAAATGAAATGTAGAAACATAAACAAACCCCCCCACTCACTCTCTTCCCCTTTCCCCTGGAACGCCGCTCACTAATGCTGATAAAAGTGTACACATACAGGTCTTAGGTTCACACTTTTACCTGCGTATTGGGTAGGCAGTCAAATAAAAGGTCATTTCTACACTCAGAACACTTCTTTACGAGTTGAAATGCCTTTTAAAATTACCTGTGCCTGAAGCTAGGGAATATGAAAGGGAAGTCAGGCTCCAAGATAACTGCAAGACTGTGTAGATAGCAGCTAGAGAACTATGCTACTCATTCAGGTGCTGAAACATTGGTTACACATGTTTTTTGACACCTACTAGGCACCCAGGTGAACCACCAATTCAGCCTATTGGTCAAAGGAGTCACCTGAAACAAACACCAAAACTCCAGAGAATTCATGAAAAAACTTATGAGATTTGAATGACTCGATAGCTAGAAAAATATTTACCATCCAGAATGTAGTGTGGTGTATTACTATTGCCTGGGATTGTGTCACGTCTCCAAGTCTGAAGATTAAAGAATACATGGGACAAGTTTTTAATCTTCTGTCAGGTTTTTAGAGGAATAAAGGTTGGCATTAATTTTGAAGGGTTCAAGGCAACAGAAGAGAAAGCTGAGATTCAAGAACTAAATGTAATATGTCCAAGGAATGATTAAGAACATTCGGGCCAATGCAATACAGTGTGCTTTGCTGAGCGCATTGGTTTACCCATGGTTAGATGGGCGTTTTGGATGTGCGTCCACAACCCCTTATGCAATGAGGGGCTCAGCGCATCCAAAACATGCGTCCAAACCCCTGTGAAGCTAATAGCACTCATCACATGTAAATTCGTGTTGATGAGGCTATTAGCTATTGCTCCCGAGGCAAAAAAAATAAATAAATGTGCGACCAACACAGGCGTTAATGTTGAGGAACCCCTAAAGTTCAAGGAAAAGCAGAAAATACTCCTTTTCTGTAGTTCCTCCAACTTAATATCATAGTGATATTAAGTTGGAGGAACTGAAAAAAGGAATTAGGCAAAAAAAAATTTAAAAAGTATGCCGGCAGTCAGGTTAGGAAAATGGGCACTCATATAATTGAGCGTCTGTTTTCCTAACCCACTGACAGCCACCTCTCATGGGCGCACAATTTCCCTAGTGCCTCCTTTTTACCATAGCAGCCCATTTGCATATCTCATAGGGCAAACCGGAGAGGTCGAATGGTGCGCGTCAGGAGAGAGGGCACTCAATCATGAGCACCCGTTTTACGCGCGCCCTTATTGTATCTGCTTGATTGTGGATTAAGGCACCTAAATTTAAGTACTGAGCCTGGGAACATTTTTAAATTTTAAAAGTCTAGGCACCTAGCTTTTAAATTTAGGTGCCCAGGTCTTTCAAATATCAAGCTTTATGCACCCACAGTAGAACAACGATTTGGGATGCAAGATTTTTTTTTTTTTTTTTTTAAGAGGGGAATAAATGCACTCTAAATCCTTTTTGCTCACATGCTTCCCCGCATACAGATTTTTACAATCCCTTCTACCCGACCCTGGAAGACCACACAAGGACGGGAACTTTAAAATGTGTGTACGTGCGCACCCATATCAACATGTATATGGGCATGCGGCCATATACGCAGCAATTTTATATCCCACACATGTTATAAAATAGGCCTAGCACATGTATGTGGGTTCCTAATTTTAAGCATGTACGTAAACAGCATGGGAATGTCAGCATTTACGCACACAAGTGAGGGAATTTTATAACACGCGCGTGTCCAGAAAATGACCAGCTTGATTAGTTCGTCCACCGGTTTACTCAGTCTATCTATGACCACAAGACCCCCCCCCCCCCTGGTTCTTTAACCTGCACTCCCCCCAGTTAACCCAGACCCCTCAGGTAGTTCACATATGGCTAGAAATAGTTTTATTCAGACTTACACCTCATCTACAGCAGAAGTACATTTTGTGCTGGAATATACCTGGATGTGCGCCCGTGTCCATAGCCACATATGCGCATATATCTTGGCCCCGCCTGGGACGCCCATGACTCACCTACAGTCCATCCCTTTTATCCCTCCGTTGCAAGATTTGTGCGCATCGGTGCTTGTGTGCATGTTTGGCAGGTTTATAAAAGCAGGCCAACAGGTGCATGTACATCTCCCAGCACTCATGTGCATAGCATATCGCTTTGAAAATTCACCTTGCACTGCACAAAATTAGGTAAGAAAGACAACGTTTGCACAAGCTTTTCTCCAAGCAGCGTATATACACAGGGTAAAACGCAGGTAATTGTGGAGGCAGAGCAAAATGAGGACAATGTAAAACAGCTGAATAGGAGCTTCTAAACCTAGTTGAGATATTGACTTTTTTACGTTCAGGTGCCCAATTCTAGAAATCAGTGGGAGTGCCTAAATTTGTTCACCTACTCTGACCCTGCCCATGACCTTGCCTCCACTTTTAAGGAAACTCAATTTAGGTTTGTTGGTGTAAAGGTATTCCAAGAATTCTTCACTGAAGCAAAAACCCAATAAGAGTCCAGACTGCTTCGAGTTCTGCTGCCTGAATAGCATTCAAGGATTTTCAATTTCAACTGTCCTGTGCATGTGAACAAAACAACAAACAAACAAAAAAGCTATTTAGAAATGCCAAGCAAACCAACAGTGTCACTACAGGAGTTTCCAACATAGGAAAAACAAGATTATACTTCTTTTGACAAGGGCCGTGAACTCTCACTCTGGTACACAATTAGCTGTACATCACTTTTATATATTAGCTCTTGATGGGAGCTGAATTTTCTTTATGAGAAGAAGAATAACTCAGTGTCCTGGCACACAGAGTCCATTTCTATGAAGACAAGGCACTAGAACACCAAGCGGTTCGCCAGCTTTATTCTCCGGATTTAACTTCAGACACTCATGGGACGGTTTATTTTTCTCACTGAGTGCTTTGATACAATATTGTATTAATAGGTCTGTAAGCAGGTTCGACTCATTGCCTTCCGCGCTCTACTAGATCGCAAGCAGGGAAGGCGATACTTTATCTCGTTTACTGCAGATCCTGCTTCATAACATGACATGTGCCATGTTGGGTCCGGTGTTCCCTCTGGGTGCACACATGCTAGGCCACACATGCCACACCTCAGCCCACACATGGCATGGCGTGACCTGGAAGCAGAAGATGAGGAAGTCTCCTCCGCTGCTTTTCCTAGTGCACAGGAGATCAGCATGGAGGAAGTAACAGTCCCACATGTTTTGAACATGCTGCAGGGCCACCACAGGAGGAGGAGAGGCAGAACTAGCTCCTGCCACTGACAACCAACCCCCCTGCTCTCCGGTATTGCAATTTTTCCCGTTACCAAGCCAGTCCCAGCAGAAGCTCCAGTGGGGCTGTCGGCAAAGCTCATCCTATCAGCAGCCAAAGAAATGAAAAAGTGAGATTGATAGCCCCCCCCCCCCCCCCCCCGTGAGAGAAAAGATATGTGTGTGTGTGTGTGTGTGTGTGTGTATGTGAGAGAGAGAGAGAGAGAAAAAAAAGCATGTGTGTGTGTGTGTGTGTATGACAGACAGAGAAAGCATGTGTGCAAGAGGCAGAGTAAGCATGTGTGAGTGTGTGAGAGAAAAAGCCTGCCTGTGTGTGTGTGTTTGTGAGAGAAAAAGCCTGTCGGGGTATGTAAGAAAGAGAAAGTAAGTGAGTATGAGAGAGAGTCAAGGCATATGTTTGTATATATGTGTTGTCTGCTGGAAGCTAAAATCCAAGACATTACAGAGAGATTGCTGAAAATCCTCAAGCCTACTGACTATTATTTAATTCTGCTCATCCATGTTGGCAGAAATGATACTGCTAGGAAGCACACAGATTACATCAAAAGTGACTTCATGGCTCTGGAAAGAGAGTAAAGCAGATAAGCGCACAAGTGGTATTCTCTTCCATCCTCTCAGGTAAGGGATAAAAGCCTAGGCAGGGAAGCTCGCACTCTGGAGATAAATGAATGGCTGCATAGACAGTATCGACAGCTTCCTGGACCATGACATGATATTTCAAGCACTGCTCAGCAGAGATGAGGTCCATCTGTCAAAGAAGGGAGTCATTGTCGCCCATTTCCCGCCCCTTTTGTAACTTTTTTATTTGTGTGCATTCCGAGAGGTACGCATGTACTCATACGCTTCTTAAAATCCACACAGTGCGTGCCGGCTCGAGATGCTCACATATATCCTGGCTTTGGCGCACGTAGGGCTTTTAAATTGACCTTAAAATTGCTATGAAAGGAGCAGTGCTATTGCTAGGGTATTTCAATCGGCTGAATGATTATTCCAGAGTTGGTGCCCTCTTGAAGCAAGGAGATCCTGGATTCTCTGCAGGGAGAACTGTTCCATCAACTGGTAACAGAACCCTTCCAAGAAGAGGACATACTGGACCTGGTGATTACCCATGGGGACAATGTTTCTGATGTTACGGACAATCATCTGGGATCTAGTGATCTTTGAATGATATGGTTCAATATTAGGACACAGGAGATGAGGGTTCATTCAAAGACAAGGATTCTAGAGTTCAGGAAAACTCATTTTGTTAAAATGTTGGAGTACCACAAAGAGTCATTAGATCGATGAGAAAATCTAGGAGACGCAGAAGCAATGGACAAAACTAAAAGGAGATGTTATAAGGTCAACTAACCTTTTTGTTAGGAAAGTAGGAAAGAGGAAAAAGAGACAGCTATGGTTTTCTAAAGAAGCAGTAGAAAAGGTAAGAGAGAAAAGAGTAGCATTCTTCTTATTGAAAATCCATCTAGCTTCTGCCCTATTTCTAATCTATGAACATTGGATAAACTTCTGGATATGATTGAATGTTTATGTACAATTTGATGAATTCCTAAATGACAAAAATGTATTACATTCTTTTCAATGTGGGTTTCATGAAAAAACCATAGCAAAGAGAAATTTCTCCTTTCAGTCTCTAATTTTTTGCTCTAAGAATGAGATGGTGGTAGTGCAGTTATTGCTGTTTTTCTAGATATATCAACAGAATTGAACACTATTTCTCATAGTGTTCTTTTTCATTGGATATAAGATTTAGGGACTCAAGGGCAGATTCTTGTCTTCTTTGCCTCTTATTTGGAAGCACAACACAGATAACATCAAATTAGTTAACCCATGACATCGGTCAACAACTTCACCAAATAACAACTAGAACCCAGTCTTAAATTTTTACCAGGCTATATGTATCATAAAGAAATCTTTTTAGCTGTTTTAAATAAAAAAAACATATTTATTTCCTTCTTATAACACTACGCACTTGCAGGGTCATTTAAGAAAAAAAGATGTGCCCAAGTTGAATACTTGGGATTTTAACTGAAGGAAATATTTTTTTCTGCATTTGCTATCTTTAGAAAGATTGGGGAATACATTAACCTTCTCTCCTAAAAAAGGAGAGTAAACTATTTCTAAAAAAGAGTTTCAATACTAAATCTCTGTCTAATTTCAAAGCAAAGTTGGACATCAAGATTCCTCGAGTCACAATATCTTCTTGAGAATTTTCTAACAAGGCATCAACTCAAGCCTATCAATAGGAGTCAGAACACTGATGCCTACTTCTTGAACATTAGGAATAAGATATTGAGAATTAAATATAAACTTTATTCATAAGTGGAATATTCTGAGGCAATATCTTCAAATTTTCAGAAAAATACTTTTTAACCATTTCATAAGATGATATACATTTATTCCTAGCAAAATTATCTTAAAACATTTTCAAACATATCAAATATAGTTTAAGCAAAGCTTCTTGATGAGATGAAAGTTCAGAAACCTGTTTAGAAAAAGAGGGAAGTGTTGTGATCCCTCCTGTAGCTGCGCCACAGGAGGCATCTTACCTTCTCTTCTGGAGGCCGCTCCGAAGCCAGGGCCTCGCCTGCGAACTATCCAGGACTTGCTCCAGGGCCTGGGAGGCCTCGCTGTTCTTGAAGCCTGCCTGTAGCTTGCTTGGCTCTGCTTGGACTTCCCGGTTCGGCCACGCCCTTCTCCCTAGGGACTGGCCCGCAGCACTCCACCGCAGTTATAGGGCCGGTGAGGGGCGGTCCAGGTGAACTCCTCCCAGGGAGTTGCCTGCATACAGCAGTATAAAACGACTTTCACTTCAGTTCCTGTTTGCCTTCGGATTGGGTTTCACAGTTGCCTGTGTTTTCTGACCGATCCAGGTCCTCCGTGGTCTCGCTTGTCTTGACGGCTCCCTGTCCTGTGTCTCTGCCTGTTTCCTTGATGTTGGTTCCAGATGTTTCTAGATGTCTGTTCCTGATCAGTTCCTGATGTTCCTACTTGCTTCAGACTGCCAGGAGTGCAGTAACCTGCTTCTTCCCTGCGCTCATCCCGTTCTCAGCATGGTCTGCGACCAGCCTCTCCAGGCTGTGTAGGGCACGCAGTGGGACAAGGTGGTCCATGACCAGTCCAGCCGTGCTGGCTGAGTAGGGTGCCCTGAGAGACAGTGCCAATGTCCTCCTTCCCAGTCCTCGTCTGTGATGTCTTCGTTTCAGCCCTCGTCTGTGATGTCTTCGCTTCAGCCCTTGTCTGTGATGTCTTTGCTTCAGCCCTCATCTGTGATGTCTTCTGTGTTCCAAGGACTCTGTCTGCCCTCGTCCTCTGTCCGGCCTGCTGCCCAATGCCATCACCCAGTGGCAGGTCCAAAAGGGCTTGGAACAGTCGGAGGACCGTTCATCAATCAACATTGCATTGTTGGTTGCTGTGGGCTTGCAGGTCCGGTTGAGGGTCAGACCTTGTTCTCTATTCCTTGCTCCAGCTATGCCTCGTCTAGCTCTCCATGCTTGCATCAGCTCACCTCCCATGGTGTGGCTTGGGGCTCCTCCCTGAGTCTCACCATGGCCCAAGGGCTCACTACACCTGCTCTAGAGGTGACCATGCTCCTCGCACTTGCAACAGAATCCAAAAGGCCTTCAAGCCCTCGGTTCATCAGCAGCATAGAGGACACGCTCGTAACAGGAAGAATGAGAGGTAAGCAAAGAAGCATGAGATTCAATTTGGGCTGAAGCATCACCCAAGAATTTACATAATTGTACCACACACCCCTCCAAAATCCCTTCCACACATTGCAAAGAACTAAGTCCTCTAGAAAATATTCTTCTTAGCAGAAGTAGATGGCTTCCTCTGTAAATCAGGGAGAGAAACAGGAATTAATTGGGGAGAGGAAAGAGATGACACAACATTCTCCTAGAATCAGCAATCTTAGTTGATTGAGGGGAAAAAGAACAATTCCCTTCAAAATGAAGACCGGAAGACTTGTCTTCAATCTTTAATGATTGAGCCATTGCAACGGCTC
This sequence comes from Rhinatrema bivittatum, assembly GCF_901001135.1. Taxonomy (NCBI): domain Eukaryota; kingdom Metazoa; phylum Chordata; class Amphibia; order Gymnophiona; family Rhinatrematidae; genus Rhinatrema; species Rhinatrema bivittatum. Next base: position 80,806,173 of record NC_042621.1, on the reverse strand, counting down.
ATATATCCAGAGCAGATCACCAGGAATCTACAGAGCAGTCAATAACAATATTTTAAGATGGAGGAATCTAATTTTCAGAGCTCAGAAGAAGCGATGCAGAAATTTCCAAATTCAGCATCCCTCCAAGAGTTACCCCAGTAGTTTGGCAGGTGGGTGTAGAAACCCATGAGTTCAGGAGTTGTTTAACAGTATCTAAAAGTACAGAGGAGATGGCATATTTTGTTCCTTCCTCTTTTTTTACATACCAAACTGAGCAAAACTATCCAATTTAAGTAGGAAGAACTCACTGTACCAAAATGTTCTCTAGGCTCACAAGGGGCTCACAAGGGGCAGCCCCTTTGGCTTACATCATAGGCTGTGCATCAATGACAGCAGATGATAGGCCAATAAGTCTAAATAGGCCCGGTCATGCTAGAGATGACATTAGCACGGGGTGTCTGCTGCTCTCCCTCCTCCTCAAAGATCCAACAGACGAGGAGCACAGCAGCATGAACAAGCCTGGAAGTGCCTCACTGAACCATAGGCCAACAGGTCTAAATAGGCCCTGCTTGCACTAAAGATGACATCAGCAAGTGGAGTCCACGACACTCCCTCCTCCCCAGAGATCCAACAGATATGGAGCATGGCAGCACAAACAAGCCCGCAAGTCTCTCCAGTTTGTAACTTCTGTCGATGTCCCTCAGGGATTAGTTTAATCTGCTGCTTTTTAAAATATTTATTTAAGACCCTGTTAGATCATCAAGCTATTACATTTAGAATGTATGCAGATGATATTCAGTTGTTCTTCCCTGTAAAACAATACTGTCATCAGGAATGCAACACATTTGTGAAGGATTGGAACTCATTAATTTTTGGATGTGTAAAAATCACGTTAAAGTTTGCAAAAACAAAAGCAATGTGCTTCTCACAAAATGGTACTTGGTTGAAAAGTCATAATATCATTCAGTTATGGGTATTCCTATTCAGTTTCAAGAATCATCAGTGTTTAACTCGATGGAAAGCTGTCTTTTAAGCCCCAACTTCAGCAGATCCTTCATTTGGGGTATTATAATTTGTGTTTGCTTCATCATCAAATGTGTACTTGTCTCAGGGAATTTCTAGTCTGCTTTGCAAGCTATGTACTTACCACTCTTGATTATTGCAATTTTGGTTTATGTTGGATACCCTCTTGTTGCCCCAAAGCAAAGTAAGTTTTACAAAATTCTGCAGTGTGCCTAATTTCTGGTATTTTATTTATTTAAAATTTTTATATACCGTGCCAAGGGGTAGTAACCTATCCGTCTAGGGTAGGCGGTGCACATAATACAAACATACACAATTTCATAACAATACAACAAATTAAAATACGATGTGATTACATTCAAACTATGATAGTTACTGATGGGAGCATATTGAAAAAGCTACACTGGCAAACTATACAACAACAAGTTAAATTTAAAATCTTAGTTTTAGAATTTAAAATCTTAAAGCAAGATGGACCCCCTTACCTTGTAAATCTTCTGGAATATTACATCCCACTCATAAATTGCAGTCTTCTGGGAGACTTTTATAAGTAACCCGCTTTTCTGAAACTAGACACCAAGATTTCTTTTCTGTAGGCCTTACACTCTGGAAAGCTCTTTCTGACACTTTCTGAGTTATAAATGATATCATTATTGTTCGTTAATATCTTAAAGCTCTCATTTTTCTCAATGCTTTCAGATAATTCCCAATGGTTTCAAGTGTTGTAAATAGCAGTCAGTAATTAAGTTTGTATTGTTTTTCTTAAATTATGATCTTGTTTGATTTTATTGCTCCTGTTTTAATGTCACCTATATGTATTTTATGTTTTCAATGCTATAATTTGCTTAGCATGGTTATTCCAATATAATGGATGACAAATATTTTAATGAATAAATAAACTACAACAGATCACAGAAAGAGGAAGGCAGGCAATAATATTTGGAAAAGCTAAGAGAAGATGGGGAATGTAGTCAGGAATATAAAAATTCAAATGGAATTAAAAATAGAAAATATGAGAAAATGCGAGAACAAGACTTTTTTTTAGATATGTTAATGATAGAAGGAAATGCAAAAGTGGCATTGTGAGACTTAGGGGGTCACATCAAAATGCGCTAAGGCTTTTTCACATGTGTTAAGGGCTTAGTGCATGCGAAAAGCCCTGTTAACACATGCGATAGGCCCTTACCGCATGCGAAAACGTCTTCAACGCATGCGATAGCACCATATCGTATGGTGCGATGCAAATATGGAAAATAGGAGGAGTTAGGGGCGGGGAGTGGGCTGGGTTTGCCTGTCTGTGAAGAGTTATCGCACAGACTTAACGCCAATTTTAACAACACCTTTTAGAATTGCGTTAGGCTGTGCGATAGCTGCCGCGATCGGGCGGTAAGGTTTTATCGCCTTGCGCGATGTCTCCCTCAAGGCCTATTTAGATGAATTGAGAGCGAGAGAGAGAGAGAGCACCTCTGGGGTAGCACACTTATTAGTCAATTTTTTATACCATTGTAGGAGGGTCAACTAGTAACTCGAGGTTAGATTTTGGTGGCGGTCTAGGGTTTGGGAGGCAGTTTTACATTCACAGTCAGAGTAGGAACAGCACAGTACACATCAATGAATATTTGATGTAAATTGGAGTGAGGAAAGTTATACATTGTACTGTCCTCATTTGATGCGCTCTCTGCCTAGCTGCTATCAAGCTAGGACGAGAGTACATTGTACAAATCTCATTTTTGTGTACCTTTCCTCACTCCAAACCACATCAAACCTTCACTAATGTGTACTGTGCTGTTCGTACCTCTGTGCATGTAAAACTGCCCCCCAAACCCTAGACCACCACCAAATCTTCACCTTGAGTTACTAGTTGACACTCCTACTGTGGTATAAATATTTTACTTATATGAGCGCCTTATAAAGAGTGTCTCTGTCTCTGTATCTCTCTCACCAGGAGCATTCCTCCAAACCATGGAGTGGAGCCTATGTACATTGTGGTAAAATAGTACATGTGCAGTATCTAAAAAATTACCCTAATTACACCCCTTTTTTTAGCATGGGTATTATTCATGCAAAATTTATAGCAAAATGAATCTAGGTCTAATTTAGCTTTACTATTCCCATCATTCCCTCAGACATCCCCTGTGTTCATCTCATGCTTGAATTCAGATACAGATTTTATCTCCATCACCTCCACTGGGTGGCTGTTCTATGCATCTACTACCCTCTCTGTAAATAAATATTTCCTAAGATTAGTTCTGAGTCTATCCCCTTTCATATTCATTCCATGACCTCTCATTCTAAAGCCTCCTTTCTTTTCAAAGAAGCTCGCTTCCTGTGCATGGAAACCTTGGAGATATTTAAATATTGTTATCATATATTCCCTATCTTACCTTTCCTCTAGGGTATACATGTTAAGATCTTTAAGTTTATGTTTTAGAATGACCATTTTAGTAACCACCCTATAAACTAACTCCAATAGGTTCATATCCTTTTGAAGGTGTGGCCCACAGAATTGTACACAGTATTCCAAATAAGGTCTCACAGGGACTTGTACAGGGACAATATCATCTTCCTTTTTCTGCTGACCATTTCTTTCCCTATGCAGCCAAGCATCTTTTTGGCTTTTGCTGTCACTTTATCAACCTATTTGGCCACCTTAAGAACATCATATGCAATGATCCGTAGATCCTGCTTTTATCATCCTTAGAATTTTACCCCTAATACTGTTCTTCTCCCTTGGGTTTTTGCAGGCTAAACACATGTCTGCATTTTTTAGTATTAAATCATATCTACCAGACCTTAGAACATTCATCATCCTTTGCTTGGTACCTTCTCATATTTCTACCTTCCTAGCTATCTACTTTGTTGCAGATTTTGGTATTATACTGACAAAAGGACAAATATTTCCTGACAATCCTTCTGAAATGCCCCTCATGAAATTTATGAAAAGGACTGGTCCAAGGACCAATCCTTGAGGCACACTGCTAGTAAATCTCCCCTCCTCGGAGGGAACTCCAATTACCACTACCCTTTGTCGTTTCCCACTCAATCAGTTTTTAACCCAGTCAATCACTAGGGCCCATATCAAGGGTGCTCAATTTATTCATAAGTCATCTATGAGGAATCATGTCAAAGTCCTTAATGAAATCCAAGTACACTACTTTTAGTGCTTTCCCTTGATCCAACTTTCTGTTTACCTAATCAACTTTCTGTTTACCTGTTTCTCTGATGAGATCTACCTCTGGTAAAACCATACTGCCTCACACCTTAACCGTGATTCTATTACAGGGATCAAACTAACCAGCCTGTAGTTCCCAGCCTCCTTCTTACTTCCACTTTTATGAATAAGAACCACATTCACCCATCTCTAATCTTCTGGAAATATTCTAGACTCTAAAGAAGCATTGAAAAGGTCAGTCAGTGGATTTGCCAGTTCCCTTAGTATCCTTGGATGAATCCCATCTGGCCTCATCACCTTATCTATTTTTAGTTTGGTTAGCTCCACATGAACACACTTTTCTGAAAATTGAATGAGGTTTACCTCCCTTCCAATCTTATTTTTTTTTCCTTTTATGTGGTTCTGCTTCTGACCCGCAGTGAGCCCCAAACAGAAATATTTGTTAAGCAATTTTGCTTTTTCCGCATCATTTTCAACATATTCCTCCCCTTCAACTCTAAGACCTAGATTTATCAAAATATGGTAACTATTGCATGTGATAGCAAAAGGGGTGTGGTTTATGCAATAGGAGCCAGACCTTGTTATATTTCCCACATATAACCACTGGAGAGAGAGAGAGAGAGAGAGAGCCATAATGTCATCTCCCTAGATAGGTATTTGTATCCCTATGGTGTTACTCAGGTAGAGAGTCCATCAAGCCGGGTTGAGAGAACATTGCACAAATCTCATCTTCGAGTGAGTTTCCTCACTCCGAGGGTCATCAAATGTTCACAAGAGACCACTGTTCTGTTTGTACATCTAACAATGAATGTCAAAGGGGCCCCTAACCCCCTACACTGATACCTAACCCTCACCTCGAGTTACTAGGTGGGCCTACCATAGGGATACAAATACCTATCTAGGGAGATGACATTATGGTTCTCTCTCCAGTGGTTATATGTGGGAGCTTTTACCACCATGGCCTCTCCAAGTTAAGTTCTGCTGACTTGCTCACCTGTTCTGCCTCAAGGACCATCCAAGGAATACTATTAACTTTGTAATTTCATCTGCTCCGCCACATCCCATAAAATTCCACCATGCTTGTCCCCCCCCCCCCCCCCCCCCGATTCCTAGCTCCACCTACAGACATTATCACCAAGAGCCCAGGGGCCATAAAGCTCTAGCGCCGGGACTTGGCAATGTGCACTGGTGTCATGTGACAAAGGAGCATGACAAAGCAGCACACCCCTTTGTTTGCTCCTTCATGTGGCCCAAGTAAGATTTCTGAGAATTTTAATTTAATTTGGTTACCATTAATACATAAGTCAATATCTACCCCTTTAATGGCATCAGAACATATATCTCATCCACAACAGATCACCATCTGCATTAGTCAACGAAGAAATAGAAGACCATCTACAAATAAGGCTTCAAGTAGTAGGAAAAATAAATTTGTAAAATCTAAGCTAAATCGTTCATTGATTAATATATCATGCAGAGATAACACTACTATAACTAATTGCTTATTTCTTACTTTCTTTCTTATCAATATACAAGCCTTAACTAAAAAAATGGCCATGATTACAGATTTATTGTATGAAAAAAAACTGGACTTTTTCGCAGTAACTGAAACCTGGATGAAATTTACAGACAATGTAGTGATTAATCAACTAACTAATCCAAATTATATTTTTTCAATTCCTAGAATGCATTGCAGAGGAGGTGGAATCCTGTTGATCATAAAAAAACTGTTTAAGATGAAAATTGTACCAACTGATATTTCTCAGTTTTTTTTAAATAACTTTATTTGATTCTGATCAATTACAGGTTTGTCTACTATATTGTCCACCCAGTCTACTGGATCATAATATTTCACTGCTCATTGAATTTTTTACATTATCACTTAATCCACATAAACCATCTGTTATTTTGGGTGATTTTAATTTACACATGGACAACCTCCCAATAGAAAATACATGCTTTACTCTACTTGAATCCTTATCAGCCCTTGGATATAAACTTTCTTCTTATTCTCCAACTCACAAAGCAGGTCATGCCCTTGATTTAATTTTCACTAATTTTGAACTCTGCAAAATTACTACAATAAACTCTATTCAAGTTCCATGGTCAGACCATTTTTTTAAATTCACGCTGAAGCTGAATTTACCTTTCCATCAAAACAAAATAAAGAAGAAGACACTTACATAACATTTCGACCTCAACCTAATCTAGATGACTTCATTTATGAATTTCAAAATATAACAGAAAACATTAAATTCAATAATATAACTGATGCTACTTTGGCATGGTTAGAGGAATGTACAAACATAGCAAATAAATTATGTCCAATAAAGACTAAAAAAATCAAACAAAAAACGTGCTTAAACCCATGGTACAATAAAGAATTAAAAATTGAAAAACAAGCTCTAAAAAAATTAGAACTTATTTGGAGAAAAAATAAGACAGTTCAGCATTTTGGAATTTTTAGATCAGCCTTAAACCATTATAAAAAAAATATTGAAGGTGCAAAAAAAGAGTTTTTTAAGAAAATAAATAGAGAAATCCTTACATAATCCAAGAGTATTATTCTCAATTGTAAAAAATTTAACAAAAAACCAAACTGATAATGATGATGGATTGCCAAAATATAAATGCAACGAGATTGCCTTATTTTTCAAAAAGAAAAGAGATACTCTAAACTCCAATATCAATCAAAATTCCATTCAAGAAGTTAGGATGCCCAACAAATTAGATATGTTGGAATACATTCAAACCCATCTCAACATTAGAAGTTTAATCACTTATTAAAAATTAAATCCTGCAAAGCATCGATGCTATTCAAATCTCTACTCTCAAAAGTATTGCAGACGTGATTGCATCCCCAATCACTGATATTGTTAACCGGTCTATAAATGAAGGTATTTTTCCAGACATCCTAAAAAAATGCTATAATTAAACCTATTCTCAAAAAACCCAACTTGGATATCACTCAATTAAATAATCTTAGACCTTTTTCTAATCTGTCTTTTATAGCAAAAATTTTAGAAAAATTTATTTAAAAAGTTAGATAATTTTTTAGAATCCAATAACATTTATTTCCGAATTAATTTGGTTTTAGAAAAACTTTTAGTACTGAATCACTTTTAATTGCACTTACTGATAAAGTTTTAAGAGGTTTTGATACAGGGCAAAGTTATTTTTTAGTTCTTTTAGATTTGTCGGCAGCTTTTGATACAGTCGACCATGATATTTTAATTAATTGTCTAAAAGAAATAGGTATCACAGACACAATATTAAAATAGTTTACTTCTTTTCTAAATAATCATTCATTTCAAGTGAAAATTAAGAACTCTATCTCAGATAAAATCCCTTTGAAAACAGGAGTGCCGCAAGGATCAACTCTATTGGCTACTCTTTTTAATATTTATGTTCTACAAATCTATCATCTTCTTAACGGACTTGGCCTACATTTTTTTATATATGCAGACGATATTCAATTTTTGGTCCCTTATAGAAAATAAGGTAGTATAAACATTTGAAATCATCAAAGTTTATTTAACTGCCATTAGACAATTATTACAACATCTGAGACTAATTTTAACTATGGAAAAAATGGAAATAATCTTACTCGAATGAAAATGTAGTTACAAAGACATGCCAGCCATGGTTCTTGAAAATAATATCAAGATTACGCCATCATTTTTGCAAGAGATCTTGGGGTTATTTTAGACACTGAGCTTACCTTAAAGAAACATATCTCCATTAAATTAAAAGACAGTTATTTTAAATTATTAACGCTAAGAAAGTGTTAGATTCATGGACCCCTGAGCCGGCTGGGACAGATGATGATGCACCGTAGGAAGGCCCACAGTTGTAGTTGCAGCCGGGAGGTGGCACAGAGCAAGAGACCAGATGGATCTTCACCACGGGAAGTCCAAGATCCCCCTAGGAGGATCCCGTGAGGATCCAAGCCGCTTGGACTTATAGTGGTCTCCTGCGGTTGAATATCCGAAGAGACGGCCTGAAGTGCGAAGATGTTGAAGCAGGTGCCAGGAGGCCAACTGGAACTTCACCACTGGAAGCCTGTGGTCCCCCCAGGAGGAGCCCGTGAGGACCCGAGCTGCTTGGACGTAGGTGGATCCTCCTGGTTAGGGTAAACAGGATACCAGGGAACAAGCCAGGGTCCAAAGCCAGGAACAGAAGCTGGAGTCAGAAGCCAGGAACAAGCCAAAGTCAGAAGCCAGGAACAAACCAAATTCAGAAGCCAGGATCCGCAACTAGTAACTCAGGACAAGTGAACCTCATTGCAAGGCCAGGAACAGGGACAGCTGCTGAGTTAATATACCTTGCCGGCATCTGACATCATCTGGAGGGCCGGCCGAAGTTTCCCGCTATGACTCCTTTAAATTTCGTGCCCCTGCGCGCACACGTGTCTAAGGTGGCGGGACAAGCAAAGGTCGTCGGCAGCGTCTCCCTCGCAGAGGGAGCACCACGCAGAGGAGCCAGCCAGGCCCGAGCAGGCCTCAATGATGCAGCCACTGCTGCGAGAGAACCCGCGGTAGGAGGGGGACGGGCCCGCGGACCTCCGCGGGTCGGGCGCCTAACAGAAAGTTGAAACCATTTTTAGAACAACATGATTTTAGATCCATTTTACAAGCTCTAATTTTTAATAACATTGATTACTCTAATTCTTTGCTTTTATTTATTTATTTATTTATTTATTTATTTAAAAGTCTTCTATACAGATGTTAGTCGAAACATCACCTCGGTTTACATGGAACAAAAGCAACGGAAATTACAAGTAACAGGGGAAGGGTAAGGGGTACAAAAAGCCATAAGGAGAGCAGAGAAGCATAGGAACAAACAACAAGTGTCTACCAGTATCTACAATTAGACCCCTTCAGGTATTTCAAAATTCAGCTGCCAGAATTTTAACTGTATAATTCATAATATAATCTATGGCAAAAGAACCGAGTGGTTAAATACAAATATACGTTTGCATATTCCACAAAAAAATTTGAGATCAGCGAATAAAGGACTTTTGACGTTTCCAACAATAAAATCTGCCAGACTCAGCCAAGTAAGGGAATGAGTCGTATCAATAGCAGGAACAAAAGTATGGAATACTCTACCAACGCAACTGCGGTTACAGACAGACAAGAAGAAATTGAAAACAGAATTAAAAACATAACTGTTTAAATGTGCCTATACAGAACATGAGTAAGATGCACCTTCAGGCTTAACTTTTTCTTTCTTTTTAGACATGTTTAAATTATATTTTAGGATAAATATTTAATGTAATTTTATTATTTTATCTTAAAATTTGATCTTAGGAATTGTAATGCTTTGTATGTTTTTAGACTTGGGCCTGGATTTTCTAAAATCGCAGGCCTTAGTGAATCGCACGGTAACGGGGGGTGGGGGGGGGGGGGGAAGCAGGGGGCGGGCCTGCGAAAGCTGGCAGCGGTCGCACCACTGCGGTGCAATCACTGCTGACTTTCGCAAACCAATAGCGCGCCACCGTGAAAGCTTTCACAAACCAATAGCACCCCATAGAATTTTAGTTCAACAGCTAATTTATACAATTTTTCTGTGCTTTTTCCTTTTAATTATTTTAGCTGTTATCACGTTAATGTATTTTTGTATTTCTCTTTTAACTGATTGTAAACTGTTGTGAAGGACTTGCTGATGTGACGGTATAGAAAAACAATAAACCTTAAACCCCAGCCAGCGGCGCGTGAGCACCTAGGAGCAGGGCCCAAGCAGGGTGGCTATGATGGTGTGGGCGGCATGGCGTCGTTCCTCCACCATGGCTGGGGGACAGCCTGCGTAGAGGTTGAAGCAGCGACACCCTTTTGCCAAAGAGGGGAGAGCGAGGATCAGTCCGGGGTTGAGCCGGGAGGCAGCAGGACCACAGTGGTGACTGCCAGGGGTGGCCAAAGACAAATGGGCTGCGGCCCGGGCCCAGTGCTGGTAGGTAGGAACAGGCTTCTTGAGACCGGGAGTTGTAACAGGTTCCATATAATAATATTGTCAAAAACCTGATTCCTAACAATCTACTATTGACCTGATGTCCAGAAAGTCAAGTAGTTGGTTCGCAACTGCGTTCTCAATAATTTCTCTATAAAGAGAACATTTGGAAAAGGTCACAAATGTGCTTTGTCCTCAGGATGCAGAAAACCATTTTTCAGCAAAATCCTCACCAAATCCTTTTTTAGCTCTCCTGAAAAGTTTCCCTCTGTTAAAGATGCATTCACAATCAATTGCAAACTTTCCAATATCCTGCCAGAAACAAATTTAATCAGACCAGTCTGAAAAGAGTCTAATTAACAATTAGTAGCCCTCATACTCTTTAAAATACTTTAAATTTGATCAAGGGACAGTAGAGAAAAGCTAATCCAAATCCCTTAATTTATCTCCTTTAACCAATCTAGGCTTTTTATATCTATAATTAAAGGCTCTATGTTTCCTAACACAGATCTCTTATTGTCTCTAATCATGTCAAACACTCAACTGTTACTTGGCCCCAAAAACCTGATTAAATCCAGTTAGTTTTATCCTAGAAATCTACTCTTCTTTCACCTTTCATCTCTGCAAATGACATTAAATCTTCACTGACGATAACTGTGCTATTCGTATGCATGACTGTCCATGTAAAATTGCACCTCAGAACCCACCCCTCCCTACAAGCCTCACCTCGAGTTACTAGTGGTCCATCTTACAGTGGCATAAAAAGCTAACTGTTTGCTACCCTTCTACAGAGGTGCTCGCTCTCTCCCAAAATGCAACAAAAGTCTGTCCAGGGAATTCTCAGCTTGTAATGAGAAAATAACACAAGGGATTTAAATTTAACTCACAGTGCAAATAAATGAGCTATGCAGTAATAAGAAAATTAGACTAATCACACCCCCTTTTTTTTTTATCACGGATGCTATTTTTGCTACATTTATTGCAAAATGAATCTAGGCCTTAGTTACAAGCCATATTTGTTCCAGTTTTTTCCCTGCCCATTTTATACTCCAAAGATTATCCCTTTACAATGGAGATAGGTTTTAATGGGGCTGTCTGATCCAAAACCTGACTTAAATCCAAATTCCACTTGTCTACCAGCTACCAAATTCCCAATAAAGACCCTTGCTTAGTAACCAAGCCATTACTTTAGAAAACTTGTAAAAATAAAGAATCTGATAATAAAATTATAACAATTATTTTATTAATATAGAATATTTAAATACCAAAATAATATAAAAAATGTTACATTAAAAATAAATACAAAATAATATTAAATAATATCAATAGAAAATATATAGAAAATGCAGTAAAAATATGAGAACATAATAATGCAAACACATTTGATCATATGTGTTCTTGGAGGATAAGTCCATTACCTGCTATTAAGTTGACTTAGAAAATAGCCATTGCTATTACTTGCAACAGTAGCATGGAATAGACTTAGTTTTTGGGTACTTGCCAGGTTCTTATGGCCTGGATTGGCCACTGTTGGAAACAGGATGCTGGGCTTGATGGACCCTTGGTCTGACCTAATATGGCATGTTCTTATGTTCTTATGGATACTGCAAAGTAGGAAGAGCAACCTGTCTGAAGGGCAAAATGATATCTTAACGAATTACTCTGAAATGCAATCCCTGGTTTAAACCATTTGGTTATACCATGTTAAATTTGGAAATTAATTTCTGTTTTTCCATAAGCAATCCAATGGGAGCAATGTGTGGCAAAAAATATACTGGACAATAGCTGTTATAAAAACATTTTATTGATAAATACGCACACATTGTTATGATCAGGAGGGATCGTGAACCCTTGGACTGACGGGAGGTTTTCACCTTAGGAGATGGCTCCTTAGATTCCCCCATCAGGTGGCGAGGCGGAACAGAAGATGGGGCTGGCTGGCCCTTCGGTGTTGAAGAATGAGGTGACCATTGAGAGGACAAAGAGGCATGATGTTGGAGCAGAGCCCGCAGCCCTCCCAGGAGGAGCCCATAGGGACCCAGGCCACTGGGACTAAGGTGGACATTTGAGAGGTCGAGGAGGCGTGAGGTCGGTGCAAGGGCCAACTGGATCTTCACCACTTGAAGCCCATGGCTCCCCCGGGAGGAGCCCATAGGGACCCGTGCCGCTGGGACTTAGGTGGGCCCTTGAAGATGGGTGGTCCGGAAGAAGTCCAAGGTCGAATACTAGAGGATCACCAATTGCCAGTCCGAAGTCACACACCAAGGAATCACAGAGAAGAAGCAGGAACCAGGAATCAGGAAAGCGAGGAACCGGAAGACTCACCGAAGCAAGCAGACTCATAACAACGAAGTTGCGAAGTCGAGGAGTGAGTGGAGGAAGTCAGCTTTTATACTTCCCTGTGCCTGGCCCATTAGGCACAGGTGAAGTCAATTTGGATGACGAGGCCCCTTTAAATCCTATGAGGAGGCGTGGTCTCGTGCCTAAGGGAAGGGCGGCCATCTTGGGTCCCGGAAGCGAAGCAGAGTGGCCAGACACCGCGAGTGGAGGCCTGGAGTGCCTCCCCCGCCGACAGCCACCGTGAGGACCAGCGCAGAGGAGCAGGGGTGATCAGAGCTGGGTTCCGGTCCCCTCCCCGACATTGCCACGGCCCCCCGACGCCGTGAATCAGGTGGGGGATTGCGGCCGCAGCCGCGAGGCACAACACACATCAGTTGTGCATTATTTTATATATACAATTCAATTGTGGTGTACAAACAAGGACCCCGACACGGCCGTGTTTCGCATCAGGGCTGCGTCAGGGGTACTGTATCTTCCAAGAATCTGAAAAGTAGCAGTTCCGGGGCAGTGATTCAAGGTGCCGTGGAACTCATGTATAGCATGTGGATAATCCTTCAAACAATAATTCAAAGGAGGAAAGTACACGGGGAACCAATCTCAATGCAGAAAGCTGCTGAATAGAACAGTGTGAATACTTCAGCGTGGCAACACTACCATATCTACACTACAGCGTGGCATAGATGTTCCTCGCTGCTATAAATTGACTTTTCTGTCTCTGATCACCTGGTTAACACTTGACTTACTATTTAACTTTGAATTGTTCTTTTCATTCGTTCATTGGTTTATTGTACTTGTTCTAATTCTTGTTATTAATTGAACCATTTTGTACACTGTAGTTCCTATTGAATGTAAAGCTTGTTGCTGTGTTATTGTTTATTGTAAACCGAGGTGATGTTTTTAACGTGCCGCGGTATATAAAAAATCACTAAATAAATAAATAAATAAATAAATAAATAAATATCAGGGGTTATACCTCAAAATCGACTCAAGTAGATAAAATATGGGTACATAAGCATAGCAGGCACAAGTGACTGGATTGATCTTGACCAAGCTGGTCTCATATAGAGGTTACAGCTGTAACTTCAAAAAACAGGTATGAAGAGAAGGTGTACGCAAAGAATAAATCTCATTACAGCATAATGGAGCAGTATAAATATATCAATGTCGCCCAGGCAGTGTGAGAGCTCTCAGACTGCCTGAGCGACATTGATATAATCTTTACATGAGACCAGCTTGGTCCATAACCAACCTGTTTCCAGTGCCTCTGTGATTTGCATTCATCCTCTGTCTACCCGAGTTAAATTTTGAGATAATATTCCTGACACCATGACTCGGGGAACCCCATTAGTGTCATGGCTTCCATTACTCCAGTCCCTCCTTATTTCAATTGGCAGGACACGGGAAACCCCAGCAATGCTGCTCTGCAAACTGCCTTTGGCTCCTTCTCAACTTCAGCTGGCAGGACCTAGGGAACTCCACCAGCCTTGGTTCTTTTGCAGCACTTATGTTTTCACCCACTACTAACCCCTTCCTGTGACATCAGTGCCATAGAGAGACAGATAGACAAATGGAAAACATAAGCATTTTTTGTTTCATAAAATGTGCTAAAACAGCTTTATTATTAATATTCCTATTATGCTAATAAAATATGTTTAACACTTAAAATAGATTCCTTGCAACCTTTCAATCAGTTTAGTTTTCAGAATCCTTATTTATCCTCGGTCTGGGTTCTTCAGTATACAGGCGATAAATGTTTTGCTTTGATTCCAGGTACATGATAATAAATTAAGGGACATTTATCAAAGTTGCTTTGTTGCATTGCTGACAAAAGCTGCTTTTTGCATAAATTATTGCATTATACAAATACACTTAGCAGTATCCTGTTCCTTTGATGCTGGTGGCAAAGATTTATGCTCAATGGAGTTTTTATTTAGCTGCCCTCTTCACCTCTGTAAGAGCTGGACATATTCCTTAATTAATTCTATACATCTACAAATGATCTGCATGTCTCACAATCAGACTGTTACGTAGAGTCTGAACCAAGAAATATGTTGACAAAAATCAAGTTAGTTTTTGTTTTCTAAAGTACTATAGGGTAAATATTTAATTAAAACTGAATCTTTGAATTCTTGATCCAGAGAATATCTTGAAAATGACATTCTTTCTGTAAACTCCTGCAAATTCTTGAAGTCCCACAAGGGAAACTAAGTAAACAAAGCATTTATACAAATTTTTCGTTTAATTTTATAGTAATATTAATGGTGAAGTGCTCTTTTTCAAAAATAAGTACTGTAAATGATTTTAGAAGTTATTATTGTGCAAGTTAATGCTGCAAAATAATACTTCTAAAATAAGACAAAGTTTCAATTTAACAAGGCTAAACATGCATGTTAAACTTCTGAGTGAAATATGGGTAGTGTCAGTGACTGCTACACTGGCCCTAACTTGTATCAGCTTCTTCTTTCCTTTTGCTACTGCCCTATCAGCCAATAAATAACATGTATTTAACAGGGTAACAGAGCCGAATAAGAATAAATAACATAACAACATAAGAACATGCCATACTGGGTCAGACCAAGGGTCCATCAAGCCCAGCATCCTGTTTCCAACAGTGGCCAATCCAGGCCATAAGAACCTGGCAAGTACCCAAAAACAAAGTCTATTCCATGTTACCGTTGCTAGTAATAGCAGTGGCTATTTTCTAAGTGAACTTAATAGCAGGTAATGCACTTCTCCTCCAAGAACTTATCCAATCCTTTTTTAAACACAGCTATACTAACTGCACTAACCACATCCTCTGGCAACAAATTCCAGAGTTTAATTGTGCGTTGAGTGAAAAAGAACTTTCTCCGATTAGTTTTAAATGTGCCCCATGCTAACTTCATGGAGTGCCCCCTAGTCTTTCTATTATCTGAAAGAGTAAATAACCGATTCACATCTACCCGTTCTAGACCTCTCATGATTTTAAACACCTCTATCATATCCCCCCCCTCAGTCGTCTCTTCTCCAAGCTGAAAAGTCCTAACCTCTTTAGTCTTTCCTCATAGGGACAGTTCACCCTTTCTCTTACACATATATTTATATTTCCTAGAAACTGTAAATAAAATTAGCTAAAACAAAACCAATGATGCATTTGGATGATGGTTATAACTGGACAATAATTAAATATGCAAAATTTGGGGAATGAGGAATCTTAGTAAACCTGAAAACCTGCATCTTTACCATTCATTAGCTTTAGAACTGCATCACCTGTACCCTGTTCATTCTCTTTAAATCATTTTTGGTTGTGGGAGCTAAACTAGTGGTCTTTACCTCTAGTAGATACAAATATAGACCAAACTCACTAAATAAAGAACATTACATATATATATATATATCTCTTAAAGAGGTATACAAGAAGTAAACTTAGTTTATGATGAATCATTAAATGCCATGAAACAGAATGGCAGCCTACATATATACTCTAATGGGCTCTACATCCTACCCAGGAAATGACCACAGGAGGATGAAAAGGGGACAAACCGTCATAAGGGTTTATTTATTAAGATGTGTTAATACATAAATGTGTGTTAAATGCTGAACTTGACCCGAGTGTGCATTAAATTGTCATTAACATGTGAAGTCAGTATTGCTTGCTTAGTGCAAGCAAAAAAATAATGAGCTAACTCATGCAAATGCATGAGCATCAACTCATTAATATTCCAACAGCACAACACAAATCATGTAAACCTTTGCAATTTTCATTAATCTAAGAGAGTTAATGACACCTGAAAGAGTACAGTTAACTTTGACTGAGCACAATAGCACTAGGTTAACCAGCATGCCAATATCTTGCCCCCCCCCCCCCCCCCCACCATGGGAAGAAAAGGTTGATTGAGGCTTCCCTTTATCCTAGGTCATACAGCACCATTTTGAAAATCGAGACAGAAATGAGTGGGAATCACTCCTGCCTAGAAGAAATGTTGTTGGATAGAGTAGGCATGAGTGGGAAGATCCTATCATGGTGTGGGAGGGAAGGGGTGCAGAAGATAGAGGTCTTCTAGTAATGTCTTTGGAAGGGAACCCTAGCTGGGCAGGAGTTGATGGTGTGGGTAGTTGCTGCTCATGGGGGTTCTTCCTTTTGCAGCATTTGCTGTTCAGGTAGATTCTTACTTCTGGGGGATGGGGTTGTTGTTTGAGGCTATCAACCTTGGGTTACCATGTCCATTAATATTCATAATTTACCACCAGTGATAACATATAAACATTACCAAGAGTGGTAAAACTGCTTAACACAGTATTTTCTAAAAGCTTAACATAATTTAGTAAATATAACATTAACAGAGGTACACCAATACACATTAAAAATGTGAGTTAATATGTGTTTTTATTACTTTTTATTAAATAGGTCCCATAACCATTAGAAACAGCAGCCCCAGGAAAAAGGCTGGGATAAAAAAAGAAAACAAATGACAATGCAAAATGTATCTGCTGCTGGCGGAGCCCATCCCATGAGCAGCCTCTCACCTCTGCGCCGGCTGGCGCCCGACACTGCCGCAAATCTCTGTCCTCCCTAAGTGGCTTTGGAGCTGCCACCGTTGCTGCTGCCCGTGGCAGGGCGGCAACTGCTGATTTCTTCTTCTTGGGGCCTAGGCCGCCCCAGACCATTGCTGCTGCTCTTAGCGGCCTGGTGCCACTGTAAGTGGCAGGAGGGGCCACCGTTGCCTCTTCATGTGGCATGGAGCCCCTGCCGGGATGCCTCTTCATGCGACATGGAAACCACCGCTGTCTTCATTTTTTTCATGGCCCTGATGCTGCTTCTGACTGCCTCCTTCACATGACAGAGAAGCCACCTACGCCGACTTCCTCTACCTTCCGGGCCCTGCATAGGTGTATGCGTGCACCTCACTACAATATTTAAAGGGCCAGCAGTGGGAAAAGCCTGCGGCCCCAACGGATGACCTCATCTTCCTGTGCCTAATCCAGCCCTATAAAAGGGCTCAGCTTTCACTCCTCGGGGCCTTCGCATCAGATTTCACAGTGGTCTCTATTCTCCCTCCAGTCAAGGACCTCCATGGTCTTCTCGTGTCTAGATGGCAATTCATTAGATGTTCCTGGTCTCCTTTGTCTGATGTCCCTGGTCTTGTTTTTCTTGGAGCTCCTTCATCGCCTGTTCCGTGTTCCTGACATTCCTGATGTTCCTAATGTTCTAGTCCTGGTCCTGATGTTCCCGTCTCTACTCTCCATCCTGCTTCCAGGTTTTCTACTTGTCCACCTTTCTTGGCATGCCACCTTCATGGTCCTTGACCAGCCCTTGGGACTGTGTAGGGCACTTCGTGGCACAAGGTCTGTCTTCACTTCTGCAGCACAATACTCCAGAAGGCCCTTGCTTTTAATGCCGAGGTCTGTTCCTGAATCTGAATTCCGAAGTCTTGAATCCTGAGCCTTGAATCCTGAGTCTTGAATCCTGTTCCCGGTCTTCGGAATACCTTGTTCCTGTTTCCGTCCATGCCCTAGACTCAAGCCAGAACTTGCTCCGCTTCAGGAGAAGGCCACTCCTGAATCTTCGACATGTTTCCAGTTCCAAGTCTCCACTTTCTCGCCTGGAGTCTGCTTCGCTTTCGGCACGGTCCACAACCAGCCATAGGTAGTTGTGTAAAGTGCACTGCCGATTATATGTCTGCTTTGGCCAACAAAGTGACCAGACCCACTTTCCTTACCAATGTAACTGCTGACTCAAAAGAAAACAAAGATTTATTTATTTATTTATAATCATGTATTAATCACCTAACAGATACAATCTTCCTATGCAATATACAACATCAATGCAACATAACTTAATACACAATTTAAATAAACACATCAGCAGTATAATATCTACAATAATTCCTTGTCAAATATATGTCCCCATGCCATTACTATGAGTCACCAGTCATTAGGTAAGTTTTTTAATGTTGCACTGGTGGACCCTTGGCACAAAGTAAGGTTGATGCTACCCTTAGGGCAAGCTCTACATGTTCCCACCATCGGGAGGTGGAGAAGACTAGGAGATGGAGGCCAACTGGAGCTTCACCAATACCAGCCCTTGTTCCCTGCAGGTTGAGCCCTTGAGTGCTGGGGCCAGCTGGTCTTAGGCAGGCCTCCGTATGATGACTCCTAGTAGATGAGAAGCAAGGGTTCGCCAGGGACCAGCAGAGGTATCAGAGGACCGAGGTTGGTCCGGATGAGGCAGGGATCCAGAGACCCGGATGCCGACAGGAATAGGACAAGACAGGAGCGCAGGTAGAGTTAGGCCGAAGCCTGAGAGGCCAAGTCTGAGGGATACTGTAGACAATTTCAAGGCAAGCTGGAGTTGGGGCAGGCGGCTGAGCAAGTGAGGTACCAGGAAGCAGAGCAAGGGTCAAAGCCAGAGGATCAGTCCAAGCATAGTCCAATGAAGCAGGGGTCAAAACCAGAGGATCAGTCCAAGGGAACAAGGAGGAGACCAAGCAGCAAACAGGAGCAGGAACCAGGATCGGAGTCAGGAGCAGGAACCAGGAATGATGGGCAACCATCATACGAGCAATCATGGAGACCTGTTGCCAAGGCAGGGAACAAGTGGCTGGGCCCTGCCTGAAATACTAAGGCCCAGTGATGTCATCATCCGGGGCCGCAGGCTATTTTCCCACTGTAGCTCCTTTAAAAGGACGAGAGCCGCACATGCACGTGCCTAAGCCAGGGCCAATAGAAGGCAGGACGACAGCGTCTCTCCGAAACCCACACGGGAAGGCCTGCTGGGCACAGGGAGGAACTGCAAGGGAATTGGAAGCAGCAGAGGAGTCTGCAGGCTCTCAAGAGCAGAGGCGGCTGCCCGCCGCTGCGTGCAAAGGTGATCTGAGACTGGCATCTGGGTTCCTGGGGTGAGTAGGCCTGGACACGGGCCTACTGCGGACAGGACACATAACAGTGCCCTCCCTTTATGCCCCCCTTTTGGAGGCCTGGTTTTGCCCGGATGGGCATGATGGAACTGGAGGAGGAGTCCCTTGTCCAGGATGTTACTTGCCAGTTCCCATGAGTTTTTCCTCAGGACCATAGCCTTCCCACAAGAGAAGGTACTTGCAACGGCGGCCTCTTGAACCCAATAAGTTGTATCAAGCACTTCTTGAATCCAATAAGTTGTTTCGGTCTTGGTAGAAACTTGGGATAGAGCAGGAGCTCTATGAGAAGGTCACAAGAGTATTACTGGTTTGAGCAGAGCAGAGATACATGAAAAGAGTTGTATATTCCCAAGGTAGATGGTAACTGGAGTTGGTACGTAACTGGCCCAATATGCTGCATCATGGGAAATGGACCAATGTACCATGGTGCAAACCTCTGAGAAGGTGACTTCAGCAAATATAATGGGTGCTGCTCAGCCAGACCTTTTGGCCTGGCTGGAACTCTGAAACCAGACGACGATGAGTGGATTTCTTTGTACATGCCGCGGCCTGATGAAGATGTTGATTCGTCTGAGTCCAAAGCATCTGTAGAGCATTAGCTGTGGCCTGGGCTGTGGTGAAGGAACTGACAGTGGAACTGGCAATGGAAGCAGAGGTTGTCTGCCATAGATGATAGAAAACAGAAAGACTCCAGTAACTGCTGCAACGTGGGAGTTGTGAGAAAATTTTGCCCAGGGCAATAGTTCCGCCCACTTATGCTGCTGGTCACTGGAGTAAGCTCGCAGGAAATTCTTGAGCGGTTAGTACGCTCAGCCTGGTCATTGGCTTGCAAGTGATATGGGGTCAACAAGCTGATGGTAATTCCAAAATCTTTGCATAAAGAGCGCCAATAGCGAGCAACAATCTGGGGACCCCTGTCCAAGGCGATATCTGTGGGCAGGCCATGAAGGCGAAACACATGTTGGAAAAAAAGGCATGCAAGCTCCAGGGCCAATGGTAAGGCAGGCAGAGGAACGAAGTGAGCCATTTTGGAGAATTGGTCCACAATGACCCAAATGACCGTGTTCCTCTTAGATGTGGTAAGTCCACCACGAAATTTGTGGACAGATGAGTCCATGGCTCTTCTGGTGCAGGCAACATCTGGAGGAGGCTCCAAGGTCGAACCTACTGGAGGCTTCTTCTGGGCGCAGGTAGAACATGAGTCCACATAGGCGCGGGTGTCTGAGACCATGGTGGGCCATCAATAATAATACTGGAGTAACCCTAGGGTTCAGGCACATCCTGGATGACCAGCAAGTTTTAAGTCATGTGCCCAGCGCAAGACCCTTTCTTGGAGCCAGTGAGGCACAAGAGTTATATCGGCTGGGACCGTGACGGTGGCAGATATGTGTTATGGTTATGAGGTGTTGGATTCTTGGGTACTGCAGTGATGGCCACTCCCACGGGGAGGAGCCCCATGAGGAACTGAAGTACCAGGCTAGACTCTTTACACACAAACAGAGAAGTTGTCTTTATTGTACAGCACGGTGGCACTGCCCAGGAAGTGGGCAGCCGTGGAAGGTAGCTCCAGCAGTAGTAGTCCAGGGATCCTCAGCAGAAAGGATCCATCTCACTCTTGCATTGGTGAAGACAGCGCGGTGAACAGGAACAAGTCCCAGATGTAGAGCGCTGAAGCTGTAGGTGAGATAGACTGATAGGTTAGTACTCACTGAAGCAGAAGCTGTATCTTTGGAATTCCTGGCAGGCAGAAGTTGTAGAGTGGCAGGCACCAGATTAGAGAGAGCAGGCCCTCGAGGAGCCTGAAAGAAAGCAGAAGGGCCCCTGAGGAGCGGGTACAAGTTAGAGTTGAATTACCCAGAAGGGCGAAGAGAGCTTCCTGCGGCAGCTAGGAAGCAGCAGAGCAGCTTAGACCGGAGCTATTCCAATCCTTGCTAACTCAGTTTGTTAGCAAACAAAGGGCAGGCTAAATACCAGGATGTAATGATATCACTCGGAGGGGACGCCCCCGAGGTTCCCGCCATGACGTGGATAAAGAACCAATAAACCCACCATCCCATAGACAATTAGGTCCACACCACCTCTTTGAACTGATGAGCCGACACTGCATTGTGCCCCTTTCCATCATATCTGGGATCAATGTAGGGAATCTGGAAACCAAACTCAAACCCTTCCCAGTATCTCAAGGCAGCAGAGGAATCATGGTGAACATCTAATCACTCCCTCATCGCACTCACCCTAATTGGAGTTGGGGCCCTGAAAGACAATGCTTTCCAATTTGACATCCTTATCCCCAGATCCAGGAGGACATTTGGGACAATTGGAGGCTGAATGACCTGCTCCACAGGTGGCTCAGAAGTGCTTGAATTTACAGTCCAGGAAAAGGCAAGAGGACTTGTTAAAACATATCCTGACTGGACCCTGAAATCAAGACTAGATAGAAACTTTGATGGAACTGACAGTGTTCCATGAAGAACGAAAGGAATTTGCCTGACTCATAGCCACTTGTAATTTGAGTTTGCCACAGGATAATGTCCTGGATCTTCCATAACATACTTTGTCAAGAAACCACTCATCATAGTTCAAACAGGCCCATCTTTCGTAATCCCTATAAGTACCAAGAATGATATCAGCATAAGCCAATAGAGATCCATATTGGGAATGGTCATAATGACCTATGACACTAGCCATCCAAAGAAAACTTCATATCCAGTTAAGCTGCATTGTTAGAAATATGATTCACTGTAAGAAATAAGTACCTCCCCCCCCCCCCCCCCACTTATTTCCGTTCCATTATCTGTAAACCGATGTGACATCACTGATCTAATGTCAGTATATAAAAATGTATAAATAAATAAGGATGTTCGTGTGCTCTCTCTTTCCTGACTATACCCCTCTATCCTTTTCTTCCTCCCACCTTGCTGCCTCCCTCCCTGTCTGACCTCCAGCAGCCTAAAGATTTCTATATAATTATCTTCCATACCTTCTTCCTTAAGCCTTTAGGCACCCCTTTCTAAAATTCAGTAAGGCAAGCAAAGCAAGGTGCCCCTATCCTGCCTTGGACCAAACCTCAATGTCTCAGATTGGTCTTGCATCCAACCCAACTGAAGAGCTGGAAAAAGTTGACCTATCCCACATCCTCTTAACTGTTCCCCCCATACTGCCCCTGTGGACTCACAAGCTGATAGCACTCTAGCAGAAGCACTGGCTCTAATAAGCACTCCAGGTACTCCATCCCAACCAGGCTCAGTGTTCCCCGAACCAACGTTTGGTCTCTCTAAACTTCCTGAACCTACTGGAAAACAAGAAGAACCAGTGCCACATGCTCCCCATACTCTGCTCTCTGCAGCCCCTCCCTCCTACAGTGATTGCCTATCTATAAACCTACACAAACCTCCCAACCTTCCACAATCCCCCTCCAACCACCCTGAGACCTATAAGAATACCACCTATACCTAGCCCACCCTAGTCTAGGATCAATTGTCCCTTATCCCTCCCAAGCAACACCTTCTACCCACTCAGGCCAAGAACGCTCAATTGCGCCCCCCCCCCCCCCTCCCCGGCCCAACCCCACCCCCACTCCAACCATCCCCACATTGTCCCAGGCAAACCACTACAAAACTGGCATGGCCACCAACCCCCAAAACCATCAGGCTCAACACCAACTGGTCAGGGGGGTCTGATCCACTTAACTCCCTCAACACTGCTTGGATCCCAAACACCAAGGCCACAATGGCCAGGATGATCCTGCTCTGCAGGCATGAAATCCTGCCTTTGAAATATGGCGTCCTCAGGAAAAGCCTATCTCAGCTGAGTCTTACAAGGCTTGAAAGCACCAGCAACTTCTCAGAAACTGGCATTTCTACCCACAGTGCCAGTCTGAGCCCTACCATCATGGTGAGGAGCATGAGTGCAAGCCTAGACCCTTCCTCGAAGCACTTCTTGAGGTTCAGGATCATGAGGCCTGCCCAGTTGAAAGCAACCCTCATGCCAGAGGAAGTCTTGTTGGCTGATCTCTCGCATCACATCCAGGGTTCCAAAACAGGTAAAGTAGGACATGCTGGGTCAACCATAACAACTCCAGCAACTCTCACAGTATCACTCCCTGCAGTAGCACGTTGTCCTCCCTTTACCATCTCCCTTTTCACCTGCTCTCCCCATCATAAGAACATAAGAACATAAGAAATTGCCATGCTGGGTCAGACCAAGGGTCCATCAAGCGCAGCATCCTGTTTCCAAAAGAGGACAAACCAGGCCACAAGAACCTGGGAATTACCCAAACATAATTGGAATGATATCCACAGCACCACATCCATCCTGTGATCCTCCCTCACCAACCTGTCTCTATATGCAGAGGCCATAAGCGCTGGACCTGAGAGGAGAACCAGAAAAAACACAGTCACCAGGGCTGCCTTCCCTCCTGGAGATGTCCTTAAGACTGGGCTCTTCACTCCCCATGTTTCCTGCCCCATTTTGTGGCTTCACTGACGTCTTTCTGGCCTTAGGAATGATCAACATAGGGGAAGTAAAAAATAGGTGTCCAGAAGCAGGTGAGAAAAATGGCAGTGCCAGTTAAGGGCCCCCTTAAATATTGGGGCAGGCATGACCAGGTCACAAGGTCCTCATGGGAACTGACAAATCAGGGAGTCCCTCAGCTCCTGACATGGTTCAAATTCCCATGAGGACAGGGGGTGGGGGGGTGTCCCGCTGCAACATTCCCGCTAGAGGATAGGACCCCCTCTCGGCCTGGCAGAGTGGGAGGAGGCCATCATACAGGAGGGCTGGCCTGAAGGTCATATTATAATCGGTGAGCCAAGACTCCACCTGGTCCAGCCATACATTTATGCATAACAAACATGAAATGCACAATTCAGATAACAAATTACACATATTGAAATCTTATCAATTTATTTAGATTCACAAAGCAAATAAAACAATTGAGAATCATTCAAAGAAGCTACTACAGTTCGGTTTCAAATATCAGCTATCAGTAGATTATATACCATAAATAATACATTGTTAATCATCTACCACCATTTTACTACCTTTATTTAAATTAAAACTGGAATACTTTTTTTTTTTTTTTTAAATAAATGTGGCTTAGTAAATGGATTTTTTGTGTTTCTCTCTTTTTTTTAGTATCCCCTGTTCATCAGTTTTCACATGGTTCTGTATAAAACTATTTTTCTTTATAAGCCATTATTTATACTGCTGATATAATAAGGGTTCGATATATGAAATGCACTTAATAACTCAAGTTATTTATTGTGAATCAGCGTGCATTCTCCATGATTCCAGTTCCCAGAGTTAATATAAGTGGAACTTTCATCATGAACGCCTGAATTTATGGCCAGCAGGCCCAGTGACATTAAGAAAGCCACACAGTCCTTTCATTCACTCTTTAATAAGGGAAGCCAAGGAAAAATTATCCAAGCTGGTTTGTGGGTGACAGCACAAAAACCTTTTCGGAGTCAGGAAAGTTATCGCAGAGGCTCCCTGTCAGCCCATTAAAACCTAAGCTGGCATATCCATATATTAGAACCATGTGTGCCCAGGAATTTTTCTTCTGCTAAGACATTCCTAATTTTGTCTCAGAGCCAAACACTTTGGTGTTAAACTAATTTAAGCAGTATGTTGGAATCAACTCTGAGGACTTTGATCATATGGAGATCGTTTGTTACAAATTGAACTAACCCAGTCTCTATTTCTGGTGGATCAGAACTCTGGATTTGTTGAATTAAATGCCTCATTTAATGCAGCTTGCACATGAAAAGAAAGTTGCATTAAGGAATCCGATAGTGAATTTTTCACCAAACCAATGGGTCCCCCTTTTTTATTACTTTTAAACCTAATCCATATTTAGCTCCACGCTCTTCATACTCTCCCTTAGCTAGAGGCCCTTTGGAGTGAAGGTTTAAATCAGCTCATATGTCATGGGGAGTGGAGGTAGAGCAGCACTGAATTATCAAACCATGCAATAAAGAACACATTTAAATCCCTTTCCAAAACATTTTTTATAAACAAGAAATAAGCTTGTGGTTGCCATTTACCAGTTAAATATCCAACATCTCCTTCATGACAAATGCAAACTGTTCAATAGTTCAGTAGACGTGATTGTCTCATTGTGCTGTTTATTTCATTTTAAACTTTTGAGGGTTAAAAGTGCACAGATTCAGCATTTCGACATCTGGCTACACTTTCTTCTCATTTTTTTGAAGTTTTAATATCTTTAACTGTATATAATGATATTATAAGCTGTCAGTTACTGCATTTCAGCATATTAAATACATGAAACAAAAATGTCTGCATTCCAGCTGGAATTAAAACAAAAACAATGTGATCAGAATCAACAGAAATAAAGACAATGTATTTGGTTTTCAAAGTTTATTGCATAACATATGTTAGGATTTGTGAGTATGTGGGCCCTGGGCCGAGGTGAAAGATGGCACTGCTCACGGGGAGGAGCCCCGTTAGCCTCACCATCGGGAGGCAAGGTCTCAGCAGCTAGATGTGCCGGGCAGCAGGAAGAGAGAGAGAGAGAGATGGGAGAGAGAGAGAGAGAGGCACTGCCCGCAGAGCAGGGAGTGCAGGCAAGAAAGTCACACAGACATAGAGATGCCACAGGGTCTGTGGGATGGGGTATACCCAGGAGGAAGGATTCCTCAGAAGCGATGATACGTTAGTGGTCCACGATGAGGGTTCCTTAGTAGAGATGATACGGTAATGGTCCGCGAAGCGGGGTACACCAGTGAGGGTTCCTCAGTAGAGAGAATACGGTAATGGTCTGCAAGCGAAGTACTCACAGTGCAGGTAGCAATGGTTCCAGAGAAAGACCCGGGGAGTGGGGCAGGCAGCGGTCCTAGGCGCAAGACCCTCTGAGGAGTGGATAGCCAGAGACGAAGAACGGGTCCCTGAGGAGCGGGTATACGGGACGTCTCACACCAAGGAAGCAGGAACTGGACAGGAAGTCAATCATGAGCGAGGTGGATTCAGCAATGAGGGAACTCGTTGCCAAGTTGTAGGCAAACAGGGCCAGCCAGCTTAAGAGTCCACGATGAATGACATCATCCGGGGAGGACACCCCCGAGGTTCCTGCCATGACATGGATAAGACTGACCCGGGAACGCGCGTGCCTAAGGAGCTCTCATGATAAGATGGCAGTCGGCAATGCTCACGCTGTCCAGGGAGGCCTGGGGAAAGGGCCAGATAAGCCAGTGATAGCTAGCGGAGGCCACGAGTCTTCCTAATGGAGTCAGAGCCGTGAGGCAAGAAATAAGCAACAGCGGTCACAGCCGTCTGCGACCGTCGGGCGTAACAGTACCCCCGTACTTAGGGCCCCGCCCTGGGAGTTTGGGTTTTCTTGGGTGAGAGGCATGGAGCTGCTTGATCAGTTCTTTGTCTAAGATATTGACTGCCAACTCCCAGCTGTTTTCTTCTGGGCCAAATCCTTCCCACGATATCAAATATTCCCATCGCTTTCCATACTTCCTCATGTCCAGGATGTCCTGTACTTGATAAGTGATGTCCTCCTCTGATGCCAGAGGTTGGGGCTCAGGAGGTTTCTTGGAGAATTCAGATAAGATGAGAGGCTTCAATAGCGAGATGTGAAAGGCATTGTGGATTTTGAGCGATATAGGATGGTGGAGACTGTAAGTGACCGGCCCAGCCGACGAAGTACAGAAAAAGGCCCAATGTATTTGGGAGCGAAGTGGGCAGATGGCAGTTTCAAGCAAAGAAATCGAGTGCTGAGCCACACTTTGTCTCCTGGATTAAACTGAGGAGCTGCCTGATGATGAGCATCATAGAACGTCTTTGACATCTGAGTGGCTTGCTATAGAAGTTGTATGATGTGCTCCCAAAGTTGGTGCAAATCTACTGCAGAAGCCTGTGCTGCTGGAGAAGGCACAGAGGTAGTGAAAAAGGAGGCAGAGGCTGGCATCCATATACTATCTGAAATGGTGATGAACCAGTAGATACAGACTGGTGGGAGTTTAAGGCGAACTCGGCCCAGGGTAGTAAGTCAGACCAGTCATTCTGCTGAGAGTTCACATATGCCCGAAGAAATTGCTTCAGGGTTCAAGTCATCCTCTCTGTCTGACCATTGGCCTGCAGGTGATAGGCTGATATGAGGTCTAAGGCAATATCGAACTTTTTACATAGTGACCTCCAAAATCTGGCAGTGAATTGAACACCTCGATCTGAGAGTATATGTCTCTGGAGTCCGTGGAGGTGGAAGATGTGGCAAATGAACAACTTTGCAATTCCGGGGCTGAAGGAAGACCAGGTAGCGCCACAAAGTGAGCCATCTTTGAAAATTGGTCTACCGTAACCCAAATGGTTATGTTGACACTGGAAGGAGGATGATCCACATTGAAATCTGTGGCAATGTGTGTCCACAGCTCACTAGGTGCAAGAAGAAGTTGCAAGAGACCCCAAGGACGGCCCATCAGCGGCTTCTGATAAGCGCAAGTGGGACATGATTCCACATACACTTGAGCATCTTTCTTCATGGTTGGCCACCAATAAAATCTCTGGAGAGTGGAAATATTTCTAGCTTGTCTGGGATGACCTGCCAGCAAGGAATCATGTGCCCAGCGGAGGATTTTCTTTGGTTGGGAACCACTGTCTTCCCAGATGGCACTCTGAGTGGGGTTCTTCTTCCTCGGTGCTGGGTATAGCAGTCTGAGTGGAGAAGGTTGGGCAAATGTGTGGAGCACCTGAAGCCATCCTCTTGGATCCCCTGGTCTCGTGTGAATGCTCATGAAGACGACAGTCAATGCGACCAGCGAGGTCTATGAGAGAGTCCAAGACCTCAGGGAGTTCTCGTGCTGCTAACTCATCCTTGATGTGTGGGCTCAGACCTTCGAGGAATATAGCACGCAGGCAGCCCAGGTCCCAGTGCAATTCAGACGAGAGTGTCCTAAATTCGATGACATAATCGTTCAGCAACCTGGAACCTTGTTGCAGATGCAGGAGCGTAGAGCTGGAGATGGCCTTTCGACCTGGGTTGTCAAATACAAAGCGAAATAGGGTGAGGAAACCCTGCAGGTTGTGAAGAATTGGATCCATTCACTCCCAAAGGGGTGATGCCCAGGCTAACGCTTTTCCATCCAGGAGGGACAGGATGTATGTTGTCTTGGAAACTATGTCAGGAAAATATGCAGGCTGTAAAGAAAAGTGCATGTTGCACTGGTTCAAAAAGCCTCTACACAACAATGGGTCACCTGCAAAGTGAGGAGGTGCTGGCAAGGGCACTGTAGGCTGGAATGGTGATGCATGTGAAGCTGGGTTGGGCTTGGTAAGCGTCAAGGCGGAGTCCAGTCGTTTATTCAATTGATTTATGGTCCTAGCCAAAGTCTCCAGAATCATCTGCTGTTCTGTAATTTGCCAGGCCAGGGATGGCCTGGAGCGCCGAGATCTGTGCCAGGACCATGGACTTGGCAATCTGTTAGGATTTGTGAGTTTGTGGGCCATGGGCTGAGGTGAGAGATGGTTCTGCCCACCATCAGGAGGCAAGGTCTCAGCAGCTAGGTGTGCAGGGCAGCAGGTACTGAAGAGAGAGAGAGAGAGGCACTGCCTATGGAGTGGGGAGTGCAGGCAAGAAAGTCACACAGACACAAAGGTGCCACAGGTTCTGTGGGATGGGGTATACCTAGTAGGAAGGATTCCTCAGAAGCAATGATACAGTAGTGGTCCGCAGTGAGGGTTCCTCAGTAGAGATGATACAGTAATGGTCCACAAAGTGGGGTACACTGGTGAGGGTTTCTCAGTAGAGATGATACGGTAGTGGTCCGCAGAGCGAAGTACAGTGATGAGGGTTCCTCAGTAGAGAGAATACGGTAATGGTCCACAAGCAAAGTACTCACAGTGGAGGTAGCAATGGTTTCAGAGAAAGCCCCGGGGATCGGGACAGGCAGCGGTCCTAGGTGCAAGGCCCTCGAAGTGGATAGCCAGAGATGAGGAAGAGGTCCCAGAGGAGCAGGTACCCAGGACGCCTCACGCTGAGGAAGCAGGAACTGGTACGGAGGTCCGTCGTGAATGAGGCGGATTCAGCAATGAGGGAACTCGTTGCCAATTCTTAGGCAGACAGGGCCAGCCGGCTTAAGAGTCCATGATAAATGACGTCATCCGGATGGATGCCCCTGAGGTTCCCGCCATGACGTGGATAAGACTGGCCCGGGAACGCGCGCACGTACCTAAGGAGCTCCAATCATAAGATGGCGGTCAGCAGCGTCCACGCCATCCAGGGAGGCGCAGGAAGAGGGGCAGATAGGCCGGCGATAACTGGCGGAGGTTGCGAGTCTTCCTAATGGAGTCAGAGCTGTGAGGCAAGAGGTGAGCAACAGCAGTCGCATCCGTCTGCGACCGACAGGCATAACAACAAACAAACACAACTATGATTCCATGGTCAACTGCTGATCAAGTTACACAAACCTTGGCCTGTGATTTAATAATGAACATGTTCAGAAAAAAACAGGTTGCAATTTCCAATCATGTAACATTTCTAAGCAATATTTCTCACCCACATTTTTATTCAGTTCCAAGAGTATCCATGCATGTTTTTCAGGTATCTCTATTTTACAGCCTGCTGCCTTTAGTCACTACTCTCATTTAATTCCAGAGTTTGTCATGGCCCATACTTGTCAACCATCCTTACAAAAATTCAGTCTTGTTCCAGACACTGAACCTCTCCAAAAGAGAGATGATATGGGCAGTCAGGTTTTGTTTCTTTTTAATGTAACTCAATCACAAAAATTGTCCCTCTTTTGATGTCATCACATAAACTTAAGACATGCACTCCTTTTTCTGTGGATCCAATGTCAGTATGCCAGTCTTCAAGCAGGGGAAACACTATTCTCTAAACAAAATCATACCACTTTCCAACTAAAAAGCAGAGATAGAATGATTTTGTTTTCTCCTCTCTCCTATAGGATCATTTATCAAATTGATTTCTGGCAGTTTTTGCATACGTTAATGCTTAACGCAAGAGAAAATGCCTTAATGCTCAGAATAAGCGCCATAATGCACGGTGCAATGCAAATTTTTAAAAGGGGAGGGATTGGGGAGGAGTCAGGGGCAGGATTTTCAAAAAAGTAGGCTGGTTTCACACTTTGCGAAACCATAACACAATATTGCACAGTTTTAATGCTGAAAATAGCTACAACTTTTTCAATTGTGTTAAGCTGTGTGATATGCCCATGGGACGGGGGGGGGGGGGGGGGGGGGGGCAGAAAGAGAGAGTCTCTGAGGTAGTATCATAGTAAGCAGCTATTTATGCTACTATAGGAGGCCCACCTAGTAAGTCAAGGTGAGGTTTATGTAGTAGTGTAGGGGTTAGGGGCCACTTTTACATGCAGAGAGAAAAGTACGAACACAACAGTACACTCTTGAGAAGATTTGATGTCATTTGGAGTAAGGAACCACACAAAGATGAGATTTATACGATGTTCTTTCAGCCTAACTTGATGTTACCCAGGTAGAGAGTCCATCAAGCTAGGCTGAGAGATCATTGTACAAATCTCATCGATGTGTGAGTTTCCTCACTCCAAAGGCCGGCAAATCTTCACAAGAGAGCACTGTTCTGTTCATACGTCTCACTCTGCATGTAAAAGTGGCCTCTAACCCCTACACTACTACATAAACCTCACCTCAGTTTATAGGTGGGTCTCCTATAGAGATCTAAATAGCTTACTACTCCATGGGCTTTCAGAGGGGAGAAACACAAATTATCTTCTTTGAACTTTAATTGAGATAAAGCAACTGATTAATTGTTTTGATTCCTGCAGGACCAATCAAACAGAACCAGACTAATCCCAGGTTACATTATTTGTCTGTTCTCATAATTCTGCTCCTAAATATATTAATTTACATGAATGTCTGTATAGGTTTTATTTATTAAACTTTTGATAATGTACTTGCATCAGAGGTGAAGGAGTCTTTCAATAGCAAGGTTAAAACAGAATTAAATTGTGTTTAATCTGTATGTACTAGACATATTATGGAGGTAATTTTCAAAGGGATTCCATGAGTAAAAATAGCATATACACACGTATATGCTATTTTATAAATGTAGAGAGTATGTACATAGTTTTGGTTTCACACATACACTTTACCAGGGGAAAAACGGTGCAGTCTAGAGGTGTTCTGGGATGGAGTTGAGAAGTACACGTGGTAGTTGATATTTTTTAAGAGCTATGCATGTAGATTGTACCAAACTAGTTCGTACAATTTTACATCTTCTAATTGAAACATGCAAGTGAAATCAGATTTCTCTGCAGATTTTGCGTGAAGGTCTGGGGGATCTGATAGGGATTCAGGGTAAAGTGCTAGAAGAACTGGGTGAACTCATGGTAGTATCAGTGAACGATTCCAAGAACATGACTAGATTTGTAAATACCTGTCTCCTCTTTAATTCTTGGTGTTCCTTAATGCACTGATACAACTCTTTTGTGTGTAAAATATGCATGCTTATGTTTAGAAAGGCACACACTGAAACATATGCTCAGACTTTCAGGGCAGAAATATGCTATATTTTATAACATGTTCAGCTTCCACTACTCAGTTTATAAAATAGTAGCATAAATCTCCGTCCACCCATTTATTTCCAAATGCTGTACCATGGATAGGTATGGAAGTTAGACTCTAAGGAGTGAATTTTCAAAGGGGGTTTCACATGTAGAAATATGTATGATTGTAAATAGCATGAACACACATACACATGCTATTTTATAAACAGCAAGAATACACTCATAATTTTGATTTTGTGCATTCATTTTATCAGGGAAAAATGGGGGTACCTAGGGTAGTCTGGGGCAGGGATAAGAAGTGTACATGGAGGTTGCTATTTTGTAACAGATATACATGCATACAATACAGAAATTGCTCATACACTTTTAAACCTGCTAATTGACAGAAGCAAGTAACATCAGACTAGTCTGCTGCCTGAAGTTTTTGGTTGGAAAGTATAGGTAAAGTGCTTTGGATTCTGGGTGAAATGCTAGAGAGTCTAGGTGAACTAGAGGACTGGGAAAGCTAGTAGAGGTATCGATGAACTTGTGATTCCAAATGCTCAAGCACACTTTAAAATATAGCTGCCTCCACATTTAATTCTGGGCATTTATTCATGTAGTGTCCATGATTCATTTGTACTTAAAATATGCATGTGTATGTTTATAAAATGATATAGAAAGTATGTGATTTTGTTCATTGGATATGCAGGGAAATGATTTCATTTGGGGGGAATTTTTCCCCGGGTATTGTTTTGTTTAATCTTCTTAAAAAATGATTTGTCTGCTTTAAATGCCATGTCCACTGCAGAGCAACATTAAAGTGGACATGCCATTTTTTGAAGAATCAGAGGCCTGGCCTAGGCCTTAGTAGCAGGGCCAGACCTGAAGTTGGGCCTTGTCTTCAGAGGTAGAATAAGGCATCGGGCCTCAGCAGTATGACCAGGCTTTGGGCCGTGCCCTGGCATTGGGTCTAGGCCTAGGCCTCAGCACTAGGACTGGGCCCTGAGCCAGGGTCCCGGCATCGGATCTCGGTAGCAGGATCAGACCTTCAGCTGGGCCCTGGCATCAGGTCTAGACATTGACGCCAGGACCAGGCCTTGGTGTGGGCCTTGGTGTCCAGCCCAGACATTTCATTGGTTTTTTTTCTTTCTTCCATTTTGAAAATTACATGAAATAAAATAGATAATGTTGTTGACATTGCCTATTTCATTTCAAATGAATACACATGCTTAGGCTAAACTAAAAATATGAATATCAATAAAGACCTATTTTCTCTGATGAACTATTCCTTAGGAATACATTTTCCATGAGTAAATAAAACAGATTTATTTTATAAGTGTTCAAGAATGTGTCTGTGTGGCTTCTCTGTCACCTCCTTTTCTCTCTCTCTCTATCTCTCTCTCCGTAATTCTCTTAACTCCTTCATTTCTCCCCTGCTTTGCTGGTGCACTATGAAACCTTTCTTTTCATATTTGGGAGGAAGGATTATTGGAAGGCTTACTTGTCACTATAGAAAACCCCTGTAAAAAGGCTTGTGACTCGTCAGTGGTCGTGGTTGTTCTGTCACAAAAATTGCTTTTCCTGATGAAGCCTCGGTATAACACAGCACTCTGTGGTTTGTCTAATCATAGCAATAATAATAGCCGTTATTCTGATAATCACGCCAATACTTGAAGACTGTCAGTTTGCATACCCCTATGAAACTTGTGTGTCTTATACATTGTGAGGTATAGAGTAATATTTGAAAAGTGTCTGGAAGGTGTAACTGTTTTATCTGGGAAGAGAAATTTATGGTGTGAATATATGTATGTGTGTGTGTATGGATTTGAGAAAAATATTAGGGATGTGAATCGTGTCCTCGATCGTCTTAACGATCGATTTCGGCTGGGAGGGGGAGGGAATCGTATTGTTGCCGTTTGGGGGGGTAAAATATCGTGAAAAATCGTGAAAAATCGTGAAAAATCTAAAAATCTAAAAATCGCAAAACCGGCACATTAAAACCCCCTAAAACCCACCCCCGACCCTTTAAATTAAATCCCCCACCCTCCCGAACCCCCCCCAAATGAGTTAAATAACCTGCGGGTCCAGCGGCGGTCCGGAACGGCAGCGGTCCGGAACGGGCTCCTGCTCCTGAATCTTGTTGTCTTCAGCCGGCGCCATTTTCCAAAATGGCGCCGAAAAATGGCGGCGGCCATAGACGAACACGATTGGACGGCAGGAGGTCCTTCCGGACCCCCGCTGGACTTTTGGCAAGTCTCGTGGGGGTCAGGAGGCCCCCCACAAGCTGGCCAAAAGTTCCTGGAGGTCCAGCGGGGGTCAGGGAGCGATTTCCCGCCGCGAATCATTTTCGTACGGAAAATGGCGCCGGCAGGAGATCGACTGCAGGAGGTCGTTCAGCGAGGGTTCCGGCGCCTCGCTGAACAACCTCCTGCAGTCGATCTCCTGCCGGCGCCATTTTCCGTACGAAAACGATTCGCGGCGGGAAATCGCTCCCTGACCCCCGCTGGACCTCCAGGAACTTTTGGCCAGCTTGTGGGGGGCCTCCTGACCCCCACGAGACTTGCCAAAAGTCCAGCGGGGGTCCGGAAGGACCTCCTGCCGTCCAATCATGTTCGTCTATGGCCGCCGCCATTTTTCAGTGCCATTTTGGAAAATGGCGCCGGCTGAAGACAACAAGATTCAGGAGCAGGAGCCTGTTCCGGACCGCTGCCGTTCCGGACCGCCGCTGGACCCGCAGGTTATTTAACTCATTTGGGGGGGGTTCGGGAGGGTGGGGGATTTAATTTAAAGGGTCGGGGGTGGGTTTTAGGGGGTTTTAGTGTGCCGGCTCACGATTCTAATGATTTATAACGATAAATCGTTAGAATCTCTATTGTATTGTGTTCCATAACGGTTTAAGACGATATTAAAATTATCGGACGATAATTTTAATCGTCCTAAAATGATTCACATCCCTAAAAAATATATGTTTTGGTTATGTTTTGGTTTGGAAAAGAGATAGGTGGTCAAATGTATTCATTCTCCAGGGCTTATGGGTACAATTTTACAGTATCATCTTCTAGCATGCTCACACAACATTTAGCCAGACCAATTTAATATGTATAATAAGACCTCATTGCATAGCATGCTACTCTTAGTGTGTATATTAAAATTTATTGCAAAGGCCCCATAAGGGGAGGACAATGAGAGGCCCAAACTCTCAGGTAGCTAGGATTAAGGGAGTTGACAAATGCATTATTAATGACCCTTTCATTTTCAGCAGGAAAAGACTCCTACAGCTTTACTTAGATGTAGGGATGGCATAATTTTCAGTGGGACTTCTGAAGGTAAAACAGTACTTTATATGCTGAAATGGCCTTTTACAAAATTACCTGTCTGATTTGCAGGAAAAGCTGTGTATGTGTCATGTTCACATGTAAATGTATCCAGATGGAGTAGAGGTGTTCTGGAGGGCAGAGTTGGAAAGGGGTTTGGACTTATACACGTTCTTTTGGATTTCTAAAAGCATTGCACATACATTTTCATAACAAAATTTGTGTGGATGTTTTTAGCAGGTGTAACTGGAACAGTTAGATTTCATGAGATAATTTTCAAAGCGTGATGTCTCCTCTGAAAATTGGTATAATTTATGTCCATATTTGATAAGTTTTGTATACACAAGAATTGCAAAATGACCCCCACAAAGTCTCCCACAAAGTCTCCCACAAAGTCCCTACAAAGTCTCCCACAAAGTCTCCCACAAAGACCCCCACAAAGTCTCTGCAAGAACTCCTGTTTTTCTCCCAGGTTCATAAACATAGCACTGGACACCCGCCTTACAAAGACAAACCCAAGAATAATGAACATCCCACTAGTAAAACCCATCTCAGGGTAAATTTTATTTGTCCCTTCCCACCAAAGATAGATGTTTCAAACTAACCCATAAACCAAAATCAGGCTATAGGATCTCTCACCATTGACATTCCTTTCTCTCTCCTCAGCTCAAGGAACTAACTGAACCAAGATACAATGGAAACCAAGAAACCACTGAAATTGCAGCACTATAAAACATAACAATAGAAATTAATAGAACAGTTAGGGGGGTCTGTCTGTTAGCCTCTCGGCAGTACTGTTGTTCATTGAGAAATCCAGGTTTGATTTCTGGCCCCAGTTCCTATATCTCAGACTAAGAGAGGCTTGGGATGCTGCATTGGCAAGTAGGCGATGATCAAAAGCTCCCAGGATGTAGGGAGGAAGATCCAACTATAGTTCAACAAGCAACACTTACTGGTGAACTCAAGAGAGTACTTCTGAGAGGATCCATAGAAAACTGTTACCTGTGCCTCTCAGCCTGCGGATTGTCACTGCAGTGCCTGGGTCAGATAAGGGAGAGGAAAAGAAATAGCAATGGGGAAACCCATCAGGTAGCTGTGAATAAATGTTGCTCAGTAAAGCCCAGTTATGGCAGGTTCTGAATAATCTTGAAACCCCAAGAAGCAGAAAGAAGGTGCTGGGAAAATTATAGTAACAAACAAATTACTTTTCCTCTCAATAAATGTTTTTTTCATAAATGATGATAAATACAGATAATATTTTAATAATTTCCTAACGTGTTTGTGATCACACGGTCAGATAAGAGAAAAAGATATAAAATAAAATATTAGCTGCAGTAATTAAAGAAATAAATTCTATATATGCATGTGGGCCTATATATATAGTGCGTGTGAGTGTGCGTATACAAACACATTCATTTTTCTTTCTTATTGGCAGTTAAAGAAAGAAAATATATTGTAGCTTTAATTAAATCAAAATGTCTCTTGGAGACGAACTTTCTTTGACCTTCCCAGATTTTTTATGAAACTTTAATTAAAACAATTTTTGGAGCCATTGGTCCAGCATTTGCCAGAACAAATGTCTTTGACACCGCATTTTCCAATGGAATTCTATTTCTATTTGTAATAAATGAGGAGAAGGTGTGGTCATGTGGTTAAGGCATAGGGCTATGAGGCAGGGACTTCTGTGCTTGTGTGCTAGATCTGTAACTGATTTTCTTTGTAATATGGTAAAAATCATTTTGCCTTCCTCTGTTTAACCAATGATATAGTTGTTTGGAAACAATTATAATTTTCCTCAGCCTTATAGTGATTATTAAATGATTTAGAATCGCTTTGGTTGAAATCTGTTGTAGGGGTGTGCAGAGGAAAACATTTCATTTTTTTTAATTCATTTTCTAGGGCACCTACATTTGTTCTATTAATTTTAAACACACACACAAAAATTGTTCATTTTATTAGTTCATTTGTTTACTATTAAGTTAAATGAGGGAAGCAATGAAGACTATTTTGAGTTCTCAAATTGGAGTTTTCTAATCGCTTCTAATGAAATTGGTTTGTAGACATTATCAGGTGAAGGCATGCCAATGCATCAAGACTATGTCAATGTGGTAACAAAAGTGACATGAAGAGCCCAGGGATTTGCAATAAGGTAAAATGGTACCAGCAAGGGCAGGAGTTTTCCAAACCACCATCAGAGGAGCAAAACGGTAACAACACTAGCCAGATCACCCCAGGGCTTCTAAAATGGGGCAAAGGATAAAACAACAGCGGCATGAATCCCCCAAGGCTCTATGAAATGGGCAAAGTGGCACCAAGTGTGGCATGAATAGCTCAAGGCACCATGAATGGGGCATAAAGCACCACAATGGGCAGAAAACCCCCAAGGATAAAAGCAGCTGAACGAGTGGCATGAAGACTCCAAAGCATCATGAGAGGTTCAAATCAGCCACCCAGAGTGACAAGAACACTGAGGCTCCAAATGGGGGGCAAAGAACCCCAACCAAATTGCATAAAACCCTAGGCAGGGAAAAGCCATAGGAAATCCCTGATGGAGGTCTAATGTCACTTCTGAAGGAGTTGGTTATTCAAGCTTAGAGTTGATCTTCACTAGAAGCTAAGATGCTAGTGACCAGAGGCACCAAATTCTCTTTAACAACTAGCTGTTTAATGTCTTCTAATGCAGGGAATCTAGGACATGATTCTTCTTCTGAATCAGTGTTTGAAAATACTGCCTCTATTACCAAAGAAGCAGTAATCATGGAGAACTACAATCCTGGTGGTTCTATGTGCTAAGCTTCTGCAGCCTTTGCTTTTTGCTGTGGTATAATCCATTAAAGACCAAATACCGGATGAGAACAATAACTGCAAGAACCATAAGGGAACAGAGTTTGAAGTAAATGTTCAAGAGAGAATGAAACAGTTAAAGGGTAAGTCCATGTAAAGCATCAGATAGTCAGGGCAAGAACAAGAGTGGGAAAGTACTATAGGGGAAGGGGATTTATATGGAACCTTAAAGAAAGATGAAGCAGAGGAGGAAATACCATAAGGTGCCAATACTGGTTTGAAGCAGTATTGATACCTTATAGCAGCAGCAGTAGGGCTAGTTATTAAAACAAAAACATTATCAGTAGTGGCATTGGTGCTTAAAAACAGAAACAGTCAGAGCAGAGCAATGCAGCAAGAAAAATCGCTGAAAATCCCCAAAGGTGTACCTCAAGGGCTAAGGAGGGAGAAGGAAGAATGATATCAGAAGCCCAAGGAATAGTGCAGCTAGCATACAAAGCAATAGATGGCCAGGGCCAGAGCAAGAGTCAGCAAGTATTGTAGGCAAGGGAATTTAGACTGCAGTTTCAAGACAGCCAGAGTGGTAGATGCCTGTCCCAGTCAAAGGTAAG
Organism: Rhinatrema bivittatum; assembly: GCF_901001135.1. NCBI lineage: Eukaryota > Metazoa > Chordata > Amphibia > Gymnophiona > Rhinatrematidae > Rhinatrema > Rhinatrema bivittatum. The sequence continues at coordinate 80,767,599 of NC_042621.1, read as the reverse complement.
ACTACCTGGTTGATCCTACTAGTAGAATAAGCTTCCATCAAATTGTAAAGCTTGAGTAATACTTGGAGTGGTATGAAGGGTCTGAAGAATAGTACAGCAAGTGTGCAAAACAATGGATGGCCATGGAAAGAGCAAGAATCAGCAAGTATCATAGGAGAATGGGATTTGGAAGGATCTACTTAGGAGAAGCGGTGGAGGAAGCACCCTATGGTACCAAGAATGGCTTGGAGCAGCTGCGGCACCAGTGGTGGTGGCAATTATTAAAAACTGAAACAGTAGGAGCAGAACAAAGCAATGAGATGAGTATGTTCATTAAATGTTTTAAAATGACTTAATCCCCATCCCTCTCAATCCTTACATTTTTAGGTTACTTATAATTATCATTCTATCATAACAAAATAATTAATATCAAAGTTATAAATTGTTAATGGTAATGGTAAATTTTATTTAACATACTGATTTTCAAAAAAATTTCAAATTGGTTTAAAATAAAAAATGTAATGAAATAAATACAATTTACAGTAAATGTAAAAATAAAATGTAACAAAACTATTAAAAGCAAATCATTAAAAATGTAATTAGACAAATAGAACATTCAGCACAGCCAAAACAATAAAAATAAAATATATATCAAAGATCAGAACTGTAAGACTGAAATACTAGCAGAGACCACGCTGAGGTTTATAAATTATTGAAGGAAAACCTTAATAAACATCCAGGCTTTAATTAATTTTTTAAATTTTAAATCCAAAGACAGAGTGTTCCAAATTTGAGGAGCCTGATAATACAATATTTGTTCTCTGGTCTCTTCTAATCTGATTTCTAGGGGTGAAGAAATAAGCAAGTCCTTTTTCAGAAGATCTAAGGCACCTTGAGGGCCTATATTTACTAAATATATTGTCTGGCTTACTTCTGGACAGGGCTTTGTGAGAAAGGCACAGGATTTTAAAAGTCATCCTGCAGCAAACTGGAAGCCAGTATAGTTCACTCAAAAGAGGGGACACATGATCAAAGTTTGAGGCATGAAAGATAGTTTTGGCAGCAGTATTCTCAAGTAATTACAATAATCTAAGATTTGTTTTTTTTATTGAAACTGAGAAAAATGTAATAACTTCACTAATCTGCCACAAAGTTTGGGCATATAGATAGATAGATAGATACTAAGGATGTGCAAAGGGAAAAATTCGGTTTCAGTTCATGTATTCATTTCATATGTCACCAAAATTTGGATCATTTCAGATTAATTGTTTTCTGTTTACCTTTTCCAGTCATCTATTCAGCGTATGGCAGTATTGCAGATTGGCAGCAAGGCCCTCTAAGTGAATAACCATGAGTATGATAGCAAGGCAGAGGAGCAGCAAGGTCCCCAAGATGTAGCACAAGGTATATGGCAGCATGGTACAAAGGCATGACGACCTCAAACATGTAGCATCAGGGTATGGCATCAAGGCAAAATGGCATGGAGATGTGCTTCAGGATCAAAATTTGTGTCCGGCTTCGTTATGGGGCCTCCCATCGGGAATTTTGTTTTTCCCATGGTTTGGGGGGTTTTTTTTTCGGGTGCCCAGATTTTCACTTTAATGCGCACTAACGGGAGTTAGTGCATGCTAATTCCGCCATGTTAGCGCGCACTATTGGGAGTTAGCGAGCACTAATGGGAGATAGCGCGCACTAAAGCGAAAATGAATTTTTGCCGAAATTTCGGAAAAAATTCAATCGTTTTTCGGTTTTCCCGAGCCATTCCAAATTAGGCAATTTCATTGAAATTGCCTAATTCGGGAAAAACAATTGCACATCCCTAGAATGGCAGCTAGAACCCCAAGGTGTAGACTCTGGGGTATGATAGCAAAAAAGAGTAGCAGCTAGACCTCCAAAATGAAGTATCAGGGATATGGCAGAATGGCAGAATGGCTGAAAGACCCCCAATGTGCTTTCTGTCTTCCTGCCATTCACATGGAAATTCTGGGAAACCCAGCAAAGGTAGATTGATTTGATTAACTTTTCCAAAAAATATGGTACCAGCCATGATCGATCAGAGCTTACAGTGCCCCCTTTTATTGAGAAAACACATTCACTGGGCATGCAGATTGGTGGGCAGAAAGGATAATGATGAGTCTGGCCAAACCGCTGACTCTTTGCCCAAAATGACTATTGATCTGTGGCCATATTTTTAATGGGCGCTGCCAGAGAGTGTATTACAGAAATTTCTACTGGGGTCTCCTTTGCTGGATTGGGGAGAGGGTCCCTACTGTCTACTGATCTAACTACGGCTTGTGTCAGGAGAGATAGTTCTCTAAGGGTAATGTGGCTATGAACTACTGAGGTGGGGAGGAAGTGGAAGCAGACAGGGTGTTGTTGGTGCTCACACTACTATCTGGGTTTTCCACTTGTATCAAAAAGAAAAAGATTATTTACCTCCTCAGAGAAGGCATCTTCTGTCTAGCCTGGAAAAAGAAGGGCAGAGCTACCTGGTTTTTTTTTTTCTTGAGGAAAATGCCCGCTGAAATAGAAGCAAATTTGTTTAAAATAAATAGTGCTGCCAGACTCAGAGGATCCCTGGGCCTGAAGACAGGATTGTGCTACAAAAGAGGAGGCTGGCAGAGGTACAGCCATGGGCGTCTACCATGTTTGCTTCTGCGGCACTGATTGAGAGGGTGGCTGAGAGAGGAAGTGGCTTGGTGGTGCAGATGGGGGCCTAGGAGTGCTATCACTACTTCCCATGGCTCTGGACAGGCCCAACGTCCGGGTTGGAGGGTTAGAGCTAGCGGTGCCAAAAAAGCAGTGCTGCTACCTCTGCCTTCCCAACCAGAAAGGCAGCACATGAACATTTCTGCACTTACAGTTCTTATGAAAACTTAATAGCCCCGGAGCCCAAAAGAGATGCATGCCCGGTCCGGCTGTGTTGTCAGCATGACATCACTTCCAGGACCACGGCACTGCCATGAAAAATAAAAATAAGTTAAAAATACATAAAAACAGAAGAAACAAAGAAAGCAAACATAAGGAGTCATGCCCCCAGCATAAGATGACCCTATTCACAGACCCAGAAAGCTTGGAAATAACATTTTTAAATGGCTGTAGCAGCACTGCCAATAAAAATAATAAAACTACACAAAATTAAAATAAAACAAGCACAGGAAACAACAGCCCAGAGCTGAGGGAGCTCTGGACTGATTCTCATTGATTCCAACATTGAACTGAAAATTGGCTTCAGTGGCCATTAAAACTGCCGCATTTTTCCTAACAACGGAAGCAAACTAAATGGCAAGACATCATCTGCCAGCATAAATAATATCATCAGTGCCCAAAAAAAATATATATTTCTTAGACTCAAAGGAAGAGTTAGGAAAACGTTTTTGATTTTTAAGATTCCAGGTCAGGGCCAGAAACTAATACGGTTCAGGTTTTCCCAAGCAATGTTGTCCATCTGTTTGAACAACCGTTGCCGTGGAAACTGAAGCATGGTTTGGGTAAAACAAACTGGTGATCAGCCCCTGGGAAGAACACTAAGAAGGGTGTGAGGTAACCAGTTCCCAAGCCCAAAACAAGCATTTTTAAAAAATTAAGGATATGAAAATTATCTCAATGTTGTCCTCAGTTACAATAACGGTTAAGATATCTGAAATTGGCACCTACGTACACAGACTAGATATCTCTCTGAAAAAGTCTCCAGTACAGTCATGCAGGCAAGGATAATACTGTAACATTTTTTATCAATAGCTACAGCTGACAATGTTAAGGAGAATCTGTTGGGAGACTTCACAAAACAGACTGCAAGACTGTCATTTCATAACAAAACCAGTCCAGAGCTGTCTAAAGCAGACTTGAAATAAAAGTTAATTGAAAGAACATCATTTTACAGGATGGACTGACTGAGTGTACATGTGAAAATAGAGTATTATTAATTAAAAGTTAATATATGGTATCATGCCCAGGTAAGAGGCAGGTGAGGATAAATCAGTAGTAATTTTGAGCTGAGACACAGAATTTTATCAATTCTAGAGAGGTGAATGAATGAAACTGTTAGAGGCATAAGAACATAAGGTTTGCCATCGATGTTCCCTCTAAGCTGTGCGTGTATGTGGCCACACACAGATTTTTCTCGCAGCCGTGCACAGCTCTTATCCCCCTCATGCAGAAAGAGTGGTATGGCACCGTTGGAGTTCATCCTACCATGGCCAGTAGCAAGGAATACTCTTGGGGGGGGGGGAATTTTGCGCTACACAGATTCCACTTCTGCACATAATTTAAATGTTTTGTGCCACATTTGGACCAGTGGCCCAGTAGGACATGAGTAGAGCCCATCCCACTCACAGCAAAGATCAGATAGACTGGTGGGCTGTGAGTGGAGCCCATCCCACTCCTGGCAGAGATTGAAGAGCCTGACAGGCTACAAGCAGAGCCCATTCTTCTCATGGCCGGAAATCTGAAGCCTGGTGGCCGCGAGCCTAGACCATCCCACTTATGACTGAAGATAGGAGAAGCCTGGCAGCTGCAAGCAGATCCCATCCCTTTCATGGCTGGAGGCACAAAAGAGAGGACTGGGATAGCGGCAGGTCAAGCCCATCCCACCTGCAGCTGTGTGACAGTCTGTGAACCTATTGTGAGAGATACAGGAAGGGTGCATGTGTGTATATGTAAGAGAAAGAGAGAGACCCTGTGAGAGGTAGTATGCATGTGAGCAAGAGATTTTTCTTTTGAATTTTTTATTTATCATTTTTCAGTTTTACACTTGATAATCCTTCCAAAGTAATAAACATTATACTTCATCATTTTCACCATTACAAAGATATAACACAGAATTTGTACCACAGAATTTGTATTTATCTATTACCCCATACATTTATATTGAAGGGTATTCAAAGTATAACAATTCAAGAAATATCTAAGGATGAAGGCAAAGGGAAATATTTAACAGGAGTATCAAGAGATCAAAAACACAGAGGAAAGGGCTTTGCACGGTATCACAGTGACATTAGTAAATAGACCTACTACCTCTTAGGTATTGGGAGATGATGTTACAGGCCTTCGGGCTTCAATAAACTGCCATGATTGGTCAGTTTGAAAAAACACAAAAGTTTCTTCCCCTTTCTTTAAAATACATTTACAGGGGTACCGTAATGTAAATGTAAAACCCAATGAGATGGCATTTTGTCGCCATTACTCAGTATCGCAGAAATTCTTTTCTGCGATACTGAGTAATTGGAGCCATGTCAGGATACAACCTAAACTCATGATCACAGAAACTCACAGGAAATTTTTTAAAATAATTTCTCATTACATTTGTTACATCTTGGGTTGAGATAAGTGAAACTATAAGAACTTTCCTATCAATTATGTCTAAATTTGAGGATTCGAGAAAACCCGTCAAGTTAGATAAAGGATTTTCATTTTCATTTCTGGCGACTACCCTATTAATAAGAAATCTACACGAATTTATCGAAGGAATATTATGTTCAGAAAAACCTAGGGAAGTAGTCAAAAATCTTTTTAAAGTTGTAAATGGTAATTCTCCCAGTATTTGGGGAAAATTTAGGATTCTTACGTTCAATTGTCTCAGTCCATTTTCCAGTAATTCCAAACGCCGTGAGGCTAAAAGTTGTTCTTTTATTATTGTTTAGTTTACTGCGGCATTTGTTTGTACTTTTTTCTCCATCTCAGACACTTTATTGATCAAGACAGTTTCCTGTTCTTGAATTCCTAATATCTTTCCTTGCAGGTTATAGTTTAGGGAGTCCACTTTTTTTTCAAGCCGTTTTAATGATTGCCCCTGGCCCGCTACTAAGTCCCAAATCACTTCGAGGGTCACCGCCCCTGGCCTCGCTGGCCCCGACATCGACTCACCAGGAGCTTCTGGCTGCTGGGTGTTCTCTCCGGCCACAGGAGCTCCCACCGCCTCCAACTGAGCCTCCCTCGATGTCTCCGGCCTCTCTCCGTTTCTGGGCCAATTCGCATTTGGCCCAGTTCCTCGCCTTCCGCTCCCTCAGGGACTACTCCCTCCAGCTCCGGCGGTAAGACGTCATCCGTCTGCGATGAAGCAGGCTCCCTGGTGTGGTCAAGTTGTGCCGGGGGTGCACGCAGGTCCGGGCTGAGGGACGTCTCTGCCGGTGAACTTCGCTGCTCTCCTGCTGCAGCGTTAACAATGGTTTCCTCAACTCCTTCATTATTCACTGCCTGGGATAAAAAACGAACAATATCCAGCTGACTTGGGCCAGATAAGGGCTCTGGAGGGAAAACCCTTACTTTTCCCTTCCTCTTCGATGGAATTTCAGTTTGAAAAAAAATCTTTTTTAGGAAAAGTAGAGATGGCTGGCATTCGTCTGACCCACTATGCCGCCATATTGATTTGCCTCCAATGTGAGCAAGAGATTAGGAGCCTGTGTACCTGAATGAGGGTGGGTGTGTGAGAAAGAAATTGTGCATATGTGGGAGTAAGGGTGTTTGTTTGTATATGAGTGAAAGAGCCTGTGTGATGGAGAATGTGTGTGTAAGAAAGAGAGGGAGTCAATGTGAGAGTGTGTGGGTGAGAAAGAGAGAGAGCCTGTGTGAGGGAGACATGTATATGAGAGGGGCAGATGGAGCCTGTGTGAAGGGGTATGTATGTGAGAAAGAAAGAGGGAGCCTATGGGAAGGGGGTGTGAATGTGAGAGGGACAGAGGGAGCCTGTGTGAAGTCGTATGTGTGAGTGAGAAAGAGAGTGAGAGAGCCTGTGTGAGGATGTGTGTGGGTGAGAGAGAAAGAAGGAGCCTATGTGAGATAGTGCAGAGGATTTGAGACCTGAGATGGCAGAGTGAAAGAGGTCTGGACACAGGAACAGGACCAGAGGGTGTTAGGAACATTCTTACATTGTACTTCTAGTTGAAATTCTGCTCAAAATATTTAAAACCGTACATAAGAACATAGGAACATAAGGTATGCCATAATGGGTCAGACAAAGGGTCCATCAAGCCCAGTATCCTGTTTCCAACAGAGGCCAATCCAAGTCACAAGTATCTGGCAAGTACACATACATTAAATAAATCTAAAGCTACTATTGCTTTATAATTAATTGCAGTTTATGGATTTTTCCTCTAGGAATTTATCCAAACCTTTTTTAAACCCAGTTACACTAACTGCTATAACCACATTCTCCGGCAAAGAATTCCACAGCTTAACTATGCGCTGATTGAAAAAGAATTTTCCTCGATTTATTTTAAATGAATGAACTACTTGCTAACCTCATGGAGTGCCCCCTAGTCCTATTATCTGAGAGAGTAAATAACCGATTTACATTAACGTGTTCAAGTTCTTTCATAATTTTGTAGACTTCTGTCATATTCCCCCTCAATCATCTCTTCTCCAAAGTGAACAGCCCTAACTTCTTTAGCCTTTTCTCATAAGGCAGTTATTCCATGCCCCTTTATCATTTTGGTTGTTCTTCTCTGCACTTTCTCCACTGCAACTATATCTTTTTTGAGATGTGGCAACCAGAATTGAACACATGCGGTCTCACCATGGAGCGATACAGAGGCATTAAGACATCCTCTGTTTTATTCACCATTCCCTTCCTAATAATTCCTAACATTCTGTTTGCTTTTTTATCTCCACAGCACAGTGAGCTGACGATTTTAAAGTATTATCCACTATGATGCCTAGATCTCTTTCCTGGGTAGAAGTTCCTAATATGGAACCTAACATTGTGTAACTATAGCATTGGTTATTTTTCCCTATATGCATCACCTTGCACTTGTCCACATTAAATTTCATCTGCCATTTGGATGCCCAATCTTCCAGACTTGCAAGGTCCTCCTGCAATTTATCACACTCCGCTTGTGATTTAACTACTCTGAATAATTTTGTATCATCCGCAAATTTGATAATCTCACTTGTCATATTCCTTTCCAGATCATTTATATATATATTGAAAAGCACCGGTCCAAGTACAGATCCCTGAGGCACTCCACTGTTTACCCTTTTCCACTGAGAAAATTGACCATTTAATCCTACTCTCTGTTTCTTGTCTTTTAACCAGTTGTAATCCGTTGGCTAATTGAGCTGGTTTGCTAGCGAGGAAAAAGTAAAAGAATAAGCAAATGTTCCCTGTCTTGAATTTTCTTGGGAACAGCTCACATTCAGGTGTGAAGTTTTTCGTTTATGCAGATGATATACAATTTTTAGTTCCTATTGAAAATTCTGTAGAACACACCCTCGATGTTATTAAAATTTATATAACGGCTATAAAAAAAATTACTACAACATCTGAGGTTAATTTTAAATATGGAAAAAACAGAAATAGTACTATTTGAACGTAAATGTAGCCATATTACATTACCTGATCTAGTATTAGAGAACAATGTTAGAATAAAATCTTCCTTTACTAGGGATTTAGGGGTCATATTAGACACAGAATTTTCTATGAAGAAACATATAGCCAATAAAATAAGATGGTTATTTTAAATTACTAAAATTAAGAAAGCTGAAACCGTTTTTAGAACAATGTGATTTTAGAACTGTATTACAAGCTCTGATTTTCGTTAACATCGACTATTTCAACGCACTGCTTTTGGGACTTTCAGCATCTACCATTAGACTGCTCCAAGTGTTGCAAAATGTGGCCGCGAAAATACTAACTGGTAAACGGAAATGTGACCACATAACCCCTACTCTCATCTCGCTACATTGATTACCGGTATATTATTGGACTCATTATAAGATAGTATGCATTATCCACAATATTATTTATGGAAAAAGTACAGAATGGCTAAATACATCTATACGACTGCTCGATTAACAAAGGACTTTTAACAGTCCCGACTATTAAATCGGCAAAGCTTTCTCAAGTAAGAGATCGTATAATATCAATTGCAGGAACAAAAGTTTGGAATACGCTACCCATTCAATTGAGACTACAAGCAGATAAAAAGAAATTTAAGGTGGAACTGAAAACATGGTTGTTTAAATGTGCCTACTTGGAGGCTGAGCAGAAGTAACAAGGGCTGTTTCTTTCTGTTTTACTTAATTAATATTAATTTTAGTATTTATTTGTAGTTCTTAGGTATTCTTAATATTTCCTTTTATTGAATTCTATTTTAGTTGGATATTTTTTAATATTATTTTTATTATGTATTTTTAACAGCTGATTTACATTTTCTATCCTTTATCTTGTAGTATTATTAGCTGTTAGCTCTCTTTTATGAATTTATTGTATTTTCCTTATTTTAACTGTTCACCGTTGTGAAGGCCTTGCTGATGTAACGGTATAGAAAAGCAATAAACTAAACTAAACTAAACTATTAAGGACAGGTAGAATAGCACTGCATCCCTGTCCAAAACTTTATGATTAACTATCCTGTATCCTTACCTTGGCATAGGGAACCAAGAATCAATTTCAGTCAAAAACCTCTTGTGCCTCTATAGATTTGCTCATGATTACTAGTACTGCTATTAGAGTAATTTTCTAAGCTGTTCCTTTTAAATTGGTGGCTGAATATTCCAAGTTCTTTTTTTTTTCCTCTTGGAGTATAGCAGGTCCAGTGAACTGCAGTCCTGCCTTAGTCCAGCTATACTCTCTCCTTTCTTTAAAAAAACAACAAAAAAAAAATAAATATATATATATATATAATAAACTCTTTGTCCCCAGTGGTATCACAGAAGTCATCACAGACCCTGATCCTGCTGTAAAAGTGTTCCCCATTCCATGGCATAGGCAGGGCCGGATTGCCCTAGTGGGCCGGTCGCTACCATCACATGATTTTGTTTTTTTTTAACTTCCTGGCAGCAGCAGCAGGAGAGGCTGCGGGGCGGCATAGAGGAGTCACTGAAACGAGGCCGACACAGGAGCCCGTCCCCGTGGTGGCAAAGATGCCCCCCACCGAAGCAAGGCTGCCACGGATTTTGCAGGATAGCTAGCACCATCCCTGGAGGCCGGCAGAGCCACAGCAGAGCCCATCCTGCCACAGCTGGAAGATACATGTGCTGCAGGGAAAGTGTATGAGGGCATCAGATACCCCATGGGCCAGTTTTGAAAAATCACCCTTGGCCGATTATTTTCCTGAATACGCCCCAGGCATAGGTGCCAGCCACCTCTATCAAATTGTATCATTTTTTTAAATAGCTGTGCAGTCTTAAAATTTCTGGGGGACAGGACATTTTACACCCCTGGAGGTAGTATTCAGTGCTAGTTAGCTGGATAAGTGAAGACTTATCTAGCTCAATAGTGCCAGCTGATGAAGCAGCCTCACTAAATGACCACTAGGGGTGTGCATTCGGATTGACCGCATTAGTAAAACGCAACTCATATTTTTTTTTTACTTAAAAAATTGATTCGACATAAACGATCGGATTTCCCACATATCGAACATAGATATGTTCGATATGTGGGAAATCGCGATTGTTGAGCCAAAATAAAAATATAAACCCCCTCACCCTCCTTAATCTCCCCCCCCCCGACTTACCACAACTCCCTGGTGATGGAGCGAGGAGTGAGGACGCCATTTCTGCAATCCTTGGCGAGAAGCATGTGACGTCGGCGGCACGTCGAGTGACGCCGGCGTCACGTGATTCCCGGCTCGTTCGCGCCGGACGGCTCGTTCGGCCCAAAAAGAACTTTTGGCCAGCTTGGGGGGGCCTCCTGACCCCCCCAAGCTGACCCCGGCCAGCTTGGGGGGGTCAGGAGGCCCCCCCAAGCTGGCCAAAAGTTCTTTTTGGGCCGAACGAGCCGTCCGGCGCGAACGAGCCGGGAATCACGTGACACCGCGTCACTCGACGTGCCACCGACGTCACATGCTTCTCGCCAAGGATTGCAGAAATGACGTCCTCACTCCTCGCTCGATCACCAGGGAGTTGTGGTAAGTCTGGGGGGGGGATTAAGGAGGGTGAGGGGGTTTAAATTTTTTTTTTGCACATATGTACATATACCCAACTCATTGGATTTTTTTTATGTCCATATTGGCCGCAAGTGGGACCCCCTTTCGGACATAAAAAATATGAACATAAAATTTTGCTCTGTACATCCCTAATGACCACTACTTAGCTGGAAAACTATTTATTCTGCTAAATGATTAGCTGGCTAAGTGGCAGCCAGAGTGTTCCAGGCTGAATCAGATATTGAGGTAGCCAAATAACTTATCTGAATAAGTTTGGCTTATAGGGCTACCCTAGCTATATCTATTCAGTGGTGCAGCTGTGCTGCTGGATATAAGGCGGAAGTTTACCTCTCTGCTTAGCTGAGCAACAGTCGCTGAATATGGCCCTCCTGGTATTCCTAGGGGGTCCATGTCACTCCCATGAGCCCAGGAGACTGTCCCATCAGACTCCTGTGATTGATTGGATTACCTTCCCCTCTATTCGATGTGCTGAGGGGAGAAGAACAATAAGTAGCAGGTAAAACCTGACTTGATGCCTGCCTGCACCGCCTGTCCTGGCACAGATGCTTTTTCTGCTTGCAGTCCAAAATATGGTCAACATCTTTACACAGGTGAAAGGGGACATGTACTGGGCACCCCATCACCAATCCTGACAAAATTATTTTATCCTAAACATTTTCCCCGGTGGTTATCTTCCAGGTTTTCTCTTTAGCACACTCTCTAGCAGGGCTCTCCCATGGTCCATTGCTTCTAGGCACATCCCTTCCATGCCCTGATGCATGCCAGAGGGTGGGGGAGGGTTTTGTGGTGCAGGCGTCAGGGGCTTGCCTAGGGCTCCCAGTCTCTTATTGTGCCCCTGTCTATGTTTTACTTTAAATTATTTTGCTTTCATTTCTTGCCCTCGTTTTATTTATTTTGGTGCCTGCCCTCGATCGCTGCCGTGACCTGGAACTAAAGGTTGCAGCAGTGACGCTGGGCCCACTCATGCTTATTGTCATGTGGAGCAGGCTCTCCCACGGATTCTGCCACCTTTCCCAAGGCTTCCTTCGCATGCTGTGAGCAGCGGCAGGAACACTCCTTCTCAATCACAACTGCCCTCCTGCCTTCTAACTGCTGCAAGAATCAGAAGACAGACATGTTCTCGCAGCTACCTCTCTGCTCTGGCAGCATGACGCTTCCTCCAGCCATGGGTCCCTTTTAAGCACGCCCATGGCTCAGTCAAAAAACAGCTGCAGGGGATTTCCTTTCTTTAAAAAAAAAAAAAACAAGAAAACAGGCTTCTTCCATGAGGTCCTGGACCTGCCCCTGCCATCTATCACTGCCAGATCTTGACCTATGACCGCATGTGCCAACCAGCCAGGGAGCACAAGTGACCCTTCAACTACAGCTATAACAAACTTTATTCATTTTTCTTCTATCCACACTCACAAACAAGATGAAACAGATAAAGCCGTGGGCTCAGGGATCTGGTTGTTCTCAAGACTAGACTTCAGTACACTCCATTGAAAGAGAGACTCTAAAACTTACCTCCGTTCACTGCTTCTCCCCACTACTCTACCTTAGTGAACAGATACTGAGAATTCCAGTATCTCTGACACAGTAAGCACTGCAGCAGTAAAGATATGAAAAAAGCCTGTCCTCCTGAAGACTGGAGGATAGCTAATGTAACCCCCATATTTAAAACGGGCTCCAGGGGCGATCCAGGAAACTAGAGACCAGTTAGCCTGACTTCAGTGCCAGGAAAAAAAGTGAAAAGTGTTCTAAGCATCAAAATCACAGAACATATAGAAAGACAATGTTTAATGGAACAAAGTCAGCATGGCTTTACCCAAGGCAAGTCTTGCCTCACAAATCTGCTTCACTTTTTTGAAGGAGTTAATAAACATATGGATCGAATAATTCCAAGATCAGCGGCAGAGGGTACTTGTCTTTGTGGGTAATTGAATTCAGGCCACCGGTAGTCAATACACGGCCTGAGAGACCCATCCTTCTTAGTCACGAAAAGAATCCTGCTCCAGCAGGAGATGTAGAGGGTCGGATGAACCCCTTCGTAAGGTTTTCTTGAATGTACTCCATCATTGCCTTTGTCTTAGGGAGAGATAGAAGATAGGTACGCCCTTGGGGAGGCATGATTCCAGGTAGGAATTCTATAGGACAATCAAACCTCCGAAGAGTTGGGAGAAGATCTGCTTATTGCTTAGAAAATACGTCTTCAAAGTCCGCATAGGGAGTGGGTATACCTGAATAAGTGACTGCCAGAGGAACCACTGGTGGCGGCACCACTTTACGTAGACAAGAGTGATGGCAGGTGGAACCCCATTCCACAAGCTGGAATGACCCCCAATCGAATTGAGGGGAATGACGTTGGAGCCAGAGTAGTCCTAAAACTACCGTATGAATGGATTTCTCCAGTACTAATAATTCAATTTCTTCCGTGTGGAGGGCGCCAGTACACAGTTGAACTGGCTCTGTGGTCAGGAATATTCGACCGGGTAGTGGTTCTCCATAAATGGAAGCAATACACAAGGAGATCTCCAGAGGACAGGTTTTTATACCCAGTAATTGAACTAAATCCTTGAGGATAAAGTTTCCTCGCCACAGGTGCTCTTCTGGGGACAGCCGCCCACGGCCCAACTACATGGGCTCTTTCGTCTTGGACACAATAGAGACCCTACTGGAGGCAGGGCTGGTAGTAGGTGGTGAATGGGAAAGAACCCGAGAAGGCTTCTTGGGCATCCTATTCTCCCGGTAATGCTCTTGGTGATGATGATCAATTTGGCACGTCGTCTATAAGGTCCTCAAGAGAAGAATGGAGCACCCATGCAGCCAACTCATCCTTCAGCTGTGGGGATGGTCCATGCAGGTACATAGCTCGCAGGCAGTCTTCCTGCCAGGCGAGTTCAGAAGCTAAAGTCCGAAATTCAATTGTGTAGTTGAATAGACTTCTTTGACCTTGATGAAGGTGTAACAAACTAGTGCTTGCCACGGCATGCTGCCCAGGATCATCAAAGGTCCGACGAAACACGGCCACGAATCAAGATAGTTCCCTCAGAAAGGAGTCCGATCACTCCCATAAGGGAGAAGCCCAAGCCAGCATCTAGCTTTTGAGACGAGACAAGATAAAGATGACCTTGGTTAATTCATCTTAGAAAACAGAGGGCTGCAGAGCGAACTGCATATATTATTGGTTGATGAACCCTCTGCAGAGCTTGGAGTCACCATTGAAACGCGGTGGAGCTGGTAGGGCCTCAAGGCTCTAGGAGTTTAAGGAGACGGCTGTGGATGAGAAGGAACCTGTACTGGAACTGGGTTGTTGGTTAGGGCATTAAGCTGGACGTGGAGATGCTCAATAGAGGAGACCAATGCCTCAAGAAACTGCTGCTGTTCTTGTACTTTGGATGCCAGGCCAGGAATGGCCTGTAGGGCACGCGGCTCCACTGAGTCACTGGCCTTTTCAACCTGTTGTGCCGGAGGTGGAACCTTGGGCCGAGGAGGGGTTGACACAACCCATAGGTAGGGATCTATGGGTCCCCACCATCGGCAGGTGGAGTGGGCTGATGGACGGAGGCCAGCTGGCGCTTCACCAATACCAGCCCTTATTCCCCACGGGTTGAGCCTTTGGGTACTGGGGCTGGCTGGACTTAGGTGGGGCCCCGTATGTCGTCGTCAATTGAGTGATCGAAGTCAGCCCAGAGACAGCAGTAGGGATATGATGCAGTTTAAAAATCTCTAATGAAACTTGTGGATAGACATCATCAGAAGGGTGAATGCATGCCAGTGCCTCAAAACAATGTCAATGTTTCACCAAAAATGGCATAAAGAGCCAAGGGCATTCCAGCACCAAGTGCAGCAAGTATACAAAGCAACAGATCCTCTGAAAGTCCCCATCTTTCAGTGTCTTTAACATATTTTTCTGTCAGTCTGGAACACTGACTGATAAGTCCTTTTAATTGCATAAAATAATCCAAAAACATTTTTCCTTTGGACATTGCTTGAGAAAGCCATCTGATTAATAGAAAGGTAATGAAATTTTTAAACAGGGAGTGCCTATTGTGATGGTGAATATTCTAATGTAAGAAATGTACATATTGGGGAAGGATCATATTGTGCTGTTTCATTTCTTCCTTCACTTGCTTGACACCATTGTGTATTTTGGAATTCCTTACAGAGGTGAATACACTGAGTGAAATGTGTTTCTTCCATCATTTTGAAGTGATTCCAGTTTGAGGATATCTTGCACAATCTCTTTTCTGCAACCTTGAGGGATGATGCTGGTACTGGAATTGAGGTTGAGGGTGGACCCTAAGGAAAAAGGCAAAGGGCATCACAATCATATTCTATTTGTTCTGCATTCTCGTCTTGGGGGGTGCTGTCAATACCATTAGTTTCATCCATCTCACTGGAGGCTGAGATACTACCAACTAACCTCCCAAATGTTATTCAGTTACTAGGTCTTCAATTTCTGACCCAGGGAATCCTAGAAAAGATTTTTCCTCTGAAGCAGTAGCCATAGAAAAGAGAGCTCCTGGTATTTCTGCTGCCCATGCCCTTGCCCTGTTAATGTCAGCCTTGGATGGCTCTCCCGCCTTTTGTCCCTGCTTCAAAGGAGGAGGGGAAGGAATAGGTGGCAGTGGCACCAAATATCAATTTCTTGCTTGAGCTGGCTTCCTCTGCTGGTATTCTGTGGCTAGAAAAGTTTATTTTCATTTTAGGGGTAGGACTGCCTTTATTATCACTGCTAATTCTAGGTTGAGCTGGCTTTGCAGCAAATCCTCTGACCTTGAAATTTCCTCCTCTACCCTTTCTTCACAGTGGCATGATAGTGCCTTCTAAGGATTTAAATATCACAAAATAATTTATTGATACTGTACACATACTCCCAATACTGTTCTTCCTTGTAAAAAAAAATGTCTGTCTCACACACACACAAGCACACACATATACAGTGTATGTGTGTGCACTATTGACTGACTTCTTTTGCGTACAGAAAACAAACCTGTTAGAAATAGTAACTAGAAGCCTGACAACCAGGCCAGGCTTTTCTTCATGTCAATATACCTGCTAACCTTACTGCACTGCCACAGCCTACTTTTTCAAAGCTTTTTTTTAAAAAATGAGAGAGCTTCTGGAAAAGAGATGCTACTCTGCAAACTGCCTGAGAGCAAATAGAGTGCTTCTTTCACATGCTCAGATCTTTCAGTGGGAGGATATCAGTGTCATTTGATCTAGATGAGAGCTATAGGTTAGATAAAAAAGATGCTTCACGTTAATTTGTTCTCCATCTGGTCTCCTTGCCAACTTGTCCTGCCTCAACTCCCAGGAGGTTGTGATGTCACTCAGGCAAGTTGGCTGCTATAGTTATCAGTTGTTTGTTTACTTAGCATAGCCATAGATTTGAATGAGCCATAGACTTGAATTGGAAACATAAACGAATGAGACAAAAAGTTTTGTTTCAATTTGAGTGTACCTTTCATTTGTTTTGGGGTCTACAAATGAAATGAAAATGGATTCTTTTGTTGTATTTTACCCATTTGTTTCAAATGAATGCACGTCCCTAATATACAGTATATTAAAATAAAGACATAGCACAGCCATAGGTAGTGGAAGTTTCTCATGCTGTCCTACCAGCATGCATCAGTCATGTTTATATCCTTGGAGTTTAATTTACTAGACTTTTCTGCCATTCTGTTTCTTTTGGAAAAAAACACTTAGTAAATCAGGCCTTTGGTTGTCAAAGACCAAAAAATGTCCTGATTTTCCAGATAACCATGTTATGTAAATTAACCTGGTTTTCAGAATAAATATTTTTAAATATATCTCAAATATTTATTGTGGATATCCAGTTTGAAGCCCTAGAAGACAGGTTGTGCATCTCTGTTCTAGAGGGCTTACCTCAAGGGTAATTCATTCTTTATTCCCATTCAATCCTAGGGCATTCATGTGAGACCACCACAAGTGTGAAAATGAATGTTAATTGTGGTTTGGATTTTCTAGTGATGTCAACATCTATTCCTTTGAGAATTAAACTGAGACCACCAACTCATTTTAGAAAAGGTAATTAAAAAGGCAAACACTAGGCTTTAGAATTACAATAAAATCCTTAGGGACTGACCATGTGCAACAGTGTAAAGAAGCAGATATGCTACTCAACAGATCTCATTGTCAGCTTGGCACATACCCTCTGCAATCCTAAAAGTGAGCTCACAGCACTTTAAATATTCTCCATTATATCACAAAATTAATTGCAAAAATTCAAATCCTAATTTTACAATATGACTTTCTAAGTACTTCCTTTCCCTCCTCCCCTATTCATCTCTATTTTGCATCATTTATAACTATTTGTATAACAGTTTGTTGAAAATGTTGCTCCATAAATAATAAGCATGAAATCTATACTTAGACCCCAGCTGGCCAAAAGACCAGAAACCAGGTTTGGGAATTGAATCCATTCTCCTACATGGCAGCATGCAGCACTGCTACTGAGTCACTGGGCTGGATCAAAAATATCACAACCTTAAGGGACAACACAGTTTCTAATGAAGCAGCGACATTGATTACAAGGAAAAAAGCAAATGACAAAGAATGCTGCTACACATGTGTTTTAATAATATTGCTGTAAGTTAACATTATCAAAAGAATGCTGCAATTTTGAAAGCAAAAGCAATAATTGATGGGTAACAAAATCTCAAGTTGTCCAAAGTCTTTGTCTTTAAAAGATATTTATTTATAATTGCAAAGATGTGTCATGAAGAATTATGAGTTTACTATAAATGTCCACGGTCTCTGGACAATTTGAGATTTAATTGCCCCATCATTTATTGTTTTTGATTATGATATGGTTGTGGCAATCAAAAGAACCTTTTTTCTTTGTTATTTTGAAAGCAACATCTATTTCACAAACCAGTCTGTCACACTTTTACTTTGCACACTTATTTATTTATTTATGTGTTGAGTTTTATATACCGTCATTCGGTAAAGCCATCAAAACGGTTTACAAGGTTCAACTTGCAATACATTTAACAATTAAGCAAAAAGTATAACAGGATGCATATTAAACACACATGAGAGACCTCCTATTACAAAGATATTAACTAGAACTAGCACTATGGATTGCACGAAGGGATCTGACATCTGAAGAAGGGACTTTTGAAGTTTTAAAAGCTTTTAAAAATAAATACATATTTTTATAAATAAAAAATATAGACACATAGTAAGATGGTAACTTTTAAACTGGTGCGGGTGCACATGTGCATGCGTTTGTTGGCCTGTGCCCAGGGATGCAGCTATTTTACAACCTATATGCATGCGTGGTATAGAATAACCTGGCCACATGCACATGTGCGCTGAATCTTAAGTGAGCGTGCACCTGTGCACGCAACTCCCACTTCTTCCACGCAAGGGATGTACATTGACGCTTTTGCCTTTTTTTTTTTACCAGTTCATTCCCAATTTGCCCAGTTGATAGATAGGTCCTCCAGTCCCTCCAGTTACCCCAGATCCTTTAAACCCCCTTCGAAATGGCTTCTATTTTTTTGTGACTTTCACAACATTCATAGCGGAAGTAAAGTTACGCAGTGCAGGGGAGAGGGGGGGGAGGCCTCAGTACACGCTGGATCACATACATTTCTGATTAAAGTCCCGAAATGCCCGGGCCCCGCCCAAGGCTTTAAAGGATTCAATGAATCTCCAGCCCATAGGCATCGTTACAGGGTGGCAGGTACCACCCCAAATCTATACATCGGATCGGGCAGGGATAAATCCAATCAATGTCGTCACACCTCGCTTTACAGCCCCCATTTCCAATGGGCAATAGGAGTCGCGTTTATCCAAATGTCATCTTCTGCTGCTGAGCCAGTGTTGCAGCTCTTACCGTGAGACCAACCCTGCAACAGCAGGAGATGGCGTTTGGATAAATGTGACACCTCAGAACTCGGCAGGCCATGACACAGACCCACAGTGGATGAAGAGAGAAATCAGACTCAGTGGCCACCAGTGGATTTCATACTGCTGGTGGTCAAAAGGAAGAGAAGGACGCAGTGGTCACTAGCAGCTGGTGGCTAAAGAGAGAGATCGGATGCAGTGGCTGCCATTGGACCCCATCCTGCTGGCAGCCAAAGAAAGAAGCACACTGTGGGCACCAGCAGACGTCATCCTACTGGAAGCTGAATAAGAGGCCCGGGCCTTGGTGTGTGTTCGGGGATTGTGTGTGTGGGGTGGGGGGGGTGGGGGGGTGTATGTCTGCTTGTGTGTGTATGATGAGAACCTGTGTTGTGTGTATGTGTGTGTGTGTAGCAGTGACAGCCTTTTTAGGTGCATGGGTGGGTGAGTGCGGGTGGGTGACAGCCTGGTGAGTGGGTGGGTGGGAGAGTGTGGATGGGTGAGAGTCTGTGTGTGAGGGTGGGGGTGTATGTGAATATGTGACTGCCTGTGTGTATGTGTTGATGACTACCTGGTTGAGAGCCTGGGTGTGTGTTTATGGGTGGATGAGATCTCTGTATGTGTGGATGAGATGCTGTGTGGTTATCTGTGTGAGAGAGGCTGTTTATGTGTGTGTAGGGGGGGGGGGGGGGTGACTACTTGTATAGGTGACTGCTTTTGTGTGAGTGGGGGTAAGAGCCTGGGTGGGTGAGAACCTGTGTGTGTATATGGCTGGGTGAGAGCCTGTGTGTTGGTATGAATATATGTGACTGAGTGGGTGTGGGTTAGTGACTGCCTGAGTGTGTGGATGACTACCTGGGTGCATGTTTGTCGGTAGGAGGCTTTGTGGGTGTGGTAGTGTAGGAGGTTGCAAGCCGTGTGTGTGTGGAGGGAGGTGAGAGCCTGTGTATGTATGTGTGACTGCCAGTGCTTGGGTGTGGGTGGATGACTCTCTGTGTGTGTGTGTGTGTACTTGGGTGGGTGATTGCCTGTGTGGGTGTATGGTTGAGAGCCCATGCATGTCTGTGTGTGGGTGAGAGCCAGTATATATGTGTGTTTGGGTGGGTGAGTTTGAGTGTAGAGGGGAGCCTGTGTGTGGATGTATTTGTGTGAAGGATTGAGAGCCTGTGTAGGTGAATGAGAGGATAAAGTTTGTATAGCTCTCCTTCCCACAATCCAAAGCAATCTCAGTGGCTAAAAATCAAAACACCCAAAGTATGAAAAGGGGGAGATTTTTTAAATCCTTATAACTGTAATTTAATTATTGGATGTTATTTGATATGTCTGCTGTTTTGATATTTTGGGAAATTTTACAAACATTTTTATGAGGTTTTAATTATTGGGTGTTTTATTCGTCAGTTTTTAAATATTCTTTTTATTAGTATGATTTTACTTTTATGATTGATAATTTTATATTTCTTTATTTTGTTGTTTGTTGATCTCTGATTTTGCCTTTGGTAAGGGTCTGTCTGTGTTCTTTACATGTGATCCAAGAAGGAATTCTCTCAGTGTATTGCTTCTATGTAGGGGGTCTATAGCAGACCATCTTGTTCTGTTTTCAATAGGAAGCGTATTGCTTTACTAGGGCCTGCTGTAATATTTGCAATGCTGTTCCCTTCTGGCTAGAGTTGTTGCTGTTTGAGTCCTGGGAGTTAGTGTTGTTTTAATATGGCAGATTTGTTTTGGGTATTCTTGGTAAGCTATGATAGCTTTTATTGGAGTTATGTAAGTATTATCAAAAATACTGTATGTGAGTTACTGAGACAATATAGGACCCATCTTTAGATGTAAATGTCTCTGATCTGATATCTGAAGAAGGGACTTTTGCAGTTTTAAAAGCTTTTATGCAATATTTTTAGGTACATGTATTTTTTTATTTTACAGGTATTTTAGGCAGCCTAGCTTGTTTTGTTTTCTAAATAGAA
The DNA here is from genome assembly GCF_901001135.1 of Rhinatrema bivittatum. Lineage (NCBI taxonomy): Eukaryota > Metazoa > Chordata > Amphibia > Gymnophiona > Rhinatrematidae > Rhinatrema > Rhinatrema bivittatum. The sequence continues at coordinate 80,746,913 of NC_042621.1, read as the reverse complement.
GGTATATTGGTATTTTAGAGCCTGATGTAAAATTTGCAGTGTTGCCTTTTTGTAGATAAGATTGTAGTTTGAGTGCTGGCATTTAGTGATGCTTTAGGCATGGGAAGTTTATTCATGGTTTTCTAAGGGCCAAGCCCACACCCATTACATGTTACAACAGGCCTAATGCCATATGGGTTCCATGTGTCTTTTGAATCTAGGGGGAGAGGGGGTTGAGAGAGCGAGACTGATATAGACCGGGGGGGGGGGGGGGGCAGAGGGAGGATGGGCGGGTGGCTTGTGTAGGAGGGGAGAGTTGACTGAGGGAGTGAGACTGAATCCCCTGCTATAAATGTCACTGCACGCCACTGATAGTAAAAATAAAAAAAAAGATAAGGGCTGCTAATAGAGAGAGGTTGGGGGGAAAAGCAGTGAAGTACACAGCCTTCAAAAATTGTCTTTACCCCTGAGAACTCAAAAAGTGGAGGGAATAGATTCACCCCAATGTCACAAGTTTGTAAAGGATGCACCCTGCCCCAAACACAAAATTGTGCGGAAAATAAAATCAAGAAATGAAGAATTCCCTCTTGATGACAAAAGGCGAGGAAATAAACGTTCTCCTTCCTCTCCAACTTCTCCAAAAATACAGCGGTCAGAATCTTCATAGGGAAAAGAAAATGTGATCATATCACCGCGACTTTGTTTCCCTATACTGGCTACCCATGCAAACCAGAATAATATACAAAGTCCTAACAAAAATTCACAACAATTTGAATCCTAACAATGAAATACTAGGAATACATTAACCAGTTGGGAAAAGGGCTATACTGTTTAGCCTGCCCAGAGAATAGCACTACATAGCCAGCAGAGGAGGAAGCCAAAGGAATGCTGGGAGACCATTTAAGGATGAAAAGGCACAATTTGGCTGGCTTTGTCTGTATGTACAGGGTGGGGACAGCCAGGATCTGGAGCCAGGAAGAGAGGAGTGCATCTGGAAGTCCTGCATTCAGCTCTTCTAATTATTGCGAGGGAGAAAGAGAAGTCTGCACTCTGAGTAAACAGAGAGACAGACAGCTGTTCTTGCTTCACAGCCAAGTTACATGTAAAATCCCAACAAAGAACAGAGGGATCAAGAGCTGAGAAACTGAGAGACTTCCTTTCCAGAGATATCCAGGCCCTGGAGCACATGCCCGGAGTTATGTAATCTAAACTTTGCACAGAGAGTAATCTTAACAGAGGAAGGAGAACGTTTATTTCCTCGCCTTTTGTCATCTAGCCAGCTCCACCATCAAGAGGCAAGGAAGAGAACCAACTTAGAACAATGCCTTCAATGTCAATGTTTTTCAGTTGGAGACATAGAAGGATATGGTCTACTATGTCGAAGGCAGTGGTTAAGTCAATCAGAATTAGACAGATTTGTTAGAGTCGAAGCCAAATAGAACAGGGTCAAAAATTGATTGAGGAAGACTGATTCTTCCTGAAGCCAAATTGGTTAGAATATAGGATTTTACTGTCACTAAGGTAAGATTCCAGTGGAGAGAGAGAGAGCAGCCTTTTCAAGGATTTTTGCAAGGAAGGTTAAACTGGAGATTGGTCGATAGATATTCCAGTCACCAGGATTTCCAGATGTTTTTATTTTTAAATTGGTTTAATTACAGCTTGTTTTAGCTAACGTGGCACAAAGACTTCTGTGGAGCTTAGGTTAATCATAGTTGTGATTGGGGGGGGGGGTTATTTTTTGGATAACTTGTTTTAGTGAGGATGCTGGAATCAGGTCAAGGGGATGAGTAGCTGGTTTAAGATTTGTTATGATTTTGCTTATTTCTAGTTTAGAGACTCTGCCAAAGTTTGACCATTTATTTTTATGATCAATGACTTCATAATTGAAGGGAGAGATGTTGATAGGGTATTGTTGTTTAAGTATCAGAATTTTTTTTAGATAAATCAGTTGATATTCATTACAAGATGTTTTAGAGAAAGTAGGGTTGGCTGTTTGATGATATGAAGGTTCTTTGATCAAATTCTTTATTGTATTACCTGGGGTCCAATGGGGGGGGAGGGGAAGGGGGAGGGCGGTCAAAGGTAGCGCCGGCGCCATTTTGTTTTTTTGTCCCCCGACATCAGGAGCATAGGAGATCGCTCCCGGACCCCCGCTGGACCCCCAGGGACTTTTGGCCAGCTTGGGGGGGCCTCCTGACCCCCACAAGACTTGCCAAAAGTCCAGCGGGGGTCCGGGAGCGATCTCCTACGCTCCTGACGTCGGGGGACAAAAAAACAAAATGGCGCCGGCGCTACCTTTGACCTGTCATATACAGGTCAAAGGTAGCGCCGGTGCCATTTCTACAACGCACGGAGGTCCGAGAGTAAAATATCACACCGGGACCCTTCCTCTAGACCCCAGGTAATTTAAGGCATTTTGGGGGGGTTCGGGAGGGTGGGGGATTTATTTTAAAGGGTCGGGGTGGGTTTTAGGGTTGTTTTAGTGTGCCGGTTTTCCCGCCCTCTCCCTTCCCCTCCCCCTTCCCCCGATTTTTTGACGATAAATGGGGGGAATTGTTATTGTATCGCGGCTCTAACGATTTTTGACGATTTAAAATATATCGGACGATATTTTAAATCGTCAAAAAACGATTCACATCCCTACTCTGTGGATTAGTTTTGCATAGTAATCTTTTTTAGACTTATTTGTAAGGTTTCGGTATTGTGAGAGATGAGATTTGTATCTTTCTAGGGATTCTTCAGAGGGATTTTTTCGCCATTGTTTTTCAAGTTATCTTAGGTGGGTTTTTTTTATTCTTTCAGAGTTTCATTATACCAAGGGCTAATCAGTTTTATTTTGAGAATGTTATTTTTGTTAATGAATCTGGTTTGTACTGGGCTAAGTTTGTCTGATATTTTCTTAAGAATTGTAGGCCATGAGTTGAAAGCTTCAGAACAGTTTGTAAATTTTAAGTTGAAAATTTTGGATTCTAAAGTTTTAGTTAGAATTTCAGTTTTTATTTTCCTTCTAAACATATAGGGGATAGTATTTTCAGGAATGTTCATTATTTGATTTTTGAATAAAAGATCAGCTTTGATTAGATGTTCAGACCAGGGAATTGTTGAATGTTTAGTTTTTATGTTACAATTGTTTGGGTTAGCAAAAATTAGATCAAGAATATTTCCAGCTTTATGAGTGGCTTCATGGACATGCGGGGTCCATCCTAAGGCTTCCATTGTTCAAGAAAAATTTCACAGGGGGAAGATCTTGGAGATTCATTTAGATGAAGGTTAAAGTCTCCTAGGATAATTGTAGTTTCAGGATTAGGAAATTCTTTGGTGGAGATTTCAGTTAGAGGTGGGCAGTCTTTAAGAAGATGACCTGGAGGGCAGTATACTAATCCGATGTTGATTTGTTCAGATTTTAATAAGCAATTTTCATATGGTAGGTCAATATCAATTTTCTTTATAGATAAGTTGAGTTACTTTTTATAAATTATTAGTAATCCACCACCTTATCTCCTTTTTCTAGGTACATGGAATAGGTTGTAGTTTGGATGAGACATGTGGTTTAAGAGTGCATTGTCTTTGTCATTTAACCATGTTTCAGTAATACAGAATATAGATGGTTGTATGTCATAGATGATATCATTAATTAGTGGGATATTTTTTTAAATAGAATGAGCATTTAGAAGAAGAATGGTGAGCAGGAACCCAGTATTAATGTATTGGAAATTGTTGCTTGTTGAAAGGAGTGACTGGTTGATATTCTTGGAAGAATTAATATTGTTTCTGCTTTTGTTTTTGTCATACATGTTGAAGATATGAATAATAAATGTAGAATAATAAATGTAGAACATTAAAAGAGTTGACCTCAAAGTTCCAGGATTTCACCTTGGGTTTAATGGGGGGCAGCGGGGGGATAGATCACTATATGGTTGTCAAAGACATAATGAAGCTGAAACATTAGAATCCACTCTTCTACATAGATCCTGCTTACTGTTTGAGACTGTATTAAACTCATGACATCAAGGATTAGCCACAGGCTGGAGATAAGAACCCCTTTCGCCTTATTGTGAGAGGTTAAGACATGTGCAGGGGAGATTCTGGCAATAGAAAACCCACCTTTGTATAGAGGACAAACCACCATCTTAAAATCCTAAAGATCCATATCTTGAAATTGCTCACTCAAGGTGTAGAAATCTGCCCCATAGAGACCCTGAGATTATGCCCCACATTACAGGGAGCAACCCAATGAAGGGGAGATGGAGGGATAGGGACAAGTTCTGCAACAGAAAGAAATGGGAACACAGATTCTAGGTTCACGCAACAGAAATCTGGCAACTTTACCCTCCCTCCCCCCCTTTCCACAGGCAAGCAGAAATCATAGAAACATAGAAATGACGGCAGAAGAAGACCAAACGGCCCATCCAGTCTGCCCAGCAAGCTTCACACATTTTTTTTTCTCATACTTATCTGTTACTCTTAGCTCTTTGGTTCTATTTCCCTTCCACCCCCACCATTAATGTAGAGAGCAGTGATGGAGCTGCATCCAAGTGAAATATCTAGCTTGATTAGTTAGGGGTAGTAGGGGAAGTAACCGCTGCAATAAGCAAGCTACACCCATGCTTATTTGTTTTACCCAGACTATGTTATTCAGCCCTTATTGGTTGTTTTTCTTCTCCCCTGCCGTTGAAGCAGAGAGCTATGCTGGATATGCGTGAAGTATCAGTTTTTCTTCTCCCCTAACGTTGAAGCAGAGAGCTATGCTGGATATGCGTGAAGTATCAGTTTTTCTTCTCCCCTGCCGTTGAAGCAGAGAGCTATGCTGGATATGCGTGAAGTATCAGTTTTTCTTCTCCCCTGCCGTTGAAGCAGAGAGCTATGCTGGATATGCGTGAAGTATCAGTTTTTCTTCTCCCCTGCCGTTGAAGCAGAGAGCTATGCTGGATATGCGTGAAGCATCAGTTTTTCTTCTCTCCTGCCGTTGAAGCAGAGAGCTATGCTGGATATGCGAGAAGCATCAGTTTTTCTTCTCTCCTGCCATTGAAGCAGAGAGCTATGCTGGATATGCGTGAAGTATCAGTTTTTCTTCTCCCCTGCCGTTGAAGCAGAGAGCTATGCTGGATATGCGTGAAGTATCAGTTTTTCTTCTCCCCTGCCATTGAAGCAGAGAGCTATGCTGGATATGCGTGAAGTATCCATTTTTCTTCTCCCCTGCCGTTGAAGCAGAGAGCTATGCTGGATATGCGTGAAGCATCAGTTTTTCTTCTCTCCTGCCGTTGAAGCAGAGAGCTATGCTGGATATGCGTGAAGTATCAGTTTTTCTTCTCCCCTAACGTTGAAGCAGAGAGCTATGCTGGATATGCGTGAAGTATCAGTTTTTCTTCTCCCCTGCCGTTGAAGCAGAGAGCTATGCTGGATATGCGTGAAGTATCAGTTTTTCTTCTCCCCTAACGTTGAAGCAGAGAGCTATGCTGGATATGCGTGAAGTATCAGTTTTTATTCTCCCCTGCCGTTGAAGCAGAGAGCTATGCTGGATATGCGTGAAGCATCAGTTTTTCTTCTCTCCTGCCATTGAAGCAGAGAGCTATGCTGGATATGCGTGAAGTATCAGTTTTTCTTCTCCCCTGCCGTTGAAGCAGAGAGCTATGCTGGATATGCGTGAAGCATCAGTTTTTCTTCTCCCCTGCCGTTGAAGCAGAGAGCTGTGCTGGATATGCGTGAAGCATCAGTTTTTCTTCTCCCCTGCCGTTGAAGCAGAGAGCCGTGCTGGATATGCGTGAAGTATTCGTTTTTCTTCTCCCCTGCCGTTGAAGCAGAGAGCTATGCTGGATATGCGTGAAGTATCAGTTTTTCTTCTCACCTGCTGTTGAAGCAGTGAGCTATGCTGGATATGCGTGAAGTATCAGTTTTTCTTCTCCCCTGCCGTTGAAGCAGAGAGCTATGCTGGATATGCGTGAAGTATCAGTTTTTCTTCTCCCCTGCCGTTGAAGCAGAGAGCTAAGCTGGATATGCGTGAAGTATCAGTTTTACTTCTCCCCTGCCGTTGAAGCAGAGTTATGCTGGATATGCGTGAAGTATCAGTTTTTCTTCTCCCCTGCCGTTGAAGCAGAGAGCTATGCTGGATATGCGTGAAGTATTAGTTTTTCTTCTCCCCTGCCGTTAAAGCAGAGAGCTATGCTGGATATGCATTGAAAGTGAAGTATCAGACTTATTTGGTTTGGGGTAGTAACTGCCGTAACAAGCCAGCTACTCCCCGCTTTGTGAGTGCAAATCCTTTTTTCCACATTTCCTCTTGCTGTTGAAGCTTAGAGCGATGTTGGAGTCACAGTAACCATGTGTATGTTTATTGAATAAGGGTATGATATTTGTATTTGCCTCCTCTGCTGGCTCCAGTCTGACATCTGAAAATGTGGTGACCTGTCGTTGTGCAAGATCCACAAGTTTAGACAGAATGAGGCACACACGTAAAAAGTGGTGCTCTGATCCTGCTAGCAGAGGTGTGTGAGTGATCTCTGCAGTAGCACAAGGTGCCATTGCTTCAGAGGCTCTACTGTGCCACTATGGTGCTGACTGCGGCACTCGGAGAGACCATTCCTCCCCCACCTCACCATGGAGGATGCCACTCACTGCAGTGCTTCCATGGGACATCCCCTACAACTATGGAGGGTGCTACCAACTATGGTACGCGGAGAGCGCTCTCCCTGGCAACGTAGGATATATGATTCCTAGTTCACGCCTCATTTCCACGAAAGCTGGCCCTGCCTGCTGATGGTAGAGAGGGAGTGAGGATCATGTAAAATTTGTTTCAATGTGCCATCAGGAGTGAGCAAACTCTAAAGTAGGCCACAAACCAAGAAAGGTTGAGAAGCACTGTCCTAGAGGGTAGGTATGAGGTTTTGTTGACTGGATTTCATGTCTGCAGCTAGCTGGTTTGAGTTTAAGGTGGAGTGTATATGTCTCTCTCACACTTGTGCTTACTGTGATATATATTTCTTGTGGTATTATACATTTCAGATTATGAATTGTTGAAGATGGTTCTGTTGAGTGAGGCCCATAAACATGCCTTTATCAAGCCGCCTTATGCTAAATTGTTCTATGCAGTCCATGTTAAGCAGTCAAAGCATTCTGTCGTACCACAGGTAAAGTGCATATCGAAGCTTTAGATTAGTCAAAAATAGACATGTGTTGTACCTTTCAAGAGTCCTATCCCACACGTCAGGGATAAAGGAGAGCCACAGGTCACCTGTCTCCATTTTCCAAGATAGTGGGACAGGAGCAAGTGGGGATCACTCCTGCCCCTCAACACATTCTCACAGATGAGGTAAGCTTGGGGGTTCACGGGGTGCGGAAGCTACCCCTTCTTTTACATGGGGCAGTGTTAGAAGGCCAGAGTTGGGGCTTATAAAAGGGCACTTTTTTGTTTTACTTTTATGGGATGGGATGCATGGGAGTATAGAGATTGATTACTAGCCCCATGGCCTACTAGGGACACTTTTTCTAGTGTAGGGCAGGGTTTTGGGGTTTTTTTTACTACCATGCAACCCCTTTAGTTGGTGCCATAGAAGCAATAGTATGTGCATTAGTATGCTAATTTTCTAGGGGAGGCAGACAAGGGATTTAACTATACCACTTGAGGTGTAGGTACTTTTCTGGAATAAAGCAGATTGCAAAACTGAACACCAACCACATTATTCAGTTTGCATGCTAATTAGCTGTTTTGCATATATTTAAATGTGATGTCACTCATTATCATAGCTACACTGCACTGGGTTTAGGAGCTGGGAAATAGCACATGGAACCTGCAAATTCCACGTTTTCTTTTTTGATGTGCTAACATGCTTTTTCCCTTTAGTTTTTAATCAGGCTTCAGTCATACAGTCATAACAAGTTTTTCAGATGTACATCTATCACTGTCTGTGGTAGCCTTGACCTTGTTTTAAACGTCATGTTTTCAAAATTTTACTTTTATGTTCAGTGAGCCCTAAGGTTACATTGTTAAGTTTACATTTTATAATTGGTTTGTTTTCATATCATCTTCTGCATACCTATCAAGAGAAGTAATATTAATTAGCAGTGACCTACATAAAGTCCAGACAATAAAAAGTAATTCATTTTATCCCTTGAAAAGCTTTCAGATATAAAAAAATGTGATATAAATTATATCTAAGAAAAATATATAGCATGATCTGCAACAGATCTGTCTAGTTCAATAATTTATTTTTCTGGAAATATTTACTCAGTGCATGCATATTGTTCAAATAAAGTTATGCTTCTGACAAAAAAATGGCAGAGCTAGGAAAAATGTTAATTATTTCCATTTGACATAGACTTTTAGTTGGATTAAATTATGCCTGAGTTTGAATAATAAAAGATTTGCTATTAAATAGGATGTGAAATGCAGGAATTTGCATACTTTTTCATAAGGATATTAATGACTGAAAGATCATTTATGGCATACATTTCTAGGTTTGCTAAGGTGCAAATATCTGTATAAGTCATATAATGGATGCTATAAGAAGTGTGTTACTGATTATTTTCAGCAACATTGCAATGAAGCTGTAAAAATGGAATTGAACTGCTTGGTACTAATAGATGATTATTAAAGTTCATAATTGGTGGTATTAAAGCAAAGCAAAAAGACACACATATAAAGTGCTAATTTGGTGTGCTCTCTGGATGAAAAAAAATGAAGGTACATAAAGAAATGTGCTATGCACATGTATGAGAGATATGTAAATTGTCTGAAATTGTGCTTAAGCTAGATGGAAATAAATTTCTGATCTTCTACCAGATCTATCTGGAATCCATCTGATTTTTTTTTTCCAGTGCAACGGATGAAAATTTGAAATGGCTCCACCACCATTCAAATTTACTTTGCTGCTTCATGGAAATCCATCTTGGATTTTGGTGGATGCAGAGGAAATCTGAAGCAGTTCTACTGATTCACAAACCCAATGCCATCCAGCTATATCCCCCCTTTTTCATGCAAGTAAACCCCCTTCCCCAATCCCACCCTCAGAATCCCAGCACCACATTGATAATGATTCAGAGGCTAACTTTTGGGAAGAACATAGCTGCAGCTTTCGTTTGTTTACATTAATTAGTTAGAATTCTTTTCCCAGGGGTTCATCAGGGTCTTTTATGAAACATTTTGTAAGATTTTTGCTTGCTACGGCCACCACTATGTGAAGTACTCAGCAGTAAAGTGAGGCACACACACACCCCCTTTTTTAATTGGTGATAGTGACATTGAGGAATTCTTTTGGGTAGTAAGGTCATGTCCAGCTTATTGGAGATGGGAATGGCTGGAGTGTGTCTATTTTTAACACTTTACTATGAATGGCTAACATCCTAGAAAAGCCACGTGCACAACAACATGCAACCAGGTTTTAGGCTCTATAACTGAAAGAAAATAAATAATTCTGGTGTACAGAGCGATGCCCTGTAATAAATGTAAAAAAGCCAACCTCCATCAAAAACAACATACACATCCATCTCTCAAGCTATATGCTTCTCTCATTTATACTTATCAATACTCGCTCAATAATTTAAAAAATTCCTCTATTCAATGACCTACTCAGCGACTGCAAACCAGATTTTCATTGCAATCACGGAAACCTGGCTAAAAAACACAGATTCCGTCCTAATAAACCAACTATCCAACCAGGACTACAACATCTCAATTCCCAGAAAAAATAAAAAAGGAGGAGGCTTAATGCTTATATCTAAAAAAAACCTTCAACTAAAACTTCGTCCATCTACCATTCCTCCACCTTTTGAAATTGCCTTATATGACTCACCAAAACGTCAGATATGCATCGTTTACTCTCCACCAGGAGCACTTGAGAAAAACTGCTCACCTCTAATTGAATTTCTCATAAACAACATCTCCGTCAACAAACCCATCATCTTACTTGGCAACTTCAATATACACTTCAACTTACCCTTCCAATCAAAAACCTGCCAAATGATCATTGATGCACTATCAGCTCTAAATCTTGAACAAATAATCCAATCTCCAACTCACAAAGCAGGCCACACAATTGACCTCATCTTTATCAACACTGAAATTTGGAAATCAATCTCTACTCACACTACAGAAATACCATGGTCTGACCATCACCTAATCCAAGCTAAACTACTCACCAACCTCAACCTAAAAACACTTCAAAGCACCCCAAAAATAATATCTTACCATCCACCATTTAACACAGATCTCCTACAAAAAACTCTTCAATCAGAACTAAAAAACATCAACCTATCTAACGCAGATAATGCTATCTTATCATGGCTGAATATCACAAAAAAAGTAGCAGACAACATCAATCCCATTATTACAAAATATAAACAACAGTCCAAACACAACAACCAATGGTACAATGAAAATATCAGAACTGCCAAACGTCTACTCAAAAAAAAAAAAAGAGAATGGCAGAAAAACAAAAACCCTACCACACTAAACTATCGGAACAATCTAACTCAATACAAAAATATCATCAACAATGCAAAAAAGAATTTCTTCTCCAATAAACTCTCCAAATTTCATCATAACCCCAGAATGCTATTCACAATAGTTCAAAAACTTACCAAAACCACCCAAGATTCTACATGCACCAAACATGGAAGTGACGACTTTGCAGACTTCTTCAACAACAAAATAGCTCATCTCATCCAATCCAACATAACCAACAACAACCAGAACAACAAACTCAACAGCATGATAACTTCATCCTGGTCAAACTTTGACATCTCCTCCACTCTTGAAATTAAAACTATTATAAACAAAATGAACCCAGCCAACCATCCATTGGACACCATCCCAATAACCTACCTCAAAACAATCGAACCAACCATTGCTAAAACCATCACCAAAATCGTCAATTTATCATTGACCGAAGGCTACTACCCCAAATGCCTCATATCTGCTGTCATCAAACCAATCCTCAAAAAGAACAACCTGGATCCAGAAATCCTCACCAACTACCGCCCCATATCAAACCTTTCATTCCTAGCCAAAACCATTGAAAAAGTTGTACATACCCAACTAGATGATTATCTGGAGTCAAACAACATCCTACATCCATCCCAATTTGGATTTAGAAAAAACCTAAATACAGAATCTCTCCTCATCTCCCTAAATGACATTATCATCAGAGGCTTTGACAAAGGTGAAAAATACCTACTCATACTCCTTGACCTCTCAGCAGCTTTCGACACAGTAAACCACAATATACTGTTAGAACGACTGTCAAATATTGGCCTTTCTGGTACTACATTACAATGGTTCTCATCCTACCTCTCTGAACATACATACCAAGTAGTGATCAACAACACCCCATCAAAAATAATTGACCTCAAAACTGGAGTTCCCCAAGGTTCAGCCTTATCTACTACCCTCTTCAACATATACCTCCTACCCATCTGCCAACTACTAAAAGATCATGGAATCTCACATTTTCTCTACGCTGATGACATTCAGCTTCTAATTCCCATACAAAACTCAATTGAAGACACATACAAAAAAACCTCAGATATACTTATCTCAGTCAAGCATCTACTAAACTCCCTGGAACTCATAATCAACTTTGACAAAACTGAAATCATACTCATGGATAAAAAACCCAATCCAACTCCGCCACCCCTGACAATACCAGATAAACAAATGATAACGATAATCCCTACCACCCATACCAGGAACCTTGGAGCTACCATCGATGCTGATCTCTCTTTCAAATCCCACATAGTAAATAAAACGAAAGAAGGATACCACAAGCTAATAACCCTAAGACATATAAAGCCATTTCTCAAGCCTTCTGACTTCAGAACCATCCTGCAGCTGCTTATTTTCTCCACCTTCAATTACTGCAACTCATTACTTATTGGAATCCCTTCATCATCCCTCAAACCACTCCAAATACTGCAGAATTCAGCTGCCAGAATCCTTACAGGAAAAAAAAAGAAACGAACACATAACACCCATTTTATCCTCTCTTCACTGGCTACCTATTTCTGCATCAAGTACCTACAAATCAATGACCATCATTCATAAAATCCTAAATGATGATCTTCATGGACTAAAAGGCTTAAACATAACCCCCAAAACCCACAAAGAAACCTACGCAGGATTCTTAAACATCCCCACCTTAAGAGACGCTCATCTTTCAACTACACGAGAGAGCATTTTCCATTGCCTCCCCCAAAATTTGGAACACCCTACCCAAAGAACTGAGGACCCAGCACATCCTGAAAACATTTAAAAAAGACCTAAAAACATTTTTATTCCGCAAACTCTATTCTAACTATCTGACACCTGATCATCCCAGCCCTCAACAGAACTCGCAAGCATAATCCTCCTCTTCATGCTCTCCTGATGTACCCTCCTTTTTCACCCCTCCCTGCTCTCTCACTTGATTCATTAAGTTCATTGAAAATGTTCTCCTCACTATTCTGTTATTCAACTACTAAGAAAAAATGTTTACTGTTCACAATACTCTACTGTTCCCAACTACCATGTTAACTCCATTTGATTGTATGCTAATTGCATATTTTGTATGATAATTGCATATTTTGTAAACCGTTATGATGGCTCTACCGAATAATGGTATATAAAACTCTACAAATAAATACATACATAAATAAATAAATAAGTAAAGACAAGAATTGTACGTTTTGTCAATTTATTTCAAAATTTTGGTGGTACAAACTTTGACAATTGTGGTTTCTTTCCTGTTAGTATCATATGACTTACAAGAACTTATTTTAGCTTTGGTTTGCTAGTAAGTGTTTTTAAAATAAACAAAATTAGATGCAATAACAACAAAATTTTTTAAAAATTTAAAACATTGAGGGGCAGATTTTAAAAGCCCTACGCACGCTGAGCCTATTTCACATAGGCCCAGCAACGTGTGCAAAGCCCTGGGTCACGCATAAGTCCCAGGGCTTGAAAAAAGGGGTTGGGTGGGGGCAGGTCGGGGCAGGCCGGGGGCATGGCCAGAGGCCTCTGTAGGGCTGCTAGGTCGGCACGCACAACCTATGCCTGCCCAGAGACAGGCACAACTTGTAAAATAAAGGTTGGGTGGGGTTTAGGTAGGGCTGAGGGGCGGGTTAGGCAGGGGAAGGGAGGGGAAGGTGGGGGGGCAGAAGGAAAGTTCCCTCGTAGCTCGCTCTGATTTTGGAGCAGCCTAGGAGGGAATGGGGAAAGCCATCGGGGCTTCCCTATGGCTAGGCACATGCAAGGTGCACTAGTGTACACCCCCTTGCGTTCCCCAACCCCGGATTTTATAACATGCGCGCGGGTGTACATTTGTGCGCACCAGGTTGCGTGCACAAATGTACACCCGCACATACGTCTTAAACTCCGGCCCTGACTGTACATGTACAGTACACTAAAAATGTACTACAAATCATGTATTTGATATAGAGAGTATAGAAATATTCAACTATGTTTTAGGCTCTATAAATAAAAGAAATCTTAAGAATTACTTACAATATCTTTCTTTCACATTTTAATAGCTATTTTTAAAGATATTTGATGACATTTTTCACATCGAAGTACAAGTTCACTAGAACTGCTGGAGGCATATTGTTATGCAATTGAGAAGTATGAAGGCTCGCACAGTGTACTTGATCGCAGCAGGTTGCAGCTCCACGACTTCATCATTTGACTGTCAGTATCGTATATTTCCACAATGTAATTCAAGTTAGGTCTACATGAATTGTTCGTTATACAATGCACATACTGTATACCTAACGATCTAATCAGGCCTGAACATATACTTCTGTAAATTATTGCACAAGTTAAAAGCTCTCTAAATGGGAGGCAAATACTTGTTTGATATAGACTTGAATATGCATCTGAAGACTGATTCAAACAATACAAACATATACAAAATGTCCTAATTATAGCCTTTATCTACAAGGAGAACAATCATTAAACACAAAGGCAGTTACAGACAACCTTTACAGACATTTCTCACCTTTGACTAATCATATCTTTCCCCTTCTCTGCTTCTCCCTTTCTGTAAGGCACTGCAAAATTCTTTGTAATATAATTTTCTAACATGCTTCCATATCTCATAAAATATATTCTTATTATACAAATACCTGTCTTTGTTTCTTCTCTCTGCTGTATCCATTGCCATAGGAAAGTAAACTCAGGACCTTGTATGTCATCACTAATAATAATAAAATTACATGATGACCTTCAACCTCAGAAAATATTACCACATCCCTACCCACTTCAGTTTTTGCTCCACATATGGTCACACCCTATAACAGCGAGCAGCATGTTTTTTGTGTCAGTGAATGTTTCCCTATTTGTGCTCCTACAGATTTGACTTGTGAGGCAGTTTGACTTCTATCTGTACTCTTTTTATTTCTAGCTGTAATTATCTGGTTTAGAAGCCATGAACTACAAAAATTCGGTACCAGGCTTTTGACGGGAACAGTTGTTCATCTACTGTGATATAAATAAATAAAATTAAAAATAAAAATTAATTGTGGGCCAGCTTTGTAGCATATTTGAATGTTTCTAATAAACCTTTTCCAAATCTCTGAAAATAGAGAGCAAAATTAACACTCAATTTCTCAGAAGAAAGTAAAATACACCTAGAAAATTTTTGGTGCAAGAGATTAATAAGAATAGGGAAAAAACTGAAGATAAATGGATCAACACAATGACAATAAAAAAAAAAAGTGAGCTGTAAATATAGCAGAGAATATAAGCCCTGCATTATCACAAGCTGACAGCGGGTATCATCACAATACCATAAATAGTACTGTAAAACATGCAGAATAAAACATGCACCTGGAAGTTCTAGGGTGTTTCTATATTTGGAGAAAAACTGAAGGGGTTGGGGGGTGAGAAATTATCAGAAATTTGTTTTCATAAAAGATGAAAAATCTTGGAGCTACAACCCACTGCAATCATTATCACAGATTCTGTAGGCCTTTAAAGTTTGCATGTGCACAAAAATGTGCACTTGGTGGTTCCACCATCACTGGCATAGCTATAAGAAAGATGAGATGGCCCCAACCCCACCATCAGAACAGGAGATGGCCAGACCCCTCACTCCCAACCTAAATTAGTAAGACTTGTTCATTTCAGTGGTTCTTGGGGAGTCCACCACTGCCATAAAGGTTTTTGTACCTAGCCTAGTAACTATGTTTAGAGAGAGTAAAAAATAATTTAAAACAAGTGAGCAGACTGATCCCTGCCCTATATTGTTATACATGAACTCTGAAACCTTTTATTGAAAATTATATTATGCAAGGAACTTAACAAAATATCCAACCATGTGATCCTCTTCCTACCTTACATAAGAACATAAGAAATTGCCATGCTGGGTCAGACCAAGGGTCCATCAAGCCCAGCATCCTGTTTCCAACAGAGACCAAACCAGGCCACAAGAACCTGGCAATTACCCAAACACTAAGAAGATCCCATGCTACTGATGCAATTAATAGCAGTGGCTATTCCCTAAGTAAACTTGATTAATAGCAGTTAATAGACTTATCCTCCAAGAACGTATCCAAACCTTTTTTGAACCCAGCTACACCAACTTCATGAACCACATCCTCTGGAAACAATTTCCAGAGCTTAATTTCTGGTCTCCTAAACTTAGCTCTAAGCATAAGCCACTGATCCCCATATCAATGTCACCCCTACAACATGGAAGGACTGGGGAAGAAAGCTCATAAGCTAGTAGTGAAGAAAAAGGGGCTAGGCCTGCAAGAGTTTGGCCCTTTATAATTCACTGCCATCTCTGCCTCAGTCTCTACCCCCACCCCCCCACCCCCCTCTGCCCAAGGAAGCTAATTGGTGCCCCTCCAGATCATCGATCCATGTTAACCGGTTCATCCCCTGACCCTGGGCAAGGTTCCATGGTTCAGGCCAAGAGGTCAAGATTCCATACCTCATGCTTTATCTGGTATTTTATTTATTTACAATTGCTTATATTCCATATTAATTACCAAGAAACTTCTCAAAGCAGAACACACTTCATAGAACAATTCTTACAATTATAAAAATACATAATTTAAAAGCAACATTAAACCAGAAAACTTTCAGCCTCTTCCTAAAACATTTATAGTCAGTAGTTAGATATAATTCTAGGGGAATGGCATTCCATAGACTGGTTGCTACCTGAGAAAAGGCCCTATGAGATGTGTACTGTAATTGCTCCTTCTTAAGATTCAGGATAGTTAATAATTGTTGCCTGTCAGAATGCAAGCTTTGTTTTGGACAATACCGTGTCCCAGAGTTTTAGAAGTTTTACCTTTTAAAGGGGTGCATCGACACCCCAAGGAATGTGGCTATTTTATAACATAGGAGACCAGAAAACCTCTATTTATCTTCATATGCAATAAACGTGAATTGCATATGAAGATAAATAGAGGTTTTCTGGTCTCCTTTTTTGTGATGGATAAGTATTGACTAATACCTCGAACAAATAATTTTGAGGAGTTTTTCTATTTGTATTTTATAACATATACATACATAAGCGTGTATGCAATATAATAGCCTGGATGAGCACCTTATTTTGCAATTGGGCATGCACAGCCACACACATCCACGTATGAGCTGTACAAGTGAGGGAATTTTATAACCAGTGCACATCCACACCATGACCAGTTTCACCAGTTTGTCCACCAGTTCACCCAATGTAGAGCTAGGTCCTCCAAATCCCCCTGGTTTAATAGTGTGCACTCCATCTAGTTACCCCAGACTCTTTAAATACCTCCTCAAAAGCAGAAATAAATTTATGCAGCAGTGGACTGGGCACACGCCCAGGCATATAAGTATTTGCACGCACATCACTTGGCCCTGCCCTTGAATGCCCACACCCCTCCCAAACCATGGCCCTTTTTTAATCAGAGTGAGATATTCACGTCATGAGAATTGCGCACATGTTGGGCACTGGGTGCGTACATGTCCTACATGCGTGTACATCTCCTGATTTTTTTTTTGTGTGCACTGAGCTTTTAAAATTCACCTCTCTCAATACAGGACAGTCTCCATATAATATACAATAAACAAATAACAAAATTTTGGAGGAAGTGACATCACCCCTCATGAGAGCAGCCTGAATTCGCTGCTCCTCGCGCACCTCGGGCATTAGTGAGCCAAATCACGAAGATTTCACTTATACCCGACGCTTTGGCACATCAATCGAGCCTCGCAGCTTTGGAAATGACAACCAAGTGGAAAGTCACTGATTTGCGCAAGTTTTCATATACCCACGGCAGCGATGACCTCAAAGCTTTCGGAGAACGATGAGGGTGCAGACGACTCAACCGCCCCCACCAGCGAGTTCCCCTCGTGATCGGAACTGAGAAGCTGGTTTACAGAACTCAGGCAGAACATAAGGCTGAAATCACCACCCTTATTGCTGAAATGAGGGGAAGAGATAGCAGACTTGGGTCAGCGCATAGACGAAGCGGAGCTCAGGCTGGACACGCAGGGAGAAGACTGTGTCCAGATGCAGACAAATCAAGTTTTACAAGATGCCTGCTGGGCTTTGGCTGATAAAGTAGAAGACATTGAGAATCGCAGCAGGAGAAGCAATCTCAGGATACTGGGGGGTGCCTGAGTCTGAGGACTTTGAGGATTGCATCGCAGTGGTGGAAAAGATTTCATCTTTCCTTCTGGAATCTGTGGAAGATTCTGCTGAGGCTGTCTTGCCCACCATCCTCATCGAGTGGGCGCATAGAACCTTAGGACCCAGGATTGCCAACAGACCAAGAGACATCGTGGTGTGCTTCCATTCTTTTGCCCTCAAGGAAAAGATTTTCAATATATCACGGTGACAGCGTACCTGGCTCTGGGAGGGCCATGCTATTGCCATATTTGCTGACCTTTCCTCCGCTACATTAAAAAGACGCCAGGAATTCTGGTGTGTTACCCTCAAGCTCACAGAGGCAAACATCCGCTATCGGTGGCTTTTTCCAGGGCGCCTATCTTTTATGATCCGGGGAGTCACACACAGAGCCAAGACGGTGCTGGAAGCCATCGAGATCCTAAAGGAGGCAGGTTTTAGCATTGATGTTCCTTTATCAGTGAAGGGAGAACGCCCTAACCTTGCCCACATTGCAACCGCGATCACCCATCAGAAACGTTGGCAGCGGGTCCCTAAGGGTCGGAGAAGGATTCAGAGGAATCCAGATGAGGCAGCCAGAGTGAGGCCCCGGAATGACTGAGAACTTGACTAGAACATGTTTCATGGTTTAAATATGCTGCAGAGCTGAAAAAAAAATGGTGGCTTATTGTTATTTACATTTACACCCAACACAGGTGCCATGAGGAGAGACGAGAGACTTCCTCCATGTTCATTTGGAGCACAGGGTTTGTGCTTCTGGTTTTGAAGGGTGGGGTGGGAGGGGGGAAGGGGAAGGGAACTTTGTTTGCTATCATAATGGTGATTCTTTCGGCCTTACAAAGAGGTATGATCCTGGGAGGCTGCCCAGTATTTAGCGGACGTAGGAGAGAGTGGTTTTTTCATAATGGCTACTTTTAAATTTTTTTCTTTTAATACTAAGGGGCTTAACAACCCGTGTAAATGCTGCTTACTTTTTAAAGAGCTAGACTGCATGCAGGTTGACGTGGTCTTTATACAAGAAATCCATTTGAGGAAGCGTTACCTGGGTCTTATGAAACAGCCTAAATTTCCCTATCAATACTGGGCAGCGGCCACTCCCTCCTTGAAATACTCGAGAGTAGGTATCTTAATTCATAGAGATCTCCACTTCGAGTTTAAGGATCTTTATACGGACCCATGGGTAGAATGTTGTTGAAAATCTTTTTTTTTTTTTTGGGGGGGGGGGAATTTTCTCACTGATATCTTTATACGGGCCTAATACACATAAAGCAGACTTCTTTAGGTCTCTGAACCAAACTTTGGCTTCTAGAGTAGAAAGTTGCCTACTTTTTGGTGGTGACTTTAACACTTGACCCTAGAAGGCATACTTCCACTGGAGCTAGCTCTGACCCTAAGGTGGCTAGAAAGGAACACAAACATCTGATGTATGATACTGGAGTTCTAGATATATGGCGATTGTGTTTCCCAAAATCTTGGAATTACACTTTCTATTCTTCCCCACATGGTAGTTATTCCAGGATTGATATGTTTCTGGGCAGTAGAGGCTTGCTGCCTAGGGTCAAGGAGATTGATATAGAAGCTATTTTATGGTCAGATCATGCCCCCATATGGTTTATCTTACAGTTTCAGGACTATGACAGGGGTGTGAGATTTTGGAAGCTGAATGAATCCCTGTTCGAGGACCCGGGCTTTGTATCTCAATTGGAGTAGGATATTCAGGATTATTTACTCATCAATGATAATGGGGAGGTTAACCCTGTGTCTGTCTGGGAATGCTTAAAAGCTGTTTTAAGGGGTAAGTTCATAGTGCGTGCCTCATTTCTCAAAAAACAAAGGGAGAAAGAATGCGCCCAATTGGTGCTTAAATGTAAAACTTTAGAGAAAATTCATAAAACAGCACCGACTCATAGGGGTTCCCTCGTTTCCATGGAGGCTGTTCGTATGCACATAGCTTCCCTGGATGCTGCTGCTATCGCCTATCAGCTTGAACGGACACAACAAAAATATTTTGAGGGAGGTAACAAAGCTGGGAAATTCCTTGCTCATGTGTTAAAGTGTAGACAGGATCAGGCCACTATTGTTAAAATTAAAAGCCATGAGGGAACCATGTTATCTGATAATAAAGCCATTAGACAGCACTTCCAACAATTCTACTCTGAGTTATACTCTGCTGATGGCCATATTGCACAGAGTGCCATAGAGGATTATTTGGAGAACTCCTACTTGACAGCTCTTCACCCCTCACAGCAATTTATAATAAATAAGGATATTCTGGAAATTGAAATTCGAATAGCCATCAAAGACTTGAAACCCAGAAAATCACCAGGATTAGATGGCTATACAGGGCGATTTTATAAACAATTTGTGTCCCTACTCACCCTGGTTCTAGTAAAAATTTTTAAGTCATTAAAAGAGGGATAGCCACTTTCCACATCTGCTAACACAGCAGGCATAACGATACTGGCTAAACCGGGCAGGGATCCTACGGTGTGTGGTTCTTATAGACCAATTTCCCTCATTAATATTGACTTGAAGATCATTGCCAAAATTTTAGCCAACCATCTGAATGGTTTTCTTGCTCAAATTATCCACTCTGATCAGGCAGGCTTTATTCCGGGATGCCAGGCCAGTGATAATGTACATAAAATCCTGGACATGATTTGGTGGGTTAAAAAACATCAGATTCCAACAGTGGCTCTCTTGGTTGATGCCGAGAAAGCCTTCGATATGGTTCATTGGCCTTATTTGCCTTATTAAAATGGCTGCAATTTGGGGATAATTTCATTCAATGGCTCCATCAGCTGTACAATAACCCCTTGACTTGCATTAAGATTAATAGGGGATATGCACCCACTTTTCGTGTACAAAGGGGCACTAGGCAAGGCTGCCCTCTGTCACCTCTTTTATTTGCCATTTTTCTTGAGCCGTTTGCTAACCAAATCCGGGGGAACTCGGAGATCCATGACATCCATGTAGGAACCTTCTCTACAAAATTATCGCTTTTTGCGGATGATATCTTGCTTATGGTTACTGATCCAGAGAATTCTCTCACCCCGTTATCTCAAGCCCTTGATGCTTTTAGCAAGGTATCAGGTTTCCGCATTAATTGGGAGATCGGAAATTCTCAATATAAATATTTCTCCCATTACGGATATTTCTTTATGGGAGAGATTCCGATTTCGCTGGGCCTATAATCAATTAAAATACTTAGGAGTCTACATTAGTGCCACTCAGGATCTATTCAAGCTCAATTACGATAAGCTGTGGGCTCATATTACTAGGGATCTCGATGAATGGAATCATTATAGGATATCATGGTTTGGTAGGATTGCTGCAGTGAAAATGACGATACTACCCAAACTCCTCTACTTAATTCAAACCCTTCCAATTGCTATTCCCAAGCAGAGTATCCTTAAATGGCAGAAGAGGCTCTTACTATATATATGGGATGGTCAGAGACCTAGAATAGCACGCAAAATACTTTATAAATCCAAAATTCACGCGGGACTGGGCGTACCCAACTTAGAGCGATATTTTTTGGCGGCTAGATTTAAAACTGTAGTGGAATGGTACAGGAGCAATTCACAGAAACCCTGGGTACTGTTCAGGCAACAACTTGTGAACCCAGTTCCTTTGTCTAGCTTTCTTTGGCAGTCAAAAAAGACTTGGATTATTCAGCCCCGAGCAGTGGTACTGCCATCTATGCTATTACTTTTACAGCTTTGGGAAACTAAGAAATTTGATGTTAATGGGATCCCAAGAATATCATTATAGCACATATCTATATGCCAACTCCTTATTCACTCCAGGGTTTGAGAGCTCTGCATTTCAGGGATGGGCTAGGAAGGGGATTCAATTTTGGGGCCAGATTTGGGGATCATATGGCTTGTTAGGTTTCCCAGAGCTTCAACAGAAATATGATTTTGCGAACTCTGACCTTTTTTTGTATCTACAGCTATGCCACTTTGCACATTCCAATCAACTACAGGGGCACTTCTTACAGGGGAAGTCTGATTTTGAGCTCTTATGTTTAAATACACACCAAACAGCTAAACTTCTTTTGAATGTCTACTTATTCCTAGGTAAAGAGAACTTTTTGAAACCCAATTATGTAGTAGCATGGGAAGTGGATATGAATATATCTTTATCTCAACAAGATTGGGAGGAGATTTTCTTCAATACTGGTAGAGGATTACTAGCAGCACATATGATTGAAAACTCCTGGAAATTGGTGTTGCGATGGTACTACTCTCCAGAACGATTAAATCATATGTCCCCACTGATCTCCAAACATTGTTGGAGAGGGTGCCTTACAATTGGTAGTTTTTTCCATATGTGGTAGGATTGTGCAGTGCTACGTCCACTGTGGACAGCTGGAAGCGTGGCTGACTCAAATATACCGCACTGACATTCATATCCTCCTCCAGCAGGCCTTGTTAGGTTTTCCATTATTGCAGGGGAAGGATAAGTCTAATAAACTGGCTAACTTCATCTTCTCGGCTACCAGAATTGAAATTGCGAGAAGATGGAAATCTCCTCAGGTTCCCTCCCTTGCTGTAGTTCAATGTAAAGTGGAGCTAATCTATCGTTTAGCAGACATTACGGCCCATCTCCGGAAAAATTTGGGAGGATTTCGGGATACTTGGCACAAGTATTGTCTATGGAAAGAGGGTCTGGGTAGTTCTGCCTATGATTAAGTAGCGGTTATATGGTATGAAGGGTTGGTCTATGGCACACTCTCTATACCTTTAGTTTCTCTCATGACCATAAGCTCTCTGTTCTGATGTATACCTCTTTATATTCACTGGCATTGCAGGAAGAAGTATGATATCACCTTAGTACTACTTGTGAGAGATGGGGGGGGAGGGGGGGAATGTTGAGTTTATATATGTACACTGAGTTTTATAGAGGTACCAGGTGTAGCAACACAATAAGGACACAGGACTATTGGAGTTATCTTTTCAAAGCCTTTTATTGTAATTATTTACTTTTTTCCAAGTATTGATAATGGTGCTTTCTGTTGTACGTATTGCATATCAGGTACTTCATTTCTGTAACTCTTGTTTTTTGTAATGTTGCAAAATTTAGCAATAAAAAACATTTACATTTAAAAAAAAAATAAACAAATAACAAAATTTTAAAACAAATCCGATATTCAATCAGCACCAAGTGTAAAACTTTCAACATCAGCCATATGTTAGCAAAGAGGGGACAACCAGAAATGTCTTGGGCTGTGGCATTCATTAAAATCTGCAAGATTTGGATGACTGCAGTGCCCTCAGATAGCACCTAAATGGTCCTAACAAATACATATTTTAATCTACAAAGCTTAAGTTTTAAAAAAAAAGCCTTTTTTTACTACAGCTTGCAATTATGGATTCATACAGCCAAATTTTCAGAGGCCTACGTGCATAAAAACCGGGGTTTACGCACGTGGCCGGGCCCGTTATGAAATGCATGCTGAATACGCAAGGGCCGGCCACGTGCGTAAACCCCGATTTTTATGCACGTAGTCCTCTGCAAATTTGGCCGTATGAATCCATAATTGCAAGCTCTAGTAAAAAAAAGGCTTTTTTTAACCTTAAGAAACTTTGTAGATTAAAATATGTATTTGTTAGGACCATTTAGGTGCTATTTGAGGGCACTGCAGTCATCCAAACAAGATAAGACAAAGACCTGCATCCCAATTCTAAACTCATTCTTATCATGCAGATTTTAATGAATGTGGCAGCTCAAGTGACTTCTGGTTGTCCCCTCTTTGCTAACATATGGCCAATGGTGAAAGTTTTACACTGGGTACCGATTGAATATCGGATTTGTTTTAAAATTTTGATATTTGTTTATTGTATATTATATGGAGAGTGTCCTGTATAGAGAGAGGTGAATTTTAAAATCTCAGTGCACATAAAAAAAAATCAGGAGATGTACACGCATGTAGGACATGTGCGCACCCAGTGCCTAACGTGTGCAATTCTCATGATGCGAATATGTTTTGACTTGGAGTGTCATAGTTTTCTCTCCTAATTTTTGGCAAGCTGGCTGCCAAAAGGATGGCAGAGCTTGCCTTTTCCTTTCTGTTTTGTGGGCTGGTCGAAGCTGAGGTGCTACAGGCCAGGGCTGCTTCTACAGTATGCATAGGGAACAGAGGGGTTGAAAAGCATCCTGTTGTTTCCGGGGTCAGCTGTGAGGTGCAGCGAAGAGGACCTTAGGTCTTCACACTGCACATATCACTGGCATGGCACACAGGATGCAAGGAAGCAGCTGCCAGGGCCTTGCAGTGTGGAAGGCTTCTCCTATTATCTTTTTTTTCTTAATTGAAATAAACAGGACTGGACTGCCAAGCCAAAAAAGGGGAAAAAGGTTTACTGTAAGAGGGTTAGCTTTCCTGGGCTTGCAGAAGTGGTTAGCTGGACCCAGAAAAATGCCTCTATGGGCTTCAAGAGGAGGACAATTAGTCACACACACTAAGGCATGCTTTGGCTATCATCAGTGCTTTTGCAGTCACAAAAGGGTGGGACACCAGGCCAGGCCCAGAGGAGTCGCAAGGCAAGCACAGAGAAGCAGTAAAAAGCACCTCGTGGAATGTTAGGGCCACGTCTCGCTTATTATTATTATTTTTTTTTTTGTAAACCATATTGTTTGTGCCAGCATGCATCAGCCACCCATACCACTTAAATTTCCTGATTGTACAGGTTGCAATTTGTGCGCTTTGAAATCAACGAAGACATCCATCCCCTTACAAGGTACACGTCAAGTTACGCTAGTGAGGGAAGCTTCTTGTTTAACTAGCTTTGTGGTCTATATAATATTTTGCCCTTGCGAGCTCAAGTACATAGGTATGACAAAGCGTCAATTAAGGACAAGATTAACGGAGCATAAGAGCTGTCTGAAAACAGGGAAAATGGAAGCGCCGCTGGTCTCACATTTTGCAGAACATCAGCATAATTTTACTGATCTAAGATGGTCAGTACTTGAGTATATACCTGCACATTGGCGTGGAGGCGATCGTGTAAAACAACTAAGGATCCAAGAACAGCGATGGATTTTTCAAATGAACACAGTCCACCCGCATGGTCTCAATCGCGAGATTGAATGGATGCAGTGCATATGATTCACTTGAAACAATCACGATCAGCGTACACTTTGAGGCATGCGCAAGCGTAAAGCGTAATCTGAATGGAATCAGTAGGTGAATAATCAGCGCGAGAGTTAAGTGAATGAAATCAGTAGGAGAATAATCAGCTGAATCTAAATGAAGCGCATGCGTTTAAAAGCAGCCTCTCTAGAGCCGCCGCTCCACAGGAGAAATCTCTCCCAGACCGCGACGAAGTGAATTTCACGTTAGCGAGGCAGTAAGTGAAGAAACTCAGGGAAGAAAGGTACAATCCCAACAGAAATGTCTTTTGACAAACATTTACTTTTTCAGATATTGAAGTGTAACCGAAGGAAATTTGGCACACGCGAATACAGCCAGACAGCGAAACGTGCACGTCGAACTGAACTCTGGACTGCATTTAAAAAAGTAATTGGAAGGGCATCACCCTCCGCGGACATTGAGCTTCATAAGGGAAGTACAATTTTTATTTAAAAAGAAAAAATAACAAAAAGTAAAAAACTAGCATATAAATACATGGGCAAAATTGTGACCAGTGATTAAAGATGATCCCTGATGCGGCTTGAGAGCAGATATGCCAATGAGCTTGCGGGATGGTATGAGAGCCACCTGCCTATGAATATATTTCAGAATCGGTACTATTCACATATATTGGAAAAAATTTATAGCCTAACGTACTTAGATTTATTAGACAGTAAAGTCACCATTTTGACCCCATCCCTGGGGCACCCCAGACCATACAGCTGGTGGCCATGTTGTGCCCTTGGCAAGCAAGATGCAGCCCTGGAGTCTTTTTTTTTCTTCCTAGTGATTCACATATCTTTTCACCATGATAAGTAATAAATAAAGATTTGTGTCTTTGACATCATTGGAATTTATTAGAAAACTCTGATGAAGGTTTTCTACTAAACTGTGGTATCAAAATCACAAGCCCTTTTTGCCTTATATACTTATTTTGTATTCTAGGTAGAACAGCTACATAACTGTGCCAGTCTCATTTATGTAAAAACTAAAAAGAAGTAGCTCTCAAGAAAAACATGGAATTTATCAAATATCCACCTCATTTGAGAAATATGATCTTTTTATGATCATTCAAAAGATCAACAGTAAATCTGTGCTGCTTCTGCTGGTTTAAAATAATATTTCCCCTGCACTTGCATAGAAGGCTGGTTTACAGTCCAGTGATATTAGCCAGGTGTCCTTGCCTCTCATAAAAAAAAATGAACAAATAAAAAATGACTGAATGCAAGAAAAAAACCATAGTTTGAAAGATATGTGGTTATTTAAAACCATTTTATGATAACACAGTAATCCCTAAGGTAATCAGATAAAAACGTTGACGTATCCACATTTATCACCTACCTCCTATGACAGCATAAACACAATGTGCTCTCCAGTTCCAACTTCCCTTCCCTGTGCATCTTAACTCCAACTCCCAGATTCTACTGGGGATGGCCTGCACTCAAACGAAAAAAGGAGCACACTGAGAATATCCCAGATATAATTAGATTAAATGGAAAGATCAATATACAAACCAGGCATTTAGAAACCAAATAGATGGAAAACTAGAGTAGAGTGACTTCACTAGCCTATTCAATCGCCAAAATAGATTTCCTGCTTTTGTATTTTAGGCAGTGTGCAATAAATAACTGTTTTTACTATAAATCCGTCTGCAAATACAGAAAATGCTTTTAAGGTTCCTCTGGGTTGCATTCATTAATAGCCATCAAATACCTATAGTATTTGATCCAGACTGAAGCCTTGAATTGCACAGGGAGCTTTTCACATACATAACTGCCAAATTATTCAATCTGACTAGAAGGTTTAGGGCAAATATTTGAATATAACAAAATGTCAGATTTTTGTTAAAATAAGCACCAGCTGTGTCTCCTGCACTCCTGTAGGTTGGGAGCTGAGGGTAGGGGAAGGGGGGAGAGTAAGGAAGTGCTTCTGTATCCCTCCCTGCTACTGTTTTTACCTATCCCTGAAACCTATTGGCTGAGCAATGGACTGCAGGGAGCTCAGGCAGCAGCAGCAGCAGCAATGTAGGACAGACAGGCTTCCTTTTGATTTTGTCTCCGTTTGACCCCCTTTCCTCACCTTTCTTAAAAATGTGTTTCTATGCTTCTGGTTATCCTTCTCCCCCCCCACCTTTTGATTTATGAGCACACCATACCCAGGGCCCCAGTAGCGCACAACTGGGTCCGCCTCGTCAACTACCTTCTGGTGGAAGCCAAATTCACTACCAACTAGGCCAGAGAGGCGAGGTGGGCCGGAGAAGATCCGGTTGCATGCAAAACTTTCTTCATGTCCCTGATGCACGCGTCTGACATCCAGAAGAACACCATTTGAAGATTCCCTGCTGAATGGGCGGGAAACAGTGTCCTCTGCCTGCTGCCACTTCCCCCAAAATATATCCTATTGTTGTATATCTAGGATTTTTATTTTCTTGGTTTCCTATCCCCTTCCTCAGTTGATCGGTTCCGTGATGATGAGCTGAAGGACCCCGGCTGAAAGCCAGTGATTCCCTTCTGCCTGGTGCAGCGTAAAATTTTGGGCAGACTGACTCTTCTGGTTCCCTGCCTTTCTTTAACCTTTTTTCTTGGTTTATATTTAGATAAACAGCATTCCCAGCATCACAAGCTGTTGTCTGATAATACACTAGGTATTAGGGATGTGAATCATTTTTTTATAACGGGTTGGGCGACCCATGGAAAACTTTGTCAGTTTTTTTTTCTTGGCAATTTTTACTGAAAAAAAAACCCCAAACACCTCAACCCTTCAAATGTATTTAATTACAACCCCCCCCCCCAATGCCTCCCCCAAAAAACTTGCCTAAAGTCCCTGGTGGTCCAGTAGAGTCCCGGGAACGATCTCCTGCTCTTGGGCCGTCAGCTGCCAATTAAACAAATGGCAC
Source organism: Rhinatrema bivittatum (assembly GCF_901001135.1). Lineage (NCBI taxonomy): Eukaryota > Metazoa > Chordata > Amphibia > Gymnophiona > Rhinatrematidae > Rhinatrema > Rhinatrema bivittatum. Next base: position 80,719,321 of record NC_042621.1, on the reverse strand, counting down.
CGGGCCATCCATTGCCCCTTCCATGTGACAGGGGCCAACCAATGGCACCGGTAGCCCCAGTCACATGGTAAGGGCAAAGGCCCACCGGCGCCATTTTGTTTACTGGCAGCCAATGGCCCAAGAGCAGGAGATTGCTCCCGGGACCCCCACTGGACCACCAGGGATTTTAGGCAAGTTTTGGGGGGGGGGTCGGGAGGGTGGGGGGTTGTAATTAACTAAATTTGAAGGATTGGGGTGGGTTTGGTTTTTTCTTTTTAATAAATGTGTCCCTCCCCTCCTCGCTAACCTGAACAACGAATTTTCCCCAAAGTTCATGGAAAATCCATCTCGGGATTCGGGTCCTCCAGCCCAGGCCGAACTGGACTATTTGAAATTTTCCAATTTGGCAAAAATGATTGCACATCCCTACTAGGCATTTGGTTTTCTTGGTGGACGGTGCATGGTTTTTTGTGTGAATGTCCACGGGATGTGGAAGCACACCCCTCTTAGTTTTTCCCCTCTTAGTTTTTTCTTGGCCAGAGTGGGGCACCTTTGGCGCCCCATCCTGGCATCTACTAATAAAAATAGACTGAGGTGCAGTGAAGATAGGTAGAGCTGCTAATAAAGGGACTGGAAAAGGCGAAGAGGAACAGAGGAGCTATAAAGAGGTTGAGAGAGGTGCCGAGAGCACTACTGGAAGAGGATACTGACTGGGAGAGAAAATACTGCAATGAGGGTCTTTGAGAGAAACTGAAAGAAGGAATTCTAGCTGAGAGAGGAGGAGGAGGTTAGAAGGAGCTTTGGCCAGAGACTTTATTCAGAAAAAAAAACCTTAAAATGTGACTATTTTTAAAAGCTTCTGATATCTAAATAGGTCTTATATAAGTCATATCCTCTCTAAAGCCTGGATGATTTTGATCAGTTTAGATCCTTTTAGGTTTCACTATTAGTTGGTTTTTTTTTTTGGGTTATACAGATTTCTATTTATGCTGTCATATGTTGAATTATGTTGAAGTATATTGATAATTTAAATCAGCCTAGATCTTTTTTACGTTTTACTATTAGTTCTTATCATTTAATACAGATTTTAATTTGTATTGCTATACGTTGAATTATATTGTATGTTTTACACTATACTGTTTTCATGTTTTATTTACCCTTATTTGTTTACTCCAAATAACACTATTGAGATATTCAATTTTTATTTGTATTTTGGCCTTACTTTTATTGTACATTGCCTTGGTCCCTAGGGAACAAATGTGATTAATCAAATTCATTAACTAACTAAATAGTGATGGTATGCCATTCATCTTATTGGCTTTCCCTGATAAAATTTCTGCTTGTGGTAGGAATTCCCTTTTAGTAAAGAATGAGCCAGAGGTTTTTTTTTCATGTTTTGAGACCTCTTTCACCAACATGATCACCACTACTAGAAAGAAGTTTGGTTTTTGTCAGTGTGGACTTTTTCTAGCAGCCGTTATGCACATAATGGATGATGAATATACTCATGGTCTTAAAATAGCTGTCTTTGCACATAAACCTTAAACAAATGGTGTGTATTTCGCCTGTCTCCACTCAAGACAGATAACTTTAGCTGCCTACATTCAATTACTAAAGTTTTTATAGCTGATTGTTTTAATTTTGTCTTCTAGTTCATTTTAAACACTTAGGGCCTGATTTTTAAAAGTATTTATATGCTTAAAATTGGATTTTACACATGTAAATGCACTTTATCTATGAAAGTGAGCTATTGAAAATTGCTACAATATATGCCATTGAATTATCCATAGAATTTACTCATGTAAGTGTGCTTTATTTGAGCAAATGGCTTTTGAAAATTTCTATGATAGTTTGTTACATTTACATGAGTAACTCCTTTGTGTTAAGTTTTCCATCTCACAGGCTACCGCTGTGAGAGAGCATTCTTACTCCGACACCACCAATGCCCGTATCCATCTCTCGCGGTCACCACTGTGTCTGCATGTGTGGCGGGACACCACCAGAGACCACTGCCATCTTCCTCTTTAGGTGCACCCACCCAACTCAGCCACATTTAAAGGACCTTTGGTGGAAAAGGCCCATGGCACCCTTGGATGATGTCAACCCTGGCTGTCCTATAAAAGGTCTCCCTGAAGGTTTCCTCTTCACCTCAGAAACTGGTTGACTACCATTGATAGTGCAAGTTCCTGTGTTCCTAGCCTCATCTCTCCAGCCTTGCCCAAGCCTCACATCTCCTGCCCAGCCTGCCTTTTCCACCTCACCCAGCCTCTTTCTCCTACTTGGATGGATCCCTGATATTGACCTAGCCTGGACTCTTGTTACTCTTGCCTGCCGCCTGCCACTGACCTTAGCCTGGATTCTCATTACTCGTGTTTGCCATCCGCCCTGACCTCAGCCTAGTCCCAGATCTACTTATCTCCCTACATCCCAGAGACTGCCACATAAGACCTGCCAGTCTCCAGAACCCAAAGGCTGAACCCAAGGGGAAAGGGGCTAGCATAGAAGTTCCCATTCAGTCTCTGCACTTGTCTGTTCTGCCAATTGTTGGTGAGGACTTACAGGGCTTCCCCTGTAGGTTGCATCAACCTCTCCCCAACACAAGAATCCACAATCCTAACACTTTGAAAATTCACCTGATAATGTTGTTGGAAAATTGTGTTCTCATACTTCATTTTTATTCTTTTTATTGTTTACATGTCATTCTTTAATGCTTTTATAATGTACTGTATCATAATGAAATTTATTTACTTATCCATATGCTTATTTATTGATTGATTTACTGCATTTTAAATATAAGAACATAAGATGTGCCATGCTAGGTCATAACAAAGGTCCATCAAGCCCAGCATCCTTTCCTCAACATTGGCCAATCCATGTCATTAGGAAGTAGGGATGTGAATTGGGTGCCTGATAGTTCCCGCTTTTGGGATTGTCTGACTGCAGGAAAATCTCGTTTTCCCACGGATCCCCATTTTTATTTTTAGTGAAAAATCATTTTCAGGTTAGTGCACTAACAAAAATAGCAAAAAGAAACAAAAAATAACAAAAATGAACAGGTTTTTTTAGCGAGCACTAACATGAGTTAACGCGCACTAACTCCCGTTAGTGTGCACTAACCCGAAAAATGATTTTTACAAAAATTCTGTGGGAAAAGTGATCATTTCTTTTTTTACCTGATATATTAATGAATTTAGAAATATCGTACGATATTTCAATTTGTTAGAAAAACAATTCACATCCCTATTAGGAAGCATCCAGCAAATCCCAAAGAGTAAATCCAATTCCTTGTTGCTCAGTCACAGGGTAAGCATGTGCTTTCCCCAAGTCCATCTGGCTAATAATTGTTTATGGACTTATCATCCATAAACTAGTCTAAATCTTTTTAAAGCTTCCTGTACTAGATGCTTTGACCTCATTGTGCGGCAATGAACTCCAAATTTAATTGTGTGTTGAGTGAAAAATTATTTTTACAATTTGCTTTAAATCTACTACGTAGTAGTTCATGGAGCTTCCCTAGTCATAGTACTGTTTAAAAGAATAAATGTCTGTTCTCTAGTTACCTGTTCTACCCCAATCATAATTTTATAAACTTCTATCATATACCTTCCCTTTTTCAAGCTGAAGATCCCTAACCTGTTTAGTCTTTCTTCAAGAGAAAGTCATTCCATCCCCTTTATTTATTTATTTTTTTGGTTGCCCTTCTTTGTACTTTTTTAGTTCTGCTATGTCATTTTCTAGGTAGGACAACCAGAAATGCCTACAATACTCAAGGTGCAGGGACACCATACATCTATACAGAGGCTTTCTTATATTTTGTTTTATTCTCCATTCCTTTCTGAATAATTCCTAATAGTCTGAAGGAAGTCAAAAATGAAATTTCTGATCTATTAGTTAAAATTTGTAACCTATCATTAAAATCATCCATTGTACCTGAAGACTGGAGGGTGGCCAATGTAACCCCAATATTTAAAAAAGGCTCCAGGGGCGATACAGGTATAATTATTTCTTACTGTAGACTTACCATGACAAATTTGATTTGTTTGTTCTTTTGTACTATTTTCCTCCCTCTAATCCTTTTTTTTTTCCACCTTTTTTTCTGGTCCCTCTGTTCTTCTTTTCCAACTTCCCTCTCATCCCCTCTCATTATTTATCCTCTCAGTGCTCCTTCGATACTTCTTTATGTTATTTATTTTTAATTTTTTAATCCCTCTTTGGTTTTTCTGTAAGGCATCTGGTTAAGATGAATAACTCAAACTCGATGTTTTATTATTGTTCCTACAGGTTTTTTATGTTTGGATGTTCTTTGTTACATGTAATGCTTTTCAAGCAAGTTTAATTGTTCAATGTAAACCGATTTGATTTGCATCTAATGCAAGAAGCTCGGTATATAAAAAAAAAAATAAAAAAAAAATAAATAAATAAATAAATATAGACCAGTGAGCCTGACTTCAGTGCCGGGAAACTATTCTCAAGATCAAAATTGTAGAGCATATAGAAAGACATGGTTTAATGGAACATAGTCAACATGGATTTACCCAAGGGAAGTCTTGCCTAACAAATCTGCTTCATTTTTTTGAAGGGGTTAATAAACATGTGGATAAAGGTGAACCAGTAGATGTAGTGTATTTGGATTTTCAGAAGGCGTTTGACAAAGTCCCTCATGAGAGGCTTCTAAGAAAACTAAAAAGTCATGGGATAGGAGGCGATGTCCTGTCGTGGATTACAAACTGCATAAAAGACAGGAAACAGAGAGTAGGATTAAATGGTTATTTTCTCAGTGGAAAAGGGTAAACAGTGGAGTGCCTCAGGGATCTGTACTTGGACCGGTGCTTTTCAATATATATATAAATGATCTGGAAAGGAATACGACGAGTGAGGTTGAATAATTTTGTATAATCTGCAAATTTAATAGAGTAGTTAAATCACAGGCAGACTGTGATACATTACAGGAGGACCTTGCAAGACTTGGATTGGGCATCCAAATGGCAGATGAAATTTAATGTGGACAAGTGCAAGGTGTTGCATATAGGGAAAAATAACCATGGCTGTAGTTACACAATGTTAGGTTCCATATTAGGAGCTACCACCCAGGAAAAAGATCTAGGCATCATAATGGATAATACTTTAAAATTGTCGGCTCAGTGTGCTGCAGCAGTCAAAAAAGCAAATAGAATGTTAGGAATTATTAGGAAGGGAATGGTTAATAGAACGGAAAATTTCATAATGCCTCTATATCGCTCCATGGTAAGACCACACCTTGAATACTGTGTACAAGTCTGGTCGCCGCATCTCAAAAAAGATATAGTTGCAATGGAGAAGGTACAGAGAAGGGCAACCAAAATGATAAAGGGGATGGAACAGCTTCCCTTTGAGGAAAGGCTGAAGAGATTAGGGCTGTTCAGCTTGGAGAAGAGATGGCTGAGGGGGGATATGATAGAGGTCTTTAAGATCATGAGTTTGAACGAGTAGATGTGACTCGGTTATTTTCACTTTCGAATAATAGAAGGACTAGGGGGCATTCCATGAAGTTAGCAAGTAGCACATTTAATTTTCTTTCACTCAACACACAATAAAGCTTTGGAATGTGTTGCCAGAGGATGTTAGTGTAGCTGGGTTCAAAAAAGGTTTGGATGAGTTCTTGGAGGAGAGGTCCATTAATGGCTATTAATCAATTTTACTTAGAGAATAGCCACTGCTATTAATTGCATCAGTAGCATGGGATCTTCTTAGAGTTTGGGTAATTGCCAGGTTCTTGTGGCCTGGTTTTGGCCTCTGTTGGGAAACAGGATGCTGGGCTTGATGGACCCTTGGTCTGACCCAGCATGGCAATTTCTTATGTTCTTATGTCTATTTGCTATTTTGACCATTGCTGTGGATTTCAATGAATTGTCAGCAATGACTAAGATTCTTTTCCTGAATGGCTACTCCTAGTATGGAACTGAGTGTTACACATCTGGGGATGGTAACTTTTAAACAGCCATGTTAGCGTACATGTACGCACATATGGTGGCTCGTGAAAGGTTGTGGCTATTTTATATCATATGTGTATAAATGCGCATATGAGATAAAATCAGCTGTATATGCATTAGGGATGTGAATCGTTTTTTGATGATTTAAAAAAATCGTCAGATATTTTTTAAATCGTCAAAAATCGTTAGTCGCGATACAATAGAAATTTCCCCGATTTATCGTGAAAAATCGTAAATCGAGGGAGGGGGGAGGGCGGGAAAACCGGCACACCAAAACAACCCCTAAACCCACCCCGACCCTTTAAAACAAATCCCCCACCCTCCCGAACCCCCCCAAAATGTTTTAAATTACCTGGTAGTCCAGTGGGGGGGGGGGGGGGTGTCCCGGCGCGATCTCCCACTCTCGGGCCATCTGCGCCATTTTGGCTGCCACTAATATAAATGGCGCCGATGGCCCGATTAAAAAAAAACCAAAAACCCACCCGACCCTTTAAAATGACCCCCTTGACACCCCCTCCCAAAAAAACCTTTTAAAATTACCTGGTGGTCCAGCGGGGGCACGATCTCCTGATCCCCCCCCCCAAGCTGGCCAAAAGTCCCTGGGGGTCCAGCGGGGGTCCGGGAGCGATCTCCTGCACTCAGGCCATATTGCCAATATTCAAAATGGCGCCGGCGCTACCTTTGCCCTGTCACAGGGTAAGGGCAAAGGGCCATCGGCGCCATATTTATTAACGCAGCCGATGGCCCGAGAGCCGTTGATCGCTCCCCGCACTCCTGCTGAACCACCAGGTAATTTTAAAACCTTTTTTGGGGGTTCGGGAGGGTGTTTTGATTATCGGATCGGGCGCAGCTGATAATCAGAACTCAAATAGGGCTGGGCGATAAAAATTTTAAGATTTGGATCGGAACAGGAACCGATCAGATTCCGGTTCCGATTCACATCTCTAATATGCATACATGTGTGTGCAATTTTGTATGGATGTGTGCTTGTGAATATAAATACCTATGGGGGGATTTTATTAGATTCACGTACTGATGCAGTTACTAGTTTCCCAGTCCATTCCCAGTTCGACCAGGTAAAGGCTTCCTACTTCCTAACCCCTCTAATTAACCTTCCTCCCTTTTACCGTATTAGCCCTGACCCTTCAAACCCCGTTGACGCCCGACCGCACATGCACGCGCTGATCTTAAAATCGGCCACGCACGTGCGTGCGGGAATCATATTTTATAATATGCACACGGCGACGCACGCATGTTATAAAATCGGTGCGTCCATGTGCGCGCGCCGGGAACTGCGTGCACATGGACAGCTGCGCGGGTTTTAAAATCAACCCCATAGTGATCTATCTTCTTCTTTTAAACAATAGTTCCACTGTCTATAATATTCTAGTATTATTGAATTTCATAAAAACAAATCATGTTTCACTTTGAATTATTTCACATTATCTACAATCACAATATACTCTGTTGGAATCCCAACTGCAATCTCTCTTCTCCTCCAGGCAGAACACAATCAGCATCTTTAGCCTTTTACTGTAGCTTATGTAAATATTTTTAAATGTTTAATCATTTTACTAGTTCTTTGCTAAACCTCCACTAATACCTCAAATCAGCTTTCATATGTGGTCTAAAATGGCACATATTGTTTAAGGTGTAACCACAAAATCCCCTTTAATATTAATATCCTTTCTGCAGTCTACACCTCTACATAAGTCACCCTAACACAGTGCATTCCATTTATAACAGACAGTTTATAATGGGCAAAACTAATTTCCAAATCCAATTATAGTTAATCCATAATGCTTATATTGGCAGAAACTTTGCTTATATTAAACATTTTGAAGATTTATAGACATTTCTAGTTCTTTGGTAAGGAAATAGCTCATTGTTTGTAGAAATTATTTTAAGAGGATAAGGCTGCCAGTTCAAAATGCTTAGGGTATGTGATGTCATAGCAATAAAGTCCATGTGACCCATAAATGACCTATCATGTGACTCCTTTTCATCATAATAATGTAGAACTAAAGTAGATAAACAATAGAGATTTTGTTTTATGTTCAAGGAGTAAAATAATTTTCAGTACAAAGAATAAAGAAATATAATAGGTTTCCTAGGATGGATTAGCCCAGAGCTCTAATTCTATAACTTACTTTGGCCCTGGAGAAAAACATTGAGGTTCTGATACCTTACATTGAATCAATTGTGTAAGCCACATCAGTGCCATCTTCAGAAGGATCACCTCTGAAGAAAGAGTATATAGAAAAACATTTTTGTACAATTCTTATTATGCTGATCTAATTAATAAAAGCTATCACAACCTGCAAGATATTTAATATGAATAAGTAATCTTGTAGTCACGCAAACTACACAAAGTCCATGTTCTCATACACAACTGTTTCCTCCCTCTCTGAATACAATAGAAACAGAATATAGAGGGAAAATTTGAATAAACAGATATACCCATTCAAAATGGCAATTTCTGAAATGTATATCCCTTTTTTTTTTGTTATGAAAGAATCAATGGGAATCTCATTTGAGTTTATAAAGGGCAGTTTATCAATGTGTTTAGAATTAAATTATCACTGCATTCATTTCACAGTAACCAAAACTAAAACAGGCATCTGTGAGGGACTGAGGGATCTGGAGTAACCAGGGGAAGTGCAGGCTGTATAATCAGGGGAGTTTGGGAAGACTTAGGAAAACACTGGGCGAACTGGTGGATGAACTGCTGAAACTGTTCCTTGGCAGACAGACACGCGTCTGATTTAAAATACAAGCAGCTGTGCATCCGTAAAGCTGACTTATGCTGCTAGGTGCACACGAATTTAAAACTAGGCATACTAATACACACATGCCTAGGCTATTTTATAACATGCATGGACATGTGTGCAGATATTATAAAATGGACACGTCTCTGGGCGAGCGCACACCGACGCAGACATGTATATGTACACCCACACACCTCTGTCTTTGCACTTACAGGGCACTTTTCAAAAGCCACTATGCTTGGGTAAATTGTCATGGCTGAAAATTGCCCTCCTCAAATGTGGTGTTCACCATGTACAACATTAGCTAGATTAAAAATGGCTGCATTAAACTTTGGGCAAGTTTGGTTTAGGAGTAAACGAGCATTTGTAAAGGACATTTTCAAAAATATGTGCTCGATTTTTCCTCTCTTAACTGCATGCTCAAAAAAACAGATGTAGACTACACAGCAACTTTTAACACACCCAGTAAATATAAATTTCCAGTGTAACAGTAGAGGTGATATGATTAAAATGTATAAAATCATGAGTGGGATAGAAAGAATAAATAACTGCTCCTTAATTTCTCTATCAGACAACCCTAGAACTAGGGCGGACACTCCATGAAACTAGCAATCACGTCAGTAGATTTAAAAGAAATTCTAGGAAGTACTTTTTTTTTCACTTTGTGCAAAATTAAGCTACGGCATCTGTTGCCGGATGACGTGCTCGGGGCAGCTAACACAGGATTTCAAAAATGCTCCTTAAAGAAAACTCCATAAACAGTTACTATCCAGGTTGACATGGGAAAACCAGAGCTTATCCCTATGAGTGAGATACAAGAAACAGATCAATTATTGAGGCTCTGATAAGTACTCGTGACCTGGACGGACCACAGTTGGAGACAATGCTGGGCTTGATGGACCTTAGTCTGATCCACCATGGTACTTATTATGTTCTTAGCCACTTGATGTCCCTTTGAAACTCTTTAAAACAACACACATGGGGCCCACTGTAAGAAGGAATGCGGTAAATTGTGCATTGACTGGTGCTGATGTGCTGAATTCAAATGGGTTGAAATGACTTTTTCTCCCATTGCATGAAAATAATTTTTGTACAAAAGAAATTGTCAATAGAGCATGTGTTAAAGATAGTACAAAAAATATTAAAAAAACAAAATTTAATAGAAATAGGAAGCGTTCCCCTGAAGGCACCTCAGTGGTTTTGTGATAAATTGAATATTGAATGCTGGGAGTATGTATGGGTATTTCTTAGGCTGAATTCAAATATGACAATTAAACCAGCTGATTGGCTACTGATATTTAAGTTTCTACATTTTATGACTATGTCTATTGCAAAGATAGGGTATTGATATTAGAGTTTTAATAATATATCGTAAACATAGGTCTTTGTGCGTATTTATGGATGGATTTTTATGTAATTTATGTAATTTAAATCAGAAAAAGGATTATAGAAATAAAATTTACTATGACACATAAAGCCAAAAACTATTATGTAGACATATGTACATAGTTTAGTTCTCATTCAGTGGCTACACAGCTCTTTTTGGCATATTATATTCATTAAATGGAACATCCAGGGCCAGTGGGTCCCATTAGGTGAACTAGGTGGTCGCCTAGGGCACCAACCATTAGGAGGTGGCAAAGAGCAGCCATGTGGGGCCGTGAGTGGCTGAGAGGAGTAGAGTCTCGGCAGACCGTAAGCTCACGGCCCAGAGAAGCACAGAATTAGCTGGCTGCAAGCAGACACTCGGTGGGCCATGAGAGGCCTCTCAGTGAATGAGGTCGGGCGCGGGTGGGGGGGGGGGAGGGGAGAGGGTGCAAGGAAGAAGGTTTGCCTAGGGCGCCTAACACCCTTGCCCTGGCCCTGGGAACATCCCTTGTCACAGTCCAGCAACAGCCTGCAAACATTCATAGCCTCCATTTGTCCTGATACCCGCGTTTCCTTTACGATAGTGTCCTGGTGAAATTGCTCCCCATGCTCATTGCTTACTGCTCTGAAGTTTAGTGGAAAAGAGACATTTCGCATGCGATAAGCCTTAGAAAGTGACCCCCTTAAGGTCCTTACTCATCTAAATTTGCATTAGCAGGCAACATTTTGTATAATCTTTTGCCTGGCACTAAACAGAAAGCACTGATCCAAATATGTTTATTACTGATTTCAAAATCATTAATCAATGCAAAAATGATTCCTCGATATATTACCTGAAAAACGAGACTCCTATTGATTTAGAATGGACGCATGCTATAACAAGAAGAGGATGGAAAGGGGCAGCCACAAGGCAAGAGTCTTTCTCCATGCTGCAATGGCTGTATCATTTTTTTTTCTTTCTCCCCAGCCCATATTTTCCTGAAATCACCAGTCCAGGCTTAAGGCTCATACTTATTACGGGAGCTTCAGTCTGTATGTAGCCAACAAACCCTATACCACAAGGAACACGCTACATAGTAACCATAGTAAATGAAAGCAGATAAAGATCAAAATTATCCATCCAGTCTGCCCGGCAAGTTTTTTTTAGGGTAGCAACTTCCAATCTCTACAGGATACCTCCAAGCCTTCTGTTAAGGGTAATAACTATAGGTCTATACAGGTTATCCCATGCAAAAATGTAAACCTTGAAGGGTAACATAAGTTACTTCATTTCTTCATTTTCAGTCTTTAGTTAGTGGGGAATCTCTGTGTTTGTCCCATGCACTTTTGAATTCTGGTCTTCTCCACTTCTTCTGTGAGGGCATTTCATGCACCCACCATCCTTTCCATGAAGAAATATTTCTTGACCTTCATCCTGACTCCTCCCCCTTGGAGTTTCATATCATGACTCCTAGTTTTACAACTTCTTTTCCAGTGGAAGATAATTGATTTTTGTGCATCATTAATTCCTTTCAGGTATTTGAAAGTTTGTATCATCATTTCCCCTGTTTCTCCTCTCCTATATGGTATATACATATTTAAGTCTTCAGTCTCACCTCATAAGTCTTCAGTTGCAGACCCAACACCAATGTGGTTGCCTTTCTCTGCACTGCTTCTATCCTGTCCTTATCCTTTTTGAGATACAGCCTCCAGAACTGAACTCCTGATTAGGCCTCACCAATGATTTATCTAAGGGCATTATCACCTCCCTTTTCCTGCTGGTTTTGCCTCTTTCCATGCAGTCTAGCATCTCTATGACCTTAACCATCACTGTCACATTACTTTGCTGACTTCAGATCATCAGACACCATCAACCCAAAATTTCTCCATGCACATCAGTCATTTGCTCCCTATCATGTACAACTCTCTTGGATTGCCATACCCCAGATGCATGACTCTGTACGTCTTGACATTGACTTCCAGCTGCCAAACCTTCGACCACTCCATGAATGCTGCTACTTATCTGATTTCAGGCCTGTCGGTCCGAGAGCATATTATACCAGTATCATCTGGTCTTCACTGACTGCCAATTCATTTAAATCTATTTTGCTGGTACATAAATTACTTGTTCAACCATTTTTTCCATGGACTCATGTCTTACTCAAACCATATAACCCAAAAAGGTCTTTATACGCTACAAAAAAGGCATTATTAGAAATTCCATCTATGCACGAAGCCCACTTGTCCAAGACCCACTATCATGTCTTCTCAATAGCAGACCCTGAAATATGGAAGTATGCAGATGGAAATATGCTCTGAGACCTGTATTAAAAGCTAAGAGGCTTTTAAAGACCTTTTTGTTTGAAGATTTATTGTAATAATATTTGATTAATGGATTTGCCTGATTATATTCGATGATTTTATGCAATATATTTAGCTATGTTTTTAGTCATATGTTTTATATGCATTTTGTAGTCTTATTTTATTCTTTTATTGCCTGTTGACTTATGTTATTGTGACCTGTTCTATGTTTCTGATGTAAGCCACCTAGGGTATTTGCATAGGTGGGTTATAAATAAACTTAACCATAACCATAATCATCAGCTTTCTTAGGTAACTTCTCATTCTCTCTACTCCTTTATATCTTGGAGTCATCCACAAAAAGACAAATGTTGCCTTCTCATCCCTCTGAATATCATTTACAATGATATTGAACTATTCCAAAAACCAATACTTGAGGAACTCCACTTATCACTTTTCTCTCTTCAGAATAGGTACTCGCTGGTGTCTGTCACTCAGCAACGTTTTTATCCATTCCACCAGTTGTGACCCACTTTCAGGCTTCTCATTTTATTCATGAACCTCCTATGCAGGACCATATAAATGGTTTTGCTGAAATCTAAGTAAATCACATCCAGTGTTCTTCCTTGATCTAATTCTGTAGTCGCCCAATCAAAAAAAATCAATCAGATTTGTTTGACATGACTTACCTTTGTTAAAACCATGAGACCAATATTCAGTACTTCTTAGATAAATAGCAACTAATCCGGCTTCGTGCTGACCACTTAATATCTAGCTACATTCAGCAGGCACCACTTAGCTGGATAAGCCACTTATCTGACTAAGGGGGTTATTTTCTAAACCCTTATTGTGTGTGTTAGGGCCGTAACGCATGCGATAAGGCCATATTGCATGCGAAAAGGACCTTTTCGCATGTGATATAATGCAAATTACGGGGAGGGAAGGAGTCGGGGCAGAGTCGGCAGTGTCTTTGCTGCCAGCGATAATGTTACTAAAAATAATGTTACAAAAAAAAAAAAAAGTAGCCAGAAGCTAGAAATAAGATAGGAGCAGTGTATACCTGAGTAAAAGGTTGAAAAGTTCAGCTCAGTTATTCACCTTGGAAAGGTGTTGAGGTAGTGTGATTGGGTTTGAATAGGGACCAACATTTGTTAATCAAGAGATCAATGAGTCACTCTGGCTGACAAACTGAAGTTAGACTGTATTTCCCAACCCTCCCACCCCTCCCCCACCCACCCATAGCTCATCCTTTAATTTATAGGCAGGTGCCACTTTCACAAAAAACAAAACAAAACACCTTATTGAGAGATTGATCATTCCCCTGTGGGCCACTGCCAGACATATAGTGAATTCACTAATACATTTAAAGGACATTAATTAGACACATTCCTGCTCCTATAATAACCTAATTAGACACATTCCTGCTCCTATAACAACCTAAAACAACCTAGGAACTGAACAAATTTGAGATGAAAGTACTAGTCCAGCAGCAAGAGGGGGGCTTCCCAGTCTTTTGCATCTTTTTTACTCGCTGGTAAGTTGTACATGTGCATGCGATGCAAAGAGCTCCTGGCTCTCAGAGAACGAGTCGGATCTCTGGAGGCTAGAGTGGCAGACCTGGAGGAGCTGAGGCAGACAGAGAGGTATATAGATGAGATCTCAGGGACATAGTAGCCAAGTTCCAACTTCAGACTGGCAGCCCTGGTGCTGCCTTGAAGGAAGAAGGTCTCATGATGGGAGAGCACCAACCAGGTGCAGCAGGAAAGGATCCTGTAGCAAGGACCTGCTCTCCAGGTGTGCACTGTCCTTTCGTACTGAGGATATTTCCCCAAGGCCTACTGCCCAGAAGGGAAGGGTTAGGTCGGCCGTCATAGTTGGTGATTCGATTATTAGGAATGTAGGCAGCTGGGTGGCTGGTGGGCGTGAGGATCGCCTGGTAAAATGCCTACCTGGTGCGAAGATGGCGGACCTCATGTGTCACCTAGATAGGATTTTAGACAGTGCTGGGGAGGAACTGGCTATCGTGGTATATGTGGGTACTAACAACATAGGAAAATGTGGTAGGGAGGTTCTGGAAGCCAAATTTAGGCTCTTTAGTAGAAAGCTTAAATCCAGAACCTCCGGGGTAGCATTCTTTGAAATGCTCCCTGTTCCACGCGCAGCTCACCAGAGGCAGGCAGAGCTCCGGAGTCTCAATGCATGGATGAGATGATGGTACAAGGAAGAAGGATTCAGTTTTGTAAGGAACTGGGGAACCTTTTGGGGAAGGGAGAGTCTCTTCCGAAGAGATGGGGTCCACCTTAACCAGGGTGGAACCAGACTGCTGGCACTAACCTTTAAAAAGGAGATAGAGCAGCTTTTAAACTTGAACAAAGGGGAAAGCCTACAGTCGCTCAGCAGCGCATGGTTCGGAGAGACTTATCTTCAAAGGATACTAATGATGCATTAGAATTAGGGCATCCCAACAGTGAGGTTCCAATAATAAGAAAACTAGTCCAAGTGCCTGTAACTAAAAACTCACCTGAGCTAAAAAATTCTAACATCCCTATCAATTAAAAAGTGCCTGTAACTGAGCTCTGCTGGCAGTCCTCTGGCCTCTTCTGTTGCCACCGCAGCTGCTGGCAAGTTGAGCTTTTCCAGCAGCCCCGCAGGTATGCTGCCCCATGCAAATGCACAATGTACACACCCGGTCACGCCTGCACCACAGTCTATCTAGACCAACATGCCAAGAGAGACAAAAGTTTAAACAAAGAATTTTATAACTACACAGAGGAAAAGGAAAAGAAGACTGAGTTAGAACACAGCCATTTATCAAAGGAAAGACTGAGAGACAACAAGACACTAACTATCATATAATATTAAGGCACAGACATAATTACCTTCTACTCCACTGTCTGGAAATGGAAAACAAACATCTGCAGAGGAACAATTAAAACAAAGAATCAAATTCTTGGACATACTACTCATATTCTGGCTATTACTTGTAAATCCTCAAGCAACTAAGAGGACAGCCTATGTTTTTTAAGATTTAGGTGCAGGCGTAGATTTGTGCGCGCATGTTATAAAATCCGGGGTCAGCGTGTGCCGAGCCGCACAGCCTTCCTCCGTTCCCTCGGAGGGAACTTTCCTTCCGCTCCCCCCCCCCCCACCTTCCCCTCCCTTCCCCTACCTAACCCAACCCCCAGCCCTACCTAAAACCCCTCTTTAACTTAGAAGTTGTGCCTGCCTCCGGGCAGACGTAGGTTGCGCGCGCCGGCCGATTGCCGGCCCATGATCCTGGGCACAGCAGCAAATTGCCGCTGTGCCTGAACGCTCTGTCCTCGCCCCCGCCCCACCCCCTTTTTCAAGACCCGGGAAATATGCACGTCCCAGGGCTTGCGCGCATCACCGGGCCTATGTAAAATAGTCTTGGCGCGCACAGGAGGGGTTTTAAAGGGTTACGTGCGTATATTTAAAATCCGCCCCATAATACTGATCTGATAATTGTTCCTGGACAATTGTTCTTGGTTATGGAAAGTGAAAATGTTGCCATTACTGAAATAGTAATATCTATAAAGTATGTAGAGAACATTCTTGTTAGTATTCACAAAATTTTAACAAATTGAATTTATGTTTTTGTTTGAATTAATAAATCTTGTTTGTTATTCAGCAGAGGAAATTAGATTATCTGGTGCACCCCACATCCCCTTCCTTCTCTTACCCTGCCTCCAGGAGACTATGGTGGGTGGTGTCCAGTCCCCTACTTGCAGCACCCAGTTGGAGAGAGGGCTTCTGAGAATGCCCCCTGCTGGCAATATTGTAAGCCGCTACCTTACCCACCATCAGCCACATAGACACCGCAGCGGAAGAGGCTTCTCCTGGCAGGGCAGTTCATAACAAATAAATGTGTTAGCAAGGAGGAGACTGGAAACTAAAAGCTGGTTAGCCTTACCTCGCTGGTGGGAAAATGAATGGAAACTCTGCTGAAGGAAAGGATAATGAATTCCACTTGCGCCTTTCTTCTCAAATCTCTGCAACTGTGTGAACTGGCTATTTTGAGCTTCGATTAATTAGACCCCTAAAGCCATTGCTGAATAGACATGACTTCCATTCAACTGTACAAGCATTACTATTACTTACTATAGATTATTGTAATTCCTCCTTGTTGGATGCCTCTGGGTCTCACTTGTGAGTGCGCTGCCACCCATTTAATATCTGGACAGGGAAAACAAGAACATATTTTGCCAGTGCTGAAAGATCTTCACTGGCTCTTGATCGATGAAAGGAGTCAATATAAAATTGCTTTTTTAATTCACAAATTATTGAAAATTTAATTTGCTTCCCTGGACAAATTAAATATTATATGTTTATAACCCACCAAGAATGCTGTGTTAAATCTTGCAAAGAGGAATTACTTGATGTCCCATATGTTCGGCATGTTCACCTCATGGATACTCGTGAGCAGACTTTCTTAGTCACTTGCACATTATTGTGAAACTTTGCATGCTTGATGATAATAAAACCTTTAAAACTTTCTTGAAAACTCATCTATTCAAGCAGGCATTTTGGAATAGGATGTTGACAGAGCACTTTTGAAGGACCGTCTTAACTTTGCAGCATACTGTATTGATGTCTGGTTTTTTTTTTTTTTCTTGGTATTGCTTTTAGTGTGTTTTATTGTGAGCCACCAAGAGTTCTGGATTGGTGGCATATAAATGTTTGAAATAAATAATAAATAAATAACAATCTACAATCCAGTGGGTTGCAGGATCTGAGACAACATGGAGGTCAATATTCTAAAGAAACCCTCTATGTAGATTAATCAGATAAGACTTTTCCGGTTAACTTACAAGGAATATTCAGCAACAAAACTATGTGGCTGGATATCCCTGTAATTGGTACTCCTTAGCTGATAAATTATATCTCGATAATTTAAAACTGCTCTCTGGCAGGTCTAACTTATCCAATTATTTTTACCAGATAAGTCTAAATAATGGCACTTATCTGGCTAAGGCCAGGATTCATCGTTCTTCGCAGAATGATGAATCCTACAAAAATGGAGGCAGCGGATGAAGGGGAGGGCAGGCCTGTGAAAGCCCGCAGCCTTCGCACCACGGTGGTGCGTCAACTGTCGGCTTTCGCACCGAATACTGTCACCGTGAAAGGTGGTGCTATTCGGCGTGCTACTGCTGACGATAATAAGAACATAAGAGCATGCCTAACTGGCTCAGACCAAGGGTCCATCAAGCCCAGCATCCTGTTTCCAACAGAGGCCAAAACCAGGCCACAATAACCTGGCAATTACCCAACACTAAGAAGATCCCATGCTACTGATGCAATTAATAGCAGGGGCTATTCCCTAAGTAAAATTGATTAATAGCCATTAATGGACTTCTCCTCCAAGAACTTATCCAAACTTTTTTTGAACCCAGCTACATTAACTGCACTAACCACATCCTCTCGCAACAACTTCCAGAGCTTTATTGTGCGTTGAATGAAAAAGAATTTTCTCCAATTAGTCTTAAATGTGCCACTTGCTAACTTCATGGAATGCCTCAGTGCTTGATGCACAGAGAGTGTACTGTGCTGTTTGTACATCTGACTGTGCATGTAAAACTATCCCGCAAATCCTAGACCACCAACCAAAACCTCACCTCGAGTTACTAGTTGACCCTCCTACAGTGATATAAATAGTTTACTAATATGA
This sequence comes from Rhinatrema bivittatum, assembly GCF_901001135.1. Lineage (NCBI taxonomy): Eukaryota > Metazoa > Chordata > Amphibia > Gymnophiona > Rhinatrematidae > Rhinatrema > Rhinatrema bivittatum. The sequence goes on along the minus strand of NC_042621.1, from coordinate 80,701,271 downwards.
GAACCTTTCTCTCTCTCTCTCATGATGAATCTAGGCCTGTATTTGGTCAGAGTCTGCCTGTGTTCTCCATGTGTGACTAAGGTGAGGTATTCAGTTCTAGAGCCTGATGTAATATGTGCTGTGTTACCTGTTTGAGTGCTGGCAGTTAGGGTTGTTTGGTATGAGAGGTTTACTATATTGTAATGATAATTCCGTTTATTCATAGCTTTCTGAGTGCCGTCCACACCCAGCACACATTACAAAAGATGTAATTCCATAGAAGTTCTAAGTGCATTTTTTGCAGGATTTTCTGGTTGTTACCAAAGCAGTGCATGTAAATATAATGTGCATGTTATAAGTGATATTTTGCCTCAGGAGACTGTACTTTTGAATGTTTTGTTTTTCATGTAAAATGTGTTATAAATGCATAATTGAATTGTGTGTGTGCATCTGTAGAGAGGGGGTGTTTGTGTGTGAGCACGCGCTCAAGACTGTAAGGTTTGCTTAGGGTACCTAATTCCTTTCCCTTGACTATGGGTTCCATTTGGAGAGGTATCACTTTTTAAAAATATAGATTGCTGGAGGGAGCTGGGTGTTTTTTGGCACCCTGTGCGGGACAGAGACTGAATGATTCGGGGGTGGTGGGCGGCCCAGAAATTGTTCACACAGGCCAGCAAAAATGCTAGCACTGGTCCTGGGTGCAAGGATACTTAGCATGGTCCTTATTCCCAAAGCCTGAACAGCGTATCTCTTCTCCCGGCCCCACTGTCTCTGTAGACACTCGGTCTGTGAAACTTCTTCTTTTCTTCTCAAGTGTGTTCCCTATTCCTTAATTAAAATAAAACGGGGAAGGACTGACTATTCTACCTGCAAAGATGGAACTAACAGGGTCATGTTTCCTCAGTATAGTTCTGAAGGCTTGTTTGAACCATGCCTTTCTCATGGGGAAAAAAATTAAATCAGCAATATTCCCAATTCTCCCTGTATTGGAGGAAATAAGTGGACATACCGTCCTGGTAGCAGCAGTCGCAAAGAAACTGTCCCTCACACTGAGCTTTACTTTCACACTCTCTGCCTCTGTACAAAAGTCCCTTTCCCTGTCACAGGAACTGTGGTTCGGGCGTACTTGGTGGTTACTTCTGTTATTTTTAATTCTCATGATTGGGACTATATCAATCCAGCTGTTGTCCTGCTCAATATTTAATAGATCTCTGATATCAGATACAGCTGCAGCCTCTGCAGTTGGCTTGCTATAGCGAGGGTCAGCAGACTGCCTCAACTGGTAATACAGTAATTCGTAAAGCCTCTGGGGTAAAAACCTCTTCAATAGCACTAAACAGAACTGGTTAGGCTTGCATTCAGCACATTTTCTCGGATAATATATAATAGCAACCCCTTTAGGAATAAGCAACAGTCATCAACCATTACAATTTTTAACCAGATTAAATATTTACTTTCAAATTTATTCTCAGTGTCATCCACAAATTCCTTTCTTCAATAAGCTGAATGAAAAAACCTGCATCTTCAACGGCATTTTAACCAATAACTAAAATTTCTGCCTTTGACTTTCAGGGACAATAGAATTAAACAGTCCCTGTGAAAGAGCTAGAGCAGTGCACGTCTGCTCCTGTCATGTGCCAGTTGATTCTCTGCCCAAAACTAAACAACTGTAACGTTTTCCTGACCCAGTGGTATTCATCCTCTGCGGCTGATGTAACAGAAAATAGTACCCAGGGGTTCTCGGGAGTGGTATTTAGAGCTGCACAAACATTCCTTTGCCTCCTGTTTTGAATAACCAGCAGGGATAAAGATTTTTAGTGCCCATTAAACCAACGGATTAACCTTAAATAAACCCAAGCAAGTCAAAGCACTTTACAAGCTGAGTTGTTCCTACACTGACCTCGTTACTTCAGCTTCCAAAATGGAGAACTGCAAGAGGAAACTCTAAGAACTTGGAATGATGCCAAGCCAGAACCTAAGCAGGGAAGCAAAAGTGAAGTCCCAAACTGGATTCTAACAGCAGCCGCGCGCATGTTATAAAATCCAGGGTCAGCGCGCGCAGGGGGGTGCACACATGTGGATTTCCCCATTCCCTCCGAGGCCGCTCTGAAATTGGAGCAGCCTCGGAGGGAACTTTCCTTCTGCCCCCCCCCCCCCTTTCCCTCCCTTTCCCTAAGCGATTGATCCGCATGGAACTACATGGCATCACCATGGTTGAATACTTAAAACACCAACGTATTCCGCGAGGCTTGAGAATGGTCAAGGAACCAAAACTCTATACTGAGTATCCTAACTTTTTGGAAAAATGGTCCTATATACTGAACAAGTGCTCTATGGTCCTCATGCTCCTCATAGTAAGTCAAACTCCTCATAGTAAGTCAAACTCCTGTTTTATTCTTATTCTGTTCTATGTAAACCGCTAAATGTAGCGACAGTTATTGTTCCTTGTGAACCGGGGTGATATGTATATTATACAGGAACCTCCGGTATATAAATCATTTAAATAAAATAAATAAATAAATAAATAAATAAATAAACACAAAAAATCACTCAAGAATTACGGGATCAATCACAAGCTATGCCGGAATCACTCAAACATGATGTAGCATTGGACATATTTGACACCAGTCTCCAGGAATTTAAACAGAGTATGGATAAATTCAAAAGTGAACTCAAGATTACTAAAATCAATAAATTTCACCAAGATGAAGGTGATTATAAAAAAGGATCAATATACCTATGGCTAAACCCCGAGGTGAAACCAAAACAGGTTACTTTTAACCTATCAGACAGTTCATCGGGTAGTGATGAAGATCGACCAACGGGGGACTATCAGCAATCGGCTCAGCATCGGGGCCAAATCAACAGGGGCCGAAGACGCGGGACACGCAATTACCAAAATACGGGTCACAATCAACCCAGAACCAGATCACAATATTCAACCAGCAACTATCTCCCGGCCACCGGACAGAACGAATGGACTTAACATCGGCTGTAATAAATATCTCAGGATGTTTGATCTCTCTATCTGAGGAAGCGGTGCTCAATAAAGGACTTAATTTTGTTCCTACACAACAACATAATCCCTTCAAATTCAGATGTGATTTCAGTAAATTTATAAGGCAATTACAACGAAAAATATTTTTATCACGTACCCCATTGGAAAAGCCCGCATTTCAGTGGTCAAACCCAAATCCAAATGGAGTCCGCCTCCACCGGGAGACCCGGCTATTAATACCTTCCAAACGCTTGTTCTTCATGAAGTGGAAAAGATTGAAAAATCCAAACCTCATGTTTATTACAATCTGACCCGTGAGGAGTCAACAGCCCTGCATAACCTGCAAAGCCGACAGGACATTGTCATTAAACTGGCGGATAAAGGCGGTGCAGTGGTTATTATGAACACTCAATCATATTTGCAAGAAGTACACCGTCAGCTTTCTAACACTGCATTCTATTGTGAACTTGATGAAGATCCCACAGATCACATTTTGGCTGAAGTTAAACAAGTTGTTGAATATGGACATGAACAAGGATATCTCACTAATCATGAACGCAATTTTCTGATCAATCAACATCCTAGGATCCCGGTTCTATACATCGTTCCCAAAATCCACAAAAACCTAGAAAATCCCCCTGGAAGACTCATTGTCTCAGCAAAGGAATTGGTGCTTGAACCTATATCCATCTTTCTTGATAAAATTCTCCAATCCTTTGTTCCGCAAACACCTTCATACATCAAGGACACCTCTCACATGCTACAATTTTTGTCCACTGTCCGTCTCAACGAAAACTGTTTATTGGTCACAATGGATATCGAATCCTTATACACCGTAATACCTCAGGAAGATCTGCTGACAGTAATTGCATCTACACTAAACAATAGGCCACAACCACAGCGCATTCCGACCTCCTTCATCATTCAGCTATTGCATTTAGCCTTAACCAAAAATTATTTTATGTTCCAGCATAAATTTTATTTGCAGACTAGAGGAACAGCAATGGGTGCAGCTATGGCTCCAGACATAGCCAACCTGTTTGTCTCTGCTTTTGAAAAACAGTATATTGAAGACAGTGTATGGACACCCCACCTTAAACATTGGAAAAGGTATATTGACGACGTATTTGTTGTGTGGGAAGGGTCCTCATCATCACTGTTGGAATTCCATACTTGGCTGAATAGTTTGGACACGTGCTTAAAGTTCACCATGAACTTCCACACTCAGCAAGTAGCATAGCTCGATCTTTTGATCACTAGGCAGTCTGATTCGATTATTACCACATTATATCGCAAACCCAATGATCGCAATAACTTTTTGAGATTTGACAGTTTTCATCCGAACACATTCAAAATGAACTTACCAGTTGGCCAATTCATGAGGTTGAGATGCATATGCATTGACCACAAAGAATTTAAGGACCAAGCACAGAATATGGTGCAGAGGTTTTTACAACGTGGATATCCGGTCTCCAGTGTTAAAAAGGCTTTTCGCAGAGCTTTATATTCAAACCGTGCTTATTTGTTTCTGCCCAAAAATCAGGAGGATTCAAACCCACAGACCCTGGTGTTGAGACACACGCTGGTAGTCCCTGCTATCAGCAAAGCCATTAGACAATACTGGAAGATTTTACAAGAAATTCACCCTCAGCTTCAAGATCCCATCCGGATAGCCTACTCAAGAGACGAAAACATCAAAGACCGAGTAGTACACTCCAGCATATATAATCCACCGATGGTGGTGGAGAATGTAATATGCAATGGGAATTGTTCATACTGTTTTCAAAAAGCTTCAATCTCTTCCATCCAGATATCCACGGGCAGAATTGAAAGCCTGCCTCAATCCAATTGCAAAACATCATATGTAGTATATGCCATCTTCTGCCCGTGTCCACTGACTTATGTGGGCATGACCAAGCGCCCAATACGTTACAGACTCACAGAACACAAATGTTGTCTGAAGACAGGCAGAATAGATGAACCTTTAGTCTCACATTGTAAAGACACTAATCATGTTTACTCTGACCTCCGTTGGACAATATTGGAAATTGTTGCGGAGCATTGGAGAAGGGGAAATAGAATTAAAAGACTTCAACAAGCTGAACAAAAATGGATTTTTCAATTAGTCATTAGCCCCTCATGGGCTCAACAAGGACATCGAGTGAATTCACTTCATGTGAACCCTCACCAGGTTCACCAAACACACACAGGTTTGCCAACTATACTCAGGTGAGGCATGATTAATAACATATAAGTAGGTGCAACACAGTAGTCGACTCACATAGACGCCAGAATCAGGACATGGCGTGAAGCTTGGGTGAGTAACAAGTTGCGGATACAAGGCCCCTGGGATGTACATAATTAATTGTTTGTTTTGAAGTTTGTGTGACTTAGTATGAAATTTTGTTCTTATAGAAACATGGCAAATGTTGGATACAGATGTGGAATTCAAAACGTATTCTTAAAAATTATTCCTTGAGTATATTTTATAGTCCCTGAAGCAGCAATCACTGCGAAACATACGTTGGACTTCTGTGAACCAGCGCGGCGGCGCTTAACCCCGACTTGTGCGGCAGCGCGGCGGCGCCAGTATACAACAAACGGGGGACATCCATGCGGCAAAGCAGGATTTCGGCGAGCAGCGCAGTGGCGCTGAATTTAGATTAATGTGGCAGCGTGCTGGCGCCCATAAAAACAGCGAACGGAAGAAGAGACTCGTATGGTGAAGCAGCATCGCCGAACAAGTAGGCTATTGTATTGCTCTTATACGCCAGTAGAAGTACCTGAGCGGGACTTGCATGACAGTAAAACTTCGCCTTACTGAGGGAAGTATTTTTTCCACATACTACATGAGTATATAAAAAATGCAAAAATTATAAAAACAACAAAAAAAGACTTTTTAAGTTTAAATTTTATAGGACCAATGATTAAAGATGACCCAAAGTGGCTGAAAATACAGGCATCAAATGCATGCAGTCCACGGGTGTTATGAAGGTCCTTAATAAGTTAGTAACTGAATTATATTTAGGAAAATACACACATCAAATTTGAAATAATATTATACAACGTGTTTTCAGCAGTGTTTACCTAATCGTTGTATTTTGTATAAGCTCCGGATATTTTTGGTGGATCTCTTTGGTAATAGAAATCTCCCATTATTACTGCACTACCAATTTGATTTGCTTCCTTAATTTCTCTTAGCATTTCACTGTCCATCTCACCATCTTGACAGGTGGACGGTAGTATACTCCTATCACTATCCTCTTCCCCAACACACAAGGGATTTCTACCCATAAAGATTCAATTGTGCATTTATTCTCATGCAGGATGTTTATCCTGTTGGACTCTAGGCCATCCCGGACATAAAGCGCCACACCGCCTCCCAGGTGCTCCTCTCTGTCATTGCGATATAATTTGTACCCTGGTATAGCACTGTCCCATTGGTTGTCCTCCTTCCACCATGTCTCTGAAATGCCAATTGTCTATGTCATCATTCACTGCTATACATTCTAATTCTCCCATCTTACCTCTTAGACTTCTGGCATTAGCATACAAACATTTCAAAGTTTGTTTTTTGTTTGTATTTTCATTCTGCTTTTTAATTGATAGGGATACATTAAAATTGTTTAGCTGTGGGTCAATGGCTAGGAACATCTCTGCCTGTAAGTGTTCAGAAAAGCAATTAGAGAGCTTCCATCAGGAATCCTGCCTTGCATACTTTCCTTTTAAAAATTGCTGTGAGAACAAAGTAGTTAAGGACTTTTGCACCTGCTTTTTGTGAGAGTAGCATTTTTATAGAAAACAATGTGAATAGATTTGAAAATACAATTTATGCATGTTTTCTAATCCTGTCCAAAACTTACCCCCAAGCACCTCCATCAAATGTAGCTTGAAGAACTCACATTGTGGAACACTGCACAATTTTTTAACTGGAATAAAGAGGACAATTTTCCATCAATTCACTAAGTAAGTAGCTATTTTCCCACATAAATAGCTTTGAAGTTTGCCTTTACAAAGACTCTGGGCTCAATAAAAATTTTTTATAATGGATACATTCTCAAAGGGTTTAGGTGCCTTACCTTTGGACTTAGGCATCTATATCAGCGCTTTTGAAAACCGACTAGGCTAAACACCTAAATTTAGGGGCCTAAAAAATGGGTAGCAATAGGGGCAGAGTTAGGGAGAGGATAAAAAATTAGGTACTTAGCCCTGATTTCCCGCACCAGCTTTCCGAATCTAGGCAAAAAAAGTCCATTTTATTTAATTTTTCCCATGGGCCTGCAAGCAGAATGTTAAAGGGGAAACTCCTGCAGATGCTACAGGGATACCTTGAGTATTTTCCGGATGCAAAGTAAGCTGGGTAAAATGCTCACAGGGATTTCAATGCAATCCCTGCATAGAGTTCATCCGGCCATCCTAAGCTCAGCCCAGCACCAGTCCTGTCCTCTCTTAGACCTTGAGTGATCCTTTGCTAGTCACAGGCTTAGTTTTCATGGCAATAGTCATCCACTGATTTTATTTTATATTTTTTTCTTCATGAAATAACACCGCTAAAAAGCTTGGGTCAGACAGCTCGTCCAAACTTCAGTTTATTCATCAACAGCGTTTAAATTGAATTGCTAATTTCTAGCTGTCAATCATTGCTTTATTTATTCTTTAATAACTGAAATTCAGTAACCAATCTAAGGGCCTCATTTTCAAAGGAGTTTACTGCGTGCGATAAATTTGCAAATCACGATAACGGCTGTTATCGCAATTTGTGAATGCAAATTTGTCAGGGGGCGGAGTATATGCAAAGCTATTGTGTGTGGCGAAACAGCCGCAGTGTTAGCACAGCTGCTATTGCGGATAATAGCTACACCCTGAGATTTGCGTTAGGGGGAGAGAGCAAGAGAGAGAGGCTTACTATAGTGCCTATGCCCTAGACAGGTATTTTAACCCCTATGGGAGGGCCACCTACTAACTCGGGGTGGGGATTAGGTATGAGCGTCGGGGGTTGGGGGCCACTTTCGCATTCCACATGAGACCTACGGACAGAACAGTGCTCTCTAGTGCAGATTTGCTGGCCGTCGGAGTGAGAACGCTCACTCCAAGAAGTGGTTTGGGCAACGTTCTCTCCACCTAGCTTGTTGTTGCCCAGGTAGAGTGTCCATCAAGCTAGGTGGAGAGAACGTTGCCCAAACCACTTCTGGAGTGAGCGTCCTCAGTCCGACGGCCAGCAAATCTGCACTAGAGACCACTGTTCTGTCCGTAGGTCTCATGTGGAATGCGAAAGTGGCCCCCAACCCCCGACGCTCATACCTAATCCCCACCCCGAGTTAGTAGGTGGCCCTCCCATAGGGGTTAAAATACCTGTCTAGGGCATAGGCACTATAGTAAGGTTCTCTCTCTCTCTCTCTCTCTCTCTCTCTCTCTCTCTCTCTCTCTCTCTATCGTCTCTCACTCTCTCTCTCTCTCCCGCTCTCTCTCTCTGCTCTCTCCCCCCCCCCCCCCCCCCCCCCCCCCCCCCCCCCCCCCCCCCCCGGTGCCTGACACAGGCTGTCTGGGACTATCGTGGCCTGAGATGATTGAAGTGCAAAAACCAGCAAATATTGTGCACTGCGATGAAACACCGAAAGAATCATTGCACACTGGGAAAACATCACGTGCGGTGCTAATGTTTTCGCAAATGGCGAAAACATCGCCGCACGCGATGTTTCCCCACTGCACGAAAGAAGCCTCATTTGCATTGGTAACGCCCCCTAATGAGGCCCTAAGTTTTAAAATGAACATGTCTGTATTTTAAAAAAATTTCGCAAAAGATTCCAAACTATTATCGTGGCTTAATTTTGAAGGCAGATTTTACCTCCCTCGGCACTTTAGTATATTGTTGCTTTTCTGGTTAGGTCTCATGGAATGAATTCCAATCCAAACCATTACCCTATTCATATAGGATTAGCTGCTTCTTAAATTATTATGTCAGGTCTCTTGATTCATCCTGCTTGGAAGGAGTTGCTGCATTCTGGTTGGTTTCGTAGGTTGTAAAGTACAGTATATGCTGGATTCTCAACCAGTTCCTGAGCCTTTATTCTTCACTCTTATGACTGTGATCTGTTCAAATTTCCCTAACAGGTACTTGCATATTGCTCTTAGTCTTGACCATAAATTTCTGTGGTTTGCAAATGCTGTTATTAGCATGATTAGCACCATATCATTAAAACTGTGATCATAAAGATGATCTGATCAGAGAGTGTGACTTCATTCATTATAGCAGATATTTAGCTACAGGTTTTTTTTTCCATGAAGTACCATAAGCTATGATTTGTTTTGAACTGATATAATAACTAAATCACAATTCCAGAACATAACAATTTGGTCAGGGCTCTATGAGCATTCAGAAATGCACATTTTAATTTTATCTCTGAAAAAAATTCTAGTATCAGTATGCAATGTTCAATTATCTATAGTAAAAAAAAACAACCCAGCATAACCATTATCAAAAGATACATTTATTATGCTGGAGTAATGTGCAAAATAGAGTTTGACTTACATTTGCAGTGTAGAAGTTCTAACTACAGTATACATTAAAAGAAAATACATGATACATGAAGTATTTTCAAGGAAGCTAATGATCTGTGCCATAGGAGAATTTCCTGAGAAGAAAAAATAGTCTTACTGTCTGGGAGTGACTTTTATTATTTTTTTTTACTGAATAAAGTAATAAATTAATTACAAGAATCTCTCAAGGGTTAACAAATGTTAGCTACAAGTTGCAAGTGGTACTTTTGTACTGAGATAACAGAACTAAGGTATTGCCTCTAGCATTCCCTCTGCTTTGTTAAAGGCAGTCTACCTGCAAACAGAAATATGGCTAAAATGGTCTAAATAAATATGTCATATAAGTACTGTTGCGTGTCCCATCTGCGCTAGGCCCACGCCTGGGCCTGCCCAACTCGCTCCTGCGCTAGCGGGTCCCAGGCTGTCCTCTCCCACTCCCAGCTCCGCCCGTCTGCGGCGTCCCGTGGTGGCATCTCCTGGGCCCTCCACGTCGGGCCTAGCTCCACACCGGGGCGCGGTGTCCTCTCCAGCGCCGGCCCTGCCCCTAGGCACGCGCGGACCGCCCGGCCCTTTAAAGGGCCAAGGGCGGGAACCAGCTCCATGGCGCAGCCCAATGACTCCAGTATAAAAGCGAGGCCCTGTCCTCCAGGACTTCGCCTTGGCAAATGGGTCTACACCTCGGTGTCTGCGTTCCTGCGTCCTTGCTTGTCTCTGTGTTCCTGCCTGTTCCTGTGTTCCAGTTTGTTCCAGTGTTCCTATGCCCTGTGTTCCTACTCAGGTAGTACCTTCTCGGACTGATCTGTTGGTACTGACCTCGGTCTGCCTGACAACTCTCTTCGTCTGCTGCCTGGAACCGACCACTGTCTGCCTGACTACTCTTTGTCTGCTGCCTGGAACTGACCCTTGCTTGCCTTGACTACACTCGGACTGACCTTGGTATTGACCCCTGCTTTGGATGACCTCTTCTGGGTTGATACCCTGGCTTTTACCCTTGCGCTTCACTCTGACACTCTCTTCTGGCTTTCCGTACCAACCTGCTTGGATTCCATCCACAGCCTTCGTCCGGCTAGACCCGCAGGCGTTGCCTGCCTCGCCTGGAGAGCCTTCCTGAACTGTTACCTCCCTGAGGTCTCTAGAGCCTCCAGTTTGTGTCTAGCCCATCCTCTCTGCATCAGCCACACACCCCTCTGCTACCTTTCCGGGAGACCATCAGAGGCCCACCTAAGTCCAGGCGGTCCGGGTACCCAAGGGCTCAAACCAGTGGAAACCGTGGACTCTTATTGGCGAAGCTCCAGCTAGCCTCTGTCTCCTCATGTGCTCCGCCTCCTGGTGGCAGGCGCTCTGTGGGTCCGACCAGAGGTCTGTACCAATCCTGCACCAGGCCAAGGGTCCACCTCCAGTGCAACAAGTACGCTACATACCTTGACATATGTGTAATCTTTTGCATTACAAACGATGCTGGAAGTAATCGCAGTTTCCACCAGACATATTATGACGCAGCGCTTCATGTTCCTGAACGTGTCTGCAAGCATATCAGGGGAGTAGCAGAAATTTCACGTTGGATGTTTTCCATCAAATCTTCCACAGTGTGAGGCTTGTTCCGATAGACTTTTCCTTTGAGCATACCCCAAAGGAAGAAGTCTGGTGGTGTCAGAACTGGCAGCTGTGGTGGCCAAAGCCCCTTTGAAATTACCCTGTTGCCAAAAAAAGGACATAATTTCTGCTACGCTCTTTGCCGATGTGTGACTCGTTGCTCCATCTCACAAACAGAGGTTAAATGTTGCTACGGCTGTCCAGTGCCTACCTCATCGCTCCAATGTGGGGACATCCCAGCTTGTTGAAAGCTCCATATACTGAGAAGCACATTGCATGTTTTGTTCATATTGCTTTGTCGTAGTGAGAGTTATTACAGACTATTCAGGGCTTCTTTCGAGTGAATCTCCCTGTACATAACATATAAGGTCACTTCCTATGCCAAACCAGAAAAACAAACAAGATGGCAGTGCTCCCCTAGAATGCTGAGCTCCACATATTGGAATAGGAAAGCTCTTAAATTCGCTCTTAAATTCTACTCCCAGTTACTTCTGAAGTACCTATCTCATACATAAACCACACAAGCAGCATTTCACTGATTCAAATTCTCTAGTTTGTTTCTGACCTATGATGGCATTTAATCACAGAGCCAAAAATGAAACAATAACAATGCATGTTATTAAAAAAATTTCTATCCCCACAGGTTTAGGAATTCAGCCATGTCAACCTTGTGATAAAGACCACCATAAACAGGTATAATCCCAATTCAGGGAGGTGGCTGAATTCTGATGGGACCTTGCCCCAGGATTTTTTTTATGGTCCTAATTTTAGGGGAAGGTTATCCTTCAAGGCCAAGGCATAGGTGGAATCCCTTTCCTGTGTTAATATAGCTCTTCAGGGAAGGTACACTGAAAGAAAAGGCTGGACTCATGGGTGAGGTGTTCCAAATTAAAGTTTACAGATCTGATGCAAAATAATTGTTACCTAAACAAGGTGATTCCAGTTACATCAGGTTTAAGAATTCTCTTGGAGTACGAGTTTGAATCTATTTCTGTGGAAGTATATCTCAGTACTGGGTCCTGAGTGACTTACCCTCCAGGTACTGGGAAGAAAACTGCCCCAGGTGGTTGGGGTATGCTAGGTGTAGATATTATATTCCCTTCCCACAGTACCTGAGCTCAAAGTACACTCCTGCTCTTCAAAAACTGTCAATGTGCTGGGTCTCCAGATGTCACATACCCTCTCTTCAGCTCTTTTCTCCAAAAACTCTCACGGCTGGCCACCCTAAAGCAAAGGCCTCCTCTGGAAAGCCAGTTCTTAGGGATGTGAATCGTTTTTTGACGATTTAAAATATCGTCCGATATATTTTAATTCGTCAAAAATCGTTAGAGCTGCGATACAATAACAATTCCCCCAATTTATCGTCAAAAAATCGTAAATCGGGGGAAGGGGGAGGGCGGGAAAACCGGCACACTAAAATAACCCTAAAACCCACCCCGACCCTTTAAAATAAATCCCCCACCCTCCCGAACCCCCCCAAAATGCCTTAAATTACCTGGGGTCCAGAGGAAGGGTCCCGATGTGATCTTTTACTCTCGGACCTCCTGTGCGTTGTAGAAATGGCGCCGGCGCTACCTTTGACCTGTCATATGACAGGGCAAAGGTAGCGCCGGCGCCATTTTGTTTTTTTGTCCCCCGACGGCAGGAGCATAGGAGATCGCTCCCGGACCCCCGCTGGACCCCCAGGGACTTTTGGCCAGCTTGGGGGGGCCTCCTGACCCCCACAAGACTTGCCAAAAGTCCAGCAGGGGTCCAGGAACGACTTCCTGCACGCGAATCGTTTTTCCGTACGGAAAATGGCGCCGGCCGTACGGCAACACGATTCGACTGCAGGAGGTTGTTCCGGACCCCCGCTGGACTTTTGGCAAGTCTTGTGGGGGTCAGGAGGCCCCCCCAAGCTGACCAAAAGTCCCTGGGGGTCCAGCGGGGGTCCGGGAGCGATCTCCTACGCTCCTGCCGTCGGGGGACAAAAAAACAAAATGGCGCCGGCGCTACCTTTGCCCTGTCATATGACAGGTCAAAGGTAGCACCGGCGCCATTTCTACAACACACAGGAGGTCCGAGAGTAAAAGATCACACCGGGACCCTTCCTCTGGACCCCAGGTAATTTAAGGCATTTTGGGGGGGTTCAGGAGGGTGGGGGATTTATTTTAAAGGGTCGGGGTGGGTTTTAGGGTTGTTTTAGTGTGCCGGTTTTCCCGCCTTCCCCCTTCCCCTCCCCCCCCACTGGACCCCAGGTAATTTAAGGCATTTTGGGGGGGTTCGGGAGGGTGGGGGATTTATTTTAAAGGGTCGGGGTGGGTTTTAGGGATGTTTTAGTGTGCCGGTTTTCGATTTACACGATTTACACGATATTTAGAAAACCCAAACTGCGACGATCCGATTCCCTCCCCCTCCCAGCCGAAATCGATCGTTAAGACGATCGATCACACGATTCACATCTCTAGTTCTTAAAGCTTCCCAGCTGTAGAGCAAGGAAGGGTCGCAGAAAACTTCCTCTGCTAAACTCAGGCAGATAAGCACAACTTGTGGGGATCTCTAGCATCACTTTCCTGTCATGGTAATCCCTTCTTGGACTTAAATGAAAACGATTTCCAGGACCCTCCTGGTCTTCCAAGGCAGGAAAAAAAAAAAAAGCACCTTCATAATCAGGCACAGGTCTTAGCCAGGAAAGACTCACAGAAAAAAGGGCAAAAGCTCTCAGTCAGCACTCCCCTCCAGCTCTGTGACGGAGCAGAGTGAGTGTGCTTTCCATCCAACAGTCACCCTAACACAACAAAGTCATCCTATTCCTAAACTCCCCCTTCCTCATAATATAGGAGTTCACCACTCCAGGCATCCTCACAGGAGGCGCTGTTATGAACGGCATGCCCCTTCTCACTACCTCAACACAGCATCATACTAGGGCCATCTAGGAGAGACCTAAAAAAAAAGAACCCTACCTTGAAGAACAGCATAAGCTGATTTTGTATCAGCTTTTCCATTTTAAATAGTGCATGACACTCTACTTGCAACCAATGGCTTTGCTATTTCTCTGATGTAGATACATCGAAACATGGTTCTGTGTTAGGAAATGATTCTTTGAAGTTACTATAAAAATAATTATGACATTTTATTGTGCATGCTAAAAAAAATATTTAAAAATTGAAATCTATGGACTTTTGGATGGATTAGTATTTTGAGTTTATGTTTAAAGAGATTTCTTGTTTATGATGCTCCTTTTCACATGGTTGGCATGGTTGAAATTCTGAACTCATGGGGATAGAATGTAAACACAAAATATATTAAAATTTGAATAGCTAGCTTAATTTTGTTTACATTAGTAAAAATAAAAATTCTCTGCCAATAAAATAGGCTAATGTAATATTTGTAGCAGTTGTGCAATCGTAACTTGCAGTACACAAAATTACTGAAAGAATATACATCCAAATGTTTTAATACTCTTAAAACATTTGGATGTATATATTTGCTTAACATACAGTAGTACTTATATTCAGAGGGCAATTTTTAAAAGCTATTGATCAGGGTAAATTGCCCACCTTCATTGCAAGTATGTGCATGCGATGCAAAGAACAAGTTTGATCTCTGGAGGCTAGAGTGGCAGACCTGGTGGAGCTGAGGCAGACAGAGGTATATAGATGAGACCTTCAGGGATATAGTAGCCAATTTCCAACTTCAGACTGGCAGTCATTGACCTTGAGCAAAGTGTATAGAATCATGGTATCAACAAGCCTCGATTACAGCAATACCATCATAGGTAAACCCTGCTGAATAGTTATTTCATACCATGGGCCGGATTTTAATATCTACACCCGATTCTTTAACATGCACGCGCAGCTGCACTCATGTTCTAAAATCCGGGGTCAGCATGTGGAAGGGGCTGCACATTTGTGCATCTTGCGTGCGCCAAGCCCTAGGGGAGCCCCAATGGCTTTCCCCATTCCCTCCGCCCCCCAGCCCTACCTAAATCCCCCTCCCCTACCTTTGTTTTGTTATTTACACCTGCCTCTGGGCAGACGTAGATTGCGCGCGGCAGCCGAGTGCCAGCGCACCATCCCCGGGCCCAGCGGCAGTGGAAAGGCCTCTGTCCATGCCCACACCCTGCCCATTTTTTCAAGCCCCAGGATTTACATGCATCCCGGGGCTTGCGCACGTCGCCGGGCCTATGCAAAATAGGCTCGGCGCGCGTAGGTTTTGAAAATCTGCCCCCATATGTCACAGTATATGCATGTATCACAGATTTTGTCACATCATTTATCTATGTATGCGTTCAATATTTATGTTATTCCTTGCAGATTGTTGACATGTGTTATTATTATTTTCATTTTTTGATATAATTTTATTTATTATGTTTGATTTGTTTATATGTGTTATTTATATGTATTTCATTTGTTTTGTTCGTATAGCCCCTGAAGCAGCTCACAATACAGTGAAACTCTGCCTGAGTCAGGCTTTTTAAGACGGTTTGTGCTAATAAAGAATCCTTGGTGTTTTATTGATCTTCTGGTCGCTACTTGCAATATTGGATTGGTTTATGGTTTGTTTCTTTGGATCTTGTGCTTAGGGCTTACAAGACAGGATGAGTGTGTGTGCATGATGAAGAACCAGAAGGGTCTGGAAGACTTTGAAATTGACTGGGCAAATTGGTGGATTAATTTGAAAAACTGGGAACATCCCTCATGGAAGCATGTTTTAAAATCCGCATGGAAGATATGTGAAGTAGGTTTTCTCGAGTAATCTCTTAAAATTAGGAGCATACTTATCAGTGTTAGGTGTATTTTAAATCATACATGTACAAATGTGTGCATGATTTAATATTCTAGAGTATCTACACCCATTCACCAATATGCTCAGCAAAGAAGCTCTAGGCAGAGATAGGCAGAGATAAATTAATGATTAAAACATTAAGTACATTCAAAGCAAAAAGTATCTGAGGAGTCAATTGGGCCACATGATGACTGAGGGGCAAAAGGGGTGCTCAGGGAAGACAATGAATTTTTTGCCTTTGTCTTTACTGAGAAGGATGTTGGGTACATACCCACACCTGAAACATTTTTTAGTGGTGAAGATTCTGAGCAACTAAAATAAATATCTGACAATGGAGACTGTAATAGATCAGATTAACAGACTAGATTAACAAATCGCCAAGACCAGATGGCATCCACTGCAGAATTCTATAAAAACTAAAACATGAACGTGCTACCCTCTTTCTAGTAATCTGTAACCCATCATTTTAAACAGCCATGATACATGAAGACTATAAAATGGCCAATGTAAAGTCAATTTATAAAAAGAGTTCCAGGGGTGAACTCAAACTATAGACCAGTGAGTCTGTCGGTGCCTGGCAAAACAAAATCTCTGGCCATATTGATAGACATAGCTTAATGATGAAGATTAAACATGGGAAGTCTTGCTTTACTAATCTTTTAGATATATTTTTGAAAATGTAAATAAACATGCAGATAAAGGTGAGTCCTCAGGAAACTGAAAAGTAATGGGACAGGAGTCAATGTCCTTGTGTGGATTGGTAACTGACTAAAGACAGAAAAATTGAGGGTAGGACTAAGTGGTATGTTTTCCCAAATAGAGAAAGGTAATTAATGGAGAGCACAGGAATAAGTACTGGGATCTGTTTAAAAGTATCATAAATGATATGGAAAAGGGAAAGACAAGTGAGGTGATTAAATTTGCAGAGGACTCAGAACTATTCAAAGTTGTTTTAACAGCAACGAATTTTGAGGTAGTACAGAGACCTTGTGAAAAACTGAATACAGATCAAATTTAATGTGGAAAAGTGTGAAGTGATATGCATAGGGAAAAATAATCTCAACTACAGTACACATTGCTGGGTTTGCATTGGGAGACCACCACCCAGGTAAAAGACCTTAGAGTCCTTGTGGATAATATGTTAAAATCCTTAGCTCAGTATGCTACAACTGTCAAAGTAAATAGGAATGATCCGTCAGGCATGGCTAATAAAATGGAAAATATCATATTGCCTTTATATTGACCCATAGTGTGGTCGTGCCTTGAGTTACAGGGCAACAAAAATGATAAAGGGGTTAGAACAGCTCTTCTATGATGAGAGGCTATGCAGGTGTAGCAAACGCTCCCAGTCTGACCACCAGATGTCACTGTCCCTGTCTTAGAGCCATCCATACCCCTCAGTCCCTCTCACCTGGAAGGTCTGGATTGGATGCCTGAACACTACTTAGCCCAGCCACATTAAGACACTTAGGGATCAGTTTGAGGAAGCAGTTGCAGAGTAAGAATGTCTGCTTGATTTTTACATTTTGGGGAGTCCTTCAAGCTTCACCCAAATGGAGTTTCTGAAAGAAGTGACACCACATCCTATACTCCCTGCCAGAGGGTCCTTCTTCAATTAATTTACATAAGAACATGCCACACGGGGTCAGACCAAGAGTCCATCAAGCCCAGCATCCTGTTTCCAACAGAGGCCAAAACCAGGCCACAAGAACCTGGCAATTACCCAAACACTAAGAAGAACCCATGCTACTGATGCAATTAATAGCAGTGGCTATTCCCTAAGTAAAATTGATTAATAGCCATTAATGGTCTTCTCCTCCAAGAACTTATCCAAACCTTTTTTGAACCCAGCTACACTAACTGCACTAACCACCTCCTCTGGCAACAAATTCCAGAGCTTTATTGTGCGTTGAGTGAAAAATAATTTTCTCCGATTAGTCTTAAATGTGCTACTTGCCAACTTCATGGAATTCCCCCTAGTCCTTCTATTATTTGAAAGTGAAAATAACCGAGTCACATCTACTTGTTCAAGACCTCTCATGATCTTAAAGACCTCTATCATATCCCCTCTCAGCCGTCTCTTCTCCAAGCTGAACAGCCCTAACCTCTTCAGCCTTTCCTCCTAGGGAAGCTGTTCCATCCCCTTTATCATTTTGGTTGCCCTTCTCTGTACCTTCTCCATCGCAACTATATCTTTTTTGAGATGCGGTGACCAGAATTGTACACAGTATCCAAACCTTTTTTAAACCCAGCTATATTAACTGCACTAAATACATCCTCTGGCAACAAATTCCAGAGTTTAATTGTGCGTTGAGTAAAAAAGAACTTTCTCTGATTAGTTTTAAATGTGCCACATGCTAACTTCATGGAGTGCCCCCTAGTCTTTCTATTATCCGAAAGAGTAAATAACCGATTCACATCTACCCATTCTGGACCTCTCATGATCTTAAAGTCCTCTATCATATCCCCCCTCAGCCGTCTCTTTTCCAAGCTGAACAGTTCTATCATCTTTAGTCTTTCCTCATAGGGGAGCTGTTCCATCCCCTCACATCTGGGGTACCTCACATCCAGCAGAGGAGCCCAGTTAAAGATTCCAGGTAAGCCTGTCTTCCCCCCTCTTCATGCCGGACCGACGACCTCGCTGCCCTGCCGCTTTTCACCGCCCGCTCACACCCAGCTCGTTGCTTTTGGCACGGGAGACCCATCGGGGTCCAAGCCCGAGCTAAAGGCCGCAGCCCTACCCGGACGTACGACGCCAGAGGACTGCCCACCCGGGGTACCTCACTTCCAGCAGAGGTGCCACCTTAAAGCCACTAGACAACCCTCGGCATCTTGCACGGGTGTCTCACGCCGAAGGAGCACGACCAAGGGGCCTGCCCCTTGATGCACCCCTTTGTGCTCCTTCTTTGGGTTCCCCCTTTCCTTTCCACTAGCAACTCCTCAGAAGTGTTACCCACCCCTAGTCCTCCCTTCGTTTCCCCTTCCCCTATTACGCCCTCCAGCGACGCACCCTTTCTCCACACATCCCCAGCTCACCACATATACAAGCTCCTAAACTCCAATTACATTGCTCTCCCATTCCATTCCCATCCTCAAGCACTTCACCACCACCACCACATACAGAACACTCCCAGCATTATCCTTACCCCCAACACCACAGATCTCTAATCCCCATCATGGCCTCCCCACTCACCCAACTAATTGGATTTACCACCTTCACTATCCTCCTCCTAAACGCGCAGTCTATTGTGAAAAAAAGCCAGTATACTCAACGACATCCTCACTGACGACTGCCCTGACATCTGCGGAATTACCAAGACATGGCCAAAGGATTCAGACGCAGTCTTAATAAACCAACTCACAAATGACCTGTACAATATCTACTCAATTCCCAGACCCAAAAGAAGAGGAGGAGGCATTCTGCTTGCTGCTAAAAAGAAATTCAGACTTACCCTACAACCTATCACATACCCCTCCAAATTGAAGATATGTTTTCACTGATTTGTTGACCTATCTATTCAGTGAAGCGTTTGTGAAACAAGAAAAATGTACGCAAAATCTTCTCTGAGGTGTCACATTCTGTTTATCTTCAGTTTTTCATATTAATGTAAATTAGATGTAACTTTCATGTGAAATTTGGTGTGTCTTTATCTTTTTATGTTTTCTGACATTACTCTGTTTTTGCATAAAACCTAGTATAGTTAAATTAGAAACTTAAGGAGATGTTTATTTAGAATTAGGGCCTAAAGTACACGTTGTATTTTTTTCCTAACTTTACTATCTTTGTTTTATAGTTCCTTGTATTTTAAATTATTTTATTTTATTAAGTTGATATTATCTCCCATTTTTATTTTTATTTTATTTTGAATAACTTTGTAAACTGTTTTGGTCAACCTCTGCTTGTGAAAAGACGGTATAGAAATATTTTTAAATAAATAAAAATAAATAAATAAATATTTAAATCACCCTCCTTCCAAATCTGTCTAATATACGCTCCCCCAGGGACCCTTGAAAATAACTCCTCCCCCCTGACTAAATATATCACCAAACATTTAGACATAACCTCCCCAGCTATCATCCTCGGGGATCTGAACCTCCACGTTGACTTCATCCCCCTTCCCCTTCACGTGATTCCATCCTGGCCTCCTTGAACTCTCTAGGCTTCAAACAGATTATCACTAATCCCACACACAAGGCAGGCCACACACTTGACCTCATCTTCACCAACTCCCTTATTCAACCTGACCCCCCTAGATGTACTCCCATCCCCTGGTCCAACCATTTCTGCATTGATACCAGTTGCACAATAAAAAATACTCCCTATCCCACACTCACCAAGAAAACCATCAACTTCCACAGACCATGTAAAACAGATGACCTCATTGAAGCCCTTTCGGATGAACTTCCCAAGCTTAACCTTACTGATGCCGACACCGCACTTTCTTCTTGGCTTCAACTTACCAACACTGAGGCTGACAACCTATGCCCCACACAATATCGAGAAATCAACCCTGCCAATAATAAAAAGAAACTGTGGTACACCCCTGAACTCAAAACCATGTAATCTAACCTCAGAAAACTCAAAAAAAGATGGCGCAAAGAACAAGCCCCTGCCCTACAATCTAAGTTTCGATCCTACCTCCAAGCCTATCGAGAAGCCACTGACAAAGCCAAAAAAGACTTTTACTCCCAAAGAATTCATCAGTTCCAATTCAACCCCCAAGCCCTCTTTCAATACGTTTCCATTCTAATTAAATCCCCTCACAATCCCTCCCCCGACAATGACAACCAAGCCAAATGCGAAAAACTGGCCCTATTTTTCCACAACAAAATAGAGAAACTGATGTCATGCTTCTCCACCCACACACCTACCAACACCCTATCAGCAAGCACTATGCCTACCCCTCTCATGCTCAATACCACCCAAGCAGCTAACACCACTGCTATACTAACTTCATTCAAGACTACCACCCCCTTAGAAATAGAATCCACCCTCAAGAAAATCAAACCTGTAGTGCATCCCTACCAAGACCCTCCTCACTATTCCCAACATTATAGATCTGCCTAAAGTAGTCTTAAAACCTCTACAACTACTACAGAATGCTGCAGCTAGAGTACTTATGGGCATGAAGAAATCAGACCACATCACCCCCGTACTCAAGAGCCTACACTGGCTTCCGGTTGAAAAAAGAATTGAATTCAAGATCTTAACAATTCTTCATAATGCAATATACAAGGCAGATAACACAGCCCTTGACAATATCATACAAATACACAGAACACAACGTACGACCAGAACAGCAAGTAAATTAAATCTTGCAATACCATCACTCCCATTAGCTAAGTTATCCACAACAAGAAATCGAGCCATATCTATCGCCGGTCCAAATTTATGGAACTCACTACCAGAAAACCTGAGCTCACAAAGTAACATTAAATCTTTTAAGAAAGAGCTCAAAACATGGTATTCAGTCAAACATTCAAGGACGGTATCGGTTAAGTTCACAGATCATATCGAATATATCTAACACTGATACTTAACATTACCTCTCTTGGTTTACAATATCACCCCTAAAACTATGACTCCAGACATTTTAAACAAGTCTACTCGATAAAAATTGACTTTCCCAAAGTTACCTGTCCCTTTTACCTGGTTGACCCAATTGACATACCCTGTTAAAATGTTACGATTAATTGTAATAAGTTTTTATCTGACTCACTTACTGTTAAATGCTTACTGTCAAATGTAATTGGTTGTTATTTATGTAAACCGGGGTGAAGGCATTTAGCCATACCTCGGTATTAAAAAACCTTTAAATAAATAAATTTAAATCCATAGCCAACATTATTAATAAATCCATATCCCTCGGCTCAGTCCCAACACAACTTAAACATGCCATTATAAAACCTAACTTTAAAAAAAACCCTCCCTTGATCCCTATGAACCTGCCAATTATCGCCCTGTCTCCAACCTTCCATTCCTTTCTAAAATCCTAGAAAAAATTATTAACTGGCAGCTGACAGACTACCTTGATGATCATCACATTCTCTTCCCCTCACAATATGGGTTTTGCAGACACCATAGCACCGAAACCCTTCTCATCTCCCTCTCCAAATGCATACTGAAGGCTCTTGATAAAGGGCAATCCTACATTCTGGCTCTCTTAGACATTTCGTCTGCTTTCGACACAGTCAATCATAATATCCTACTAAAACGCCTTAAAGAAATCGGCATTTCTGGAACCCCCCTCCACTGGTTCCAATCATATCTAAACAGGCAATACAGTGTAAAAATTGGACACTGTGAATCAAAACCTATTGACCTGTCGCAAGGGGTACCGCAAGGCTCTTCACTGTCCTCTTCAATATTTACCTCCTCCCACTCTGCCATCTCCTCTCTATACTTGGTCTTCCGCACGTTATCTATGCTGATGATGTGCAGATCCTCATTCCCATAATTGATACATTACCGAATGCCTTGAAAACCTGGGATTCAGCACTCACAGACATTAGCACCCTACTCTCAGACAACTTCCTGGCTCTTAACACCTCTAAAACAGAGCTCCTTATTATTTCACCCCACAACATCACCCTCTAACCCCCTCTACCCCACACACAAACACTTTCCACCACCTTCTCTCAGCATGTTCGCAGCCTCGGCGTAAACCTAGACAATCACTTCAATCTAAAAAAGTTCATTGCCTCCACCCTCAAAGATGGCTTTTTCAAGCTTCATACTCTAAAGCCCCTTTTACACCTTCACGACGTTCGCACTATTCTCCAAGCCACTATTCTAGCCAAAGTTGAATACTACAACTCTATCCTCCTAGGCCTTCCTAAAAAAACAATCCAATCCCTGCAGATGCTACAAAATGTGGCTGCCCGTATCCTCACAAATGCCCACCATCACAATCACATCAAGCCAGTCCTCCAACACCTACACTGGCTGCCAATTACATCCAGGATAATATATAAATCCCTCACCCTCATACATAAATCCCTACATAACCAAAACATGCACTGGTTCACAGAGCAATTCAGATTTTGCCAACCTGACAGACCCACCAGAACGCTGCATCAGGCAAAACTACATACACCATCGCCTAAACTCACTAAACTTGTTTTCACTAGAGAACGCTCACTCTCCATAGCAGGACCAGCCCTTTGGAACAAGAAGCCCCCAAGTTTCCGACAGGAATCGTGCCCCAGGAAATTCAAACAGAACCTCAAGACCGGGCTTTTCAAACAGGCATACTCTTGATCTCTATGCACCCTCTCCCCCCCCCCCCCCCCCCATTAATCACTCAATATATTGGATATTCTGGCACTTAACTCTTAATCTCCCCTCTCAATATAAATTCTCTGGTAGTACCCGCCCCTGTTAGTTCACCCTGTAACCCTATCCGTTAAAGCATTTCCATTAACTCATTTTTGATCTGTACTTTTTTTGTACTCATTTCCATTATGCAGTTCCTGTTAACTTATAAATTTGTAACGTTAAGCCTGTTGCTTTTTGTTAGTTCTTTCATGTGTTTCTTGTAAAGCCTGTTGCTGCATTAAGTTTTATTGTAAACAGAGGTGATGTTCCAAACGTGCAGCGGTATATAAAAACTCTTAAATAAATAAATAAAAACATTTTGCTCGCCCTTCTCTGTATATTCTCCATCACAACTATATCTTTTTTTTGGATGTGGCAACCAGAATTGTACACAGTATTCAAGGTGCAGTCTCACCATAGAGCGATACAGAGGCATTATGACATTTTCTGTTTTATTAACCATTCCCTTCCTAATATTCTGTTTGCTTTTTTGACTGCCGCAGCACACTGAGCCGACGATTTCAATGTGTTATCCACTATGATGCCTAGATCTCTTTCCTGGGTGGTAGCTCCTAATATGGAACCTAACATTGTGTAACTATAGCATGGGTTATTTTTCCCTATATGCATCACCTTGAACTTATCCACATTAAATTTCATCTGCTATTTGGATGCCCAATTTTACAATCTCACAAGATCTTCCTGCAATTTATCACAATCCGCTTGTGATTTAACTACTCTGAATAATTTTGTATCATCTGCAAATTTGATTACCTCACTCGTTGTATTCCGTTCCAGATCATTTATAAATATATTGAAAAGATTTTTAAGATTTTTAAGCCTAATACTCTTTAGGGGCAAAAGGGCTCTCTACAGGGGACCAAAGACCTGAGATCCTATTCTAAATCCTAGGTGGGCAAACACCAGTGATGGATCCTGCTGCGAGAGACAGTGAAGGCAGAAGAAGTATCCAGTTTAACTGTTAAAAGTAGTTTTTGGACTTAAATAGAGTGGGGAAGCTTTTGGATCCCCCTTCCCACTGGGATTACAGTGCTGAGGACTAGAGGTGTGAATCATGTAATCGATCATCTTAACGATCGATTTTGGCTGGGGGGAGGGAAATCTGATCGTCGAGTTTTTTTTTTCTAAAAATCGTTAAAAATCGTAAATCAGGGGAGTGCGGGAAAACCGGCACACCAAAAAAACCCCTAAAACCCACCCGAACATTTAAAACAAATCCCCCACCCTCCCGAACCCCCCCCCCAAATGTTTTAAATTACCTGGGGTCCAGTGGGGGGGTCCCGACGCGATCTCCTCCTGCTCTCTGGCCACCGCTGCGTTGAGAAATGGCGCCGGTGGCCCTTTGCCCTTATGTGACAGGGCAAAGGTAGCGCCGGCGCCATTTTGTTTCCTGGCTCCCGACGTCACGCGTGCGGGAGATCGCCCCGGACCCCCGCTGGACCCCCAGGGACTTTTGGCCAGCTTGGGGGGGGCCTCCTGACCCCCACCAGACTTGCCAAAAGTCCAGCGGGGGTCCGGGAGCGACCTCCTGCACACGGGCCGTATTGCCAATCTTCAAAATGGTGCCGGCGCTACCTTTGCCCTCACTATGTCATACGGCGCGACCACGGAAAGTCATCCAGCAGGATTACATTGAAGAAGATTGTGACCTTGCTCACTGTACATGCCAAATGAGAAGGAACAGAATGAAGTCAACTGAGCCGCTATTTCGGCAAAGGATATCAGGCATCTGCCGCATTATAATCAATCGCAAGAAAAACAAAAAACAATTATACATGTTCCCAAAATATACTGGCTTTGCACATTGCATATTCTATGTCACCATGCAGTCATGCATGCACGTCGTCAAAGCATATACACACCAACTCCCCACACTGTGCAGGTCCCTCATTTTGTAATGCTACCCACCCACAAATTTTTGGGCCTCTGCAATCCAGTAAAAAAAACTTAACATGTCCTTCATGTCAAATTTTTAACTTTGCATGGAATTGAAGTGAAAATTGTATTTGCCTCTTAAACAGCATAGAGCACATTGGGGAAAAGCCCCTGCGCAATACAGAAACCTTTGCTGCGTAATCTTGGAAAATGCATACATGATGAGAATTGTAAGTCAAATTGGGGCTCTTTGTCTGCTGGTATGATCGCCAGTTTACATGCAAAATTTAGAATCTTCACAATCACTGTCCATGGTCGTGAGGATGCTTCTTTCCTTGCCCTTTCTAAATGAAAATGTGATTTCAGCTCTGGGAGACCTAGGACAGCAGGCAGCCAAGTCTCCAGAAAACTCTGAGATTTATGTCATCGATAGATTCCAGCAAACCTAAAAACCTTAAATTAGATCTCCTGGATCAGTTTTCCAAATCATCAGGTTTGTCAGCCTGCTCCGCCAGGGCCTTCCTTAAGGCTGTCATTTTAGCGGCAGTTGCCAAAGAGTCATCTTTCAGTAAGGAAAAAACCGCCCTTTGCTTGTTCTGTAAGCGGACCCAACTCGTTAAGTGCCATTTTTACCTCAGAGTTGTGTAGAGCTGCCCGAGAGCTTTTCATCTGAAGCAACCAGCACTACCACCTTGATTTCTGCAATCATTGATTCACCATGCAGCTTCTTTCTGCTTTGATCCTGCACCACCGCCATTTTGGTTTCCATTCTGTGGGGGGGTTTCTCTCTTCTTTTCCTCCCTTAACAGGCATCATCAGCAACAATTTCTGCATGGAGGTCACTATTGACACAGGCTCTAAGAGACCTTAGGAGTATCACTTTGAAAACGTTTCCAGAAATGGCAGATTCTAGCTGATCATGAGAGCATGGCAGCGGAGCCCAGGAGGAAGCATCCACCTTGGCTCACCACATCACGAGACCTCCATCTCTTCTTTTATGTTAATTTTCATTTTTAACTCTCTCAGTTCAGCACAGGTTATGTGCATGGATTACAACAACCTTTAGAGAGTAACACTTCTATGTCTATTTAACACCAGATATCCTCTATGCTAATGTGTTACAACAGTGTCAACTTCATGTTGAGGTATTGAATGCTAACTATGAATGAACATTATATGATTTATTTATTCAATAGAATAGTTTGGCTGTTGTGCATCAGTGAAGCGCAAACGTCATTATAGGACTAGGCAGCATATTATCAGATATTGAATTTATTCAAATAAACTGAGCCAGTAAAGCAGTTCAAATATTTCAAATGAGTTATGAATGGAACAAAAGAATCCACTATAATTATGAGCAGCTTGTAGAAGGAGGCGACATTGAAAGGCTATAATTTGTCAGTTCTTCATCTAATTGCTTTTAGAAATAATCTGAACTTTACTTTTCAAATGTGTTTAGATGTATAAATTTTATCTGGTCATTTATATTTGTGATTACAGAACTGAAAGGCCCATGCTCCTTTTTTTTTTGTATTAGATCTACATTCTTTATGTAGCTTGCATGTGGCTGAAGGCAGTGCCAAAGACTTCCATTCAATAAGATATGGGAGTCTACCCACATCCCTCTGTAGTGGCAGGTAGTTTGAAGGTTAGTTAAGGTTTTATGAAAGCTGGACTTAGAAGACCACTGCCTAACCATAAAATATTTTTGTAATTAGTTTATCAAACAGTCAGTCTTATTTCTACTAGGTCAAATTCTATAATCAGATCAGGAATCTAGTATTGAAACTAGATGTTAGTTTATTTTATGTTTTAATTTTGACTTACTATTATGAATGTTATTTTGTAAACCGTTGTGACCTTGACATGGAATGATGGTATATAAAATGTTTAAATAAATCTAATCTGCATTACAAATGCCATTGCCAGCATCAGACAAATAGAAAGGCATGTTAAAGATTTAAGTAAACAATAAGAAAGATGAAAAGCTTTGCTTTAATCAGTTATATAGACAGTACTTAAACCTATGCTTTATAGATCCATGAAGGCAAACAGGTAGGGTCTTGTTTCTGGTAACTGTATTTAAACTGAGAGTGCAACCCTAGAAATTGGAGAACACATGCTAGTGACCAAAAGGGCTTCAAAGGCAGAAAAATATACCAGTGAAAATCATGACTGGATCTTTACATTTGATAGGGAAAGACAACCATGTGGCAGAAAGCACAGATTTTCAGATAACGTGAAGGTCAGATATAAAAAACTAGAAATATGAGTGACTGAAGAGGAGGATTAATCTAAATTTGTGATGAATATCTAAAGAACAATTTATTGTGCTTATGGAAAGCTTATGGAAGAATTTTAAAATTTGTAGTAAATTTCCCAATACAGGGACCAAAATTGAAAAAAAGTTTTAAAAGAGTAGCTTAGTATTTTTTTTAACACATATGTCTGAAGTAATTTCACAGAGTAGTAAACATTTTCTTAAACCCATCTTCTTCAGAACAACATTTTTTTAAATATCTGACTTTGGATGTCACAAAAAACTTCATTCAGCTTTACAAACTCTCCCAGAAAATGTTCTTCCCCAAACCAAAAACATATAGGAAGAGAAGAAATAAGCATGTAGGATCTAGGAATAAATAAGGAATATCATATGTGGATTTTATTAAGTACTTATATTATCTTCAAATACAATGTCAATATTAAGCTCCATTTAGCTGGATATGTTTGAACTTAACTGGCTAAGTGGCTCTGTTTGAATATTCTGCCACATTCAGTGGCTGCCACTTAGCTGGATAACTTAAGCCAAATAAGCGACAATACTTTGACCCTGACCGCTAGATGTCTTTTATCAAGCCATGTTAGGGATCTAACGTGAGTTATATCACGTATATTGCGTGATATACATATTTTGCATGTCCCCGCTCAGATACCCTCTCCTATTACAATGATCTTCTTTGCATGTGATTTGCCCACCAAAGAATGAATATCGCCAGGGTGTAGATACTGAAGGTGGCAAGGCTACCGAGCCTCCTCCAAGAGCAGTCCCCTTCAGCAGCAGCTGCAGAGCATAGACGCCGGCACCGCCATGGTGAGGCTCGCCTACCAAAGACTGAATATCACCATGGCAGCAATGCCGAAGGCACTTGCGCCATGAGGAGCACACCCTTTGGCATGCGCATAAAGGAGCTTGCCCCTTTGTGTGGCCCCAAGGTTCTGACCCGAAGTGGTGATCCCATTACACCTGGTTGTAATGGCTGCAATCAAGGATCAAATGTTCTTCATTGATACTGTGCTAGGACGGGGTCGGTATGGAGATCTAAGGAGCGTCCCAAGAAAGAAGCACAAATATGGTCATCCTTACGATAACTAACAACTCTTCCACTATCTCTTCCTGCTTAATGTTTACTCTGTTCCAATTAAATGTTCAGTCACTGTCCAAAAAAAAATCCCTCTGATTAATGATCTGTTAGAGCAGTGGTTCTCAACCCTGTCCTGGGGACCCCCCCCAGCCAGTCGGGTTTTCATGATATCCACAATGAATATGCATGAGAGCAAATTTGCATGTTATGGAGGCAGTGTATGCAAATTTGCTGGCCGTCGGAGTGAGGACGCTCACTCCAAGAGGAGATTTGGGCACCGTTCTCTCCACCTAGCATGTTGTTGCCCAGGTAGAGTGTCCATCAAGCTAGGTAGAGAGAACGGTGCCCAAACCACTTCTTGGAGTGAGCGTCCTCACTCCGACGGCCAGCAAATCTGCACTAGAGATCACTGTTCTGTCCGTAGGTCTCATGTGGAATGCGAAAGTGGCCCCCAACCCCCGACGCTCATACCTAATCCCCACCCCGAGTTAGTAGGTAGCCCTCCCATAGGGATTCAAATACCTATGTAGGGCATAGGCACTATAGTAAGGTTCTCTCTCTCTCTCTCTCTCTCTCTCTCTCTCTCTCTCTCTCTCTCTCTCTCTCTCTCTCTCTCTCTCTCTCTCTCTCTCTCTCCCCCCTCGTCTGGGACTATCATACAACACCCCCTAATGTGAGTGCTACTTTGCCCGTAAGTACATTGTTGTCTTATATCATTAAAAAGAACAGTGCTTTGCATACAAGCTTTCCATTTCTCAGTCCTTTACAGGATTTGGATTTTGCAGGAGTCCCTGGAAGCAATTACTCTATGAAAAAGGTGAATCTAAGTTATAAATAAAGGGCAGGGAGATGAATTTGAACAGGCTGGAATTGCAGACAACTATTTCTTAGGCTGCACTAAGGCTTGGGCCCAAGGACACACATTACATGCCAACTGTAAGCCCAAATTGAGGATAGCCAGCTTTACCTTAAAACACTGAAACAGCTTCTTACACTCTTCATGGCAGTACCTCACAAACTTGTTCATTACAGCAGGCACACTTGTAGCTCCAAATACATATGCATATATGCCTTGCCATTCACAGGCCCTGCAAGGCATGCTGTTACAGTTCACATGAAACGGAGTGGTTCTTGGTCAGAATTAGTGATGGCTTCCTCATTGTCCTATAACTGCCCTATGGCAATTGGAGCAAGTGCTCTGAGATGTTTGGATTCCAGACTCTCTAGTACATTATGCCTGTTATTAGAGATCCATTCTTACCTGTGCCCACCAACATCCCTACCCTTAGCAATGAAATGAATAGCAGGAAAGGGCTATAACAACAAATGTGTGGGTGGATTTTTTTATTTTTACAGTAATCATTGAGGGGCTCAGCCTGCATCAGTTATGTGGCTTTTATTTTCCTGTAGAGTTTGGTTTTCGACGCCTGGCAGTGTGTCACCTCTGGACTATGGGCTATGATTACAACCATGACTGCCCTTAAGATAAAGTTAATATAGTCAGATATGCATGAATGCCGCTTTGGCCCTAATAAGATGCACACACATCCACACACAAGTGCAATTACAACTGTTTGTCCATTTACTGGCTTAGCTGGCTGCCATACAGCATTAATAGAGGTTCACGCACTCACATGGCATGTGTCAGGCAATGCTTGCGTGCCGGTTTGCTATTTATTTTTATTTACAGTCTGAGTGCACCTTTAGCCTTGTGAATACAGTGACGGGGTCAGGTGTGCTGAATGGCACCAAACCTCCTGCTGAGTATCTACCAGGAAACAGATTTCATATGCCTGTACATGATAGCCATAGATTTGTTACTTTGTCTGGGTGCTATGTATAAAGGGGCAGCACTTGTCAGATGTGAATCTGACAGGATATATTAATGCTTTGGCAGTGCACCAAGTTATTACAAAACGCTATTATTTAATGGATGATAGGCTCCTACCTACAGCATTTCATTGCCAGCACATGTACAGGTCTTAGATACAGTCAATGCTGTGTCTCTGTAGAGAAGACATTAAAATAACAGCAGCGGTTTGCTTTGGCATCAGTGCATTAATCTGATGATGAATACATTAGATACTATAGCAAGTTAGTAATACAGAAAGAAACTCTGCACAAAGAAATGCAGTAAGTACTGCTAGTCTAGATGATACCTTACAGGATAACTATTTGGTACAGCTATAGAATCCTTTTGTGCCTGCTTTCTTTAAATCCTTTGACCTGTTAGCATCTTCTTTACAAGCTAGAACTATTGTGAATGTTATTTCAGAGAGGATGATATGGTTTGGAGGAGATAATGTTATGAATCTTTCAGCATTTACAAGTAAGGTGGTGGTCACATCATTAGAGCAAGGCATCCACCAAACAGGGTTTCCACTTATTAGCAGGTAAATGGGACAGCATATGTTCTGAATCTAACTCATTCCCTAAAAGTGTGAGCACTGTGAAAGGTCAGCTGATTTTCTCAACAGCTAAAGAATTCCCAGTTCCTTTGCTAACCTCTCAAATGTGATTGCTCACTGTTGACAACCATCAGAGCCAACTGGACCCATGAAAACCAAGTCATTTAAATAATGGAAAACATTTTCACATTCTGCAATCTATGCAATTACCCAATGAAAAATGGTAGAAAATTCCTCCATTTAGGAAGAAACTACCAAGAAGCCTATAGACATGCATTTATCAAAAAGTATTGGGAATTAAATTTAAACCTTAAAAGATAGAAGTCATGTATAGATATAGATAGAAATATATATAGATATTAGGGATGTGCATTCATTTTTCACGAATTAGACAATGTCAACGATATTGCTAATTCGTCATGGTTCGGTAGTGCCGATTAACGAAGCGATTTTTGTTAGTGCGCACTAATGGAGTTTCTGCGCACTGCATATCTCTTAGTGCACAGTAATACCAATTAGTGCGCACTGTTTTTCTAGCTAACAAACTCCTCTGAATTGATACTTTTTAATTTTTAAGTTGTATTTTTTTAGTGCACACTAACATTAGTTATAGCACACTACTACATACTTAGGGGGTAATTTTCAAAAGGAGTTACATGCATAAATGTAGCTACTATTGTAGCAATTTTCAAAAGCCATTTACTCAAGTAAAGTGCACTTATGTGAGTAAATCCTATAGACAAGTCAATGGCATATATTGTAGCAATTTTCAAAAACCCACTTACTCAAGTAAAGTGAATTTACTCGAGTAAACCTGGTTTTTACTCGAGTAAATGCTTTTTAAAATCAGGCCCTTAGTGCGCTGTAAGTTCTATTAGGGCGCACTAACTAACCTGTTAGGGTGCACTATCTCATTCGATGTAGTGCGCACTAATGTTGAGATAGTGCGCACTAACTGGTTGTTAGTGCACAGTAAGGCCCATTAGTGCGCACTAATGCACTTCAGGAAAAATTGCCGGAAAAAAAAATTGAACCGTGGGAAAACAAAATTTTCCGCAGAGCGCCACTTCTCTTTCCCGGAATGAAAGGGGATTCATTCCTTACAAGCCTTCCAAGAATACACTGGATATCTCTCAGCAAGAGATTCTACCTCATTACAGATATTTCTTATCTGAGTTTCTGGATCCTTGGAAACTCAGTTAGATGGGTAAAAATAGTTTCAAATTACAACCCAAAAAGGTTTCATCATGTGATCCTCATTACAGGGCCCACCTGCAGATAGCCTGAAAATTTGATGTAACTCACTTTGAAAAGCATGTCTTAAATAGACAATGATGATTTATTCTGGAAGAAGGAAGGGTGGAAAAACTTCCTCACCCTAACTCAAAAAGAGCAAACATGACATTTCAAAATGGGAACAAATGCATCCCTTCTTCTAGTCCATTTCAGGTTTCATCCCAAGAAGTCCAAGGGTGTTTTCCCCAGGAAAACAAAAACAGGAGCAGGCATAGAGCCACCCTGCCTCCTGAAAAGGCTAACTCAAACTCCACATTGCAAAATGGTGGTCCTGGGTTTTATAGTTTGGGGACTCTACCATTTCAGTTTCTCACATAAGGAACTAAACCCAGCCAAACTAAGTCTATTCCCCCTAGTAAAGAAGAAGAGGCCCAGTAGGGGGTTTATATAAAATAATTCCTTTGTGGCAAAGGAGTTTCATCGCCAGGGCAGAGGGATTCCTCAGCACTCAGAGGACAGCATGTCTTCCATCATCATAGCTCCTCTAGCAGCTCCTCTGGAAAGATCTTGTAGGGCTGCTGCATTGACAAAGGCATCTGTTCAGCAAAAAATGGGTGCTGCAATCTTGATAAGGTCTTATCTTTATTTTTCCCCAGCAAATACATTATTGCAGGAAACATTATAAAAGAAAAATCTATCACCAATTAAGAACTTCCAGAACAAGCATCATGGACTGGTGTACCCAAGTTACATTAATATCATAGTAAAGTTATATATGGGTTTCTTTGAAAATTATGCATGCACAATTATACCTGCTATTTGGTGCATGTAGATTTGCCCAAATTATTTATGTGCATACTTTTTCAAATCAAAAAGTATATGCATAAATCCCTGTCTCAGCCCTGGAATGCCTCTCCTTTATAAAAAATACCGTCTGTATGTACAATCAGGCATGCGCGTGCACATTCTAGCTCCTTCACAATATGGATTTCGCAAAGCACTAAACACAGAATCGCTTCTAATCTCCCTCACTGACTCCTGAGCATGGACAAAAGACAACCTCTACTACTTGTTCTCCTAGATCTATCTGCAGCCATCCACACGGTCAACCATTCTATCCTTTTAGACTGGCTCGCAGACATTGGTATCACAGGTACCACACTCAACTGGTTCAAATCCTGTCTCGGTAATAGAACCTTCAAGGTAAAAATAAACAAAGAATCGTACCCAGGCAGCTCCAATCTAGGAGTCCCCCAAGGTTCTTCCCTTTCACCAACACTCTTCAACATATACCTTCTACCTGCCACCTGCTTACCAAGCTAAAGATCAAACACTATCTCTATGCGGATGATGTGCAAATTCTCATCCCTATTACGGAATCGCTGCATAAAACCCTAAGCTTCTGGAATAGCTGCTTCCATGAAATCATCACGCTCTTCTCCAGTCTCAATCTAGTCATCAACAAGGACAAGACGGAAATCCTCATCATCTCTCAGGGTGACAGCAACTCTCTCCTAAACTTGCCTTCCGCTATACCAGACAACTACAAAACCTCGTCTTACGTAAGGGATCTGGATGTGCTCCTGGACAACCAGCTGAACCTCAAAAGATTTGTAAACAACACGACCAAGGAATGCTTTTTCAAATTCCAAGTTCTAAAAAAGTTGAAACCCCTTCTGCATTTGCAAGATATCCGCTTGGTTCTACAATCAATCATCCTCACAAAAATCGACTACTGTAACTCCCTGCTTCTTGGCCTTCCAGCCAACACCATCAAGCCCCTGCAGATGTTACAGAACTCGGCTACTAGGATCCTGTCAAACTCAAAAAAGAGTGACCACATCATGCCTATCCTCTACAACCTCCACTGGCTCTTTATCAAATTCAGAATTCTTTATAAAGTCCTGACCATTTTGCACAAATCCATACACAATCTTTCCTCCGTTGATCTCACCATCCAGCTGCGCCCTCACACCTCGGTCAGACCGATTAGAAAAGCCTACCTAGGTACTCTATACGCCCCCCAAGCAAAATCATCCCTAAGGAAAAGAGCCCTATCCAAGGCAGGCCCCATGCAATGGAACGCTCTCCCACCAGACCTCCGACAAGACCCCTGCCCAATTTCCTTAAAAAAAAACCCTCAAAACGTGGTTATTTAAATCAGCGTTTCCAGAACCGCCAGGGTAGCCATACCAATTCACCGTAGCTTGTCATAAGAACATAAGAACATAAGAAAATGCCATAATGGGTCAGACCAAGGGTCCATCAAGCCCAGCATCCTGTTTCCAACAGTGGCCAATCCAGGCCATAAGAACCTGGCAAGTACCCAAAAACTAAGTCTATTCCATGTAACCATTGCTAATGGCAGTGACTATTCTCTAAGTGAACTTAATAGCAGGTAATGGACTTCTCCTCCAAGAACTTATCCAATCCTTTTTTAAACACAGCTATACTAACTGCACGAACCACATTCTCTGGCAACAAATTCCAGAGTTTAATTGTGCGTTGAGTAAAAAAGAACTTTCTCCGATTAGTTTTAAATGTGCCCCATGCTAACTTCATGGAGTGTCCCCTAGTCCTTCTACTATCCGAAAGAGTAAATAACCGATTCACATCTACCCGTTCTAGACCTCTCATGATTTTAAACACCTCTATCATATCCCCCCTCAGTCGTCTCTTCTCCAAGCTGAAAAGTCCTAACCTCTTTAGTCTTTCCTCATAGGGGAGTTGTTCCATTCCCCTTATCATTTTGGTAGCCCTTCTCTGTACCTTCTCCATCGCAATTATATCTTTTTTGAGATGCGGCGACCAGAATTGTACACAGTATTCAAGGTGCGGTCTCACCATGGAGCGATACAGAGGCATTATGACATTTTCCGTTTTATTCATCATTCCTTTTCTAATAATTCCCAACATTCTGTTTGCTTTTTTGACTGCCGCAGCACACTGAACCGACGATTTCAATGTGTTATCCACTATGACACCTAGATCTCTTTCTTGGGTTGTAGCACCTAATATGGAACCCAACATCGTGTAATTATAGCATGGGTTATTTTTCCCTATATGCATCACCTTGCACTTATCCACATTAAATTTCATCTGCCATTTGGATGCCCAATTTTCCAGTCTCACAAGGTCTTCCTGCAATTTATCACAATCTGCTTGTGATTTAACTACTCTGCACAATTTTGTGTCATCTGCAAATTTGATTATCTCACTCGTCATATTTCTTTCCAGATCATTTATAAATATATTGAACAGTAAGGGTCCCAATACAGATCCCTGAGGCACTCCACTGTCCACTCCCTTCCACTGAGAAAATTGCCCATTTAATCCTACTCTCTGTTTCCTGTCTTTTAGCCAGTTTGCAATCCACGAAAGGACATCGCCTCCTATCCCATGACTTTTTACTTTTCCTAGAAGCCTCTCATGAGGAACTTTGTCAAACGCCTTCTGAAAATCCAAGTATACTATATCCACCGGTTCACCTTCAAAAAAGTGAAGCAGATTTGTGAGGCAAGACTTGCCCTGGGTAAAGCCATGCTGACTTTGTTCCATTAAACCATGTCTTTCTATATGTTCTGTGATTTTGATGTTTAGAACACTTTCCACTATTTTTCCTGGCACTGAAGTCAGGCTAACCGGTCTGTAGTTTCCCGGATCGCCCCTGGAGCCCTTTTTAAATATTGGGGTTACATTTGCTATCCTCCAGTCTTCAGGTACAATGGATGATTTTAATGATAAGTTACAAATTTTTACTAATAGGTCTGAAATTTCATTTTTTAGTTCCTTCAGAACTCTGGGGTGTATACCATCCGGTCCAGGTGATTTACTACTCTTCAGTTTGTCAATCAGGCCTACCACATCTTCTAGGTTCACCGGCACCCTGCAAGCATTGTATATTGTATTAAGTTAACTCTGCATCTTTTTTTTCCCTCTTGATCTATGCCCACTTACTCTTCAGACTAGTTCCATGCCTTTTTGTTTTCTCATTTATTAAGGCTTTGTACCTCATTTATTTACTAATTTAGTTCGTCCTTGGTGCAATCTTAGCCCATCATATTTAATGTTATCTATGCAAAGTATAATCTATGTTTAAGGTTCTATGTAACGCTCTCATGAGAAGTTATTGTTCCACTGTAAACCGGTTTGATTTGTATTCTATACAAGAAGATCGGTATATAAAAGTTAAAAATAAATAAATAAACAAACATGTGCGCACATTTGCCGGCTTGCGTCCAGATACTTGTCTATTTATAATATGCATGCATGTTATCAAATAGCTTGGATGCACATACATGTGCGCACAATTTTAAACAGACGCGTACATGTGCACATGAATGCCGCTTCTACCACATAAGTGGGGGAATTTTTTATAAAGGACACGTGCTGACACCATGTGCCATTTTCCCAGTTCAGGGATAGGGCTTAAAACCCCCCACCCCCCATTTAATAGCTACCCTTCTTCCCTGTTAGCCCTGACCCTTAAAATCCTTCTGACTTACCTATCTTTTTTTGTTTTACTACTTATACGCCATCCAGAGCAAAAAGTAAATTTACATTGCAGGGGACCCTGGCACGCACAAGGACTTGTTAGTATTTACGCGTATATATCTTGGGCAGGCCCCAACATGCCCACTCTCCATCCAGACCACGCCGATACTCCGCCCCTTGTCAGATATTTTTTTATTTGTGCGCACAGCGAGAGAATACACGCATCCTCGGGCGGCTTTTAAAACTTGCTCAGCCCTCACGGCCCCAACTTGTTTGCAAACCACCCAGTTTTCACGCACAGAAGTTTTTAAGGTTCGTCTTACAGTGTGTATTTCCTCAATATCAGTCACACGGTTTACTAATAAAATCTGATACAAAAGCTTTTACAGAAGTTCAGTCATTAGATAAAGACAATCTAGAGAAGAATACAGCATCCATTGAAGGGCAGGTAATAAAGGATGGCATGGATTGTTTTTATGGAGCTAGTGCCTAAAGTATAGGCAGGTGTTAGAGACATGAAAGCACAGGTAAAGAATTGGATTGAGGAACAACTCCAAGATTACTAGCAGAAATAGAGAAAAAATGTGATAAAACCAATAGAGAGGAAGCCAGGTGGCTGGAGAAAAAAAAGAACATGAGGAACTATAAACAGCTCCATAAGTAAATAGTAAAAAGGCAGAAAGTTGGTTTGACACCAAAGATAAGAGAAAAATGTGAGTATTTTCACCAAAATAGTGATAGGAGGTACTAGATGTGTGGAATTATTTTTAAGTAAGCAAACTAGTGTGCGAAATGCAATCTGCAAAAAAATTTGTAGTTCAGAAAATTCATTCAGCAAACTGAGGTCTGATGCAGATTCCTCAAATCATTGAACAAATTCATTGAATTTGCAGGGTCTACAGCAGTCAGATTAAATGCAGTTTCCCCCAAAAATGAGTGAATCCACATCAAATCTCTTAGTTTCCCCCCATATTTGCAGTGAAAAATGTTGATGGTCTTCCCATGCAAACTTGAAAAAAAAAAAATCCCAAAATTCCATCAGACTTAAGCCAGGCTGAAAGCTGCCTGGTTCAAATTCCCCCTTGCATTTCTGTAAATTTCTAAGAGAAACCGAAAGAGGAAATGATGTACACAGTTTGTGTACATCATGTGAGCTATAATGACATACACGAGAGGTTATGAAAAATGTGACTTATGCAAAATCAAGAATAAATATAAGTGGAATTTCACTTTCCTTACAATAAAATTATGATAGTGTTGGCTCAATATCAAGTACATTGTTTTTTAGATGCCTTTGTTTTCGTAATGGAGGTGATTTCTTTCTGTCCTGATCAATCATCGTATCACTTTTAATCAGATAAAGCTTTCAGCTTCTCCTATCTAAATCATGTTTCCCATGGTGCTTCACTTGCTTAAGAAATAGTCCAACACAAAATAAGGATGTTGATATTTGATAGTTCATTTGTATGTGATGGTATTTACATCACAGTTTGTTAGATTTTCTCTTAGAACTAGTTATGGCATTTCGTTGAAAATGAAAACAATACTTCTCTGTTTCTATTGCTATTCATGTCTACTTTTGTTTCAGCCTAAAATAACACATTGCTAGAGGGTATTTTTTTAACACTGTCAAGCCTGAATGCAGGCCCTTTGGAAAATGTTTGTGTTGGGCTTGCTATGGTCTAGGCTAATAACGATGTGATGATGTATAGGTGAATTCCTGCTCCTCAAGTCCTCTGTGACACAGGGATTAGGTCTGCCCTTATCTTCTAAGACATCTGGTTGAATGACTGGGTTTTAATTTCACAGTGAAACCACTGGGGACAAGAGTTATGTTATGTGCTTATGAACAAAGTGGAATACCCCAAGTAAGGGCAAGAAAGGATTACACTAGATAACTCCACTTAAACCACAGAACATTTGAGAATGTTGAAGAAAGGAAAGAGAAGCCACCAGCAAAAATAAACTTAGATTTAAGTTTGTGTTCTAAACTCGAGTTTCTCAAGGAATAATGTGATGCAATATGATTAACTAAATTAGTGAGAGCATAAATGCATGTCAGCTACTATAAAGATTTGATCAGCCTTCTTAGATCAGTTACCAATACTAAGATTTAAAAATCTTGCAAATATTCTTTGGTGCTTTATGCATCCTTTAACTTACACATTTTTTTGCACAAGTTATTGCCTATTGACAAATTTATATTGTATAAATATAGGACTGTTGAATTTATGATGCAATCTTTTATCAATTATTTAAAACAACATCATATTATACCATCAATATTTGCCGTAGCCTGTTATACCATCAATATTTGCCGTAGCCTGTTCGTTTGATGGATAGTGAGACCTCATATATGCTATGGCAGGGTACTCGTGAGTTAGTCCCTAAATGCCAATAGTTCAATTGTGCGGTGATAAGCTCTGCATGCACCGTCTCAAAATTATAATCATAGGTCTCTCTGGGTAATCAAAGTACTGACAGCGTCTTGTCAGTTACAAAGTGTTATAGGCAGTGAAAAGGATAAACACTTATCGTAGCATGGTTTGCAGTAGGGACTTGGTACTGGCGTGTTGGCCCGACA
This sequence comes from Rhinatrema bivittatum, assembly GCF_901001135.1. Lineage (NCBI taxonomy): Eukaryota > Metazoa > Chordata > Amphibia > Gymnophiona > Rhinatrematidae > Rhinatrema > Rhinatrema bivittatum. The sequence goes on along the minus strand of NC_042621.1, from coordinate 80,662,099 downwards.
CGGCTCGTGTTTCTGGGGGACCTTCTTCAGGGGCCGCAGTGTGCCAGTGCTGTAATGTGATAAAACAGAGTTAATGCATCCCATTTTAAAAACAGACCTAAATTCAAGCTGTTGGCTGCCATAACTTACTATTTTCCAAACTGCCCGCTTTTTCTGTGGCCCCTGAAGAAGGTCCCCCAGAAACACGAGCCGTGTCGGGCCAACACGCCAGTACCAAGTCCCTACTGCAAACCATGCTACGATAAGTGTTTATCCTTTTCACTGCCTATAACACTTTGTAACTGACAAGACGCTGTCGGTACTTTGATTACCCAGAGAGACCTATGATTATAATTTTGAGACGGTGCATGCAGAGCTTATCACCGCACAATTGAACTATTGGCATTTAGGGACTAACTCACGAGTACCCTGCCATAGCATATATGAGGTCTCACTATCCATCAAATGAACAGGCTACGGCAAATATTGATGGTATAACAGGCTACGTCAAATATTGATGGTATAATATGATGTTGTTTTAAATATTAAATTTATATTGTAGCCAGCCCTTGCATTGCAACAGCTTAGTTGAGGAACATTTGCATAGTCTATAGTAGACAGCAATTTTAAGGTGTATCAGTGTTAAATAGTACAAGGGCATTACTATCAGTTTCCTGAAACAAACATTTAAATAATTTATTGTTGCGTAGGTGGACCCTTGAGCAGAGAAGAGGTTGACATCACCACCAAGGGAAGGCCCCCAGCGGTCCTCGTCATCAGGAGGCAGTGTAGGTGGAGAAGACCCAGCTGGAGCTTCACCTTTACCAGCCCACGTTCCCCTCAGGTTGAGCCCTTGGGTGCCGGGGCCGGCACGATTTAGGTGTGGGTCTCTCACATCGAGGAGTCCAGGAAGAAGGCAACACAGCATCAGGCAGGCAGGGTCGAGGCAGGCAGTGGACAGGCGATACCAGGAACAGGTCAGAGGTCAGGGCAGGCAGCAAACAGGCAGGAAGATGAGACAGGCCAGAGGTCAGGGCAGGCAGAGATCAAGCGGAGACAAAGTACCAGGCAGGAGTCAAAACCAGGGAGTCAGTCCAAGGGCAGGAGCAGGAACATAGCTGGAGCAGGAACACAGGGACGGGAAGCTGGACCAGAATGCAGGATCAGGAAGACGAGGCTGGAACTCAGGATCGAGAAGGCTAGCTGGAACGCAGGATCAGGAACAAGCAACAATGCACTCAAAGCTGAGCAGGACCCATTGCTGAGGCAGTGCAAAAGTCAGGGCTGGGTTGAAATACCCGAGTGAGGTAACGTCATCTTCCAGGGCCACTGCGAAGTTTCCCGCTACGGGCCCGTTAAAAGGGGGAAAGCGGCGTGCGCCTAGGGAGGTGGGCGCTGAAGCCAAGCTGGCAGCGTGTCATGCCATGTGGGCAGGCCGCTGCTGCGGAGTTCAGGGCCTGGCCACACTGTGCAGTGAAGAAGAGGACCAGGTGCCGCCGCTGGGGATCCTAACAGATATAAACCTTGAATAAGAAGGTGGATGATCTAGAATTTGCACTATGTTTCAGGGCCAGATTAAGGTGACATGTGCCCATAGGGATTGGGGTGGGGGGGTGAGGGGTGAGGGGTGAGGATGATCCCTTCTGCCAAAATCCCCTTTGTGTTCCCTCCTCATCTCCAAGCCGGTGCCCAAAACTGATGAAAAATCAGTGCACGGCCTTCAGCAGCCCTGGTTATCTGAAGGATCCTGAGATGATCTACCCTTTGCATGGGCTTCCATGTTAACTGAAAGCAAGTACTGAGGGGAGGGGCTGGGTTACTGCAGGATCCATCAGCACATGAGGGCTGAAGGCCCTGCACTGCTTTTTCATCTTTTTTTGGCGCTGCTAGAGGAGAGAAGCAGTAACGCAGCTGCAGGCTTTGATTTATGAATGGCAGTGGTTGCGATGCAGCACATTGCCAATGCCTAAATATGGGCATATTATATTTTCTACTTTTGTGGTCTGTTTTTCAGGATGTCTATAATTAAAATTAATGAGACATATTTGCATAAAGTTGGTCCAATGCTCTAGGTAATATGCATATTTTGATTACTCTAACACACAGATATATTTGTGGCCATTGAGAACAGATTTCAGAACCCTTGAATGGCAGCAGTTCGGTGCAAGTCTGGTATTAAACTCCTGTAAATGCTGGTAATGAGAATTGACCATATGGGGCCGAGTCACTAAGTAACATGCTAAACACTTGTTTGTATGCATGCTAAAATCACAAAGCTAAAGAGATACAGAGTGTGCAAACAGTAAAAGGCCCACATTAAATTGAGCATGGGCCTTTTACAGTATGCATATATTATATTCTTAAATCCCCTATGCTAACCAGCCCAAAGTGCAAGGGACAGTTAGTGAAAGGGAGTTTCAGCAGCAAATATCCTGACCCTTCCAGACTCTATCAGGGGAAGGTATAGGACCTTGTTGGGTGACCATTATTGGAATGGTGGAAAGAATTTGTTCTGGGAGCCTTAGAAAGCCATCAAACTAGCCAATGGTTGTGGGGACTGAGGACATGGTCACTCAAAGTGAAATATTAGCATGTTTCCTCTGCCCTCTGCTGGCACACTGACATTTAATAATTGCCTTCTACTCGCCAGAGCCTGATGGGCTTGTGAAATTTAACAGGGATTGCTGAGTAGTACGATAAGAACTAATGAGCTCATTATCACCTCATTTCCTATTTTTCATGTATGTACTTGTTAAGTTTTAGTGAGAGTGCATGTCCGATTCTTAGCATGGGTTTTCATTCATGCTAAATCATTTGAGATTAGTTAGCAATTTAGCATGCTCAATAAAATGTTTTGGTGTGTATATTTTGCTAGCAAGCCCCAAGGGCTTGGTTCGGATACAACGTTTGTTGGTATTATAGAAAGTCATGTTATCATGGTCAGTAATATCCATCCATACTATGGATGAATATTACTGACCATGTGCTGGTTTTATTTTTCTTCCTAATATATCTTTATCTGTACAAAATAGTTCACTTGTGATTTCATAGACAGGAATGTATGACTAACATTATCTTAAGTGCTGAAATTCTGATTACCAGCCAATTGCTATATTCTACTTTGTGAGTCATGAAATGATCTACAAAGTGTGCTTTTATTTAACTAATTCTTTATGTGATAACTGATAAATATAATGTATTATACACACAATGCTCCAAAGCTAATGTAGTAAAATTATTAGTTATGAATTTGGGTATATGAATATTTCAAATCATTCTTACTCATAGAGCCATAGGGAAAGAAGCTGAAGATGTTACATGTTTGTTTGTCTTTTTTTATTTTGCGTAAGTTTAAAGTTCAAAAAAACCAAACCTTGACACAGGAGGTTTCATGTTTTTAGGAACAACAAAATTAAAGAGTCTATCATTAAAAGTAATGAATAGCAGACAGCCCTGACAAGTTTCTTGCTATCAGTCAGATGAAGTTACACAGCACTTTCAAGAGCTTTATGACTTTTACAGCTTGGTATAAATCTTAGCTCAGTATTTATTATTTAAAGAGCTTTTAACAAGCAAAATGGCTATAGGATGCATACGGCAGTAGTAATTTAATTTTAAATAGGTAGAGTCATGTAAAGAGCAACTTGAAGAGTACTATAGCCACCTTTTAAAACAATAATTGTAAGAATGGTTATATTTTTATATTACTGCAAATAAAGAGCTAGATTCATCATTTTGCTATAAATATGGTGAAAATAGTGCCTGTGATTAAAAAAAAAAAAAAAAAAGGGGGGTACGTGTGGATAGGTTAATTTCTAATACCACATCGGTATCTCAAAGGTTTTTATCACGAATGGCAGTTTGGGATGCTGACCAGAGAGAGAGAGAGAGAGAGAGAGAGAGAGAGAGAGAGAGAGAGAGAGACTCACAAAAAAGTTAACTATTTACACCACTGTTAAAGGGGGCACTAGTAACTTGGGGTGAGGTTTGTGGGGGGCAGTTTAAATGCACAGTCATACGTACGAATGGCACAGATACCATCAGTGAAGATTTAATGTGATTTGGAGGGATGAAAGGTAAAAGAAGAGTAGATTTGTTCCATGTCCTTTCTACCTAACTTGATAATTCTACTCTTTCACCTTTCATCCCTCCAAATCACATTAAATCTTCACTGATGGTAACTGTGCCGTTTGTACCTATGACTGTGCATATAAAACTGCCCCCCAAAATCCACTCTGCCCTACAACCCTCGCCCCCTCTTACAGTGATATAAAATATTCAAATATAAGTGAGCCTCCACAGAGGCTCTCTCGCGCTCTCTCTCTCTCTTTCCACCCCTCTCCCTCTCCCCTCCTGAACTGGCATTTTCGATGAATACCAGTTTGACCAGTAATGCAAGCCAATGCAGGCATTACGCATAGATAAAAGGTGTAGTTATTTCTGACATTAAATCCCACGATAGCGTGCGTTACTTTATCACACGCCAGGTTAACTTCATTTCCATTTACTCCACCCAAACTCCTCCCATTCAAATACTAATTTTAAATTTGCATACGCATTTCACGATGCAGTATTTATCGCGTGCATTATGGCATTATCGCACGCATAGGCTCCCTAATGCACGCGATAACGCCGTAATGCATTTTGATAAATGACCCTAATAATTTGATTTATGTGGCTTTTCTTAGTATGGCAGAAGTGCAATCTTTATTCTTTTCTTATTTCTGATGCAAGATGACATCATGCTACTGCCTTCGGGTTTATATTCATATTAGAGATGAGTGCAAACATTATCATTTTAGACTGTCATCACAAACTCCAAACAAAACCCTAGTAGATGGGGTTTATTTATTTTATTTATTGAAATATCTATTATCCACCTATTCCAAAACCATATGAAACAGTTTTGAGAATAACATAAGTAAAATAACAAAGTTTCTGAAATTACCTTAATTTTCAATTCTCGTGGACTTCACTATTTCATATTATATTGCTGCAAAGTGTTCACATTACCATGGCAGTACTTTTTTTTAACAAATACTGCCATTGCTATCGTAAAAATCATGTTGCTTTTCTATATGTGTATCAATAACATTCTGTGGTTTGGCAATTTGCAGCATGAGAGCAGAAAAAAATATATGCAAAGAAATGTTGTTCATTGTACTCAGAATTAGAGAAACGTTAGGCCACTTGACCAAAAAGAAAATGTACATACATTAGCACTTCATGTTAATCTTCAAATCTACATCACAATACACCTAACTAATGACTTCTTCAAAGTGAAGCAAATGCCAAGGTTGTGGTCCAGACTAAAAGGAAAATACTTTTGCCAGTGATGATCACAAAATCTGAGAACCCACAGACTTTACTATGAGGACAAATCGTTTATAGCTTCTAATATCATGAAGTTAAAAAAGGGAGCTAAGAAAAACTTCTGATTGAGCTAGGGCAGGCCTCATTTTAACTCACCTGGTAAGGAATCTAACTTTTTATGCAATCTGTCCCTCTTTCACCCAGTGGACTGTCAACACCATCTATCACCTTGTAAGGAAGAACCCTCCTCCTTTGCTGAGATTTTGATATTGATTTTCTTTCAAGCAGCTGATGGATGCCATGCCTCATTCCTCTTATCCCAAAATAAAACTCTCATCTCTGGATGGCAAGGTAGGGTGTTGGCCTTCCTGGCAAGCAAGCATGCTGTTCCTTGCCTTCTTGGAAATAAAATTCCTCCAAAGCAATTTGAAATAATATGTAAATACATTTTTAAAATAGGCATTGCTGCCCTACCTTTTCCTAGCCCTATCTAAGCAACTTATATGGCAGCCCTACTCTCTCGTCTGCAGTTCTGAAACTCTATTCCCCTTACAAAACACAACTTTATATAACCTATCAAAATGTGACTGTATATGCAAGTGTTTCCAATTTGACCTGGTGATTAAATCTCTGTGCGTTAACTGTTTCACTCGGATTATTTGTCACTTTGGAATGTTCCTGCATGCCTCGCACAGAAAACAGTTTCCTATCTGAGAGCCACTGGTAAAAGTGTAAAGGGGGTTTGTGTGTTGCCAAACAAAACTAAAAACAGAACTCAAGTGGAGACGGCAAATAAGACGCAGAGTTCTAAATATGGATCTGAGGCTAGTGTAAAAGGATTAGACTCCTTTGTCCCATGAGAGCAAACCCACATGCCTGTGCGCCTTTTCAGCGTGAGCACCGACTGATCAAAGTTACATCTATCCGTTTGTAAACATAGTAATCTTTCTGTTTACATAAAAGTGTCAGTGCTTGCTTTATAATCACAAAGAAACCCATACTGTTGAAGATTAATTGTGTCCAATACTAAGACAGTATTTAGAAACCAGTTTTACTGGAACATTACGATTGACTAAATTTGTTCGCTTCCAATGATGTGACAGACAGCCCTGAAATGCCTGGTAAAGGTCAGATAGGGGAAACTTTTTTTTAAAAAAAAAACCTTTTTCAATAGTATTCCTCTTGTCATTACCACAAAAGATTATGCACTGGTATTGTCATTAGTACAAGTTCTAGACATTTTGTAAATGAGGGAAAACATTTGCATCTATTTATTTATTTATTTAGCATTTTTCTATACCGACTTTCCAATAACAAAATTATTGATCAATTCGGTTTACATTTTAAACAATAACAACAATGACAAGTAAATGTCTTACAATGAACAGGTCGAATTAACTTGGACATCTAGCAATATATTCTAAAATCTTTTAGTAATTTCACCTTCTGAGTAAAAACAGTTAGCTAGAATCTTTAAAATATCAACTTCGCTGGGTTTTTTTGGCTTCCTTTACCCTTATTTAACCTTATTTCTAGGCCATTTGTCCTTGTCCTAATGAATGTTCTTATATTCCTATAGGTTTTCTGGAATAAAAGATTAAACCAAGTTGATAAGCATAATAGCCCTAATCTTTAAGGATTCCCGAGTTCACTCTTTAGCTGTTGAGCTATAGTCATTATATGTGTATTATTCTTGTATAAAAACACGGTAAAACTTGGCATAGAAGCATCCATCCTAGTTTATGTAGATTCATCATAAAAGGAGTAGCTATATTGAAAGACATTTCCAAAACTTTAAACATAGGAATAATTAAAAAAAAAAAACCTGTCTGGCTTGACTTCTTTCACTCCTTAGCTGCCAGCTGATTTGGAACCTGGCAAAATCTTTTCTACTGCCATTTATAAAAGAAGGTGCAAAGCTGAGCGTGCCGTGGGATGTTCCTCCAGTTAGACTCCACTCTCTTGCCTATACAACCCAGCTATCAGAGTAGTAGTGTTAGGTAAGGGGACCACAGAGCTGGCTCTTTATGAAATCTGATACACACGTACTCTTCATCTTTCCTATATAGAGGTAGGTGTAACTACTCACTGTTGTACATGTCTAGGATTCTTTCTCCTGAAGAGGGAGGAAGACTGCCTTGTCGTCATCATCTATAGCTCTTATCATGCAAATGAACAAACGTTGGGTCCAGGAATCCAACTCAAGTAGATCCCACTAAGCAAACAGTAATGCCACTGGGCCATTGAGTCAACATGAAAATAGGGAGTTTTCATGATGTACTTGTCCAGACCATTGAATTACAGTATCTTAGACAATTTTTGCTGGCATTGCTGCTTTAAATTCTTGGCACCATTGCTGTCACTCAGTCAGGTCTAAATGTGTTGGCCTCTTGACAAACTAACTACCTTCACACTCAGCCTTTGTCTGTTAAATGATTTTGTACTTTAACTTCTGTTTATGAGAACTGTCCAAAAATACAGAGATGGTGTGATGACAGTGCATCTTGTTATCATGTAGAAAATTCAGACCCTTGCATTGTATTAACATATATTGATTATGTTACAGGGAAGACATTGGCTTTCTGAGAAAATGTATAATCCATCCTGCAGCTACCTCACCCCCCTGCTGGGAGGCCTGCAAAATCATTGAAAAGGTGTCAGTCTTGCAGCTAAGAGACTGTTCAGATCCACAGTCAATGGATCCTATTGGTATGAAGAAGCGGTGCTTTAATTGTAAGCTAGCCATCCCCAGTTCTTTCACCTTGCAGTCTCCTGATCCTCCAGACTCTTCCTTATGGGACTGGTAACTATGTTTCATTCTCTGTAACCCCTAAGAGATGAAAGCATGTTTGGAAAACACTATTCCTTCAGGATTTCAGTTCTTTCCCCTCAAGCAGTCCATGTGATATATTTCTAATCAGCCAAATTGTGTATTATTTATACTAGAGAAGATATGACTTGTTATGAGCGTCAGTCACAGATGGCTGCAACTGCGTCTACTCACGTCTTGTGTTACTCTTTCCTCCCCTCTCCGGGCCTGCTCGCGGCGGGGGCTAGCCTCTACCGCTGTGTACCTCAAGGTTCCTCGTGGTGGCCAGGACGCCGCCACCCACGCTGACTCCGGGCCTTCCTAGACGTGTGTGCCACCTAGATGCTACGGCGGGAACCTCAGGGGCGTCCCCGACTGATGACATCATTTGGTCTGGGTTCTTATGCACCACCTTCGCCCCTTGCTAGCTGACTTGGCAATGAGTGCCATCGCTACTCTGCTTGCTCCTATCTCCTCGGACCTGTGGTGACTGTCTCGGTCATACCTTGGACTCTGGACCCTGGGGCCTGCTTGCACTCCTTTCGGAGACCTGGTCTCCTGGCTTCCCCCGCTCCTCGGGCTAACCTTGCACCTTCTGGGAGTCCTACCCGCTGGCTTCCCCACTCCTTGTGGTTGCCGAACTGCCTCACCACTTGGGAGACTTATCTCCGTGCTTCCCCACTCCTCGGGGCAGTGCCTACGTTCCATACTGGTGACTGCCTGTGCTCCCCCGCTCCTCGGGGCAGTGCCTTCTTTTGCATCAGTGACTGTACTCACACCTCGCCTGCTTCTCGAGGTAGTGCCTCTATTCCTCTACCAGAGGTGTCACAGTGTACAGCCCCGCTCCTCGGGGTTGCTTGCATCATTACCTGGAGACTCGACTCGGGCTTCCCCACTCCGCGGGTTAGCCTACGTCATAACATCTTCGCTACGCAGCTCCGCAACTCTGGGCTGTCTCGGCAGTATACCTCCTGCACTTCCTGCGTCTCGTTCCCCACTCCTCGGGCCTGCCTAGCGCCACTCTCTTGGAGGTCTCAGGCCAGGTACTGCTCTCCAGCCCAACCTGTATACTGTGGGGTTCCTCATTACTGTGTCTCACCCCACTCCTCGGGACCTCCCCCCAGACTCTCTCCTCGAGCTCCTGCTGCACCTGATCTCGCCTCCCAATGGTGTGGACCTGTGGGGCTCCTCCCCATAGGTGGTAACAACTCCCACCTCGGGCCAAGGGTCCACGAAACCCACGAATCCTAACATGACTACAGTGTTACAATCAGAGTTTCATTTCTGCTGTGCATGTCAATGATAGCAAGTTTCACCAGAATAACAGGAGCTAAAGAATGAAGTATCCATGTTCTATCTGGAAACCAGATGAGGAAGTGTGGTTGTCATATTCCACTGAAATCAAAAAGCAAACCTTTTATAAGTAATTTCATGAGTATTAAGATGACAATTTTTACAACCATATACCTAGGTACGATGGCTGCTGAAATTTGTACTCATTCAATCCAGCTAAATGTTCTTGTGGGTTCCACAGCATGTGCACATTAAGCCAGACAGAAGGGAGATATCCCGGAGCATGGTTTTTTTTGGCGGGGGCATTACAAAATAATATATCTAAATTGTATTTTCCGATCCTCATGTATTATTTTTTTATAGAAATTATGAGGGTAATTTTCAAACTGTTTGCCAGATGCAAAGTCCTTAAAACCTTTGCACCTAGAGACGTTGCATCTAATTTTCAAAGGCAACGCACATGTGTCATGTACTTTCACTTTAAAAATTGCCACATGTTAAAAACTACCTGAAGACTATTGCCCCTGTTCTTCCTGTGGGGTAGAATTTCTATTGAAATTAATTATCTATAGACTTGAAAGTACAATCTACATATGTTATTTTTCAATCTCACCCGAAACATGCATGCACGATATTCATTCAGAATTGCGTGGGGGGTACTGGGGAAGTTGCAGTACATCAGCATATCTTATCTAGCTGCCTCAGTGGTCTAATACGGAAGCCAGCACGATCCACCGCGGCCATGGGCTGCTGTCGACCCGTGCTTCTCAAACAGCAAGCCAGGTACCAGGGAGATTGAAATACAGCTGCATTCCTTTCTCATTTTCCTCAGTGGTTGACTTTAGAAGTCAACACAACTCACCTGGGGCCTGTTTGCTTAAGCAGCATGGGTGGCAGTGATCAGCCAGGTACAAGGGAGGTTGCAGTACATCTGCACTCTTCTTCTAGCTGCCTCAGTGGAATACATAGAATACCCCAGCACCCTTCGGTTTCTACCTGCTGGCCAGAACGTATGTGCATTACCTCAGGTAAATAGATTATTTTTTTCTTTTTATTTCCTATGGCTCTACTACATTTGCACTTCCTAATGTTAATATCTTCCCTAATCTTATTTCCTGCTACAAAGCACTGCTAACATAGTCTTCTTTTACCATTGTCTACATTTTTCACATTATTAGCCATTCTGCCATGTCCGCTGCTCTTGAGCTTCAATGTTTTGTTCCTCTAATCCAGGAATCTCTACTATCTAAGAAATTCTCATCCTCATCACAGTCATCAAACATCACCTAGTATTCTTCTGCTTCTCCTCCTACTCTCAACTGGGTGATATTAATCCCAATCCTGGCCTTCCAAGGCCCATCTGTGAACATCAAACCATTACACTTCCAATTTTATCTCTATGCTCCTCCTCTTCTCTCCCATTCTCAATGGTCCCTATGGAATGTCTGCTATATTTCCAACAAGCTTGCCTACATTCATGTTCTTTGTATGAGACTTGGCTTTCCCCTGAGGACTCTGCTTCCATTGCTACTCTCTGCCATGGGTGTTATCTTTTCTCCCATACACCTCACAGAGTAGGTCATGGTGGAAGTTTGGACTGCTGGTAGCACTCATTACTTTTCTTCCTTTGAGGCCCACTCTATTTGTCTATTCACCCCACTACTTCTCTGGCTCTCTGTCATTTATAGACACCCCCCCCCCCCTCTCAAGAAATCTCCTTCTTTTCTCACTGACTTTGATATCTATCTTTCCTTCTTCCTTGAACTATCTTCCCTTATTCTCGGGACCTTTAACCTCCATGCCAATGATTCCACTGACTCTTTTATACCTCAAAATTCCTTGCCTTAACTACCTCATTTGACCTCCAAATCTGTTTTGATTTCTGTACTCACCAGCAAGGTCACTGCCTTGATCAAATCCTTTCATCCAACTACTGCCTCTCAGACACCATCAACACCTTCAGGAATTTCCAAACTATCGACAGTTGTATTCTCTCCACTACTATCTCATCTCTCCTCTCCTCCACTACATTGTTTGAGTCAGTTGATGAGGCAGTTTATTCTGCTTTAAACTCTTGCCGTTCCTCTTCACATCCTGTATGGTATGCCAAATCCTAGTCTTGGCTTCCTCTATTCCTGTACTCACTCTGCAAAGAATCTCCAGCTAACAATCAATGCCCATACTGACTTTATACATTTCATATACTTGCTGACCCCTTTAGTATTCTATTACGCTTTCCAAGCAAGCACACTTTCTATATATCACTAGCTACATTCTTTCCCTCATGATAATTAGCCAAAAGTAATAGGTAGTTTTAGTCAGGACTGGTGCGAGCATTAGGCAGAGTAGGCAGTTGCCTAGGATGCCAGAAGTAGGTGGGAAGCAGAGTTGTAGGCAATGGTGACATTTATGAAAGCACCAAACCTGGGTGTGGAGGTGGCTGAACCATGGTGCTAGCGACATTTGTGGTATGTGATATGTGAAGTCATGGTTTTGTGTGTATGTCTGTGTGTATGTGTGTGTAAGAGAGGGAGAGGTGATGTCACATCATGTGATGACTGCCTGGGGTGGCTGCAAACTCTTACATTGGCATTGGTTTTAGAGCAAGGAACGATCCTGCGAGTGACCCACAAACATGAGGTTCCTTTCCCTCCATCACACATACCTGATCCCCTGATCATATACCCAGCTGCAACTCTCTACTGAACACAACCCTGACCCACCTCTTAAGTCCTAAGCACAGACTAAACATCCCTAAAGCCACCCCACTTCATCCCACCAATAGTTTCTCTGGGCCTTCACTGCAACCTCCACTGCACCCCACATGCAAGAGGAGAGGACTTTACCTCCTATTGGCTTGATGTCAATTAAAAAAGAGATCTACTAAGCACTGATTCACACTCTGATTCAGCATTTAATGACACCATTTTTTAAACTATGACAAGCTGAAAGAAGATAAGGACTAATATTCCTGCTGGAAGATTGGGAATGTGGAATGATGGGATTGTTCTTGGGACTTAGGAGATAAGACCTGTGCTAAGGTTTGGGGGTCATAGGCCATTATCGCATGCATTATGGTGTTAACACACGCAATAGCACTGTAATGCACATGATAAACAGCGTATTGCAAACTGTATATGCAAATTTCACATTAATATTAAAGTGGGCAGACTGTGGGTGAGATAAATGTAAAATAGTGCTGGTTAGCACTTCCTGTGATCCCTTTCACACATTATCCCATGTTTTTATCGCAGCAAATATCTACACCTTTTTCTTGGTGTTACAGCCAAAAAACATATTATTGCACCCGGTATCACACAGCCTGGTATTATCGTGGTGCGTATTGCATGTTATGTTACAACTCACACACCTACCATGCCTTCCTAGACCAATAAAAACTCCTGTTTTTACCAGGTCAACTCTACTAAAGCCATTTTGTTTGTGTTAAGTGTACTTGTAGAGGCATACATGATGCCTTGCCAGGCTCACCACAGACGAGAACACATGGAAGATCAACAAGAACAAAGGTCAAGGCCACTTCCAAGACATTTCATGGAAGTACCAGCACCGCAGGCAGAGGCTGTGGTATTGCTGGCTCAGGGTCTGCTTGAGCATCTGGCATGCAGGTGGCCACAGCACTGGAGAGATATGGAGCTTCTATTTCCACTACACACACCTCCTTGCTGGGCATGCCCAAGGACTTTGTGGTTAGCAGGTATCACCTCAGCTCTCAAGCAATCCAGGAATTATATGAAGACCTCTGAGGTGATCTGGATCTTATCACCCAAAGGTCCCATGCTGTCCCCAGCCTCATTAAACTCTTGGCTAGGGATGTGCAGAGCAAAATTTTATGTTCATATTTTTTATGTCCGAAAGGGGGTCCCACTTGCGGCCAATATGGACATAAAAAAAATCCAATGAGTTGGGTATATGTACATATGTGCAAAAAAAAAATTTAAACCCCCTCACCCTCCTTAATCCCCCCCCCCCCAGACTTACCACAACTCCCTGGTGATCGAGCGAGGAGTGAGGACGTCATTTCTGCAATCCTTGGCGAGAAGCATGTGACGTCGGTGGCACGTCGAGTGACGCGGCGTCACGTGATTCCCGGCTCGTTCGCGCCGGACGGCTCGTTCGGCCCAAAAAGAACTTTTGGCCAGCTTGGGGGGGGCCTCCTGACCCCCCAAGCTGGCCAAAAGTTCTTTTTGGGCCGAACGAGCTGTCCGGCGCGAACTCGCCGGGAATCACGTGGCGCCGCGTCACTCAGGCGCGATGTCACGTGATTCCCAGCAAGTTCGCGCCGGACGGCTCGTTCGGCCCAAAAAGAACTTTTGGCCAGCTTGGGGGGGCCTCCTGACCCCCTCAAGCTGGCCAAAAGTTCTTTTTGGGCCGAACGAGCCGTCCGGCGCGAACGAGCCGGGAATCACGTGACGCCGGCGTCACTCGACGTGCCGCCGACGTCACATGCTTCTCGCCAAGGATTGCAGAAATGGCGTCCTCACTCCTCGCTCCATCACCAGGGAGTTGTGGTAAGTCGGGGGGGGGGGGGATTAAGGAGGGTGAGGGGGTTTATATTTTTATTTTGGCTCAACAATCGCGATTTCCCACATATCTAACATATCTATGTTCGATATGTGGGAAATCCGATCGTTTATGTCGAATCAATTTTTTAAGTTAAAAAAAAATATGAGTTGCGTTTTACTAATGCGGTCAATCCGAATGCACACCCTTACTCTTGGCCACCCTCCATTTCACATCAAGCAGCTCCTTCCAAACCACAGTAGGGATCATGGGGGGATGTCCCAAACCACTTTCTCACACTGTTTCAACCAGATTGTCGAAGCAGTCACTGACCGCATTAATCGTTACATCAAATTTCCTCATGACCATCAGAAGTGGATGGATTTGAAGAGAGGTTTCTATGTCTTCGCTTACTTTCCAAATGTTGTCTGAGCTATCAACTGCACTCACATGGCATTCATTCTACCCCATCAAAGGGAGGAGATGTACCGCAACAGAAAGCTCTTCATCAATGCCCAAGTGGCCTGTGATGCTGGAATGTGCAGCCTTGACAGTGGCCAGGAACCCAGCAGTCACACTCGATTACTTTATACTTAGGCAATTGGGCATCTTTGACAATTTTGAAGCTGGCCTGTATGGTGAGACAGTTGGCTTATAGGTTAGACACACTTTTCTTTGTAAGTTACATATCTTCCTATGTGTACGTGCTTGATGGCACCAAAATAGGAGGTGGATATGGGGGAGGACACAATCGATGACCTGTCAAGTGCCTTGTATTCATGTATGGTGGCCATTGGCCCAGGCCATGCTTTTTTGTCCCCATGTTTCACAGCCTGACAAAATGAGTCAGGGCAAACAATGCATGTGACGTAAAGGTTGCTGAGTGAGGAAGCATTATACACTTAGTATGTCTACATTATCCAAAAGGTCCCATTCCTATCCTACCTTTGGAAGGCTTTACAATGTCACTGGTTAATCTCTAGCTTCACCCATCCACACCACTGGCACAGCACTATCACATCTGGGCCGTTATGGACGCATCTGGAAGATTGTTGCACATTGATTCTGAATAGCCTGACACATTGGTTCCATGGACCATTATCTTGTGCATGTTGGTGGGTTGCCATAATCTCTGTGTGTGGGCTTACTAATGGGTTTCTATGGAGAACAGAAAGCACATCTGCCACATTCAAATGCACAGCATGAGTTATGACTTTTGCTGTTAACACAGATTTGTCACCTCTTATGTATCTGTGCAACATTGGCAGCCAGCTACATACCGGTAGCCTTTGCTGAGTTGGGAGGAACACCAGATTTACTACTCATAAAGAGAAGAACTTATTTTGCCTACAGCTAGCCAGCACATATATTGGCCAGCAACATTATGAAAGGCATTTAGGGTATGCCAATCACCCTTTAAGGCTCAGCAAAGGTACAGGCTACCTTATACAGTCTTAATGGATGCCGTGGTTTGGCAGTCACATCTGCAAGTGACAATGCTATGATTCATGTATTTGTTCTGTCATTGGCACAGGAGATTCAGGGTATGGTTGCAGGCCCTGGCTTCTCATTCCCATTGCCATTCCCAACACACCAGCAGAGACAAGGTACAATGAGACCTTATGTGCTACCCGCTGTGTCATACAATGCACCTTTGGACTTCTGAAAAGTCACTTTTGCTGTTTTGACAAAACGGGTGGAGCTTTAAAGTATGCCCCACCCAAAGTTGCAAAGATTGTGTTGCTCTGCTGTGTATTTCATAATCTGGCTATATGCCACAGAATACCAATGGCGTAAGGCCCGATCTCCCCCAGGATCCCCATTGTCTCCCTGCAGGAGCCCAGGAGAGCACACTGGCAGCCAGATTCGGCAAAACCTTATAGAAAGACACTTTGCCTGATAGGCCTCACCTACCACTTTTGCTTCCAGGGAAGGTATGGCAAAGGCCGGTTAGCTGCTGCTCGCCTCGCTATCCCTTTTCTTCCTGTTAATGGTTGCTGTATAGGTCATCCTGTTGCCTAAACCAAATATGGCAACTCAACATTCAGCAACATAATGTATCAGTACACTGTACTTGAAATACAGTACTGAAAGTTAACATTACATGAAAGACATGTCGCAGCCACCATTTGTTCTGTCTGATAGTGACAGTAAAAGAGGCTTGTGTGGCATTAGTTTGTCACCTACCTAGCATGGTATGGCGTGAGAGCCATCACCAACAGACTGCATTCTACCACTCACATGTGGATGACATAGTGCCATAAGTTTGATGGCAGCCCACATGGACAGCGACCCTGGAGAGCAACACCTATACAAATGCTGTAAATCTCAAAGAGCAGTGAAGGTGAACCATGCATGGGAAAGTTACAGGTAGACAGTTTAATGTTTGAGTGATAGACAAAAATATTTACACCCTCTTTCGTAAGTGCGTAAAGGTGTGCAGGTGAAGTAATAGCTTTGTACTGAGTGTGCATACAGTCACATGGGCATTCCCAGACCAATGTCACAACAGTGTCACAGCAGTTAAACAGCCAGTGTCCACTAGGATTTATAACCACATATCTATTTGCAGTATGTCTACATGTCATCCTAGTCTTACTGCCATGGCTGTAGGTATAGAGAGGGTTGGTTTTGGTAAAATAAAATGTTTGGAACTGTGCTGAAATGGGATCACGTGCATACTTAAAAAGATGCACAGGATTTTGGTGTCCACAAAATTGGAGCTACATAGCAACAGTAGTGCACACCTCACACAAGTGCACACCTCACACAAGTGATCCACACAAGTGGATCACAACTTCCCTTACAGCATTGCTGAAAGCAACTTTGCTACCTCGTACAGTTTTCTGTATATGCACAGCTCTTTTAAAGGTAGCATTCCTCTTTGCTCTTGCATGCACCCCTACACCCATGAACCATACAAGCTAGGAATGTAGTAATATTTTATTGCAAAAAGTGAAGGCCTTGCTTGTCGTGATGTCATGTAGGTGTCGTTGCCTTCTCCGAGACCAACGGGAGAATGCATATCCAGCTCTGTGAAGTCAAGATTGGGAATCTGATGCTGTCCAGCCTTCACTTGCAATTTACACAGATATGTCACCGTAATAGTATAGTTTATAACCACTATTACTGCTGCCACATCGATCCTCGTCAAACATTCGCATCATACAGGCCAAGAGTTTATGTGTGTGTCAAATTCCTGCCTTAACCTATAGTGTCACACATAGTCTCACTCTGATGTGGACATGTCAGGTTGCTGAAAGGTCATAGTGTGTTAGGCATCACAGATTGTGCATACTGATATACCACATGACTTTCTTCACATTTTACCTATACCTACTATCTGTTTCACTGCAGCTATGATCTGTGAGCCCCATTAGAGTCCATTAGCTGATCACTCCTGTCCAAAATACTTTAATATTATTGAGTAACCAACATCTCTGTACATATTTCCATGCTTTCATGGTTGCATAGCATTGGTGATGCACATGCTTGTGCTCACATCTGTGGATAGCTGAACAGCTCAGCAGTAAGTGCTGTAAAAGACTTCTACAGTTAGTTGTGAGCAGGCGAGGTCGGGTCCTACACAGTCCATGAAGACTTCTGTGTAATGCATTCAGTGTTGATCAAGTATGGTCAGCTAAACTGGTTCTGAGGCTACAAGCAGCCTCCATACTAAACGCTACACAGTAGGGATGTGAATCGTGTCCTCGATCGTCTTAACGATCGATTTCGGCTGGGAGGGGGAGGGAATCGTATTGTTGCCGTTTGGGGGGGTAAAATATCGTGAAAAATCGTGAAAAATCGTTAAAAAATCGAAAAATCGAAAAACCGGCACATTAAAACCCCCTAAAACCCACCCCCGACCCTTTAAATTAAATCCCCCACCCCCAAATAACTTAAATAACCTGCGGGTCCAGCGGCGGTCCGGAACGGCAGCGGTCCGGAACGGGCTCCTGCTCCTGCATCTTGTCGTCTTCGGCCGGCGCCATTTTCCAAAATGGCGCCGAAAAATGGCGGCGGCCATAGACGAAAAAGATTGGACGGCAGGAGGTCCTTCCGGACCCCCGCTGGACTTTTGGCAAGTCTCGTGGGGGTCAGGAGGCCCCCCACAAGCTGGCCAAAAGTTCCTGGAGGTCCAGCGGGGGTCAGGGAGCGATTTCCCGCCGCGAATCGTTTTCGTACGGAAAATGGCGCCGGCAGGAGATCGACTGCAGGAGGTCGTTCAGCGAGGCGCCGGAACCCTCGCTGAACGACCTCCTGCAGTCGATCTCCTGCCGGCGCCATTTTCCGTACGAAAACGATTCGCGGCGGGAAATCGCTCCCTGACCCCCGCTGGACCTCCAGGAACTTTTGGCCAGCTTGTGGGGGGCCTCCTGACCCCCACGAGACTTGCCAAAAGTCCAGCGGGGGTCCGGAAGGACCTCCTGCCGTCCAATCTTTTTTGTCTATGGCCGCCGCCATTTTTCAGCGCCATTTTGGAAAATGGCGCCGGCCGAAGACGACAAGATGCAGGAGCAGGAGCCCGTTCCGGACCGCTGCCGTTCCGGACCGCCGCTGGACCCGCAGGTTATTTAAGTTATTTGGGGGGGTTCGGGAGGGTGGGGGATTTAATTTAAAGGGTCGGGGGTGGGTTTTAGGGGGTTTTAGTGTGCCGGCTCACGATTCTAACGATTTATAACGATAAATCGTTAGAATCTGTATTGTATTGTGTTCCATAACGGTTTAAGACGATATTAAAATTATCGGACGATAATTTTAATCGTCCTAAAACGATTCACATCCCTACTACACAGTCATGAATGTATAGGCCTACTCCTACCATAGATGTTATGTACTTGCCATGATAAAGGCCATCACTTATGTGTTTCTATCGTAACAGATCCACTTTTTGTGCCACCTAAGCCCTTCAGGGGCCCAGCTCAGAGCATTGCACTAAGTTCGGGTGATATATGACTCTGACAGCGGCCCTTTGCCCTTGCCATGTGACAGTGGCTACTCATGCCATTGGCTGGCCCCTGTCACATGATAGGCATAATGGCAGCCCCTACCATGTGACAGGGGTTAGCCAATAGCACCAGTAGCCCGTGTCACATGGTAAGGGGAAAGGGCCACCGGCACCATCTTTATTACTGGCAGTCGATGGCCCAGGAGCAGGAGATTGCTCCTGGGCCCCTGCTGGACTACCAGGGACTTCTGGTGCATCTTAGGGGGTGGGGGGGGGGGGATTTACTGGCAACTGATGGCCTGGGAGCGGGAGATCACTCCCAGGCTCCCCGCTGGACTACCAGAGACTTTCTGTGCATCGGGGGGGGGAGGAATTTCCTGGCAGTGCAACAAGGGTAAAAGAGAAATATAATCCTTCCTCATAAAATATCAAGAAACATAAATTAGCAATTGTAAAGCCATACAAATAAAAAGTTTAAATATTACAAAACAGCTAATCATCCAATAATTCAACTCATATAAAACTTTAAAAAATTTCCCAAAAACCAATAAAATATTTCAATTCAGCAGCCATATCATATTAACAACAATAAGAGGGAGGGAGGGAATGAACAGCAATTTTCTTAAATTATCGGTTTGTTTCTGATTTCACCATTTCATAAGCCCCCCTAGGTTTTACCCTTGATTTATCCATGGGTGACAGATAAATTTTGATTTTAGGGCCCAAAAATTACCCTCAACTTATACATGAGATCGATTTATGAGTATATACAGTAAGGGGTAGATTTTCAAAAATGCGCGCGCTTCCTGGTGCGCACAATGGACGCGCTGATTTTCTAACACGCGCGCCCTGGTGCACGCATTTTTAAAAAAATCCTTGGGCCGCATGCACATGCATGCTGGATTTTATAATCCCCGCAAGAGGGGGCACTTTTGCAACTTCCACACAATGATGCATTCGGGTCTTCCCCAATTCACAGGGAGGGAACTTCTCTACCCCCATATCTAAATTCTCTCCTTCTTCCCCTCTCCTCCCCACTCCTTAAACCATACCATTTTTGTTTTTTTCTTTGTTTTACAACTTACTTCAGCTCCCAAGCTGAAGTAAGTTGTGCCGGCGTGCGAGCTTTTGGGACAGCATTCTATGGCGCTGGCCTTGCCCTCCCCCCGCTCTGCCTCTCCCTGCCCAGAACATCCCATCCCAGCCCACTCCTTCAAAGAGGCCCAACACTTTTGTGCGTTACTGGGGTTTACATGCATGGCCCCTTTGAACATTCGCTCGGCACGCACAAGGCCCGGCCGTGCAGGTAAACCCCGGGATTTATGCACGCAGGCCTTTGAAAATCTACCCTTAAGTGTTTTGATTCCACAGTAATTAAATGTATCAAAATTACTTCCTTATGATATTCTGCCAACCAAGGTCAGGTTATTATGTGTAGTCCAGCCCCCTAATTAGTGGGTTATTATTTAAAGTTAGAAATTAATGTGGGGGTGGGGAAGTTGGGGTGCGGGGTGGGGGGTGGGGGGAGTTATTCCCAACTACTCTCTTTCTAAAACTAAGTAGAAAAAATGCATAAGAAACAGAAAAGCAATGTAAAAAATCACTTTTCAAAAAAATATAAGAACAAAAAGCTATTAATAAAAAAATCCCCCTTCAAAGCAAGTTGAATTCAGCCAGAAAATTTACCTTTACCTTTAAACTAGTCATTCTAAATTATTTTTAATATTGACCTCTTAGTGAAACAAGAGTTCTATATATCAGCTCAGGCCAGTACAAATTCAAAGTAAGGCTTTTAGCTAACCAGTTGTCGTTACTTAGCCAGCTAGGTCACTTTGATAATGTACTCATGTTATTAGTTAGCAAATGCTGATAACATGAAATGGTGACTTGGCCTCTTTTGTGTCTGTGGCAAAACTACTTAGTACAACTGGCCCAAAGACATTTTAATGTAGAAGCCAGGAAGAAGTATTTTCTTGACTTGAACTTGGATCAACTAAGGCAGCTTATTCTTTCTTTAAATATATTTTCAATTAAGATGCACCAGCAATAGTTAATAATGCTTTTCGTATCCATTGCACAGACATTTAGTACAGCTGAAAAATTTTAACTATGTTTATCTGCTACTTTAAAAAGATCCTTCATTGGATGTGTAATTATGTCAACACTGGTAAGAGCTGATAATAGAGATTGAAAATGTTGCTAAGCAGATAAAATATGTATGCTATATATATTGCTCAATGTGAGATCAAGTTAGGACAATGATTTCATGGTCAGTTTAATCTTTTTTATATTTTTCCTCTCACCCATGGGCAACGATTGCAAAAGAATGTTCTTTTACTGCCTAGATCTGTGAATGACATTTGATTATGAATGTTACTGAACAAACTGAAATGTATACTTGTGTTTGTGAAGTGTAATTAAATCCCTTTAGTTGTTTTAAGACTGAACTGTGCTTTGTAAGAACTGGATTTGCCTGTTGCTCTTTATCTTGTAACTAACACAAGCAACAATGGTATTGGTTTAGTCATAATCTTTCAGAAGCTCAGCTGGTTGTTGCAAATTTGTTAAAAATATGCTAACATTTATTGAGCAACAGATGAGCACCTGAAGCAATAACATGGGTGGGAATGTACAGGATAATTACTGGTTTAAAAGAACATCAAGATTTTAGTGTAATGTGTCTACCATTATTACCCTACCAAAGCAAAATGTATATAGAGAACACAATGTCATTCAAAATTAAATATATGCACACAGACAATATATATTGTACATATGAAGAACCTACTTTAAAGTAGAAATGTAGATTAAAGCAAGGCAAAAAACAATCGTACAGCTCAAAGTGATTGATGGAGCTACCTGAATGTATAGCATTAAAATATAATCAAAATGACATTGAATTGGATTAGGAATACTATGCTTTAAGGGATTGCTCCGCAACTTGGCAAAATGAGTCTATTTTGGTTGTTTAAGATATCCAAATCAGGTCAAAGGTGGCCACATTTTCTTACTTTCTGACAACCTGTTGGTGTATCTGAAAAATGATCTAGTAGTCCTAGTTTGACAGTCAATAAACATGAGTCCATGTCACTAAAACAGCTATTACAGTTTGACGTTAATTGGCACTCTAACTGGCAATTTCATCCACAAGATTGACGGGGCATGAAAACTGAACTGTCCTCTTATCCCAGAGGTGGTTCCTAAATAGGACAGATATTTTTTGGGGGGGAATTTTCAAAACATTAGGGGGCAGATTTTTAAAAAACTACACGCGCGCGTACTTTTGTTCACACAACCGGCTCAAACAAAAGTACACCAAATTTGAAAGATACACGCATAGCCACGCGTATATTTTTAAAATCCGGGGTTGGCGCGCGCAAGGCTGTGCAAAATCGGCAGCCTGCGCGTGCCGAGCCACGCAGCCTGACGCCATTCCCTCCGAGGCCGCTCTGAAATCGGAGCGGCCTCGAAGGGAACTTTCTTTCCGGTGCCCCCCACCTTCCCTTTCCTTCCCCTTACTAACCCACACCCCCCCCCCCACACCTTTATTTCAAAAGTTACACCTGCCCAAGGCAGGCATAACTTGCGCGCGCCAGTGCGCCATGTTCCAGTCCGGGGGCTGATCTGGAGGCCGCGTCCATGCCCCTAGGCCAGAACCACACCCACAGCCCGCCCCAAGAATGCCTCCCAATGATGCACCGGCCACGACACGCCCCCCAACACACCAACACAGGAAAGCCCCGGGACTTACACTCATCCCAGGGCTTGTGCGCGCCACCGAGCCTATGCAACATAGGCTCGGCACACGCAGGGGGGTGGAAGGGGCAGCTTTTCAGGGGTTACACGTGTATCTTACGCACGTACCCCTTTGAAAATCTGCCCCTAGGCGTATAAAAATTAGCAAATAGGCACATAAGTAGCCCCTACTCTTGTATTCTGTATTTTATAAAAGTTGAAAATACATGTGTATTTTCACTTTCACGTGCACATATAAGCATATAAAAAAAGGCACCGTCTAGGGACCTTCTCAGGCAGAACCAACGTTTATGCATGTAGGATACTATTTTAAATTTTTCAACTTACAATTGTTAATTATCTGGCATAAATGATATTAAATATGCTTATTTTGTAGTACTGACTGGGTGGGAGGTCTGGGGGAACTGGGGGAAATTCAGGCTGAAGAACCAGGAGGGTCTCAATGATCTGACTGGGCAAACTGGTGGACTCATTGGTAAAACTAATAGTTTCCTTGATGTGCACATGTTTAAAAATGAACTCAGTCACGTGCATAAATCCTAATACCTGAGTAAGGCCTACTTTTAATTTTTACATATTAAATATACGTGTTTATTTTTAAAATAGATAGGGAAAGTACATTTATTTATTTATTTATTTATTTTATTTATTAACTTTTATTTACAGACATTCGTGAAACACATCATGCCGGTTTACAAAGAACTCAGGCGGGAAATACAATAAAATAATATAAAACAATATAACAATATAACAAAATAACATTAATTGATATTGATATTGAGTACATGCATTCAATGCATTGATATTCGTTCTTTCAATGCATTGCATTTATTTGTGCTCGAGTCTTCTTAACAAACATGTTACGGGGTAGAAGTGTATTTGATAAAACTCCCATATATCATATGCACGGGTAATAAAATACGAGCATAGATCTGGTTGCAGCCATATAAATGCATATGCCATCGTGTGCATTTTTTGGAAAGTTATCTTTCTTGTAAGGACAGAAGTTTGTCCGTCTGCTGATTTGCTCTGTGAATGAATAGAAAATGTCACTTTCCGATAGTCTCAATCTGTCACTCTTCAAGAACATTAAATTCACTTAAAAATGTAGAAAAATGAACTGTGATGCATTCGTCTTTCTTATTCTATCAAACAGCACACAGCTTCTGTCACCTTTAGAAAAAAAAAATTAGATAGAGCTTCCATGAACACATGACGCTTGATTTTTTTTTCCCCTTTTTATCTGCTTATCTCATGCAAGACATTTAACTTTACCACATTCAGTCTTAAAGGCAAATGTACAGGCAAAAAAACTCTGGACTATTGACCTTTAGCACAACATGACCGTAAGAGTTCACGCAGCTGTTAAATAAGCCCTATGTTTATAGAGTCATAAATGTAGTGCAGGTGAAGATTTCAGTGATGTAATAGTAACTTCCATTACTGCATGGCTTGTCATTTATACAAAACTGTGTTATCACCAGTTAATATTGTTTTACCATAACACCACAGGTTCATGGGATTAAACCACTCTTTTTTCCATTTATGAGTCATTTGAACCTTCACCCTGCAGAGGAAGATCAAACCACTTCTAAAGGCCCCCTCTTAACACTGGAGCAGAGCAATTGGATGGATAGCTAAAGAGGTTGGTATTTGCCCCCAAGGGCTTTGCAAACAAGTGTCCTAGATCTTTCAGAAGATAATCTTTACTGAGTCATGTAGCCACAAATTATTATGTAAATTCCTAATTAAAACCCACTGTATATGAGCTGTAAATCACTGCCTCTCCAGAAACTGTCACCCTTTGTGAATTTGTTTGGAGTGCAGTTTACTGGTAAACAGTGAGCTTCATTGTGTTGCTATAGTACAGTAAAAAAAAAAGGAGAAACTCTTAAACTCATTATAAGCAGCATAATTTATGGACATAATTTAAAAAGTTAAAATTCAGAAATGGAAGACATCTTTTTGCTACATTTAGAACCCACTAGCAGATTGATCTGAGTCGTGTTAAGATTTCTGGTTAAGGATTCCTAAAATGGCCAGAGAGAAAGAAGCGAGAAAGAAAGCTCGTTGCTATCTTTCCTTCAAAAATCCTAATTTTAGATAGGATGAAATCATATTTATACACATTGTTGGTGATACGGATTTGCCACACGTGAAAACAGTGAATCAAAGTCCCATTTAAGTTTCTTTTAAAGTAGGTTTTATTATAAAAAAAAAAAATTCGGCTTACGAGATCATTTCTGTGACAGGAATTCAGAAGTCATGTATTCCAGTTATGTCAGTGTAGTAAAATTAAGTTAGCTGAGGAAGAAAGAAAGTGAGACCAGACATAGCTGTTGAACTTTATAAGGAAACTGTATAGCCAAGGAAATCCTGCGCTCATCGATGGAAGCTGTTTAATCAACGAGAGATTCAAAATAGCATTCTCTCCCTAAACTAAAGACCCATGATTGTTACGAGATGAGTGACGGTTAAATTTACCAAAGCATTTTTTGCTTTCTGCGTCTTTGGGGGGAAAAAAAGGTTTTGGTAAATCAGGGCCCTTTTGGCTTTGCCAACCTACAAAGACGATTTTATGATGACGTTTAATGTTCGAAGGAGCAGTTGCCTGATTTTTTATTTTTTTTTTTACAGACAGGGAACACAAAGAAAAAAAACCCAGGCCTTAAACCTTGCCCCCAACCTGATGAAGAGCTTGGTTTTCAAAGTGCTGTGAACCTGTTTGGAATTATTGGGATGACCCCAGCTCTACCGGTGTCCTGTTACTCTTCGGTTAAAGCATGCTTCCTTCCACAACAAATGCAATTAGGCAGACCATCGTTTCCATGTTATGTTCTCTTTAGAAGACCTAAAAGAATGTAAAAAGGGCAGAGCAAAAAGCTGCTTAACATTAGAGAGAAATCAACACTCCTAATGTTTGACATCTTCTTTTTAAGTCCACATTTGTCACAAATGCTGAAACTATATAACACAGAAAAGGTCACAGTGCAAAGAAATGAGCTTTCTATGCTATTAAATGTAATAAAAACATTCACATTCTCAAAGTAATGTTAGGTCTGATATTGAAAGCATATATAGCCTACTAGTATAGGAAAATGCCATGGATATTGGTTTCTATTACTTTATTTTTAGATAGTATAATGGGGTCTACAGTGGTGCAGAGCTTCTTGTACTTACAGTAGGTGTGATTAATAGATATACTTGCATAAACACATGAATCAAAAAATCATATAATTTGAGTGTAATTTTCAAAGTCATTTATGTTTATAAAACCCAGCTTTATGTATGTACTAAAGTAGACCAGAGCCGAGTGTGTGTAAAATTATGCATGTAACCCAGTTACACACATACTTTTATATGAACTGACAGAGGCGCTGCAAGGGGCTGAGTTGGGATGGAGTCAGCAATTATGTACATGCATTTTGATTTAAAAAAAATAAAATAAAATGCACCTAAGTATATGCACATAAGCTATGCCTTCTGAAGAAGCGGTGTAACCTTAAGTGAATGAATGTGTGCGTGTACTCAGCCAGTTACCTCCAGCATAGTCAACGAGAGCTTATGCATGTAAGTTCTCTTTGGAGATACTCAGTAAAGTCTGCAGGTATAAAGTGTGTTGGTTGAGAATTGACCTCTATGGCGAAAATGTTCAGATTATTCATAGAGGTGCAAATCTGCAAATCTTTTCTACCCACCAACCTTTGTATCTCATTTTCAAAAAGAAAGTACATGTGTGCTTTCCCTCTGAAAACTGCCGTGGATAAAATGTACCCACAGATGTTTGCACCTGTGTTTTCTGCAAGTAAAATTTCTCTGGAAAGCAATGACAATAACTTTAAAACAAGTGCATGCATGTGATATAAAATAAGCAAAACTCTGCTCAACAAGAGATGCAGCATGTAATGTTGAACATAGCCGGAGAAGTATCATTTTAAGACTTATTCGCCTATATTACTTTGCCGGATAAGTAGCAGTGTTTCAATTTTTCAAAGCCCAGCGCACATAAAATCAGGGAGGTATGTGTGTGGCTGGGCTGTGCGCACGCCAAGCACATTTTAGAAATGGCTCAGCCATACCCATATCTCCCTGCCGGGAGCATCGAAAAGGGGTGGGCCGGAGCGGGGTCTGGGGGGCGGGAGAGGCTGGCCAGGACAGCGCCATTAAACGTTGTCCCGGGGAAGCGTGCACTGGCAACCGGCCTGCGCGCGGAAGTTACTTCTGCTCCGAAGCAGCAGTAAGTAAGAAAACAAAAAAAAAATGTACGCTACCTTTCTAGGAGTTAGGGGTCAGAGAGGAGAGGGGAAAGAGGTAGGATGGGGTAAAGGGAACTGGGAAAACCCTACCCGCAACGCAAACATGTTCTAAAATCGGCACATCCATGGTCGCGTGCGCGCGGGTTTTAAAATCGACCCCTTAGTACATAGTTGTGCTCTTAATTTTAATCATTTACTCACAAAGATGTAACTCGTGTGGTTTTCTTGCCAGCTTTTACATGTGGAATTCCTCTAATTTTGTAAAATATGTGCGAGAAGGAAATTACCAGTTTTACCAAACAGTTCACCTGTTTGTCCGGTCTGAAACAAATTTGAAAATACAAACTAAGAAACTATGGAGTAAAGTTTCAATTGGGTTTATGCCTAGAAATAGCATATGTGGCATGTATTTGAGGATATGCTATTTTATGAATTTTGAGAGAATATGCATATTTTCCATTCTATGCCTATGTTTTACTGGAGGAAAAAGAGTTAGGCTAGAGGCAATCCAGGGTGAGGTTCAGAAGTACGTGTGGTAGTTGCTATTTTGTAACAGAGATATGCTTAGACATTACCAAACTTGTTTGTTCATTTTTACATCTGCTAATTGACTGGTGGTGCAAGTGAAAGTTGTGTCTGTTTACTGCAATTTTGGGGTGGGAGATGTGGGTGAACTGGAGACAAACTGGGTGAACTGGTAAGAGATATGGGTGAACTGGTAATTTCAAGTAGGTAATGAAGTATGTTGTATTTTCAAAACAGTATGAGAGTTACTTTCGATGTGGCGCACGGGTGCACATGCGCGCATGCAGCCTGCTCCCAGGGATGTGACCATGTTATAACATACGCACATATATGCGCACACGTTACAAATAGGCTGACTGTGTGCACATGTAAGTGGAAACACGCCTGTGGGTGCAAATGTCACGTCTACCGCATAGGTTCACTCAGTTAAGGGATAGGACTTCCATATCCCCCTGGTTTAATGGCCTACCTTCCCCCCTGTTAGCCCCAACCTTTAAAACCCCGCTTATCTGCCTAGAATTTTTTGTTTTACAACTTACATGTCATCCACAGAAGAATTAAAGTCATGCAACAGGGGCTCTGCCACCCACCAGTGCGCATGAGTATTTATGTTCAAATCCTAAAATGCCCATATCCCACCTCGAAAATATCCACACCCCACCCCTTTTAAAAAAATCTTTTCATGTTTGCACACAGCGGTAAGTATGCGTGTATCCAGCCAGCTTTTCAAATCTGCTTGGCCCGCCATATTTGCACATCCCGTAATTTTGGCTTGCATCAGGTTTTTAAAATTCACCTTTATATGTGCATACTTATAAAATACCTGCCTCCACATATAAATCGGGGCTATTACACATACATGTTATATTTTTTTTCACACTTTGAAAATATACTCGTATGCGTATAAAATGGACTGCGAAAGTATGCATTTTCTTGCATTGGAAACGTGCAAGCGTAAATTCAGAGCAGAACTGCGTGGTATTTTATAAACTGTGCAACTCCCGATATGGAGATTTATGCTAATATTTCATAAACCAAATCTGTCCACGTACATACATAAATGCGGTATTATGGATAGGTTTGAAATTTAAGCTCAGGGATAGTAACTGTCATGCGGGCGCACAAATGCACGTATGCTGGCTCATGCTAAAGAATGCAGCCATTTTAATATGTACATGCATATGCGCACATGGGGCCGGATTGTAAAAGGGTTACGTGCGTAAATCCGTCCTGCACGCGCCGGGCCTATTTTCAAAAGCCCGGCAACGCGCGTAAAGCCCCAGGACGCGTGTAGGTCCAGGGGCTTTACAAAAGGGGCGGGGAGGGGGCACGGCAGGGCGGTCCTGGGGTGGGGCAGGGGCATGGCCAGAGGCCTCTACATGGCTGCTGGGCCGGCGCGCGCAACTTACCCCAGGGCTGAAGTAAGTTTTAAAACTAACAAAAAAAAAGCATCAAAGGTAGGGGGGAAAGGGTGGGGGGGGGAGGGTAGGAAAGTTCCCTCCTGAGAGGGAATGGGGGAAGGCAGCACGGCTTGGAGCAGGCTCGGCGCACGAAAGCTGAACGCGCGTGTTATAAAATCGGGTGTACATGTCTGCGCGCCGGGTAGCGCGCACACATGTTATAAAATAGGTTGTACTCGCATACATGTGCACACTGTTTTATATGGATGCACGCATGTACTTGCAAATGCTGCCTTTACCAAGTGGGGGGATTTTAATAGATACACATGCCAATGCAATTACTCGTTTCTCTACTTTGTTCCTAGTTTGTCTAGGTAAGAAATAGGACTTCCAAACCCCCCCCCCCCCCCCCCCCCCCCCCCAGTTAAATAGCCTCCCTTTTACCCTGTTAGCAGCAATCAATTCCAGAGTTTAATTGTGCATGAAGTCTGATTTGTTTTAAATGAGCTATTTGCTAACTTCAGGGAATGCTCTCTAGTCCATGAAATAGGAAATAACCGATTCATATTTACCACTTCAGGTTCTTTCAGGATTTTATAGACCTCTATCATATCCCTCTCCTCAGCCATCTCTTCTCCAAGCTGAACAGCCCTAACCTCTTTAGCCTTTCCTCACAGGGAAGCTGTTCCATCCCCTTTATCATTTTGGTCCCCTTTTCTGCAATGCAACTATATTTTTTTAGATGCAGGAATCAGAATTGCACATAAGAACATGCCATACTGGGTCAGACCAAGGGTCCATCAAGCCCAGCATCCTGTTTCCAACAGTGGCCAATCCAGGCCACAAGAGCCTGGCAATTACCCAAAAACTAAGTCTATTCCATGTAACCATTGCTAATGGCAGTGGCTATTCTCTAAGTGAACTTAATAGCAGGTAATGAACTTCTCCTCTAAGAACTTATCCAATCCTTTTTTGAACCCAGCTATACTAACTGCACTAACCACATCCTCTGACAACAAATTCCAGAGTTTAATTGTGCGTTGAGTAAAAAAGAACTTTCTCCGATTAGTTTTAAATGTGCCCCATGCTAACTTCATGGAGTGCCCCCTAGTCCTTCTATTATCAGAAAGAGTAAATAACCGATTCACATCTACCCGTTCTAGACCTCTCATGATTTTAATCATCTCTATCATATCCCGCCTCAGCGGTCTCTTCTCCAAGCTGAAAAGTCTTAACCTCTTTAGTCTTTCCTCATAGGGGAGTTGTTCCATTCCCCTTATCATTTTGGTTGCCCTTCTCTGTACCTTCTCCATCGCAATTATATCTTTTTTGAGATGCGGCGACCAGAATTGTACACAGTATTCAAGGTGCGGTCTCACCATGGAGTGATACAGAGGCATTATGACAATCTCTGTTTTATTCACCATTCGCTTCCTAATAATGGCTAATATTCCATTTGTTTTTTTGACTGCCGTGACATACTGAACCAACGATTTCAATGTGTTATCCACTTTGAGGTCCTAGAAAACACGGAAGACGGCCAATCAAATCCAGTAGGCAAACGAAAAGAAATAGACCTGTTGCCTTTGATGTAGGTAAAAATAGTTTTATTTGTTGTGTTATTTCAAACAATGTTTAAACAAATGCCCAACTCAGGCCGAGTTTTGCCCAGAATGGGCTGCATCAGGGGCTAGAAAATAGATTAATTAAAAACATATATAGAAAAACACAAATTGTATAGACAAAATAATTAAAAAATAGATTCATAATAGATTAAAAGAAAATTAAGCACAAAAAGCTTTATCACATATATTGGGATAGAATTTAATACCTAAGCGTGGGCGTCCACTACCCGGCTCGCACACATGGATGCCCGATTTTTTAACATGCGCATGCAGGTGCACGCATGTTATAATTGGGGGTTGGCACACGCAAGGGGGTACACACTAATGCATCTTGCGCATGCCGACGCCCACAGCCTTACCCCGTTCCCTCTCGCTGTGCCGGAGGCCACTGTCCCCAGACCACCCCACCCCACCCTGCCCTTTTTCGAAACCCAGGGATTTAGACATTTCCCGGGGCTTTACAACCATTGCCGGGCCTTTGTAAAATAGGCCCGGTGTGCATAATCCCACCTACATGCATAATGCTTTGAAAATCTGGCCCATTGTTAGCAATAATTGAACATAAAAGATAAAATACAAATGCAAAAAAACAAAACAAAATCATTAGGATAGATATATGCAGAGCAGAAGAAACATAGAATAAAAACATTAAATTATAAAATTGACATAATAAAAAAAAATACCTCTAATTGTGAATAAACTGTGGATGAACTACTGTAGAAATCTAGCTTATAAAACTGAACAACATGTGCATGCAGTATGTAAAATCTCATTAATGCACATTTCATGAATATATATATAAATATAAATTACTTTATTTTTTAAAAAATGTGAAGTACCTATCTATGGTGACTGATAAATTGAGTGTATAGATAATAGTGTAAATACATATGTATAGTGATAAACTAAAGGGTACATTTTAACACATGTGCATGTATCCATGTGCGCTGGGACCCTGCCCCTTTCAAGGAGCCCAGCACTCCGGCACATATCGGGAGGTTCGCGCGTGGCCGGGCTGTTTTTAAAATGCATTCAGCGATCACAGCCCAGCAACACAAGTATCGCCCACTTTGTGTGTGTGCCAGGCTTTGAAAATTTGGACTCAATTGCATACCAGAGCTAACGTGTACTACTGTGCACAACTTATATAACAAAGCTGACATGTACAGCTGTATACAACTTATATAGCCATAAAAGAAACAACATAAATGTAAGGCAGTGAAAAATATATTAATAATAAATTTAATGGACATCATGAAAATATGAAATAGAATAGACCCCGGGCTTACCATACAAAATGTAAGCGTGATAACTTATCTCTCACAGTGAAGGTAGTAACGTGCCAGAAGGGCTGAAACATAACCACAAATTGGCGCCAAAAATTAAAATAAATTGAAAAATACAATCAGCAATAGCAAAGTGACAGTGTTAACAGCGCACATAGCTCCGCACTAACTTATAATGGCGGTGTCTCGCAGAGGCAGTGCCAATAGAGCAAAAATGCTTTGTCTAAGCTTCTGGAGTTTTTTGATAAGTTCTGTTTGTGATTTTAATTTGCGGTTATAAGTTCTCCAGCTTCAGAATCATAGATGCTGTTCATTTGCTCTTTGATTTTTTACCTCTTCCGCTACACCGGCACTGCCTCAGTGAAAAAAATGCTGTTTTAACTCAGTGCGAAGTAATGTTCTTTGTTCTTAATACAATTTTTTTTATTATAATTCTTTTTATGATAATTTTCTTTTTTTTAATTCTAATTTACTGCGGTTACAAGATATCCAGGCTTAGCATACAATATATTGGGGTTTTTTTAATTATTTTATATATATTTTTAACTTTTGAGCTTTCCTGCTCTGTTGGCATTGCCTCCGCGTGAGTAATGCCAACGGAGCAGTCAGTGTGGAGCTATGCACTGTGGGCCGGATTTTAAGACGTATGCGCGGGCGTACATTTGTGCGGGCAACCCGGCGTGCCCAAATGTACACCCGATCTTATAACATGCGTCCAGTTTCATTAGTGGCAGGCGGCCGGTTATGAAAATCAATGCTGAGTTTACCAGCATGCATAGCTCCGTGCTAATTTATAATGGCAGTGTCTCACAGAGGGACCAATGCAATACAGTGCACTCAGCCAAGCGCACTGTATAACCCACACTCCGACACGGGTTAAATAGGCGCTAATCCACCCCTAATGGAGCAACAGGGGGATTTGAACCCTCATTTATATGGGTTGTAGCCTGCTGCTCTAACAACTAGGTTACTCCTCCACCGTTCTATGAACACTTTAACGCTTGCTTATTCTGTGTCTGTTCTTCCAGAATGGGAAATTGCATCTGAGGTTCCTAGCAAACTGTGTGCATGTCACTTACTACCAAGCTTTCACTACCCATCTGTAGCACTTACATGACAATTGCCACACATGTCACAGCAGCAGAACATCCACCTGGTGATGCACCTGTGTAAGTCCCTGGCTGTTCTACATCATGTCCCCCAGACGTACACATCTGTCTGGCCTGATACAGTGCACATGCTGGGTCCTAAATGCATAGGCCTCAGCTTCTGCTTTACTAATGTGATGGCCAAGACAAACCGCGGCTGACATCCTGGCTGACCGATCACTAACAGGGCACACTTGATCCGGGAGCCCCAGCAATGTGATTAGCAAGTGAGATTTCAACTGCTCCAAATGGGAGGATCAGAAAAGCATTTATCGTGCGCCTAACGCTGATTAGACCCCGTTTAACGTGCATTAGACGTGCAACACAACTTGATAAATAACCCTGTAACTTACAGTTATCTTGTTTGCAAACATGGCATGAGACATTAGGTGGACTAAGTGGTTGCCTAGGGTGCCAGACGTGGGCAGGGCACCGTTGCTGGACATGAGAGCAGTATTCTTTTTAGAAGAAAGGAATTCAGCGGCAGTTTCGGAATTATAGGACTCGTGCATTGGGACGCGTGGGTCGATGAGGTAAGGGAGCTCTGGCGACACAGGCCAGGGGAGAATATGAAAGAATATGATGTCACCATGACGTCACCACCTAGTGCGGCTGAACCCCCTCGCACCGGCACTGCTTTCCTGCACTGGTTTTCACCTATTTCTGACATTAATGAACTACTTTGTATGAAAGTGCATCACATCAGTTCAATAATGCTAAATTTTAGTAAACTATTGCAGGGAGCAGGCTATGCGTGAAAGTTTAGGGGTACATTTTCAAATGTGCGGACTGGAAGGGAGCTGCCCTACCCCTCTACCTAACCTCCCTTCCCCTCTCCTCCCACCCCCTAAACCCTTCCTATTCTTTTTTTGTTTGTTTTATTACTTACGTCAGGGCCCGACCTGAAGTAAATTGTGCGCGCCGGGATCAGAGTCTTTGGGACAGCGAGCAGTGGTGCTGTCCTGGCCCGCCCCTTGTCCTGTCCCTCCACGCCCCTTCAGAGGCCTGGCGCTTATGCACGTACTGGCGTTTATGTGCATGGCCGGGCCCCTTTGAAGATTCGCCCGGTGTGCACAAGACCCGGCCAAGCAGGTAAATGCTGGAATTTAGGCGTGAAGGGCTTTTAAAATCCGCCCTTAATTACCCGCAAGGTGGTCATTTGTCAAGGTTTTTGCAAATGAAATCTATATGCATTAAAAAGCACAAAAGCTCAAAACAGCATGATTTTTTACACATTTTGTGTGTTTTAATGCATGGAGGCTCACCATCTACAAAAACATTTGTGGCTTAGTAAATCAGCCTCTTGATTTGTGTATAATAGAGCTACTTTTCACAACCATGCCCTGGAAGCACTTCTAACCAGTCTGGTGTCCTGGATAACCACAAAGAATATGCCTAAGAGAGATTTGCATATCCTGAGACTGCAAATATATCATAGGCATATTCATTACAGATATCCTGCAAACTAGACCAGCTAGATGTGCCTCCAGGACTGGCTTAGGAAACAGAGTGCTTTGATTTGGTGGTTATTATCAGCGTGATAGAACATTAGCATATATATTTGTGGCTTTATGTGCTAGCTAGATTTTTTTAACAGTGTATTTTCTTTGGCTCTGACTCCTAGTTTTCTCTTGTTCTAGTCTAGTATATTTCTTTCATTTTGCTATATATATATTTTTAGAATTGTTTTGTAATTTGGCCATGTCCGATATTCTTAAAATTTTCTATCCCTGATCCCACTCTTTACCTGTTCATATATTCATATTTTACAGGTGTCTGCATGGGGCTTTGATAAGGATCCATTATAACAGGAACTAGCTTTGTTTAGAATCTTAATAGTGGGAATGGCTAAGTATGAGGAACTTTTTAAAAACTTTAAGCACAAATACTTTTTCAGTAATTAAAATTCAAACTGAAAAGTGAGGGACATCAATGGTTATTGCTTGTTTTGACTGCCAGTTGAATTAAATATAACATAACTTTTTGCTGGTGTTGCTGCTTTGAGAATTTTGAGCAGTAACAAATTCAGTTTTTTTAAGCACAGATATGAGAAGCACCTGCCTTCTGCTTCCAATCTCCAGCCCCTTCATCCACACCTTAAAACAGATACACAAAACAATCCTGGAGCATTTCATCTGCTAACTTCAGTCAGCAGCTCGTGATTTCCACTTGCAGGCCAGTTTTCAGCAGAGGACAACCTCAGAATGACATGCTGAAGGATTTGGGGGAACTGCATGCTTCCCTCAGCAAGTCAGAGGATTGAATTGACAGGAAACAAAAACTAACTTTGAAAGGAATTGATGGAAGATGTAACTCTACCTAAAAAAACAAGAATCTAATTCTTCCTTCAAAAGAAGTCTTCATTGGGGCAAACATAACTTCTATTACCAACCTGCGTAGCTGAAATTAGGGTATATTTACTAAGCCACATTAAGCAATTACCATGAGGTAAATACCATGTGTTAGCCATGATGACAGTTTTTTTTTAAATATTGTGCATTATTTTAAACCAAATATTGCCAAAAAATTAATGAGCAGTTTTACATGCAAATGCTTTGGAAATACAAACAAAGCAGCTCATTATTAGGCAATTTCATGGCAATAACATAATGTAGCGCCTGAAAAAAAAAAATTGCAAACCACGTTATTTTCCTGAAAGACAGCTACAACTCAGGAGCTATGGCTAACTTTTCCTGGGAGCACTGGGATGCTAATGTGCATCCTGGTTCTCCCAGGCATTTTCTTAAAGGATCTGAGCAGCCCAAAGGAAGCTGCCTACAAACTGTACCAAATCCCAGAGCTCTTGTGAGATCTCCTGCTCCAACCCCCCAGCTGCTTCCAGGGATGGGCCAAATGCTTGGCGAACACCCCTCCTCCTTCCTTCCCAACCCCATTCCTTTGCACCCAGCCTCCAACTCCCCCCCACCCCCAAATCAGTCTTAAGACCACCTTCCAACAACAATTCTCTCAACCCTTCTGACCCACTCCCAGGCAAACCTTTAAGAACCTGGTGGCCTAATGGAATCTAGAACATACCATAGGCTCTGGGCCCTGTGATGTCTGAATCAAAATGGAGCCGATTAGCCACTAATCAGCAGCTGTGTTTGTGAAAAAATAGTTAAACTAAAAGCTCTGTGTCTAACGGGATACATCAGAGGGTATTAAGGGAACTTAAAGAAGTACTGACTGATCTCTTCAATGCTTCTTTAGTTCCAGAGGAGTGGAGACAGACAGATGTGGTTCTGCTTCACAAAAATGGAAGAAAGGAGTAAGTAAATTACTGTTAAGTAAATTATTGGACTCGCTGCTAAAACAGAGGATATCCCCGTTTCTGGAAAGCAATGGATTACAAGATCTGAGGCAACATGGTACTTTTACCAGAGGTGGATCTTGCAGATGAATTTGATCAATTTCTTTGATTGTTGACCAAAGAGTTGGATCAGGGACAGTGCTATATGAAGTGTACTTGGATTTCAGAAAGGCCTTTGACATAGTTCCACATAGGTGACTTATAAATAAAGTGAGCATCCTTGGTATGGGTCCTAAAGAGACTGACTGTGTTAGAAACTGGCTGAGGGGGAGGCAACCAAGCATAGTGGTAAAGAGGTTCACGCCAAGAAGAGGACATTACAAGTGATGTGCTGCAGAGTTCGGTACTTGGACTGATTCTTTTCAACATTTTTGTAAGTAATATTGTAGAAGGACTATTCATAAAGGTTTGTCTTTTTGCAAGTGATACCAAACTCTGCAGCAGGGTAGAGGCCCAGAAAGGTATGGAAAACAAGGAGAGATTTTGTGAAGCTTGAGGAATAGAATAGAGTCCGGCAGTTAGATTTAATGCTAAAAAATGCAGTCATGCATTTGAGCTACAAAAGCCAAGGAATCAATGCAGTATGGGGTAAAATTCTAAGAATGAAACAAGAGTGGAATCTTGGGATGATCATATCTGATGATCTTAAGGTAGTCAATAGATAGATAAGGTAATGGCAAAAGCCAAAAAGGTGCTTGGGTGTATAGGAAAAAAAATGATCAGCAGAAAAATGAAGATGGTATTGCCCCTGGATAAGTCTCTAGTGATACCTCATTTGGAATATTATGTACAATTCTGGAAATCACATCTTCTAAAGGATATAGACTATGGATATGGAGTCGATCCAGAGGGTGACAACTAAAATTGTTAGTGGTCTTTGTTCTAAAGCATATGGGAAAAGAGTTAAGTTATTAAATATGTATATCCTAGAGGAGGATAGAGGAACTATAATAAAGACATTTAAATACCTCCAATGTACAATATTTATAGAATATAATACAAGACTATCTCTTATTCATAAAGCTTTGTACAACAACAAGACTAATTGGATGAATACAATACTCATTTTTCAATCCCCAAGAAGAACTTTACGTTCCAAAAACACTGGTCTCCTTGAAATTCCCTCCCCAAAAAGATTCCTTCTCATCTCAACAAGACAACGTGCCTTCTCAATAGCTGGCCCACTACTATGGAATACCCTTCCAATTGATCTAAGACTTGAATCATCTTCTCAATCTTTTAAAAAAGAACTAAAAACATGGCTTTTTCAAAAAGCATTTTCAACATGATAAATCGATTCATCATCCAATCTCAATTTAAGTATTTCTCACTCTCTCTCTTTTTCCTCTCTCTTTTTTAATTTCATTTCCCTTATGTTTATTCTTTTCACTGTTAATCTTATTACAATGTAACATTTCTAACTTTTTGTTATATGTACACCGACATGATGACTTTTGTTGAATATTGGTATATATAAAAAACAAATAAATAAATAAATGCACAGGAGGAAGGCCACTTTCAATGAAAAGGTGCCTTTGGAATTAGGATATATTGGATAAGGGTGAAAGGGGATAGACTCAGGACTAATCTAAGAAAAAATTGTTTACAGAGAGGTTGGAGGATGCATGGAGTAATCTTCTAGAGAAGGTGGTAGAGTCAAGGACAGTATCTGAAATCAAGAAATCATGGGATAAGCACAGAAGATGTCTGAGAGAGAGGTAAGGATCATAGAGCTGAGCACTTGGTGTAGATCGGCAGACTAGATAGGCTGTACGGGTCTTTTTTTCCTGTCACGTTTCAATGTTTCTATATGTCACTGCCCCATCCATTTCAACATTCAGTTTTTATTTCTGCCCCATTCTATTACCACTCTCCAATGTTATTACCTTAAATTAGTACTCCATGGGCCTCCCATATACTTAAGAACATAAGAACATGCCATACTGGGTCAGACCAAGGGTCCATCAAGCCCAGCATCCTGTTTCCAACAGTGGCCAATCCAGGCCACAAGAGCCTGGCAATTACCCAAAACCTAAGTCTATTCCATGTTACCGTTGCTAGTAATAGCAGTGGTTATTATCTAAGTCAACTTAATTAATAGCAGGTAATGGACTTCTTCTCCAAGAACTTATCCAATCCTTTTTTAACACAGCTACACTAACTGCACTAACCACTAGAGATGTGAATCGGAACTGCAATCCGAACCGATTCTGGTTCCGATTCACATCTATAGAGATGTGAATCGGAACTGCAATCCGAACCGATTCTGGTTCCAATTCACATCTCTACTAACCACATCCTCTGGCAACAAATTCCAGAGTTTAACTGTGCGTTGAGTAAAAAAGAACTTTCTCTGATTAGATTTAAATGTGTCACATGTTAACTTCATGGAGTGCCCCCTAGTCTTTCTATTATCCAAAAGCGTAAATAACCGATTCACATCTACCCGTTCTAGACCTCTCATGATTTTAAACATCTCTATCATATCCCCCCTCAGCCTTCTCTTCTCCAAGCTGAAAAGTCCTAACCTCTTAGTCTTTCCTCATAGGGGAGCTGTTCCATTCCCCTTATCATTTTGGTAGCCCTTCTCTGTACCTTCTCCATCGCAATTATATCTTTTTTGAGATGCGGCGACCAGAATTGTACACAGTATTCAAGGTGTGGTCTCACCATGGAGCGATACAGAGGCATTATGACATTTTCTGTTTTATTCACCATTCCCTTTCTAATAATTCCCAACATTCTGTTTGCTTTTTTGACTGCCGCAGCACACTGAACTGATGATTTCAATGTTATGCACTATGATGCCTAGATCTCTTTCTTGGGTGGTAGCACCTAATATGGAACCTAACATTGGGGCAGATTTTCAAAGGGGTACGCGCATAAGATTCGTGCATATCCCCCAAAAACCTGCCCCAACCTCCCCCTGCGCACCCCGAGCCTAAGTTGAATAGGCTTGGTGGCGAGCGCAAGCCCCAGGACGCTCATAAGTCCCGGGGCTTTGCTAGGGGGGCATGTCAGGGGCATTTCGGGGGGGGGGGCAGCGCGGCATTCGGGGCGCTCCGGGGGGCATGGTGCCAGCCTGGGGGCATGGCCACGGCCTCCGGACCAGCCCCCGGACCAGAACATGGCGTGCCAGCAGCCGGCCCGGCGCATGCAAGTTACACCTGCCTCAGGCAGGCATAACTTTTCCAACAAAGGTGGGGGGGGGTGGGTTAGGTAGGGGAAGGATTTGGGAGCGGCCTCAGAAGGAACGGAGGCAGGCTGCACAGCTTGGCAAGCGCAGGCTGCCAATTTTGCACAGCCTTGTGCGTGTTGACCCCGGAGTTTAAAAGATACGTGCATCTATGCGGTCGCGCAAACAAAAGTACGCGTGGGTGTATTTTTTTAAATCTACCCCATTGTGTAATTATGGCATGGGTTATTTTTCCCTATATGCATCACCTTGCACTTATCCACATTAAATTTCATCTGCCATTTTGATGCCCAATTTTCCGGTCTCACAAGGTCTTCCTACAATTTATCACAATCTGCATGTGATTTAACTACTCTGAACAATTTTGTATCATCTGCAAATTTGATTACCACACTCGTCGTATTTCTTTCCAGATCAATTATAAATATATTATTTATTTATTTATTTATTTAAAATTTTTATAGACTGACATTCATCAGGGATATCACATCGGTTCACATTGTAACGCAAACAGACACCTGGGGAGGCGTTTTACATCGAACAGAGTTATATCAACAATTTATAACAAATTAACAAAAGAACAATTGAGGGGGGGGGTAAGAGGGGGAATATAAGGAGGGAAAGTAACATTGAATGTTAAATGTTAAGAATAGGCTTTACTAATATATATAAAATAAAATAATATTATAACAGTATATACATATCCAATATGAGGCGATGACATATTAAATAAATTTGAGTATAATTTGAGAGGAGAGGGGGTAGAGGAACCTAGGGGGGGGGGGGAGAGGGAAGGAGGGTAGAATGTGTAGGGATTAAATGAAACGTAGGGGTAGAGAGATGGGGTAGGGGGGAGGGGAAAGAAGCGAGGGTGGAGTGAAGTGGAAGGTGGGGAAAAAGGGAAATGAGGAAGAAGGGAAAATAAGCGAACTGAACAGTAAGGAGAGAGCGGAGAGGGTGGGAAAAGAGAATGGAGAGAATGATTGAGAAATTAGGTGTAGGCTTTAGTAAAGAGCCAAGTCTTCAGCTTCCGTTTAAAGGTTTTTGAGCATTCTTCTTGCCGTAATGCAACTGGCATTGTGTTCCAAAGGGTCGGCCCGGCGATCGAGAGCGCTCGGGCTCTCGTGGAGGTAAGTTTATAGAGTTTGGGAGAGGGGGTAGGCATGGTGGCGAGATGTTGGTGTCTGGTGGGCCTGTTAGATTGGTGGAGGCAGAAGGATTCATTAAACCAGTTCATTTCGGGATTGTATAAGGCCTTGTGGACAAGAGAGAGAGCCTTATATTGGATGCGGGATGTAATAGGGAGCCAGTGTAAATCTTTTAATACAGGTGTGATATGATCATTTCTGCGTGAGTTAGTCAAGATCCGGGCTGTTGTGTTTTGCAGTATTTGAATGGGGTGGATGGAGTTGTTCGGAAGGCCGAGGAGAAGGGCATTACAGTAATCGGTTTTGGCAAAGATGGTGGTTTGTAGGACTGTACGGAAGTCGGGGGGATGTAATAGGGGTTTCAGTTTTTTTAAGGAGTGGAGTTTAAAGAAACCGTCTTTTAGTATATTACTGATGAATTTCTTTAGCGTGAAATGACCATCAAGGATGACGCCAAGATCACGGACTTGTTGGGCAAATGGAATATAACTAAGGGGGGGGGTTAGGATGGTTTTGAGGTGAGATGAGCATGATTTCAGTTTTGGTAGTGTTAAGTGCTAAATGGATGGAAGATAAGAGTTTGTTAATGGAGTGGAGCGTATCATTCCAGATTTCAATTGCTTTTGATGGGGAGTCAGTGATTGGAATGAGTAACTGAACATCGTCAGCGTAGACATAATGATGCAGGTTAAGATTAGAGAGGAGGTCACAGAGGGGAAGCATGTAAATATTGAAAAGGGTAGAAGAGAGGGATGAGCCTTGTGGGACACCCTGATTGAGGGGGATGGCCTTGGATTTGTGATTTCCTAGTTGGATTTTGCAGTTTCTGTTACTGAGGTAAGAGTTGAACCAGTTGTGAGCAACACCCGTAACACCGATTTCTGTTACTCGTTGTAAGAGAATGGAATGGCTGATGGTATCGAATGCAGAGGAGATGTCGAGAAAGGCCAGAATATAGGATTGCCCTTTATCAAATCCTTTAAGGATATGGTCTGACAGGGAGAGTAGAAGTGTCTCTGTGCTGTGGGATTTCCGGAAACCATATTGAGTAGGTGCAAGGATATGGTTATCTTCGAGGAATTCTGAGAGTTGTTTGTTGACAGTTTTTTCGAGGAGTTTAGAAATAAATGGGAGATTAGAGATAGGGCGGTAGTTGGTGAGATCGGAGGGGTCAAGTTTAGGTTTCTTTAAGATAGGTTTGACGATGGCCTGTTTAAGGGGGACAGGTACCTGTCCCGAGGTAATGGACAAGTTAATGATTTTTGTTAATGGTTTGGCGATAATGGTGGGGATGGTAAGAAGATGTTTGGTGGGTATTGTGTCAGAGGGGTGGGTGGAAGGTTTGGCTTTCTTGATGAAGGATTCGATTTCAAGTGTAGAAGTGCAGTCTAGGGAGGAAAGCGCTTTAGTGTAATTACTGGAGATTGTTCGGTTGAAGTCAAGTTTAGCGTGATTGATGGGAGTTGTGGATGGAGTGGTAAAGTTGGCCAGCAACTTGTCTATTTTGGCTTGGAAGAATGTGGCAAGTTCTTCACATTTGGGTTTAGCTACTTCATCTGGAATGTCGGGGGCTGCTGACTTGGTCAGGGAGGCAACGTAGTCATATAGCACTCTGGGGTTGAATTGGAATTGATGTATTTTGGTTGCGTAAAAGTCTCGTTTTGTCTTGTTGAGTTTATCGCTGTACAGATGTAGGGCGGATTTAAATTGAGCAAGGTGTGTGGGCGTGGGGACGTTACGCCAGATCTTTTCAAATTTTCGAAGATGTTGCTTTAGGTTCTTTAGTTCTTGGGAATACCACGGTTTCCTTTTTTCTTTGTGTATCGGAGAGATGAGTTTTGATTGCAGGGGGCAAGTAGTGTTGGCTATGTTGTTGGTTATGTCATGCCACGAGGCAAGCGCTGTGTCTGCATTGGTGAGATCTATTTGGTCTAGTTTGTTGGAGATCGCTGAGATGAGGTCATCTCTAGTACAGTTTTTCCTGTATTGAATGGTTTTGTTGGTGTTGGAATGGTGGATGGATGTTTGTAAAGTGAGAGAGGCTTCGATAAGATAGTGATCTGACCAGGGAATAGGTGTGTGGGAGGGGGGGTCAACCTGAATGAGGGCATTAGTGAATAGGAGGTCAAGGGTATGACCAGCCTTATGAGTAGGGCAGTGGATGGACTGCTTGTAGCCTAATGCATTTAGTGAGTCAAGAATCGCGTCACATGTTGGGGTACAGGGGGAGTTGTCAACGTGGAGGTTAAAATCTCCTAATATGATAGCTGGGGTGTCAATAGATATATTCATAGCAATGTATTCTGTGAGGGTTGATGGGTTGTTGTGTAGGGTTCCTGGGGGGGCGTAGACAAGACAGATTTGCAGAGTGGGGGATTTGAAAAGGCCTATTTCAATTTTGGGAGGTGGGGGGATGGGGTGGAGTGTCATGTTGAATTTTTTCTTTGTGGCTAAAAGTAGACCTCCTCCTTTCTTTTTCGGCCTAGGTATTGAGAAGATATCATATATTGTGGAAGGTAACTGGTTTAGGAGAACAGTATCCGAATCCTTAAGCCAGGACTCTGTTGTTACCTTAGCCGCGCGGATCCCAGCGCGGCAGCGCGCGGAGGGGGCCATTCGGGGTCCGGGGAATCACGGGGCTGACCCGGCAGCATCGACGGCGCGATCTGGTGGGGATCGGGGCGTTTTCTCCCGGCAGGCAGTCCAGCATCTCCACGCGGCTAGGGGAGCCAATGAATGGGAGCCTCGAGCGTTGGCTCCGCCCCCTTGACGTCAGACGCCGGCAGAGGCTCCTTTTGCGCGGGAGATTAGTCTATTTAAAGAGAGCAGCTTCTCCAAATCGCTGCTTCGGCCACGATTGTTCTTGTGAGCTTTCGCCTGGGGAAATTGCCTCCGTTCCTGATTGTCTGCTGCCTGCCTTGACCCGGACTGATTATTGGATTCGTTGCCTGCTGCCTGCCTTGACCCGGACTGAGTTTTGGATTCGTTGCCTGCTGCCTGCCTTTGGATTATCTGCTATTTGGTTCCTGATTGTCTGCTGCCTGCCTTGACCCGGACTGAGTTTTGGATTCGTTGCCTGCTGCCTGCCTTTGGATTATCTGCTATT
This sequence comes from Rhinatrema bivittatum, assembly GCF_901001135.1. Lineage (NCBI taxonomy): Eukaryota > Metazoa > Chordata > Amphibia > Gymnophiona > Rhinatrematidae > Rhinatrema > Rhinatrema bivittatum. The sequence continues at coordinate 80,618,480 of NC_042621.1, read as the reverse complement.
TGGTTCCTGATTGTCTGCTGCCTGCCTTGACCCGGACTGAGTTTTGGATTCGTTGCCTGCTGCCTGCCTTTGGATTATCTGCTATTTGGTTCCTGATTGTCTGCTGCCTGCCTTGACCCGGACTGATTATTGGATTCGTTGCCTGCTGCCTGCCTTGACTCGGATTATTTGTGGGACTTCTCGACACAAGGTAAGCGGTCTAAACCGGTGGTTCCACTACTATCTGCATAGGATCATAACAGTTGGCCGAAGCCATGGAATCAGTTGATTTGACCGCTCTACAAGCCATTCCTGGGATGGCTAATAAGATTCAACAACAGCAGGGGGTATTAGACCAAGTCACGGGAGTCCTGGACCGCTTGGTTGCACGAATGGACGCTCTGGCTCTTCTACCTACTGGACCAGCTCCCAGCCCGGTGGTCGCCCCTGTCCCAGTCAGGGTGCCACCTCCTCCTCGCTTTAATGGAAATGCAGCATTATGTCGAGGATTCATCAACCAGTGCCGAATGCATTTTTCTCTACAACCTGCCTCTTTTCCCAATGATAAAACAAAGACTACCTTCTTACTGTCTTTACTGGAGGGTCCGGCACTGGCCTGGGCATCTCCCTTGTGGGAACGTGAGGACCCTATCCTCAATTCATTGGACCGGTTTCTCAAAGAATTCCGCTTGATTTTCGACGAACCTGGACGTTCATCCTCCGCAGCTAATGAATTGCTGCAGATAAGACAAGGTTCCCGTTCGGTGGGGGAATATGCCATCCAATTTCGCACCTTAGCAGCTGAACTGGCGTGGGGTGAGGAGAGTCTCACGGCCATCTTTCGACAAGGCCTTGCAGAGCACATCAAGGATCAATTAGCTGGCAGGGATCCTCCGGAGACATTGGAAGGCTTGATCCGGTTAGCCATTCGGTTGGACTTACGCGTTCAAGAAAGGATGCGAGAGCGAGCTGCCACCCGTAGAAATTTCCGTTTGGCCCCAACGTTTCAGCAACCACTGGTGACTCCACCTCCGACCCAAGCTTCTGGGGACTCTGAGGAACCCATGCAAATTGATCGATTTCGCCTGACCCCTGAGGAACGGAATCGCAGACGGGCAAGGAATCTCTGTCTGTACTGCGCCGGAGCAGGGCATTACCTCAATAAATGCCCCAACAAATCGGGAAACTCCCGGACCTAGGTCGGGTGGGAGAGGCCTCCCTGGGTCCCACCATTCCCTCTCCTCAATTATTACTACCCACGACCATTTGTCTTAACGGAGAATCGTTGCACTTTCAAGCCTTCATCGACTCAGGAGCGGCAGGAAATTTCATCCAGGAACATCTGGTGCAGAAATACCGGATACCGGTAGAATCATTACCCATTCCTCTATCAGTAACCTCAGTGTCTGGGCAATCGGTGGGAATGCATATTATCTATAGAACCAAACCTGTGTTACTCTGTACCGGTATTTTTCATCAAGAACACATTCAGCTCTTTGTTCTTCCATCATCAGTAAACCAGATAATACTGGGACTACCATGGCTACGGACTCATCAGCCTCAATTGGATTGGGCTTCACTACAGCTCACTGCATGGAGCCCCTTCTGTTTCCAACACTGCCTTAAGAATCTGCCAGTTATCTCCGTGCATACCACATTACTGTCTTCTGGAATCCCACTTCCTTATAAAGATTTTCAGGACGTTTTTAGTAAACAACACGCGGAATGCTTACCACCTCACCGCAAGTATGACTGCGCCATTGATATTCTTCCCGGACAGACTCCCCCCAAGGGACGTATTTACACTCTATCGGAACCTGAATCTACAGCATTACGACAATATATTGCTGAGAATTTAGAGCGGGGATTTATCCGACCATCCACATCCCCAGCGGGAGCCGGATTTTTTTTTTGTTAAAAAGAAGGATGGGTCTTTAAGACCATGTATTGACTATCGTGGCCTTAATTCCATCACCAGAAAGAACAAATATCCTATTCCTCTCATCACCGAGTTGTTTGATCTAATTAAGGGGGCGCAAATATTTACCAAATTGGACTTGCGGGGGGCCTACAATTTGATACGAATCAGAGAGGGGGACGAGTGGAAGACCGTGTTTAATACCCATGACGGTCATTATGAATATCGAGTTATGCCCTTTGGGCTTTGCAACGCCCCGGCGGTATTTCAGGACATGATAAATGACATCTTTCGTGATATTCTTTATTCCCACGTCATTGTCTATTTGGACGACATATTGATTTTCTCTCCTTCCTGGTCCCAACATGTACTTCATGTTCGACAAGTTTTGCAACGCCTCCGTGAGCATAAATTGTTCGCCAAGCTGGAGAAGTGTATTTTTCACCAACAACAGTTACCTTTCCTCGGTTATATTGTTTCCAACAAGGGCTTGTCCATGGACCCCGACAAACTCAAAGCCATTCTCAACTGGCCCCAGCCTGTGGGATTGAGAGCCTTACAAAGATTTTTGGGTTTCTCCAACTATTATAGACAGTTTATTCCTCATTTTTCTTCCTTAGTGGCACCACTCACAGCCCTCACCAAGAAGGGAGCTTCTACACAGCACTGGCCGGAGGAGGCGGTGTTGGCCTTTCATCAGTTGAAGACGGCGTTCACCACTGACTTATGCCTCCGCCGCCCTGATCCTGCAAGACCTTTTACTCTTGAAGTCGATGCCTCGGCAGTGGGTGTGGGAGCGGTTCTTCTCCAACGATCAGCAGAGGAGCGCTGGGTGACCTGTGCCTTCTTTTCTAAGAAATTTACATCGGCGGAACGGAACTATACCATTGGTGACCGAGAATTGTTGGCCATAAAATTGGCCTTTGAGGAGTGGCGACATCTTTTGGAGGGGGCTCGTCATGTCATCACGGTCTATACAGACCATAAAAATCTTGAATACTTGGCGACTGCCCAGCGGCTGAATCCCCGGCAGGCCCGATGGTCTCTTTTTTTTAGCAGGTTCCAGTTTCTCGTCCGCTTTCGTCCGGCTCAAAAGAATGTTCGGGCGGACGCACTCTCACGTAGTTTTGACATTCTTGACGCTCCGGATCCTCCCCGCTTCCTCATTGATCCCGCCCATATTCAAGTAGCCGCCACCTTCACGGTGCCCATTGGAAAGACCGTTGTTCCTAAACGATTGCGGCTCAAGGTTCTCCGGTGGTGTCACTCCGATCCTGTGGCGGGCCACCCAGGGGTCGCACGTACTAAAGAACTTCTCTCTCGCCATTACTGGTGGCCAACCTGGGCGAGGGACGTCAAGCATTTTGTGGATTCCTGCTCTGTCTGTGCAGCTCAGAAGACGCCACGTCAGAGGCCTCTGGGTTTGTTACACCCGCTTCCTCTTCCCACGTCTCCTTGGACGCATATTGCCACAGATTTTATTACGGACCTTCCCCCCTCCGGGGGTCATACTGTCATCTGGGTGGTGGTGGATCGTTTTTCCCGGATGGCTCATTTCATTCCTCTCCCTGGTTTGCCTTCGGCCCCGGAGTTGGCTCATCTTTTTCTGCACCACGTTTTTCGCCTTCATGGCCTTCCCCTTAGTATTGTCTCCGATCGGGATGTACAGTTTACGGCCCGCTTTTGGACCAATCTTTGTAAGCTTCTACGCGTTAAGCTTGATTTTTCATCTGCCTATCACCCCCAGTCCAACGGTCTTACTGAACGGACGAATCAATCTGTAAAGGCATTTCTTCGGGCTTATGTAAATCAACGTCAGGATGATTGGGCGTCTCTACTGGTCTGGGCCGAGATCTCCCATAATAACCATGTTCGTCGGGCCACGGGTGGCTCCCCGTTTTTCTTGGTCTATGGCAGGCATCCGAACTTTCCTCTGCCGGTCCGCACCTCCTCCACTTGTCCTGCGGTCAACGCCACGGTCGCCTCTATGTCCCGCCTATGGTCCGCCACGCATGCCTTATTGACCAAGAATGCTGCTGCCATGAAGCGTCAGGCGGATAAGACGCGGATTCCGGCTCCTGATCTTCGTTCTGGGGATCTCGTTTGGTTGAGCACCCGTCATCTTCGTTTACGTCTTCCATCTGCCAAGTTTGCGCCACGTTTCATCGGGCCGTTTCCTGTTCAACGACGGATCAACCCTGTCACCTATGGACTTTGCTTACCCCCCTCCCTGCGTATTCATAACGCCTTCCATGTTTCTCTGCTGAAACCTGCGATCCTGTCTTGGCCTCAGCGTCGGCGTAGGGCCACGGTACCTGTTCTTCCTGATGATGGCCAGTACGAGGTGCAGGAGATTCTGGACTCCAGACGCGTAAGAGGTCGGCTACAGTACCTTATTTCCTGGAAACACTTTGGCCCTGAGGACAATACCTGGGAGCCTTCTTCTAATTTACGGGCTCCCCGGTTGCTGCGGGCCTTTCATCTTCGCTTTCCCTCCAAGCCTGGGCCTCGGGGAGGGAGGTGGGGACCTTGCGGGGGGGGTACTGTTACCTTAGCCGCGCGGATCCCGGCGCGGCAGCGCGTGGAGGGGGCCGTTCGGGGTCCGGGGAATCACGGGGCTGACCCGGCAGCATCGACGGCGTGATCTGGTGGGGATCGGGGCGTTTTCTCCCGGCAGGCAGTCCAGCATCTCCACGCGGCTAGGGGAGCCAATGAATGCGAGCCTCGAGCGTTGGCTCCGCCCCCTTGACGTCAGACGCCGGCAGAGGCTCCTTTTGCGCGGGAGATTAGTCTATTTAAAGAGAGCAGCTTCTCCAAATCGCTGCTTCGGCCACGATTGTTCTTGTGAGCTTTCGCCTGGGGAAATTGCCTCCGTTCCTGATTGTCTGCTGCCTGCCTTGACCCAGACTGATTATTGGATTCGTTGCCTGCTGCCTGCCTTGACCCGGACTGAGTTTTGGATTCGTTGCCTGCTGCCTGCCTTTGGATTATCTGCTATTTGGTTCCTGATTGTCTGCTGCCTGCCTTGACCCGGACTGAGTTTTGGATTCGTTGCCTGCTGCCTGCCTTTGGATTATCTGCTATTTGGTTCCTGATTGTCTGCTGCCTGCCTTGACCCGGACTGAGTTTTGGATTCGTTGCCTGCTGCCTGCCTTTGGATTATCTGCTATTTGGTTCCTGATTGTCTGCTGCCTGCCTTGACCCGGACTGATTATTGGATTCGTTGCCTGCTGCCTGCCTTGACTCGGATTATTTGTGGGACTTCTCGACACAAGGTAAGCGGTCTAAACCGGTGGTTCCACTACTATCTGCATAGGATCATAACATCTGTTATGGCACAGATGTCTGGGTCTTGGTCTGTGAGAAGGTCAGAGAGGAGAGGGGTTTTTTTGTTTAATGATTGTGCATTTAGGAGGATAAGAGAGAGAGCAGAAAGACCGATAATTTGGGTAAGAGGGGGGGAGATCATAGAGGGGAGAAGCGTTTTAAGATGCGAGTGGTGCCGTGGGTGTGGGGGAGAATTAGGTCTTCGTTTATTATATTTAAGAATGGTGATCGGGTGTTGATACATGTTGTAAGGGTGGGGTGTTGGAAGAGGTTGTGTGAATGGTGTGTGAGAAGGTGTTGACAAAGGGAGGGAAAATAGGAGGGTTCTTGTCTGATAGGTTGTGGAAGGTGCCTGGGTAGAAGTGAGGCTTTGGGCTTGTGTATGGGTGGTAGGAAGGGGGGGGGGGGGGGAAGAGAGATCAAACTCTCGGGGGATGGGTAGAAAGAGTATGTAAATATGCACAGTAGGTACAGAGAGAAAAGGTGCACAGAAAATATCATGAGGTCTTGTTTGATAGTGAAGAAACAGAGCAGTGGCAAATAGGGATGTGAATCGTTTTCCATATCGTCTTAACGATAGAAATTGTGTGGCAGGGCAAGAAAATCGTCTTAGGCACGATTTTTTAGTTAAAAAATCGTTAAAAATCGTTTTTTCCGATTAGTGCGCACTAACTCGAGTTAGTGCGCACTAACTGGGAGTTAGTGCGCACTAACTGAAAATGATACAATTTGACACTTTTCAGGTCAGTTAAGGTCAGTTTAGGAATGAATATGTATTCCTATTGGCTGCCCTCTTATTATTCATGTTACCAAGTTTCCTACTGACAGTATATGGGGGATGGGAAATGGAAACAGTTGGTAGCTTGACAAAACAAGTAATGTGATCAGTCAATGTGACTAGAACTTGTGCCCTAACCCTGATACCAGGGGTATTGTGATCTTCCTGCACACAGTGCCCTATCCCTATTAATACCAGGAGTGTTGTGATCTTCCTGCACACAGTGCCCTATCCCTAATACCAGGGGTGTTGTGATCTTCCTGCACACAGTGCCCTATTCCTGATACTGGGGGTGTTGTGATCTTCCTGCACACAGTGCCCTATTCCTGATACCGGGGGTGTTGTGATCTTCTTGCACACATCCCGATATCAGGGATAGGGCACTGCATGCAGGAAGATCACAACACTCCTGGTATTAATAGGGATAGGGCACTGCATGCAGGAAGATCACAACACTCCTGGTATTAATAGGGATAGGGCACTGCATGCAGGAAGATCACAACACCCCTGGTATCAGGGATAGGGCACTGTGTGCAGGAAGATCACAATACCCCGGAGGAGTGAGGGTCAGGCAGCTCCCCCCTGTCTGTGAAGCCAGCCTCTCACTAGTAATGCAGGGAGGGAGCTGTCTCAGACTTCACCATCCTCCCCCCCCCCCTTACCCACACACCATTCACTAGCTGGGACATGGGGGAAGTCAGGAGTGAGGGTCAGGCAGCTCCCCCCTGTCTGTGAAGCCAGCCTCTCACTAGTAATGCAGGGAGGGAGCTGTCTCAGACTTCACCATCCACCCCCCCCCCCTCACCCACACACCATTCACTAGCTGGGACATGGGGGAAGTCAGGAGTGAGGGACAGGCAGCTCCCCCCTGTCTGTGAAGCCAGCCTCTCACTAGTAATGCAGGGAGGGAGCTGTCTCAGACTTCACCATCCTCCCCCCCCCCCTCACCCACACACCATTCACTAGCTGGGACATGGGGGAAGTCAGGAGTGAGGGTCAGGCAGCTCCCCCCTGTCTGTGAAGCCAGCCTCTCACTAGTAATGCAGGGAGGGAGCTGTCTCAGACTTCACCATCCTCCCCCCCCCCCTCACCCACACACCATTCACTAGCTGGGACATGGGGGAAGTCAGGAGTGAGGGTCAGGCAGCTCCCCCCTGTCTGCGAAGCCAGCCTCTCACTAGTAATGCAGGGAGGGAGCTGTCTCAGACTTCACCATCCTCCCCCCCCCCCCTCACCCACACACCATTCACTAGCTGGGACATGGGGGAAGTCAGGAGTGAGGGTCAGGCAGCTCCCCCCTGTCTGTGAAGCCAGCCTCTCACTAGTAATGCAGGGAGGGAGCTGTCTCAGACTTCACCATCCTCCCCCCCCCCCCTCACCCACACACCATTCACTAGCTGGGACATGGGGGAAGTCAGGAGTGAGGGTCAGGCAGCTCCCCCCTGTCTGTGAAGCCAGCCTCTCACTAGTAATGCAGGGAGGGAGCTGTCTCAGACTTCACCATCCACCCCCCCCCCTCACCCACACACCATTCACTAGCTGGGACATGGGGGAAGTCAGGAGTGAGGGTCAGGCAGCTCCCCCCTGTCTGTGAAGCCAGCCTCTCACTAGTAATGCAGGGAGGGAGCTGTCTCAGACTTCACCATCCTCCCCCCCCCCCCCTCACCCACACACCATTCACTAGCTGGGACATGGGGGAAGTCAGGAGTGAGGGTCAGGCAGCTCCCCCCTGTCTGTGAAGCCAGCCTCTCACTAGTAATGCAGGGAGGGAGCTGTCTCAGACTTCACCATCCTCCCCCCCCCCCCTCACCCACACACCATTCACTAGCTGGGACATGGGGGAAGTCAGGAGTGAGGGTCAGGCAGCTCCCCCCTGTCTGCGAAGCCAGCCTCTCACTAGTAATGCAGGGAGGAAGCTGTCTCAGACTTCACCATCCTCCCCCCCACCCCCTCACCCACACACCATTCACTAGCTGGACATGGGGGAAGTCAGGAGTGAGGGTCAGGCAGCTCCCCCCTGTCTGTGAAGCCAGCCTCTCACTAGTAATGCAGGGAGGGAGCTGTCTCAGACTGGTATCAGGGTTAGGGCACTGTGTGCAGGAAGATCACAACACTCCTGGTATTAATAGGGATAGGGCACTGTAAGAGATGACTGTAGTAGATTGAATAAAGATCTGATGTTTCTGCTCTCCTCACACCAAACAAAAACAACACACAAGCAGAGAAGCCCTTCTTACAAAGCTGAGCTAGTGAGTTAAGTAGGAGGAAAAGTAAACATACTGGTGCCAGTGTGGCTACTTAAAAAATACACTTACCAACAATCAATTACATATATTTGAACTGTGTACAGTTCCAGCCAGGACCACCTTTCTAAAATGCACAGTGATTGGCAAATTCAACATGCACTAGCATTTCAGGTGCCTGCTAACAAAAATAATAAACAAACAAGTTCTAGTCACGTGAGTGCTGATCATTACATACTTTTTTTGTCAAGCTTCCAACTGTTTCCATTTCACATCCCCCCAACCATATTGGTAACATCAATAGATAAGAGCACAGCCAGCCAATAGGAATACATACATACATATTCATTCCTAAGTGACCTTTACTGACCTGGGAAGTGTGAACACTTTGTTTCATTTTCTGTTGGTGTTCGTTAGTTTCCAGTTCCATTTCCCATCCCCCCAACCATCACCTCAGTGGTAACCTTGGTAACAGCAATAGATAAGAGGGCAGCCAGCCAATAGGAACACATATTCATTCCTAACTGACCTTCAGTGACCTGGAAAGTGTTTATTTGTATCATTTTCAGTTAGTGCGCACTAAATCGAGTTAGTGCGCACTAACGGGGAGTTAGTGCGCACTAACTCGAGTTAGTGCGCACTAACACGATTTAATGATTTTTAACGATAAATCGTTAGAATTTCTATTGTATCGTGTTCTATAACGATTTAAGACGATATAAACATTATCGGACGATAATTTTAATCGTTGAAAAACGATTCACATCCCTAGTGGCAAAGTAACATCAGCAGTGTTAAGTTCCTTTATTCTTCCTGCTACATCTATCCAAAGTAACATCAGCAGTGTTAAGTTCCTTTATTTCTTCCTGCTACATCCATCTAGCGGCCCACCTCTAATCCAGCTATGGTAGTGATAGATACTGGTAGGGAAGTAGGGACGATAAGGTAGGTCAGAGCAGACCCTCAGGGCAGTCCGAAGGTGCAGCCCGAAGGGGCGCACAAAGGGGCAGGCCCCTTTGTCGCGCTCCTTCGGCGCGCAACGCCGAAGGAGCGCGACAAAGATGTGAATCGTGTCCTCGATCGTCTTAACGATCGATTTCGGCTGGGAGGGGGAGGGAATCGTATTGTTGCCGTTTGGGTGTGTAAACTATCGTGAAAATCGTTAAAATCGTGAGCCGACACACTAAAACCCCCTAAAACCCACCCCCAACCCTTTAAATTAAATCCCCCACCCTCCTGAACCCCCCCAAATGCTTTAAATTACCTGGGGATCCAGCGGTGGTCCAGAACGGTGGCGGTCCGGAACGGCCCCGTCAATTGAATCCTGTTGTCTTCAGCCGGCGCCATTTTGCAAAATGGCCGCCGCAAAATGGCGGCGGCCATAGACAAAAATGATTCGACGCAGGAGGTCGTTCCGGACCCCGCTGGACTTTTGGCAAGTCTTATGGGGGTCAGGAGGCCCCCCCAAGCTGGCCAAAAGTTCCTGGGAGTCCAGCGGGGTTCAGGAAGCGATTTCTTGCCGCGTCCGGAACCCCCGCTGAACGACCTCCTGCAGTCGATCTCCTGCCGGCGCCATTTTCCGTACGGAAAACGATTCGCGGCAAGAAATCGCTTCCTGAGCCCCTCTGGACTCCCAGGAATTGGTATTGTATCGTGGCCCTAATGATTTTTGACGATTTAAAATATATCGGACGATATTTTAAATCGTCAAAAAACGATTCACATCCCTAAAATATATTGAAAAGTAAGGGTCCCAATACAGATCCCTGAGGCACTCCACTGCCCACTCCCTTCCACTGAGAAAATTGTCCATTTAATCCTAATCTCTGTTTCCTGTCTTTTAGCCAGTTTGTAATCCACAAAAGGACATCGCCTCCTATCCCATGACTTTTTAACTTTTCCTAGAAGCCTCTCATGAGGAACTTTGTCAAATGCCTTCTGAAAATCCAAGTACACTACATCTAACGATTCACCTTTATCCACATTTTTATTAACTCTTTCAAGTAAGTGAAGCAGATTTGTGAGGCAAGACTTGCCTTGGGTAAAGCCATGCTGAGTTTGTTCCATTATACCATGCCTTTCTATATGTTCTGTGATTTTGATGTTTAGAACACTTTCTACCATTTTTCCTGGCACTGAAGTCAGGCTAACCATCTGTAGTTCCTTGAATAGCATTGATTTAACCTTCTTTGTAGAACTCAAATGACAGTTTGAGAAAATCCCTTGAGAATACATTAAAAAAAGGCTTCTAATTAGAACATAAGACATGCCATGCTGGGTCAACCCAAGGTCCATTGAGTGCAGCATCTTGTCATCCCAGTGGCCAGTCCAGGTTGCAACTACATTGCAGATCCCAAAAAGTAGATCTATTTCTTTGTTCTCACTACCAGAGATATCAATAGCTTTCTTTACTCTGACTAATAATGTTTTATGAACTTTTCCTCCAGGAAACCTCTTTTAAACCCTATTATGTTAGTCATCTTGACCATGCCTTCTAGCAACAGATTCCAATAATCTTTCAAAGATAATAAAACCTTGCTGTGAAGATCTTTAGGGCCTGATTTTAAAAAGCATTTACTCGTGTAAAACTGGGTTTTACTTGAGTAAATGCACTGTTCTCGAGTAAGTGGGATTTTGAAAATTACTACAATATATACCACTGAATTGTTTATAGGATTTACTCGTGTAATTGCATTTTATATGAGTAAATGACTTTTGAAAATTGCTACAATAGTATGTTACATTTACATACGTAACTCCTTTGAAAATTACCCCCAAGATAGTAACTGATTAAGCACTTTGCTAAATTGGTTGGGAGACCTCTTCATAAGGAATTAAAAATCACATATAAAAACTTTAATTTGGGTGTCATCTCTATTGGCAACCAGTGAAGAATATATGAAATTGGTGTTATGTGATCATAATCCCTTCCCCATACATGATGTCCAATTGTCATATTCTATGACAATTGAAATGTTTTGACTCAGAAAGACCCTATACAAAAATATGTATTAATCAAGTCTATCTATTGCAGACAAATAAATATCAGCTAAATAAGACCGATCCAAATAAATTCAGAATTTGTGTCAATATTTCATGCTCTTTTCCCTTTCTTGTTATCCAAAGTGCTGTTGATTTCAGGGGCTTCAATTTTAATTTAGAGCAAAATAGGCATTCTGACACACCATCTAATCATGCATTCATATTTCCAATATCTGTCACTTGATTTATGTTTATTTATTTATTTATTTATTTTAAAGGAGTATTTTCCACTCATATATATAAAATATTTCAGGCAGATTGCAATTTAATGTGCATAAAAATGCATATAATAAATACAAGAATCAGTCAATTGCTCCTAGTCAAATGATCACATAACACCTCATCTGATAGATGAAACTCAGCTATACCAGCTCAAAGAGATGCCTATCACAGAAGCAAATTCAGGTATCTCAGTTTAATAAAGTCCTTTATCACAAAATGCTTGTGAAGAAAGGTAAATCTTAAGAGCCTTCATAAATGTTCTAGCACATGCGGTGGAATGAAGGTGCTCAGGAATGCATTTCATTTTATTAAAATTTATTAATCGCTTAACACATATTCGACTAAGCAATTAACAAAAATAATATTCACAATATAAAAACAAAGCTACAATTAAACAAACAGACCAGAGTCTTAAATCATAGATCAAAATTACATTAAGGACATCAAAAATTGCAGACCTCGGTTGTATTAAAAAAGTCTATATAAATCAAAGGAAGGCTTGTTCTAACAGGAAGCTTTTTAGGCAAGTTCTAAATTTTTTCAAGGAGTCTTCTAACTGGAGTTCACTTGGTAAAGTATGCAATTCCAGAGCTTGGGTCTCATCAATGAAAAGGTCCTTTCTCTAGTCAATTCTAGGTGAGCTGCCTTTATGGATGGAATTTCAGTGTGCAACAAGTTTATAAACATGCCTTACCATTAAAACAAGATATTGATTCATTATGCAGTAACCTATATGTGGCACTCCATTGGGTCAGCCACTAGGTCCTTGCTTAGAAGCCTCACATCTATGAACCTTCCATCTCTCTGCCCCTCCCAACCTGGAGAGCTTGGATTGGACGCCTCATCCTATTTAGTGCAGCCATTTTAGTATCCTGTATGATCAGTTTTAGATAGCCTTTTATCAGTGAGGATGTCCCTTTTTCAATTCTTTAGTGTGGTCTCCCAGCCTCATCATGCACCTTAAGTTTGAAGAGCTCCTTCATCGTGCAGTCCCTGCCAGAGGATACCTCTTCTATTATTTACAGAGGGAGAGATTTGGGGAGACAATACCCTTTGGGCTTTCAATTCAAAGGACTGAAAACCCGAGAGTTCCACTCTACTCCCTAGGTGGGAAAGACCAGTGACAGAACCTTCTGAAAAAGATTTTGATGGCTGAAGATGTATCCAGTTTTGCCTTATGAAAGTACTTTGGACAACTGCTTTGTGGGGAGATTTTTTCTGACTCATCCCTCCCCAAAGGGATCCAGAGCTGAGATAGCCTGGTCTCCTCTTTCTAAAGAAGTCCCCAACAACAAAAATAAGGAGAATGATCACGACCAAGAGACCCAAATTGGATTCCTGCTTATGGGACCAGGACAGGTTGGGTATCCAAGAATGAGATGGATCCAGGTAGGACTGTATTTCCTGTGTTTGAGTGGACCTCTCTGATAGGATTCCTGTTTAATCCCTGGAAGAGCTTTGTGCACTTATCATCACCATGGGAAGCTTCACCCAGATGCCGGAAATAAAGGTCACTTAACTAAAAAAAACAAATCTGTACCATCAGTCGGCTGTAACTTTAATTTTATGGACAAACTGGACTTTTAATTGTTGCATAAACTTTATTTTAACACTTAGAGCCTAGTCTAGCCTGGTTTGTCCCAGCATCTGACCCCCTTGGGAATCAGCGGCTGACTACACACTCGGGAAATAACACACCATTGTCTGGACCATCACTGAGAGTTTTGTCCCATAGAAAGAATCCATCCTGAAATAGAGAGTAAAGCATGGAATAACAGCCGGATATATGCCCTGAAGACAACCTAAATCCCCACTAAGCAAGGGTTACATATAAATCAGGTAAAGAATCTTGTAGAGAATTCTCCAATGTATCAGAAGCCAGTGTAAGGATTCTAAAATTTGTTTCCTTGCAAAAGGTTAAAAAACGTGCTGTAGAATTTTGTAGGCCCAGATAGTACTATCTGGGAGACCAATGAATACAGTATCAACGCTTGCATAATTGAGCAGAAGTTTTGAGGATCAAAAGTGGTTTTAGATGTCTAAAAGAATTTCTGACCACAGTGTTAGTAATTCTTAATGAATAAATTTTTAATAGTTACTCCAAGGTTTTTATATGTTGTATGACTGGGATACCTCAACCAGAGAATTAAAATGAAGAAGGAACATTGGAGGGGCAGGTTTTCATGGTAGTAAGTATGATAATTCCTGTTTTCTCCATGCTCAGTAGTATGTTTATTATAAAATAACCAAAGTTTGACTGAATCAAGGCATACGAAGATGTATTTGAAAGTATATGACCATGAGGATTGGTATGGCATGACAAACTAAATATCAACAGTGTAAACCCTATAGTTTATGCAGAGATCTGCCTAGAATTTATATAAAGGAGTGAGACATATGTTGAATAATGTGCTGGAAAGAGATGACCTTTGGGATACCCCAGTGATTAAAGCTTTCAAATCAGAAACAAAGCTTATAATGCCCAGATAATAGAAAGTGAACCAGAGTCAGCAATACTTAAGGCTTGAAGACGGTAAAGTAACATGGCCGAGCATATCAAATGCATATTTTTCCCTACTTAGACAAAAAGTTGTATAGCATCTTCAAATACAAATTCTTACCAAAATTGATTCCTACTCCCAATGGGGATGGGCAAATATTAAACAACAGAGGGGAAAAAATGGCGCCATGGGGCCACCATATAATAATGGCCTAATCCAGGGCCGGTGGAAGCACTAGGCAAACTAGGCCTGGGGCGCCGAGCATTAGGGGAGGCCCATGCTGCCACCGGTGGACCTCACCTCACTGGAAGGTGAGCAGGGAACTACTGCTGTGCTGTGTGTCGACGCACACAGCAGGAAGACTGGTGGGCCCATGGTGGAGCTCATCTCACCACTGCCCGAAGAAAAAGGTCACCTTCAAACTTGCAGGTGCTCCTCCTCCTTCCTGCCTGCACAGCCCTGGAAGAAAAATATTGCCAGAGTCGCGTGGGCAGGAAGGAAGAGGAGCATCTGCCGCGTACAGAAAACTAAGATCAGACAGCAAAGGTAAAAAAAAAATTAATTACTTTTTAGTGATTGGCATATGTTATCTTTGGGAATGTGCAAGAGTAGCACTTTCTCTATGCCGATCTCGCAATGTACGAGATCGGCATGGAGGAAGTGGAAGCCCATGGGGCCTGCACAGAGGAGGCAGCAGAATGGGCTTCAGTGTCAGTAGCAGCAATCAGCGCCTTCCCAAAAGCCACACAGCAGCAAAGACCACAGCAGCAGAGGAATGAGAGAGGCTCTGAGGTTGCTGGCAAAAGAAAGAGAGGGGGTCTGCCTTTAGTGTGTGCAAGTGTATGAATAGGTCCACGGGCTGCTCTTGCTGGTCAGGCCGCTGGTTCCCAATGTACCTGAGGTCCTTACTCTCTTCCCATGGTGGAACACCATGCTCCAATATGGCGAAATACTACCCAACATCCCTGCGTTAGATGCTGCCGACTGCAACCTTGGCGCTTCCCCTTAGGTGTGAGCATGCCTGATGCTGCCTAATTTACAGGGAAAAGTCTCACAGTGCCTCTGGAAGCATCAGAAGCTGAGGCCTATAAAAGGCCCTAGCTGGCTCTGTGTTGATGCCTCAGCAACAGGTCCACCTACTCCAGAGTACAGCGGGTTGCTCCTGCATACTGCCTTCAGTTCCAGCCTTGTCTTCAGTTTCAGCCGTGTCCTTCATCTCCCTCTTTGTTGCCTGCCTGTTCTTCTCCTTGCCTGTCTACCCTGCCTATCCATCCCTCCTCCTCTCTCAGATGGATACCTGGTGTGACCTCGGCCTGATCTCAGATATGCCTGGGTGCTGCCTGCCTTTGACCATTTTCCGGACCTCAGATTTACCCAACCTCCCCTTGCCTATGACTCAAGCTATCCAAGCACCACCACGTCTGCCATCAGCAGAGTCCCCACCTAAGACCTACCAACCCTGGCACCTAAAGGATCAATCTGAGGGGAATGAAAGATGGTAAAGGTGAAGATCCTGCCGGGTCTCTGCTTTGCCTGGGTCCTCCTGCCGACAGTGGAAACGTATAGGCTCCTCCCTGCAAGTTGCATCAATCCTGCCTCGGCCCAAAGGTCCACAGATGCAACAAGAAAATCTGATTATACTCCACCTTCTCCATTATATTTTACATAAAAAGGCAAGTTGGTGACCATGTGGTAACTGGGTGTTCGTCCATCTCTCCCTTTCCTTTTTCATAAATTGGCCTAAACACTGCCCTTTTCAACTCTGGGAGAAGACAATCTTTTTTTCATAGAAGAATTTACAATATTGGTTGGAAAATGCAATTCCTCTTGACCTAAAAGTTTAAACAATTTTGCCAGAACTGGATCTAATCTACCAGAAGACAGTTTTTTTGTTTTATCAAAATGTTATCTATTTCAGAATGATCTAGGTTGGCAAAATACCAGTAAGGTGTTGCCTATTGAATCCTGCAGTTTATCTTTATTTATCTTTTGCTTTTGTTTGTCACTGCTTGGGATGGAAGAGAAAGGGGAAGGCTTGGGTCTATCTTCCTGGCCCCACGACTCTGGCCAGATTGGGTCTGCTTGACCACTTTCTCAGATCAGTGTCACTGATGAAGGTGACTACCCCTCTATCAACTGTAATCAAGAGGGAGTTCTTCCCTGATGTGTTTGGATGAGAGGATATCTGGATTTGGATGTATCCCTTGATTTGGAGAGCTGCATTGCTCAGCTACAACCAATGCTGAGCCTTATGGGGGCCTTCTGCATTACAACCTAGTCTGATGATGTGGCCAGAGGAATGCCAATAGGAGGAGGGAAAAGCAGTATTTCTCAGTGTTCTGTAAAGAACACCTTGCAGTTTCATTAGGGAAACTCAATTTCAGACCAATTACTGAATTACAGAGTAAAATGAGGTTTTGGTTTAGATGGATTTTAGACAACATATTGTCTTCAGGTTGTTAAATTTGCTGGTTGTGGCAGACTGCCGTGACCAGCTACCCTCACCCTAGGATGCAACTGCTCTCCTGACGCCACTCCTGTGCAGTGCCATGTTCCAACCCTCCCTGGGCAGTCCTTAAGGATGCCCGTGTGCACACACACACTAATCCTTAAAGGGCCCATGGTGGGAAAAGTCCAGCAGCACCCTTGGATGACATCAGCAGGCCCCCTTGACAGCCAGCCAGCCAGCACCTCAGAATCAGGTCTCCTGCCTAGCCAGCAGAACATGTTGCTCCTGCCTTGTCCAGCCTTGCCTCAACCTGCCTTGCCTTATCCAGTGCATTCTGCCTTGCCTCGTCCAACTTGTCCAGCCTTGTCTCATCCAGCTTGTCCAGGCTTGATTTGTCCAGCCTCTCCAGCCTTGCCTTGTCCAGCCTTGCCTCAAGTAGCCCGTCCAGCCTTGCCTCATCCAACCCGTCCTGCTTTGCCTCATCCAGCCCGTCCTGCCTTGCCTCATCCAGCCCGTCCTGCCTTGCCTCGCCCAACTCATCCAACCTGGTCTCATCCAGCTCGTTCAGCCTTGCCCTGTTCCTGCCTTGCCCTGTCTCTATTGCTTTGCTCTGTCTGCCTGCCTTGAACTTGTCTTCAGAGTCTTGTCTGTATTGGCCTGGTTCTCTGGTTCTGACCTCAGCTACAGTCTTTGACTACTCGCTTGATTGCTGTCTGACCCTGACCCTGCCTTGTACCCTGACTCCATCCTGCTTGCTGACTGCCCTAATCTTGGATCATCCCTGAACTCTCTCCTGGATCACCCTTGGGACTTACCTGAGTCCTTCTGGCCCCTGGAACATAAGAACTCAATCTGCAGGGAATCGGGCTGGTTTAGGTGAAGCTCCAGTCTGTCCCAGAGCAGTGCATGTTTGCTAGCTGTTGGCGTGAGCCGTGTGCTTGCTCACGAGGCAGTGTCAATCATGCCACAGCACAAGGGCTCCCAATTCTTATACAGATATATTGTAGTTTTCTTCTTTTAATGTTGATAAGTCTTCTGAGAAAGAAACCCTCAGTTGTTACTCTGTAGGATTTGTGGAAAGCCATTTCCAATTTGGGAAAGTCTCTGGATAGATTTTTCAGTCTATCAAGAGGGAAAATGGTATGAGAAAATCTCAAAAGACCATGAGGCCAGAATTACTATTATGGAACAAAATATGTGAAATTGAACATGAAGATGACATTATGAAGGATAACTCTTTTACAAAGAAATGGGAAAATTTAGAGAATGTGGCTTAGAGAAGGATTTTGAGTTTTAACAGTTTTCCAAAATTGGTTTCTTTGAGAGCAATACTGATTTTTCATCATTATATGAATGAAATATGACTATTCCTCTTGAATTTTTACACCCTATATCTAGGATTTATTATTTCCCACTCTGTCAGAAAGAGACTTGAGGATTCAAGACCACCTGGACTGTCTTTTGAAGAGTCTAGATATATCTGCTTTACTGGTGACGTCGGATGGGGAAGCAATATCATATTCAAAATTAATAGTGAATTTTTACTTAGGAATCAAATGCAGAATTTGTGTTTAAGCTTTTCCTTAGACATAGGGATGAACTGTTCTTTAATACAAAATTTAGGGCCTTCCCTGAAATAGCAAACAAACCAATAAAGAAAGCATTCCATTCTATTATATAAGCCTAGGGTATTGCAGTTAGGGGGTTCTTTTTATTTGAAGTATCTTTGTAAATGTATAATTAATTACCAAGGTGCTAGCTTTGTCTTCTATAAACCTTCTCAGCTCTCTCTTTTTCTTTGTAATAAAGTTCCATCTGTCAGCTCTCAAGCTCCTGGATAAAGTGATGCATATTAATAAGCCTGTATTCCTTTGCAATGTGTTGCTTAATCCTTAATTAACTGTGTGATTTTTTTTTTTTTGTCCTCTTGTGGAGAATGGTGTATTGAATCTCCTTCACTTTTGGTGGACTGAATTCAAGGTTTACTTTGGTTTATTTGCCTTTTTTGATTATATGTTTTATGTTTGTATTTCCTATGTAATTCTTATCTCCAATCAAGAAGGAATTCTTGTAATTATATTAAAAGTAAATAAATATTAAAAAAAAAAAAAATCTATCTAATTCGTATGCTGCAATTTCCATAAAGGTTGAAAAACTCCACTCTCTGTGTTAATAATGTGTAAAGCATTGGAGATAGCTAGTTTTTCTACCTTAAGCAAGCAAACATCTAAGATTTCATTATGCTTAAGATTGTCAAGCCTACCAGACTACAAATGATTAGCCACACTGTACTCTTAGGTATTAAGGACTGCTTCCCTAAACAGCAAAAGGAAGAAGATAGTCCCTCAAAAGATAATTGGATTTGATTTATTTTTTCCCCAAAAAGATGTACAAAATCATCTGCAGTGAGAGACGATGGATTAGATAAGCCCTCCCTTGATTAACAATAAGCTGACTAACCAACTAATAGAACATCTTTGAACAATTCCCAGCCTTAGACAGTTGTTGTTTTAAAAATATTTTTGTTTTTGCTTCTAATGGTGATATCATTTTGTGTTTACCTTAAAATGGATCTTATCACGCTGTTCTCTGTTCTTTTGCCACATTCTCTTCATCTTCTTTGACTGATGGTGCATCAGTTGAAGACAAATAACACAAGGGATGGTTGAACAGTAGAATGTTCAAATGTTTATTCAAACATTCAGGTACTTAATTATATATGTCAAAGATCTGTCACAAGACAAAGTATTTTGTACTTCACTCTCACGGTCCCCCAACATGAACCATGTTTCATTTAGCTGTATCGGGAGGGCCCTCAATCAAAAACTCAAAAAAAACCCAAAAAACACAAGGTCTTCCTATAATTTATCACAATCTGCTTGTGATTTAAATACTCTGAATAATTTTGTATCATCTGCAAATTTGATTACCTCACTCATCGTATTTCTTTACAGATCATTTATAAATATATTGAAAAGTACGGGTCCCAATACAGATCCCTGAGGCACTCCACTGCCCACTCCCTTCCACTGAGAAAATTGTCCATTTAATCCTACTCTCTGTTTCCTGAATTTTAGCCAGTTTGTAATCCACGAAATGATATCGCCACCTATCCCATGACTTTTTACTTTTTCTAGAAGCCTCTCATGAAGAACTTTGTCAAACACCTTCTGAAAATCCAAATACACTACATCTACTGGTTCACCTTTATCTACATGTTTATTAACTCCTTCAAAAAAGTGAAGCAGATTTGTGAGGCAAGACTTGCCTTGGGTAAAGCCATGGTGACTTTTTTCCATTAAACCATGTCTTTCTATATGTTCTGTGATTTTGATATTTAGAACACTTTCCACTATTTTTCCTGGCACTGAAGTCAGGCTAACTGGTCTTTAGTTTCCCAGATCATCCCTGGAGCCCTTTTTAAATATTGGGGTTACATTAGCCACCTTCCAGTCTTCAGGTATAATGGATGATTTTAATGATAGGTTACAAATTTTTACTAATAGATCTGAAATTTCATTTTTGAGTTCCTTCAGAACCCTGGGATGTATACCATCCTGTCCAGGTGATTAAGTACTTTTCAGTTTGTCAATCAGGCCTACCACATCTTCTAGGTTCACCGTGTTTTGGTTCAGTCCATCTGAATCATTACCAATGAAAACCTTCTCTGGTATGGGTCTCCACCACTTCAACTGGAAGACTTCCAAACATCCACCATCCCCTCTGTAAAGAAATATTTCCTAAGCTTACTCCTGAGTCTACCGCCTTTCAACTGCACCTCGTGACCCCGTCATTCTAGAGCTTTCTTTCCATTGAAACAGCTAATCTCCTATGCATGGAAACCTTTGAGATATTTGAATGTCTCTATAATATCTCTACCATCTCACTTTTCCTCTAGGGTATACATGCTTACATTTTTAAGTCTATCACCATATATTTTACAATGAAGACCACTGCCCATTTTAGTAGCCACCATCTGGACTGACTCCATCCTGTTTATATCCATTTGAATGTGTGGTTTCCAGTCTTATTGTACACAGTATTCCAAGTGAGGTCTACAAAATTTTTTTAAAAACTACTTAGCTTAATATCGTGCTCTCTTCATGAAAAATTAAATCCCATTAGATCCCAACATTGCCAATGTGTTGCATCCGTCGGTTACAGACAGCTGTGACTGCTCTGCCTCACCTCTCTTTCACCCTTTTCCTCCTCCATTGGAAGAATGGCTGCCTCCGCTGCTGTTTGCCAATACCCTCGGCGTCTCCGAGCCAGCATGGGCGTCTCCATCCACCATGCTTCTTCCTGAGGCCTCCTAGGGCGTGCGCATGCAGCCTACATTTTTGAGTGCGTCGTGGCGGGAACATCGGGGGCGGCTCCACCGCATGATGTCAGTACCTTCGGGTATTTAAACCTTCGCTCCACTGCAATTGAACAAGTTAGCAAGGACTTCGGTTTTGCTATTCTAACCACTTCTAAGCTGCTCGTTTGGATTCCTCACTACCCTCCGGGGTATCTCGCTCCTTCGGAAGCTCTGGGTACCTGCTTCTCGGGGGCCCCTCGCTTCTACTCACCATCCAGGGTTAATCTGCCTAACCTTAAGGACATCCGCACCTCGGGGGTTCTATCTGCTTTCAGGAACCCTCAACGCTTCTAGGTACTCGATCCTCGAAGGCCTACTCTACTCAGGGTATCCTGCATCTCAGACCTCGGGTCCCTCTCTTCATTCAACCACCTAAGGAAGTTATCAGCACTGCTACTCTGTGAGTATCACTACACTCCAGCTCTCTTCATTCCACCATTCAGGTGCTTGGCCTACCCCGCACTGCCGAAAACTACCACACCTTTGCTACATCTGGGTGAGACCATCAACTACAGAGACTGTCTGAGTTCACTGTGTTATTGCTGGACTACAGTATTGTTTATTCCTTGGGCAAGATTCAACTCTTCAACAGCAGTATAATAAAGCTTTCCTTCCTCAGTGTCTGCTTACTTGAGTCTATCCAATCGTTGTGGTTCCCCACAGGGCCCCTCCCCATGGGAGGAGTCATCGCCAATTTGACCAAGAGTCCACAATATGCCACAAACCCAACAGATTGCTAACTCCATGGACTCAGCTCAGCTTGCAGCCTTGCAGGCCATTCCTGGCCTAGCCCAGCGGATCACTGGTATGCTTCCACAGCTGCTGCAGTTCTTGAGCAGAGACTTGCACTACCGGAGAATGTACAGACAGAGGTATAGTAAGAGGAGGCAGAGGCTGGCGTCTGTACACTACTTGGAAGGGTGATAACCCAGTAAATGCAGACGGATGGGAGTTCAAGGTGAACTCGGCTGATTCTGTCGAGAGTTCACGTATGCCCGAAGGGTATGTTTTTTCCTCTTTGTCTGGCCATTGGCCTGTGGGTGATAGGCCGATGTGAGATCCAAGGCAATGTCGAATTTTTTGCAAAGTGACCTCCAAAACCTGGCCGTGAATTGAATATCCCGATCAGAGAGTATGTGTCTCGGGAGGCGGAAGATGTGACAGGTAAATAGTTTAGCTAACTCTGGGGCTGAAGGAAGACCAGGTAATGCCATGAAGTGAGCCATCTTCGAAAATCAGCCCACAGTGACCCAAATGGTGTTATTGCCACTAGAAGGGGGTAGATCCAGAATGAAATCCATGGCTATGTGTGCCCATGGCTCACTAGGTGCAGGAAGTAGGGATGTGAATCGTTTTAGGACGATTAAAATTATCGTCCGATAATTTTAATATCGTCTTAAACCGTTATGGAACACAATACAATAGAGATTCTAACGATTTATCGTTATAAATCATTAGAATCGTGAGCCGGCACACTAAAACCACCTAAAACCCACCCCCGACCCTTTAAATTAAATCCCCCACCCTCCCAAACCCCCCCCAAATGACTTAAATAACCTGCGGGTCCAGCGGCGGTCCGGAACGGAAGCGGTCCGGAACGGGCTCCTGCTCCTGAATCATGTTGTCTTCAGCCGGCGCCATTTTCCAAAATGGCGCCGAAAAATGGCGGCGGCCATAGACGAACACGATTGGATGGCAGGAGGTCCTTCCGGACCCCCGCTGGACTTTTGGCAAGTCTCGTGGGGGTCAGGAGGCCCCCCACAAGCTGGCCAAAAGTTCCTGGAGGTCCAGCGGGGGTCAGGGAGCGATTTCCCGCCGCGAATCGTTTTCGTACGGAAAATGGCGCCGGCAGGAGATCGACTGCAGGAGGTTGTTCATCGAGGCGCCAGAACCCTCGCTGAATGACCTCCTGCAGTCGATCTCTTGCCGGCGCCATTTTCCGTACGAAAACGATTCGCGGCGGGAAATCGCTCCCTGACCCCCGCTGGACCTCCAGGAACTTTTGGCCAGCTTGTGGGGGGCCTCCTGACCCCCACGAGACTTGCCAAAAGTCCAGCGGGGGTCCGGAAGGACCTCCTGCCGTCCAATCGTGTTCGTCTATGGCCGCCGCCATTTTTCGGCGCCATTTTGGAAAATGGCGCCGGCTGAAGACAACAAGATTCAGGAGCAGGAGCCCGTTCCGGACTGCTGCCGTTCCGGACCGCCGCTGGACCCGCACGTTATTTAAGTCATTTGGGAGGGGTTCGGGAGGGTGGGGGATTTAATTTAAAGGGTCGGGGGTGGGTTTTAGGGGGTTTTAATGTGCCGGTTTTGCGATTTTTTGATTTTTAGATTTTTCACGATTTTTCACGATTTTTCACGATATTTTACCCCCCCAAACGGCAACAATACGATTCCCTCCCCCTCCCAGCCGAAATCGATCGTTAAGACGATCGAGGACACGATTCACATCCCTAGCAGGAAGAGGTTGAAGGAGACCCCAAGGATGGCCTACCAGCAGCTTCTGATGAGTGCAAGTGGGACATGATTCCACATACACTTGGGCATCCTTCTTCATGGTTGGCCACCAATAGAACCTCTGGAGAGTGGAGAGAGTTCTAGCTTGTCTGGGGTGGCCTGCGAGTAAAGAATCATGCACCCAGCAGGGAACCACCATCTTTACAGATGGCACTGTGAGTGTGGCGGAGAGGAGTACTTTATTCGGATGTGCCGTGGAACATCTGGAACATCATCTGTGGTGAAGAAACGAGAGAGGGCATCGGCTCAGATGCTCTTATTGGCTGACTGGTATCATAGTAGGACCGTAATTGAACAGAGTAAAAAGAAAGCAACCAGCGGGCCTGCCTGTGGTTAAGGCATTGAGTGAGGTGTAGGTAATCGACGTTCTTGTGGTCAGTATATACTGTTATTTGGTGCTGCGCTCCCTCGACTCAGGGACGCCACTCTTCAAGGGCCAGTTTAATCATCAGCAACTCCTTGTCCCCGATTCCATAATTACGCTCAGCCAGGGAGAGGCATCGGGAGAAGAATGAACACGGGTGCAAGGTGTGTTTAGTTGAATGCTGGCTGAGGACTGCACCAACACCGATGTCTGAAGCGTCTACTTCGACGATGAAGGGTCATCGACGATCGGGATGATGCAGGCATGGCTCTTGTAGGAACACCTCCTTGAGCTCCCGGAAGGCAGACACGGCCTTGGGTGACCACTGGGAAGGATTGGCTCCCTTTCATGTCATAGCTGTGAGTGGAGCGGTTAGAGTCGAATAGTGGTTGATGAACGACATGTAGTAGTTAGTAAAACCCAGGAATCTTCAGAGTGCTTTAAGGCCCATTGGTTGGGGCCAATCCCGAATGCTCTTAGTCTTTTGTGGATCCATTTGGAACCCCTGGCTAGAGACCACATAGCCCAGAAAAGGGATGGACTCCTTGTGGAAAGAACATTTCTCCAGCTTGGCGTACAACGTTATCTCTTAAGCGTTGCAGAATGTTGGTGACATCCTGGTGATGTCTCTGGAGGTCTTGCGAAAATACAAGGATGTCATCTAAATGGACCACGACACAACTGTAGAGCATCTCTGAAGATTTCATTCATCATATTCTGGAACACCGCTTTAGCATTGCAGAGGCCAAATGGCATGACCAGATATTCGAAATGGCCATCACGGGTGTTAAATGCGGTTTTCCATTCGTCGCCCTAGCCTATCCTGACCAAATTGTAAGCTCCTCTGAGGTCCAATTTGGTAAATATCTTGGCCCCCTGAAGCCTGTCAAAAAGTTCAGAGATTAATGGCAGGGGATAGTGGTCCTTCTGTGTAATCTCATTTAAGCCGTGGTAATCTATGCACGGCTGGAGGAAGCCATCCTTTTTCCCCCACAAAAAAGAGCCCTGTTCCAGTGGGAGATTTTGAAGGCTGAATGAAGCCTTTTGCCAAATTTTCTTGTATATATTCCGACATGGCCTTTGTCTCAGTCAGTGAAAGTGGGTAGACCCTCGGGGAGGTTCAGTGTTAGGCAATAAATTTATAGCACAATCAAATGAGCAGTGAGGAGGTAGAGTGTCTGCGGCTTTCTTTGAGAACACATCTTGGGGAGGAAGCCCCGGTATGGATGCTGTAGTAGCTAGGCAGGGCATTGGGGACATGACCTCCAAACACTCCTTGTGGCAGTAGTCACCCCATTGGTAAAATTGTAGGGTGTTCCAATCAAATTGTGGAGTGTGGAGATTTAACCAAGGAAGTCAAAAACCACAGGATGTATAGCCTTGTCCAGTATCAGGAAATAAATGATCTCTGTGTGCAGAGATCCTGTGCAGAGTCGAATGGGGATCGTGGAGAAGGCAACTTTGCTTGGTAATGGTTCACCATGAATAGAGGAGAGTAATAATGGCTTCGGCATATGGACGGTGGAAATCCGTAGGTGTTCCACGAGTTGTCTGAGGATAAAATTTACACCGGCTCCGGAATCCACCAATGCCAGGGTGTGAAATTCCTGAGCATCCAAATTAATGGAGACAGCCAGAGTTAACAGAGGAGAGTGTATGGTCAGGCCTAGGAGAAGTCCTCCGGCAGATCCTAGGCCTGGGAGTTTCCCAGACGGAATGGACAGGAGGGTACCGCATGACCCGGTTGACCACAATACATGCAGAGGCCAGACCTCTGGCGATGGTGCTTTTCTTTTGAGGATACATGACTACAGCCCATTTGCATCGGTTCCTCATCCTCAGTGTTTAGTGTAATAGCGGTCTGAGTGGAAGACTTTGGGCGAATGTGGAGCACCTGGCACCATCCTCTTGGCTCCTCTGACCTCTTGTGAATGCTCATGAAGATGGCAATCAATGCAACCGGTGAGGTCTATAAGGGAATTCAAGGCTTCAGGGAGTTCTCATGCTGCTAATTCGTCCTTGATACGCAGACTGAGACCTTCAAGGAATATAGCACGCAGGCAGCCCAAGTCCTAGTACAATTTGGACGAGAGTCCTAAACTCTCTCCAGTCAGTGATCTGGAACCTTGTTGCAGGCATAGGAGCATAGCCCCAGAGATGGCCTTTCGACCTGCATCATCGAAAATGGAGTGAAATAGGGGGAGGAAGCCCAGCGGGTCGTTGAGGATCGGATCCATTCACTCCCAAACAGATGACGCCCAGGCCAATGCTTTCCCACCAAAAGGGACAAAATGTACGTAGTTTTGGAAACCACATCAGGGAAATATGCAGGTTGTAAGGAAAAGTGCAAATTGCACTGGTTTAAGAAATCCCTACATTACAAGGGGTCACTTGCGAAACAAAGAGGTGCCAACAATGGAACTGGAGGCTGGAATGGTGGCGCATGTGAAGCAAAGTTAGACTTGGCAGGCGTCGGGATGGAGTCCAGCCGATTGCTTGGTTGATTTATGGTGCTAGCCAAAGTCTCTAGAATCTTTTGCTGTTCTGTTATTCGCTGGGCCAGGCCAGGGATGGCCTGAATTGCCGAGACCTGTTCCGGGTCCATGGACTTGGCAATCTGTTAGAATTTGTAGGTGTGTGGGCCCTGGGCTGAGGTGAGAGATGGTACTGCCCAAGGGGGAGCCCCTGAGCCTCACCGTCGGGAGGCAAGTTCTCAGCTGACGTCAGACACAGTTCAAGTCTAGTCCTTATTAAAGAGGTAGAGTAGCACTTCCCACAGAGTGGGGAGTGCAAGAGTAAAGTCACACAGGCATGGAGGTGCCAGGGGTCTTGAGGAATGGGGGATACCCAAGGAGGATACCTCCACATAGAATGCTGCAAAGGTCTGCAGAGTGGGGTACACCAACAAGAGTTCTTCAGTACTGAAGAGATGGTGGTGGTCCACGGAGTTTACCAATGAGGGTCCTCCATAGAGATGGTAATGGTCAACAGCGTGGGATACACCGAAGAGATCTTCAGTAGAGATGGAATGGTCCGCGGAGCGGGATGCACTGAAGAGGGTCCTAAGTAGAGACAGTAATGGTCCACAGAGCGGGGTACACCGAAGAGGTCTTCAGTAGAGATGTAATGGTCCTCAGAGTGGGGTACGCATAGCAGGAGTAGTGATGGTTCCAGCGAAGCCCAGGGGAATGGGGCAGGCAGGATATGGGCGTCAGGCCCTCTGAGGAGCGGATAGCCAGAGATGAGGAGAGGGCCCCTGAGGAATGGGTACCCGAGACGTCTCATGCCAAGGAAGCAGGAGCTGGAAAGAAGGGTCCTCTGAGAGTGAGGCAGATTCAGCAATGAGGGAACTCGTTGCCAAGTCTTAGGTAGGCAGGGCTAGCCGGCTTAAGTGTCCTGGAAGAATGACATCATCCGGAGGGAACGCCCCCAAGGTTCCCGCCATGACGTGCTTCTGGCCCATGCGAGCACGAGCCTAAGGGATTCTGAGGGCAAGATGGCGATCGGCAGTGTCCGTGCCTTCCAGGAAGGCCTGGGAGTGGTAGGCAGGCCTGCGATAGCTGGCGGATACCTCAAGTCTTCCCAACGGAGTCAATGCTGTGCAGAGTGAAGTAAGCAACAACGGTTAGAGCTGACTGCGACCGATGGGAGTAACACTCTTGTGGGTCATTAGGGCAACAAGTGGTTTGCTAAATAATCTGGTTTGCCTCTGTATGTGAGGCAAAGTATTTTGAAAATTAATCTACAGAGAACTGGAAGTCAATGCAATTTACATAAACAGGGGATACATGGTCATATTTTGATGCACCAAAAATAATTATGGCTGGAAGCAGTATTTTCTAAATGTTGAATATGTCTTAAATTAACCTCTGCAAATACCTAAATAAAATGAATTACAGTTGTCGGTTTTGGAAGGTATTAATGCACTGGATAACATTTTCAAGTCATTTTTTGTTATTAACTAGCTATTCTACAAATCATTTATAAATTATAAAAGATATGGATAATAGAGATATCTACTTTGACATTGAAAGTATGTTATCCAGGTTCATGCCCAGAATTTTAACTATATCTAAAAAAGGAATGATAGTATTTGAATGCAAAGAGCAAATTTTACATTCAGTTTACTCCTTCCAAACCAGATGGTGTCGTTCTTTTGGGGCTTGTCTAAATTTATGGGCTGAAAGTCATCTGGCAATTTTATCTAGACATTGACTGAATATTTCCATATCCTGGACAGAATCTGAGTAAAAGGCCACTAAAACCTGAATGCTGTCTGCATAAATGCAGCAGCTAAAACCTAAACCATAAATTAACTCAGGAAATGGGGATAAAACAGATTAGAAAGAAAAGAAGGTAAAATGAGCTCTGAGGTACCCCACTATTTACAGTCTTTAAAGATGATGATTCGTTTTCACATGAAACGAAAAAGCAACTGTCTTCTAAAAAAAGATATGAACCAATTCATAAGCACACTTGTAATTCCTAATTCTTGTAGGTGATTCAGTAGAACTCATATCTATAGAGACAAGTAGAGCATCTTTTCCTCCATCAAAGTTCATCCTAACTTCATTGATTATCATCAATAAAGTAATCTTTGTATTATAACCAGTGATTGCTTGGAATGGAGAGCATTAACTTTTTTGGCAAAATTACTTAATTGAGAGAAACACTTTTTCAATAACCTTTGACACAAAAGTCCCGCATGAGAAAACTAAAAAGTTATGGGATAGGAGGCGATGTCCTTTTGTGGATTGCAAGTTGGTTAACAGACAGGAAATAAAGAATAAGAATAAACGGTAAGTTTTCACAGTGGAAAAAAATAAACAGTGGAATGCCTCAGGGATCTGTACTTGGACCGGTGCTTTATAATATATTTATAAATGATCTGGAAAGGGGTACGATGAGTGAGGAGATCAAATTTGCAGATGACACAAAATTATGCAGAGTAGTTACATCTCAAGCAGATTGTGATGAATTGCAGGAGGACCTTATGAGACTGGATGATTGGGCATCCAAATGGCAGATGAAATGTAACATGGACAAGTGCAAAGTGATACATATAGGGAAAAATAACCCTTGCTGTAGTTACACAATGTTAGGTTCTGCCTTTGGAGTTACCATCCAGGAAATAGATTTAGGCATTATTGTGGATAATCCCAAAAAACAACATGGAAGCCGATCCAATGCAGCAGAGACGCCAACAAACCAGAAGTGGATCAGTGTCAGAAGAAGATTTTATTGCCTGACTCAGGCCGAGTTTTGCCCATAAACAGGGGCTGCTTCAGGGGCTATATCAATAGTAAATAAATAAATAGTACATAATTAAAAAAAATAATAGATACATAAAAAGTCACATGTATAAATAACTTAAAAATATAAGACTAAAAAAACATATATAGAAGAAATACACACATATGTATTTACATCTCATACACTTACCAAAAACTACTTCTTTTTCAACAAAAAGATATTCATGCAAGTCAAAGGTGTGGCCTTGGGGGCTACCTGGACCCCTCTATTACAAATTTATATATGGCCAAATTTGAAGAAAGATTTCTTAGCACTCATGCTTATGCAGGTAATATTCTATTATGGAAATGGTATATAGATGACGTTTTATGGTTTGGAAAGGCGATAATAAAGAATTAGAATTATTCCATACTTGGTTGAATAGTTTAGATTAGGGATGTGCAGACAAAAAGTTTATGTTCATAAGTCCATAAGTCGAAAAGGGGGGTCAATTTTGGTCAATATGTACATATGAAGAATTCCATAAGTTGAGTCTATGTCCATACGTGCACCGGTTCCCTAAATAAAAATTTAAACCCCTCACCCTCCTTAATCCCCCCCCAAGACTTACCAAAATTCCCTGGTGGTCCAGCGGGGAGTCAGGAAGCCATTCCTCTATTCCTTTGCGAGGAGCACGTGACGTCCGCGTCACGTCGGAGTGACGCGGCCGTCACGTGGTCCACCGCGGTTCCGCTCCCGGACCCCTCGTTGGACACAACGAGGGGTCCGGGAGCGGAACCGCGGTGGACCACATGACGGCCGCGTCACTCGTGACGCGGCCGTCACGTGCTCCTGCCCCCCTCAAGCTGGTTCCGCTCCCGGACCCCTCGTTGGACACAAACGGAACTTTTGGCCAGCTTGGGGAGGTCAGGAGGCCCCCCCAAGCTGGCCAAAAGTTCCGTTTGTGTCTCTCTTACGGGTTATCATAAATTCTTTATCCCTAAAGGCCAGTAAGGATTGCATAATGTGCCAATGCTTTTTTAAAATCTTAGCAATATCTTTTGACATGTGGTTTGTATGTAATCGGACATATTATTTTTGAATTCTTCGATCTAGTTTTGGTAACTAGTAGTTCCACTCTTTTTTGTTGTTTAGCACGTGTGAGCCCACTATTAATATATATAGGTCAGGAGGCCCCCCCAAGCTGGCCAAAAGTTCCGTTTGTGTCCAACGAGGGGTCCGGGAGCGGAACCGCGGTGGACCACGTGACGCGGCCGTCACGTGCTCCTGACCCCCCCCCAAGCTGGTTCCAACGAGGGGTCCAGGAGCGGAACCGCGGTGGACCACGTGATGGCCGCGTCACTCCGACGTGACGCGGACGTCACGTGCTCCTCGCAAAGGAATAGAGGAATGGCTTCCTGACTCCCCGCTGGACCACCAGGGAGTTTTGGTAAGTCTTGGGGGGGATTAAGGAGGGTGAGGGGTTTAAATTTTTATTTAGGATCAACGATCGCGATTTCCAACGTATTCAACATAGCTATGTTGAATAAGTTGGAAATCCGATCGTTTTCGCCTCATCACTTTTTTAAGTTAAAAAAAAAAAAAGTAGCGTTTTACATATAAGTTCAAAACGAATGCACACCCCTAGTTTAGATGGCAATCTGAGATTTAGCTTGACCTCAGACAATAGTTCTATCTCATTCCTGGATATCCTAATAACATTCAAAGATGGAGTGTTCAAAACAAACATTTATCGCAAACCTACAGATATTAATAAACCCCTGGACTTTAATAGCTGCCATAGCAGGTCACTGATCAGAAATCTCCCTTATTCTCAATTTTTGCGGATATGCAGACTTTGTACTGATGAACCCACCTTCCAAGTAAGGGCTACTGAACTGATGAAATGCTTCCATGATAGAAATTATCCTGAAACATATATTAATAGTGGGCTCACACGTGCTAAACAACAAAAAAGAGTGGAACTACTAGTTACCAAAACTAGATCGAAGAATTCAAAAATAATATGTCCGATTACATACAAACCACATGTCAAAAGATATTGCTAAGATTTTAAAAAAGCATTGGCACATTATGCAATCCTTACTGGCCTTTAGGGATAAAGAATTTATGATAACCCGTAAGAGAGATAGAAATCTCAAGGATTTGCTATCACCTTCGGATTTACCTTTTGCACCTAATCGAGACATTAAGCCAGCAGGACACAGACCTTGCGGACACTGTATAGTCTGCAATGTCAACATGAAGAATGTTGGCATAAATATTGTAACTATTAACAAAACATATAAGTTGATTGATTTCACTAATTGTAAAGGTGAAGGTGTCATTTACACAGCAGTTTGCCCATGCAACAAGCTTTACATTGGTAAAACTATCAGAGCCTTAAACAAAAGAATAATAGAGCATAAAAGTGCTGTGATCCATAAAAAGGAAGGCAAACCACTAATAGCACATTCCATTGCAGCCCACCATAAGTTTGATGATTACAGATTCGGTGTGATCCATAAACCAAAAACGAAATGGAGAGGTGGCAATTTAGATAGGGATGTGAATCGTGTCCTCGATCGTCTTAACGATCGATTTCGGCTGGGAGGGGGAGGGAATCGTATTGTTGCCGTTTGGGGGGGTAAAATATCGTGAAAAATCGTTAAAAATCGTGAAAAAATCGAAAAATCAAAAAATCGAAAAACCGGCACATTAAAACCCCCTAAAACCCACCCCCGACCCTTTAAATTAAATCCCCCACCCTCCCGAACCCCCCCCAAATAACTTAAATAACCTGCGGGTCCAGCGGCGGTCCGGAACGGCAGCGGTCCGGAACGGGCTCCTGCTCTGAATCTTGTCGTCTTCAGCCGGCGCCATTTTCCAAAATGGCGCCGAAAAATGGCGGCGGCCATAGACGAAAAAGATTGGACGGCAGGAGGTCCTTCCGGACCCCCGCTGGACTTTTGGCAAGTCTCGTGGGGGTCAGGAGGCCCCCCACAAGCTGGCCAAAAGTTCCTGGAGGTCCAGCGGGGGTCAGGGAGCGATTTCCCGCCGCGAATCGTTTTCGTACGGAAAATGGCGCCGGCAGGAGATCGACTGCAGGAGGTCGTTCAGCGAGGCGCCGGAACCCTCGCTGAACGACCTCCTGCAGTCGATCTCCTGCCGGCGCCATTTTCCGTACGAAAACGATTCGCGGCGGGAAATCGCTCCCTGACCCCCGCTGGACCTCCAGGAACTTTTGGCCAGCTTGTGGGGGGCCTCCTGACCCCCACGAGACTTGCCAAAAGTCCAGCGGGGGTCCAGAAGGACCTCCTGCCGTCCAATCTTTTTCGTCTATGGCCGCCGCCATTTTTCGGCGCCATTTTGGAAAATGGCGCCGGCTGAAGACGACAAGATTCAGAGCAGGAGCCCGTTCCGGACCGCTGCCGTTCCGGACCGCCGCTGGACCCGCAGGTTATTTAAGTTATTTGGGGGGGGTTCGGGAGGGTGGGGGATTTAATTTAAAGGGTCGGGGGTGGGTTTTAGGGGGTTTTAGTGTGCCGGCTCACGATTCTAACGATTTATAACGATAAATCGTTAGAATCTGTATTGTATTGTGTTCCATAACGGTTTAAGACGATATTAAAATTATCGGACGATAATTTTAATCGTCCTAAAACGATTCACATCCCTAAATTTAGATAACATATTGTTGAGATTGGAACAGAAGTACATCTATGAATTCAATACCATGGTGCCATATGGCCTGAACCAAGATACAGATCTCTTGGTCTTCTTGTAGCCCACACTGTAATAACAATGCACTTTTGTAGCCAATAATTATAAACAGGAGTTTTATTTTCATTACTTATTTTTTTCAAGGTTTAAGTTTTAATTTTTTTTAATTTATTATCTACCATTATTAATATTTTTCTATGTGTTCAATGTTGTCAGCATTATATTGACAGCAATTTTATCTGCATTGTGAGCACCTTCCTGATGCTAACAAAACAGTCACTGCTGCCACTTAATGAATAGGTGCCTGCAGACTAAGGTGGTTATTTTCCAACTCATGTTATGGCCTTTTTGCATGCGAAAAGCACCATAATGCGTGGTGCTATGCTAATTTGGAAAAGAGGGAGGAGTTAGGAGCAGGTTTAACAGTTTGCAAAGCCATATTGCACAGTTTTAGCTACACCTTTTGCATTATGATATGGGCAGATCACAGAGAGAGAGAGAGAGAGAGAAAGAGAGAGAGAGAGACTAGCTATAAGGCCCTTCTAGTAGTTAGGTACTTATACCTCTATAGGAGGCCCACCTAGTAACTCGAGGTGAGGTTTAGGTAGTAGAGAAGAGGTTAGGGGCCACTTTGACATGCAGAGTGAGACGTACAAACAGAACAGTTTTCTCTTATTAAGATTTGATGACCTTCGGAGTGAGGAAACTCACACGATGAGATTTGTACAATGTTCTCTCAACCTAGCTTGATGTTACCAGATTGTTACTAGGTTTATGGGCAAAACTCGGCCCGAGTCAGGCAATCTATTAAATTATTAATAAAATCTTCTGGCATTGATCCACTTCTGGTTTGTTGGCAATATAGTGGATAATACATTGAAATTGCTGGCCCAGTGTGCTGTGGCGATCAAAAAAGCAAGCAGAATGTTAGGAATTATTAAGAAGAGAATGGAAAATAAAACGGAGGATTTCATATCGCTCCATAGTGAGACCATACCTTGAATGTTGTGTGCAGTTCTGGTCACCGCATTTCAAAAAGGATATAGCTGCACTGGAGAAAGTACAGAGAAGGGCGACCAAAATGATAAGGGGCATAGAATGGCTGCCCTATGAGAAAGGCTAAAGAAGTTAGGGCTGTTCAGTTTAGAGAATAGATGAATGAGGGGGGATATGAGAGAAGTCTACAAAATCATGAAAGGACTTGAACAAGTTAATATAAATTGGTTATTTACTCTCTCAGATAATAGAAGGACCGGGGGTTCTCCATGAAGATAGCAAGTAGCTCATTTAAAACAAATTGAAGATATTATTTTTCACTCAGTGCATAGTTAAGCTCTGGAATTCATTGCCAGAGGATGTGGTTACAGCAGTTAGTGTAACTGGGTTTAAAAAAAGGTTTGGATAAGTTCCTAAAGGATAAATCCATAAACTGCTATGTCGGTAATTAATAAGCAATAGTAGCCTTTGATCTATCTAATGTTTGGGTACTTGCCATGTACTTGTAACTTGGATTGGCCACTGTTGGAAACAGGATACTGGGCTTGATGGACCCTTGGTCTGACCCAGTATGACATATCTTATGTTCTTATGTAAATTAGAGATGGGGGTGAAAATTCAGGAGGATCTAGCGATTTTTTTCTTTAAAATGGGCTGAACCAAAGATAGTTTCAATGAAGGAGGAATAGAACTTTCTGAGAGTTACGTGTTAACTATGGTCATCAATGGTTTTGCAAGACCTAACTCATTAATGATGATGCTGGTAATGGATCAAGTTGTGATGTTGAATTGTTCATAGAATTTAAAATGTTTTCAATCCCCGTAATCACTACAGGAATAAAGGCTACCCAAGTAGCCTGACCAGGTAAAGAAACATTATTAGAATTAGGAACAGTAAAAGAAATACTTTGCTAGGCCCTAGAAGGTGAGTTTCCTTTGCCCATTACTGAACGACTCTTGCACAGATAAAAATATGTCTGGAGAACTGTGATTTCAAGCCATTTATGCAAAGATCTAATGTATACAGTGCCATTTTTGCCCTCTAAAACTTTTGCAATAAAGATTTAATTTGGACACTTAAGTTGAGCCTCCAGAGTATTTGTTTGGCACTCACACCGCTTAAAAGTGAAAGTGAACTGATACCTCCCTAGGACAGCAAAATGCAAGCCCCCCCCCCCCCTAACACATTGGACCTTGGAGGTTTCCCCTTCCCACTTGAAAAAAAAACCCTGACTTGGAGCCCTACTAAACTCAGTGAGAGTGGGAGAGATTCATGGAAAGTGCCCTGAGACTCCCATGTGCCCCTGTCTTCTAAGGCAACCACCACACAGGGGTTTTATATATTTATATATAATATATATATACTAGCAACTGCGGTGAGCCTTTTTATTGGCACATATGCTCTTGTTTTGAGCAGAATTTCCCTAGAAATTCACTGTAAGAGTGTCCCTTCCACATACACCCACCCTCATACAGGCTCCCTCACTATCTGGCACACACACACATCCCCTCATATAGGTTCCCTCTCTGAAACCCACACTCAAGCATCCCACGCACTCCACCTCTTACCAACCAAGCTGTCTCTCGCACTCCCCCACACCCCCTCTCCTCTCTCACACACATATTCTCTCTCACCGGCATCCCTCCCTCCCTCCCATGCTCTCTCTCACACTTTCCTGCTCTCTCTCACCCTCCCCTCCCCAACACACATTCTCTCACCAGCATGCTGCGGGACCCATGCCGTTCACGGCGAAGATGAAGACCTGGTGCGCTGTTTTGTGGTGAAGATGAAGGCCCGGCGTGCCGTTCGCGGCACACAGGGGCCTTCCATTTTCGCCTTGAGCAGAAAATAGCAGAGGAGACCCAAGCATGCCGCGAATGGAGCACGTCCCGCGGCACACGCTCCGTTCGCGGTGAAGATGAAGGCCTGGGCACGCCGATCACGGCACATGGGGGCCTTCCCTTTTCATCGCGAACGGCACACCAGGCCTTCATCCTCGCCGTGAACGGAGCGTGTGCCGCAGGACGCGCTCCAGTCATGGCATGCCGGGGTCTCCGCTGCTATATTCTGTCTGACCGCGATGGCCGCTGTCCTTCATACCTGTTGTAGCTGGTGCTGTCATGTGGCCGCTGTATGGTGTGTTTGAGCCTCCAAGGCGGCCAGGGAGCTGCCTGCGCCATCTATCAGCGGGCTGGGGAACATGCGCGAGCACTGACGGACGCACTACCAAGCCCGATATATTATAGCGCCATCTATCAGTGGGTTGGGGAACATGCACGAGCACTGACGGACACACTACCAAGCCCAATATATTATAGATGCCTACACACTTTGAATACTTTTATATGCAAAGGGGAGAGGTGCTGTAGGAAATGGAGTCTGGAGGAGGGGGAGGTTGAGATTTGCATGCATACTTTTTGATTTTCAAAAGTATGCACTTAAAATCTCTCAGCAAAACAGTACCACCAAACTGCACCTGTAACTGTGTGTGCATAGCTTTGCCAGGATAATTTTCAAAGCAGACTTATGCATGTAAACCCACTTTCACAACTGGTGTGGCTTGTACACATATTTGCAGAA
The DNA here is from genome assembly GCF_901001135.1 of Rhinatrema bivittatum. Lineage (NCBI taxonomy): Eukaryota > Metazoa > Chordata > Amphibia > Gymnophiona > Rhinatrematidae > Rhinatrema > Rhinatrema bivittatum. Next base: position 80,582,248 of record NC_042621.1, on the reverse strand, counting down.
TGTTATAAAATTATCTCCTTAATATGAATAGACAGTTCAAGGAATTCCAGAATCACATGAAATGGTAAAGACTATTGGTTGACATCAAAACGTCTGCAAATTTTCTTCAAAGAGTTAATTTCCTTTTGACAAATGTGTTTTGGAATTTTGAAAAGTGATTGTCCTCCCACCTTATTGCGTCACTCATGTCAAAGGGGATCCAGATCTGATAAACCCTGTAAATGCCAATGGGACCCTACTGCCCTTTGCTAACCAGGAACTTGATTTGGAAATATGGTGCTCCCATCTTACTCTAATCTAACTTCACCCCACACTGGTTTCTGACTGGTTGGAAGTGATAATTACATTCCTGAAGGGCAGACACTAGTTGAATTATGGCAATCATTTTCATTATTGCAAGGATCTGAGTTCCCTTTTAAGGCTTATCAGGCTAGCATGTCACATGCAGAGGGATTAATTCAGAAGACAGTCATGCTGATGATGAGTAGAAGTGTGATATTTTTCCTTAATTAAGGTATTTTTGATTCAAATAAAAGTGGCTAAATATAAAACATGGTTTCACCAGAGTATATTTTTATTAACTGATCAAAGACAAAATTAAATCAATATTTAACTGTAGATGCATAGCAATTTCAAATTCATTTTTTTAAAGCGTTATTAAAATGAGACAATTGCCTGAATACAAACAAATCCAAGTGACAATTCTACCACTTATCACGTTTGGTTTGGCCCAAAATACAGCATTAAAGTGAACAGCCCTCCCCCCAAAAGCAGCATATCAACTATACAAGTACAGATGATCCCTTTCTGCTGTCATTTCTCATGCAAAGCTCTGCCAACTGTAAAGCTTTACCAGAAATGACACTTAAGCAAAGTATGTGTTAACCGTATTAGATAATATGCCAAGCCATGGTTATTAAGTATGGGGTAACTTGACCACAGTAATTAAATTGAGATTAAAGAATGATAAAGTCAGAGTTACATGTGGTATTCAGTGTTTTCCTGGAACACATGGAGTCTTAAATGTTGTAAAGAATGAAACTCAGATCACGCTTGGAAAGATGTGTTATTCAAACAACCTTTTTTGATAACATGACATATATTTGAGGAGCAATGGATGTTATCTTGCATATTTTCAGAAAGCAAATGCCTCAAATTGCATCCTGTCTTTAAGAAATGGTTTATATTATTGAATACAACACCACAATTTTTATTTTCATGTTCTTTTGTTTTTGCAAGGCCAAAGAGTAGTCATTGGATAAACTATGTTCGCAAAGGAAGATTAGTGAGTGCCACACTGGAATGTGAACAACTCTTGAACCAGAATGTTTGTTTTCACTGTACATATGGCTACTGTGAAACCTTTGACCTGTAAAACCCATCATATACATAAGGATTTCACAGAAAAGCCTTGTTGACATGAAACAAAGCATTTCCTTTCAATTGGATTGAGTCTACGGAACCCATTGGCACTTCTCCATTGGATTAAAATGCCGTTGAACCACTGAGTGTAATTTTTGTAATTTTCCCCTCTATGTCTCCCTCCCTATTTCCTTAATCAGGGGTGGATTGGCCTATCGTGACTTTGGGCATGCCTCGATGGGCTGCTATGGCCAATCACTTGGTTGGAACTGGTCACCAGCTATGCTTCTTGTATCGCGGGAACCTTCTGCTCACTGAGCACAAACTGTAAGTGCTCCCAGTGTGTTGAACAGAGTGGAAGCACTAATAGATGATTTTATTCATATAAAATGATCAGGCATATTACCAGATACGTTTATTTTTCTATTTAATGAACAATCAGTTTTTTGATAAATGTGAATAATTAATTAAAATAAAATAAGTTACTGAATATAAAAATAAAAAATAGGTTGGTAGGTGGAATTGGTACATGTTGCGACTGTCACTGCTCGACGTCCTCACTCCGCCCTCTTTACCCCTGTGGCGACTTCCTCCGGGTCTGATGGATGGCTGGCTGCCCCGGCGTCTCCATGCCGTCTCCCTCTGGCATCCCCGGACTGGCTCGATGTTGCAGATCTGCCATGTTGCCTGAAGACCGTGTGCGCACTCTGATTGAAGTACCAGCAAGGGCGCGAACCTCAGGGGCGTTCCCCTGAGATGACGTCATCCGCTTCCAATATTTAAAGGTCTTTATTTCGCTATCTAACTGAGTTAGCAAGGGGGGGATTGCTTCGGCTTTTCTCCCAAGCTACTCTGCCTCCTCAGACTTACCAGAGGTACCCGCTCCTTGGGGGCCTCACTCTCTTTATTTCAGATATAGATAGGAACCGGTACTCGCTCCTCGAGGGCCCATGTTCCTAGACACTCTGAAGATTCTCTACTGCTTGGAAGCTATCGCTGCTACAAACAATTGTAAGTTACCATCACTCTCTCAGAGCTTTCCCTGGAAACAGGTACTCGCTCCTCGAGGGCCTAAACATTTCCAGCTCCTGAGCTTCCTTGAGACTTTATGTGAGTTTTGTCATCTAGTTCTATTCATGAACTCTGCCTACTCTGCTTACTCACTGTCTACAGTTTCTCAACAGCTCAGCCATCCTGGGATCACTGTTCCAGTACCTGAGGGACTACAGCCTTGCTGGGTATGCCAGCTCACTACTGCCACCTCTGGTGGTTTCTAAAACCTGTTTAATAAAAGAACTAATGTGTATCTGTCTCCATACTCAAGCCTAGCCGGTGGGATATCCTCCCGGGGGCATGGTCATCTGCCACCGGCCCAGGGATCCACCCACAACTATATCAGATTCATTACAGATTGCTAACTCCTTAGCAAGACGATATCTGAGACACTACAAGACTGCTGACCCCTCCCTTCTTTAGGAGCCAATAACATCAGATTGCTAACTCCACAGTCCAAATAACAGCAGATTTATATCAGATTGCTAACTTCCTAGCAAATCCAGAACAGATTGCTAACTCCTCACGGAGAACATATCAGATTGCTAACTCCTCATGGAGAATACTACAGTACAAAATGTGAATGTGAGTGCTTTTGCATGATACAGTTTGAAGTCCATTGTAGGCAAGAGACTGGGGATTAAATCTTAGAGCACAAAGATTAATGATATACCAAGTTCCTGTCTTTTATAAGATTGAGAATATTACTGATTTTTCTGGCACCTTTTTTGCATTTATTTGCTTTATTTTTAGAAAATGTGACTGCGCAAGTGTTTGTGACTAAGGGGTAGATTTTAAAAGGAGCACGCGCGCACGTCCATGTGTTCGCAGTTCCCGGTGCGCGCACATGGACACACTGATTTTATAACATGTGCGCACAGGCATGCGCATGTTATCAAATCCATTGGCCGTGCACACATGCTCGCCAGATTTTAAAATCCATGCACGCATGTGCGGGCAGCGCATGCAGAAGGGATGAATTCTAGCAAATTATGCATGGCGATTCAATTGGGCCTCCCACAGTTCCCTACCCCCCTGCCTAACCTTACTTCCCTTTCCCGTCTCCATCCCGACCTCTAACCCCTACCTAGATACCCAAAAACCTTTTATTTTTCTACTTACTGCTCAGGAGGAGCAGTAAGTAGAAAAATGGCTGCCAGTGCATGCTTCCTCGGGACAGCAGCTAATGGCTGCTGACCCAGCCGGCCTCTATCCCTCCCAACCCCACCCTTCGCCGCCCAGACCCTGCCCCCGGCACACCCCTTTTTCCAGGGCCCGGCACATATGCGCATATTAAAACTTACACGTGTGGCCAGGCCTTTTTGAAAATGCGTGCAGAGCATGCAGGGCCCAGCCACACACGCAAGTCCCGATTTTTACGTGCGCGGCCCTTTGAAAATTTGCCCTTAAGTGTTTCTGTGTAAATCAGCAAGCGTGTGATAGTTTGTGTGACTAACCATTTGTGTGTGTGAGTCAGTGAGCATATGAGAATGTGTATGTGACTGGAAAAAAATTCCAGTTCAGCCAAGCCAAGACAGCCATGTCAGAGATTACCTTCAACTAATGTAGTATGAATATATTTTAATTGATAAATTTAAATATTTCTTGGGATCTTTTCTTGTTGCAGTCTATTTCCAAAATTCAGAGAACACTTAGTGGTAGATTTTCAAATGTATATGCGGGTGTACATGTGCACGCTACCCGGCGCGCACACATGTACACCCGATTTTATAACATGTGCGCGTAGGCATGGGCATGTTATAAAATTGATGGTCAGCATGCGCAAGGGGATGCACACTAGCGCACCTTGTGTGCACCGACGCTCGCAGGCTTCCTCCATTCCTTCCCCCCCCCCCCCAGCCCTACTCTAACTCCCCCAAATTCTTATCATACCTTATGTGCCTGCCGGCACATAATCCTCCGGCGCAGTAGCAAATGGCCGCTGTGCCGGAGGCCTCTGACCCCGCCCCCGTCCCTGCCCCTGGACCACCCCATCCCCGCCCTTCCCCAGACTACCCCTTTAGTAAAGCCCCATGACAGACGCATTCCGGGGCTTTATGCGCGTCGCCGGGCCTTTATAAAATAGGCCCGATGTGCATAAGCCACTAGATTTACGTGCATAGAGCTTTTTAAATCCGGCCCATATTCATTAGACTGTGTCATGATTTCTGAAACATATATTTTGCAAAACAAATTTTAATATTTTAAAGTATGGGGCCCGATATACCCCAGATAGGTGAATAAGTAGGAGTTATCCAGCTATCTAGCAGCCACTGAATATCCAGTTATCCGGCTAGCAGGCTTATTTGGGGAAGACAGGTCGGTTTAGAGCATTGATACTTCCAATATGCAGACTCTTAGCTGGATTAGGTCTTAATTTTTTTTATTTACGCTGATGATATTCAGTTTTATATACCAATTAATGACACTATACCTAATACTTTGCAATGTCTAAAGATATATTTGAGCGCCATTGATCAATGGATGTCTCATAACCATTTGGCATTAAATATTCAGAAGACAGAAATTATTATGTTATTAAGGACAAAAAAAGTGTACCAGACTATGTTAAATTTGCATTTGGGAATCATTCTATACTCCACAAAACACAATTTTAACGTGGGAGTGTACTGGATACTAACCTCTCCATGAAAACCATATTAATTAATGCTGTAATAAGTAATGGTTATATGAAGTCACAGATGCGGAAACATTTAAAACCTCTACATCATATGGAAGATTTCAGGATGGTTCTACAGTGCGGTCTTAGGTCAGGACTGGCAGAGATCAGGTGGAGACAAGGGCAGGCTATGGTCAGGGCTAACAGGCTTCATGCAAAGCAACGTCAAAGATCAGGCTAGTTTAGCAATGAGAGGACAATCCAAAAGCAAGGACAAACAGGGCGGGCAGGAGAAAATCCAGACCAAATAAAGGCAGCACTGGAACAGAGGCAGTAACCGGAAAACAGGCAAGAAGACCAGCAGGAAGAGGAGCCAGGATCAGGAGCAAAGACGAGACCTAGGCAGAGGTATCCTGAAGGACCTGCTGCTGAGGCGCTGGCTCACTGTGCAGATCTCCCTTATATCCAGGGAGAGTGAAGAGGTCATTATCCAGCACCCACAGGACGTTCCGAGTGTAGGAGCTGCAGTCTACTTCCTAGTCAGAACCACTGGATAGAGCATGGTGCCAGGAGCTATGCCGGGGGAGCCACTGGAGAGATCTGGAGTGTTACAACTTGCAAGCCGCAACCAATGATCACCCTCCAATGTGAGAGGAAGTTTCAGATCAATGGAGGTTATTTTGTGTTTATTTTTGCTTTCACATTGGAGTCAAGCATATTGTTATTGCATTGTTAGATCAATCCTGGAAGCTGTCACTCTATGGATGTCCTCTGAGCTGTTGAGTATCACTCCCAATGTTTCATGGAATAAACACAATATGGTGATTTACACAGGGAGGCCCTAATTTAATTTAACCCTTGCATTTCATTGTGTTTTAGCCCTAGTCACCTGCTTGCTGTACTAGAGCTCTCCCAGCAGTGGTACGTGTATGATCTTGCTGTGCTGGCTGTGCACGTACATCAGCATTTTGCACTGGGCATTCATCTCAAAGCAGTTATCTTATGCTTATTCAACATCTCACTTATTGCATGCAGCTTGTAGTTCTGTCTTTAGCATTGTTTTGCCTTAGGAGATTTTTGCCACTCTTCTCTCAGCAAATGAGGGATGGTAATCAAATGTCCACATTAGACAGCATTTAAGGGTATCGCTTCAGCACTGGTAGGCCAAATTTTTGCTTAGATGTCATTTTCTTTCTTCAGCAGGCCATTTATGGCATCCAGACATTTGTTACTTCCTACAAACGTGCTCAGCTGTTCAGTCTATCGATTGGCTTTCAGGAGGCACATACCTATGTATTGCCCCAACCAATGGCAACATCCAGAAATCCATTGCCCTCCCGTTGTTGGTGAGAGAGTCTATGGCAGCTTGGGCATTGGGCTCTCAGGTTCATGTTCTGTTTTGTTTGCATGAAATGAGTGAATTGATAAGCTCTCTCGTCTTTGGTTGATATTCCTCCTGCTCTCTTTGTGCCTATGAATTTGCCCCCTTTCTCAAATCAAACTTGTCCAGAACTGGTCCATACAGGGCATTTGTTTCTTGCATATTCTATCACAGCCTCCAGCAATAGTAAATCTTACATTCTTTCTCCATGCTATGGAACATATTTCCATTGGCCAGATTTGCTTTGTCTTCCATGGGCTCCTGCCTTAGCTAATAAGCAGTGGTTTTCAGGTGCAACAGCTCTACTCCAACTCACCGTATTGACTCCGTATCTTGGTTAGCAGTGAATTACCTCATTTCATGACTTCTTTCTTAATGCCATCAGTTACTTATTTCTGTTGGTGAATCCAGACTGAGTTAGTTGTCACTTCTGGTATAGCATCTAGTGTATATAGGCAAGCACTAGAGGAGTATGAAAAACAACAAAATAACGTGGATGTGTTACCATCTTGTGGTCTTTCTAATGTGCATTCCAAGCTCTATGCTTTGAGCTATACAGTTTTAATATCTTCCCACAATTCTTGGGCATTGGCAGGAGCTAGAGGATCCCTGTATGCAAAACAGTTGCATTTCAGATGCATCAATGCAGTTCAGGTCTTACACCATGCATTCCAGTCTATATGCATCAGCCATATAGCTAGGATATCTTCCCTCAGTCTTCTGCAATCCAGGCAACCTCACACTAGAGTGATAATATTTATTACTGCTGACTCATTGTTTGGCTCCTGGAAATTATATCCCTGCACAACACAATTTAAGAAGTTACCATATTGGATCAGACTGAGGGTCCATCAACCAGCATCCTGTTTCCAACAGTGGCCAATCCAGGATTCAAGTACTTGACAAGTACCCATACATTAAATAGATTCATGCTACTAAAGCCAGTAATAAGCAATGGTTGTTCCCTAAGTCAACTTGATTAATAGCAATTTATGGATTTCTCCCCCAGGAGCGTATCCAAACCTTTTTGAAACCTAGCTACACTAACTGCCTTAACCACATCCTCTGACAATGAATTCCAGTGCTTAATCATATCCTGAGTGAAAAAGAATGTTCTCTAATTTGTTTTAAATGTTTTACTTACCAACCTCATGGAGTGTCCCCTAGTCCTTGTATTATCTGAAAGAGTAAATAATTAATTCATATATACTCATTCAAGTCCTTTGTAATGTTTGGCCAGTCACGGATGGCCCTGTGACCAACCGCACTCACCCCAATGCCACCAAGCCTGCTGCATATCACTGATGCTCCTTCCCCAACTCCACCACCCAGCCCATTGTAGGCCACCTTAGGTGCGCGCATGCCTTATGGGCACTTAAATTTCCAGGTGGGAAACAGGCAGAGGCACACAGCAATGACATCATAGCCAGCTGGGTACTTTAACCTAGGACATGCTCCCAACCAGCACCTCAGCAACAGGTCCTCCTGCATTACAGTGCATGTTGCTCATTCCTGTGCCATCTCTCGCTGTTCTTGCCTGTGTTCCTGCTGTCCTGCCTTGCCTTGTTCGTGTCCCTGCTCTGCCCTCTTTTCATTCTCCTTGCCCTTTTCCTTGGAGCCTTGTCTTGCTTTGTCTTGTTGCTCAGTGTCTCATCTCTGTCTATCTTATGTGTCTTTACATGATTCCCTGTTTCTGACCTTTGCTTAGACCCAGACTTCATTTGCTCACTGCCTGCTCTGAACCTTGGCCTCGACTGATTTCATTTGCTCACTGTCAACCCTAGACTCTCTCTGACTCCTCCTTGTGGATCACTCACCTAAGCCCTGCCGACCTCTAGACCCCAAACATTCAACCTGAGGGGAAACAGGGCTGGTACAGGTGAAGCTCCAGTTCCACTCCCTGCAAGGGCATGACAGCAGCTGTCGGCATGCACTTAGTAGGTTCGCCTACTAGTTTGCATCAACCATGCTATAGAATAAGGGCTTACAACCATGACATCCTTTCATGATTTTAAACACCTCTATCATATCCCCTCTCAGTCATCTCTTTTCCAAGCTGAACAGCCCTAACATCTTAGCCTTTCCTCATAGGGGAACCGTTCCATCCCTTTATCATTTTGGTCACCCTTCTCTGTGCCTTCTCCAGTACACTATATATTTTTTGAGATCCAGTGACCAGAATTGCACATAATATTCAAGGTTAACAATACAGAGGCATTATGACATTCTATGTTTTATTCACCACCATTCCCTTTCTAATAATTCCTAAAATTCTGTTTGCTTTCTTGACCACCAGCCACACTGAGCCAACTGTGATGATCTACTCCTCAAGAGGGGAGGAGCCAGCACTCTGTTGTAGACTAGACTGTTGTAGATTTGCTCCTCCTGAGGGGAAGAGTTAGCACTCTATTATAATTCTGCTGCTCAGAGTTAGCTATCTGTTATAAGTCAGCCAGGGAGTTAGCAATCGGTTATGGAACACCCTGTCAAGAGAAGAGCTAACAATTGTAATACTCCATAGGCAAAGTTAATGATCTGTGGTGGTTTGGCTTCCCACAGAGTGGCAGTCGTATAATACCGCAATAGTAGTGTAATGAATAAACACTTGAGGAAATTGGTGAATCCCTGGGCCGATGGCAGATGACAGTGCCCCCAGGAGGATATCCTGAGAAGGACCACCGGCTAGGCTAGGCTGGAGTATAGAGACACAGATCTTTATTTAGACAGGAAGTAGAACCACCAGAGGTGGCTGTAGTAAGCTGATATGACCTGCAGGGCTGGAATTGTGGTCTCTGGGTTGCTAAGCTGTAGAGAGAGACTATAGGTAGTGAGTAGACAGGGTATACTGGATACATAACCAGTAGTAGATGATACACTCACAATAGTAGAGATCTGTAATGGCTTCTCTGCAACACAGTCTTCAGTATATTCAGGAACAGGAGCCGTAGGCGGGTGCCGGTTCCTATAAGCAGTCTGAAATGAGAACTCACAATATCTGTGTAGGAGATGGCTTATGGAATAGAAGAGAGTCTTTTGGAGGGTTTTAGGAACATAGGCCCTCGTGGAGCGAGTACCGGTTCCTATCTGCAATCTATAATAGTAATGTACAAGATATAGATATATAATAGCTTCTGAAATAGAAGAAAGGATTTAGGAACATGGGCCCTCATGGAGCGAGTACCGATTCCTATCTGTAATCCACAATAATGACTCACGATCTCCATACCTGCGATAACGTCTTAGACAGAAGGGAGTCTTGGAGATTAGGATCATAGGCCCTCGTGGAGCGACTACCAGTTCCTATCTGTAATCCACAATAATGACTCATGATCTCCGTACCTGCGATAACGTCTTAGACAGAAGGGAGTCTTGGAGATTAGGAACATAGGCCTTTGTGGAGCGAGTATCGGGTCCTATCTGTAATAGAACTCACTGTGTTCACATCTGCGATCGCTTCCAGGTATTCAGGAGTCTTCTGAGCATTCGAGAATGTAAGCCCTCGAGGAGCGAGTACCGGATCCCGTCTTAGTAATCTGAAATCAAGAAGAGAGAGAGCGGGGCCCCCGAGGAGCGGGTACCCCTGGTAAGGTGGTGGAGGCAGAGCAGCGGAGAAAGAATTCCCCTTGCTAACTCGATTCGTAGTTGCAAGTAAAGACCTTTTAAAGTGGAAGCGAATGACATCACTAAGGGGGGACGCCCCAGAGGTTCGCGCCCTTGCCGGTACAAAGTCTGGAGTGCGCGCGTGCCTTTATGTCATCAGGAATATTACTGAAGAGTTACATTTAGAAGTGGGATTGGACGTACCCTAACATCGCCACTTCCCTTGAAGTTTATAGCAGTTTAGCTATTGCTGCTAAATACTACCATCTCTCATCCAGCATCATCTACTGGAGAGTCATCTTTAGAAAGTGGATTTTGGATTTTGGACACTTCCACTGAATTCCTCAGTGACATCCACAGCAGCGCTATCCATTGCTGCTGATATCATCAATACACTGAAAGATTCTTCCAAATCTCAAGATCCATCTGTCACCTTTGCAGAAGACGATTAGAAATCAAGATCAACGAGATTATGGATGTTCGTAACAGAGGCAAGATTTTGAATACCTTCTGTTTGGGAAGGCTTTGGCCCCGATTTGTTCACTTTGGAGCCTCAGACCTATATCTTGGACAAAGAGATGCTTCATCAGTTTCACCTCGCACATCCTTTGAAACTTAAGCCTGGTACCCGGAGATCGCCCTTTGAAGGGGGGTACTGTTGCATCCGTCGCTGCTCAATGCCCTCACTTCGCCCTCTTTACCTCTGTGGCGACTCCCTCTGGGTCTGATGGACGGTTTGCTGCCACGGCGTCTTCCTGTCTCCCTCCGGCGTCCCCAGACCAGCACAACGCTGCGGATCCACCATGTTCCTGATGACATAGGGCGTGCGTGCGCTCCGATTGATGTACCAGCAAGGGCATGAATCTCTGGGGCGTCCCCCTGAGTTGACATCATCCGCTTCCAATATAAAAGGTCTCAGTATTCGCTAACGAATCGAGTTAGCAAGGGGATTGCTTCGGTTTTTCTCCCAAGCTACTCTGCCTCCTCGGACTTACCAGGGGTACCCGCTCCTCGGGGGCCTCGCTCTTTCTTTATTTCAGACTGGCTGAATCCTGCCACGTGTTGCTGTGGCTGAGCCTGGTTAAGTTGAAAAAACAGAACAGAGCAGTAAAGGTTACAGTTAGTGTGTTGTTTTTTTTTACCCCAAATGAATAGCACCAGCAAAGAATAGTTTAAATATGCATGCACACCTTCCTGGCCCCCCCCCCCAAAACCGGTGAAATAGAGCAACCCACGCTACAGCCCCCCTCGCGGGAGATGTGGAAAATCAGTGCCCCCCCCCCTGTGAAAATCATGCGGCGGAAAATAAGAACGGTCCCCCACCGTGCTCCTCCCCGGCTACCAGTGTAAACTGCCAGCCGGTGGCGAGGGTGTGTGCTAGGGTTTGTTCTGCCGGCTGCCATGTCGCAAAACTTCACCGGTGAAAGTGGTGCATCAGGATTCCTGACCTAGTAAGGGCAAATGTCCACTGAGGATATGGCGCCAATGGGCTCTTGCCCTTACTATGTCACATGGTGTACCGACGTCGTTGTTGTCTCCATATAGCATAGTAAGGGCAAGGTCCGCCGGCGCCATTTTGCTTGCTGGCATCCGACGGCCCTACTGAATGCGATGTGGCCCGGACCGTTCCTGTGGTGCCGGCAGAGAAGCACGGACTTGTTTCAGGTGTAGTGTGTGATCGGAGTGCAGTGCGTGGGTGGGTGGAAGAGGGTACTTTAATTTAAATTCGGAGGGTGTGTGAAATGCGTGGCTTCCCAATGTAGCAGCCAGGAATTTGTGTTTTGGTGTGTTTTGGGAGGGTGGGTGAAGTAAGTGACATTGGCAGGCATGTGGGTGGGGGTGTGTGGTGTGATGAGTGTGGATTTCTGTGTGTTATGAGGGAGTGTGAATGAAAGACAATAGCCCTGTGTGGGGGTGGGGGGTGGTGTGTGAGTGTGTGTGAAAGGTGTAAGAGGTTGCGCTTGCGCTGACGGCCACCAGATGTCGCTGTTTTGTGTAAGCAAGTTTTAAACTTGTATTACCTGTCACAGGTGTGACCTATATGTAATGTAAGTGTATAAGATCCTTCCCGTATGGGAAGTGAATGTTGTGTGCAAATTTGAACGCATTTGGTTAAGCGGTTGGCGAGATTAGCGACGACGTACAAACTAACATTTTTATTTATATAGATTGCAGATAGGAACCGGTCCTCGCTCCTTGAGGGCCCATGTTCCTGGACACTCTGAAGATCCTCTACTGCCTGGAAGCTATCGCAGATACAGACAATTGTGAGTTACCATTGCTCTCTCAGAGCTTTCCCTGGAACCAGGTACTCACTCCTCGAGGGCCTAACCCATTCCAGCTATTGAGCTTCCTAAAGACCTTATGTGAGTTTTATCCAGTTCTGGCTATGTACACAGCACACCCTGTCTACTCACTACCTATAGTTTCTCTACAGCTCAGCAACCCTGGGATTGCTGTTCTAGTACCTGAGGGACTTCAACCCTGCCGGGCATATCAGCTCACTACTGCCACCTCTGGTGGTTCTACTAACCTGTCTAATAAAAGAATTATCTGTGTCTGTCTCCGTACTCAAGCCTAGCCGGTGGTCCCTCTCAGGATATCCTCCTGGGGGCACAGTCATCTGCCATCGGCCCAAGGATCCACCTATCTACATTCCTCTACAGCTGAGTGCCCTCTCCAAGCACTCCACTGGTAACAGATTGCTACTCCATTCCCATCAGGATTCTTCAGCAACAGCTTCTGCAGTCTAAACCCTAACAGATTGTTTACTACTCCCTCTACAGGAGCTGAGCATATCAGTTTGCTAACTCCTCCTTCCACAGGAGCAGATTCATTGCAGATTGCTAACTCCTCCCTTCTTGAGGAGTAGATCACAACAGACTGCTAACCTTCTTCCGCAGGAGTAAAGCATAACAGATTGCTAACTCCTCACTCCACAGGAGCCGATTCATAACAGATCGCTAACTCCTCCCTTTACAGGAGCCAATTCATAACACAGACCAGGACATTGATGCACCAAAGAGACTGTCAACCCAGTAAGCAAGGATCAAATTGCAGCATCACCATAGGGGCAAGTCTTCAATGGCCCTGTGACCCTAACAACAGAATCTTTCAATAGTATCATACATATCGAGCCATTACGAACTGCAGGCAAGGGCATGGTCCCCTGATAGGGATTCCAGAATATGATTAATGGCAATATAATTTGGCCATATCCATCCAAAAAAGATCCTCTTTATCAAATAATGTGACCTAGAGCTTCATTTGTAGCTCCAGTAATAGGAAACTGGGAAGGAAGGGAGTTTGGGGAGGGGGGTAGAGTTGGCAATTATATAAGGGAGGAGGTGATTACACACCTGACATGGTTGAGTAATTTGTGTTTCTATGCCAATTTTGACATGCTTTAGTACACAGACCACTAAAACTATTAGAGGTCCATATTCTGTGTTTTCGTCCAGCTAGGTTTGGCACTTAAACCAAACAAATGCCAGGAATTAAAAATCTCACCAGTGACTATATTGGATTTAGCCGGCTAACTTTTTATCCAGCTCCAAAACTACTCAGATAATTCTGGGGAAGTGTTACGGCTGTGGCTGCTGTGCTACCGCCTCACCACCAGGGGTCCCTCTAGTGCTGGCTTTCCTGACAGGCCCAGTCCATCTCCCATGTCCACTCTATGCTCTGGGTGTGCCCTCTTAACCCTGCCTGACAGTTGCCTCGGGGCTTCGGCATCGAACTCACCTGGGCTCCCTGCTCTAGCCTGCCTTGCGTGGCCTTCGGGCCTATCCTTGCCTTGCCTTGCCTTGCGCGGCCTTCGGGCCTATCCTTGCCTTGCCTTGCCTTGCGCGGCCTTCGGGCCTATCCTTGCCTTGCCTTGCCTTGTGCGGCCTTCGGGCCTATCCTTGCCTTGCGTGGCCTTTGGGCCCTCTTCCTTGATTTCCATACCGGGCCTACGGGCCTTCCGTGTGTGTGTGTGTGGCCTACGGGCCTTCTGACCTGCCTTGCCCCGCTATTGGTGTGTGGCCTACGGGCCTTCCGTGTGTGTGTGTGTGGCCTACGGGCCTTCTGACCTGCCTTGCCCCGCTATTGGTGTGTGGCCTACGGGCCTTCCGTGTGTGTGTGTGTGTGTGGCCTACGGGCCTTCTGACCTGCCTTGCCCCGCTATTGGTGTGTGGCCTACGGGCCTTCCGTGTGTGTGTGTGTGTGGCCTACGGGCCTTCTGACCTGCCTTGCCCCGCTATTGGTGTGTGGCCTACGGGCCTTCCGTGTGTGTGTGTGTGGCCTACGGGCCTTCTGACCTGCCTTGCCCCGCTATTGGTGTGTGGCCTACGGGCCTTCCGTGTGTGTGTGTGTGTGGCCTACGGGCCTTCTGACCTGCCCTGCCCTGCTTACTGTGCCCTGACCCAGCCTGGACCCAGACACTGCTGACTGCCGCCTGCCCTGACCCAGCCTGTACTTGACACTGATTCTTGCTGCCTGCCCTGACCCAGCCTGGTACCTGACTCTGTTCGAGCTTCCTGTCTCTCTCCACCTGGAGCCACCCTGCTGGGTGGTGTGCACGACTCCTGTCCGGAGCCCAAGCGTAACAGGAAGGGTAGGGGTGCTCCATGCAAGGCCCATTTTTTCAGCTAAATTATCAAGACAAATGCCAAACAGTAGCTCTAAAGTTAACCAAATAAACTTATCCAGATAAGTTTAAGATAGCCAGGTATGTCTGACTAACTTTCCTAGCCAGTCAACAGCTGAATATGGACCTCTTAGTTCTTTACCTTGCAATCTCTATTTGTGGTCTGAAATTCACACGTATAGGATTTGAAAACTTATACACTGACAGTTCTAACCAATTCTTGATTATTAGAATAACCAGGATTAAAATAGAACTTGAGAGCTATGTAATCAAAAGAGCAAGAACCAAGGTGCTCCTATGCTGCATAATTTATTTCGGGGTTGTTTTTTTTCAGCAACACTTTCACTTTAAACTGTGATCTTCACAGAGACAAACTAGGATTTTATCTTTGATAACTGTTTTTCATTCACTTGTTTTACTTTATGCCTCTTGCATCTGAAATTGGATATTTTGACATGAATATTAAACTGTATACTGATAAAGAGGATATACACAAACATGAAGCATGTTCTTTTCCTCTCACTGCCCCCTCTGTGTCTTCAACTCTCATTTTCCTCTCTGTTTTCTTTTTCATGCTACGGTAGTGGTGTTGCATGCTGATGAAACAATATTGGGTTAAACCACACCAATCAAGCTCAACAAGAGTAATTCAAGACTGGAAAAACAGAATTGATTTTTGCAGATCATTGAAAAGGTGAATAACCATTCACATCTCCAGTCCCTCCTCCCAATTTCCACCTTTCCAAGTAGTTTTCTCTGTGGTATTGGTTACCAGGTGTGCCCCAACAATTATCATACCATCATATAAAAAAGCCTGGGATAAAGATGTGGGGCAAGTAGAAAATACACAAAGTATAACATGTACAATGGTTTTGTAGACCTCTGAGTGTCACAGATTTATGTCAAAATTAAGGGACTTTTGTAATAAGTCACATTAAAGTCATCTGTTAACACGCATTGATGGCCAATTTTAAAGTGGCCATTATCTGATACTTAGCCTTCAACCTCGCACTGCTCCTCATGTTGGGGCTCAGCGTCCTCGCTGGCATCAGTCCGTCCCTGGGCATGTGCGCGCGGAACACCTGACCTTTTAAAGGGCCAAGCGTGGGGAACTCCTCCGCGGCGCGTGACAATGACATCACCTGTGCCCTGTATATAAGGCAGGGCTCAGGCTCCAGTTCCTTGCCTTGGCAAACAGGTCGCCTCTTTCTTGAGAATCTAGTTGCCATCCTGTGTTCCTGCGTTCCTTGTTCCTTGCCTGTTCCCAGTGTTCCTGCGTACACTAGCTTGATGGACACTCTACCTGGGCAACAACAAGCTAGTTTGAGAGAACATTGCCCAAATCTCATCTTGGAGTGAGTTTTCTTACTCCAAAGGCCATCAAATCTTCACAAGAGACCACTGTTCTGTTCGTACGTCTCATGTTGAATGTGAAAGTGGCCCCAACCCCCTACACTCATACCTAATCCCCACCTCGAGTTACTAGGTGGGCCTCCCATAGGGATACAAATACCTGTCTAGGGAGTAGACATTATAGCAAGTCTCTCTCTCTCTCTCTCTCTCTCTCTCTCTCTCTCTCTCTCTCTCTCTCTCTCTCTCCCCCCCCCCCCCCAAATTGCATTAATGGCTGTTAGTAGAATTAACTCCTTGGAAAATGACCCCCCAAGTTTGGCAACTCAGATTGAAGGTATGTCAAGAAGATTTTTGTTTAGTGATCTCAGATGTCTTGTTGGTTTATAGATTTGGAGAATGGAACATAGCCAGAGCAATGGAGAATTATGGATAATGAAAGTATTTTGTATTGGATTCTAATGTAATTGGGACCAAGTGAAGAGAAAACAAGATTGGTGAGATATGGATTTTTAGAGACAAACCTAATAGAATACGAGCAGCTGAATTTTGTATTAATTGTAAGGGTCGGATAGCAGTATCAGGAAGGCCAAGATACAAGGCATTAAAGTAGTCGATCCCAGAGAAAATTAGGGATTGTAATACTGTACAAAAATCACAAAAAAATAGGAGGGGACATAAACGTTTAAACATTTGCAATTTAAAGAAAGAATTCTTGACTGTTGCAGAGATGTGTTGTGATAGTGAGAGATCTGAATTTAATAAGACAGGCTATGGGCTTGAGTTAAGATGGGAATGGAGGTACCGTTGAGCAACATGTGGGATGGAGGTCCATTGGAGGGATTAGTGATCAATGATAAGTAAATAATTTCCATTTTATTAGGGTTCAGCTTTAGACGATTATGAGACAGCCAGATATTGATTGTATTTATGTATAGAGCAATGGTGGAAAGTGTATCAGACCAAGATGATTTGTATGGAACAAAAAACTGGATATCATCAGCATATATTTTGAATTGAATATTGAGAGCAGAGAGTAAGTGACAAAGAGGGAGTAAGTAGATGTTAAAGAGAATGGGGGACAAGGAGTAGCCATGGGGAACACCAGAATGAACTGTATAACGATTAGAAGAGTGCATACTAATGTTAATTTGTTGAGTATGAATGGATAGATAAGAATGAAACCAGTCAAGAATGGTCAAAGTAATTCCAATGGATTGCAGGCTAGATAAAAAAAAAATACAGTGATCCAGGGTGTCAAAAGCAGCAGAAATGTCTAAAAATGCTAAGATGAAATCTGTGTTTGTGTCGAAACCACATAGGAATGTATCGAAGGAGGATAGCAGTAATGTTTCAGTGGAATGACCTTGGTGGAAGCCATGTTGATTGGGATGGAGAATATCATGATCGGAAAGAAAGTCTGTCAGTTGATGCAGAACAATGAATTCTATGAGTTTGGCAAAAGATGTGAGAGAAGCGATAGGTCTTAAGTTGTTGAGAGTGGTGAAATTTTGAGATTTGTTTTTCAATTTGGGAGAATTGATGTCTGTTTTAAAATATCAGGAAATGATCCAGATTCTAGAGATATATTGACCAGTTTACAAAGATAATCACTAGCGATTTCTCCGCTAGATTTAAAAAGGAGTCCAGAACAGGGGTTTAATGGGGAACTGGATATTTTCTGTTTTGTTTTTTTTAATACAAATAGCATTGTAACAGATGAGACTAAAGAAGAAGACCAGTTGCAGTCTGGAGGGGGGGGGGGAGGGGTTTGAAGGTTTTGGGAAAGGAAGGTGTGAAAATTCCCTGGATACCATTTCAATTTTATTTTAAAAATAATTGCAAAACGGTTGATCGATAATTTTGTCAAGGTTTTGAAGAGAGATTGTCAAAGATTTGACAATGTTGAAAAGTACAGAAGGATTTCCATTGGCAGATGAGATTTTGTTTGCATAGTATGAGTTTTATCAATTGTGACTTCTTTTCTATAAAGACAAAGAGTACAATAAAAATTGTTCTTTGAGTCCGAAGATCTGGTTTTATGATCTTCTATAAATATTTGTTGGAGTGCACACTTTCAACTTTACCACACTCAGATGTTGGTTTGGGCTCTCTGTACAGAGAAAGTGATTATTACACTTTTACCAGTTTGAAAGGGATTTCCTGCCCATCTAAGGGATACCCTGCCCACCTGGATATCCATTAGATGGGCAGGGTATCCCCCTTTTTTTTTTTCAAGCCCTGAAGGGTAGACTGTTCCCTAGTTCTAGACTGTAAAACAGAAAATTCTGTTGCACTGAGGGATACGTTTGTGCTGTATTCCAACTGATTTTTGCTACAGTAAAGACTTTGATGTTGGGCACTAATAACTCGTCCTCAGTGTTTTTTTGGCACTACAGCAACACAGTGAGTGAAAGAGATAATTTACCCTTTTCCCAGGAAAGACAAGATAAAATTAAAGTCACCTTTAGCACTCTGGGCCCTGAAAGTGGACCTTTCCCCCTCATCAACAGAGGATCTCGACCCTGGGGGAAAGAGGGACTGTGCAAAAACTAGTCCGGTAAGGTTCCAGGCCCAAAGAGAGAAGCAAATACTTTTATGGCCCTATCGGAGCATAATACATCCCGGAGATGGGGTTACATTAATACATTAGCGCAGTAAAGAAGTATATTATCTAATACGGTTCTGTCATAGTCAGCTTAAAGTAGATGAGCCTTTTCTAAAGTATAAGAAAAGAGAAAAAGTATCAGAAACTGACAAAATTAGAAATGAGAAAATACAGAGTTATTGTGGTGATTAATTTCAAATGACTTGTTAAAATAAAATCTGTAAATTTATAAAAAAAAAAAAAGAATAGAACTTATTATATAACTTTGATTATATTCTAGTGCCCTTTCCGTTTTTAACCTGCTCTCCCTCCCTAACCCTGGGAGACAATCTTTTGAGTTGGTATCTGTACCCATCTCACAAAACCCAAAAAGAAGAGGGGTATTTCTGTGGGTAACAAGAAGCGAACAACGTGAAACCGTCACTTACATACCCCACCCTACCATCGGTCACAACCATAAATGCCACTAGAGGAGGGGTCTCACATCAGAGGTTTACACAATAATCATTAAATTTACATTTTGCAGCAGATAATACCAATGTTTAACTGCCAATGGATGGCTCCAAATTCCCTCCATCCCCCAGCTGAATAAGTCTATCCATTAATGGCTATTAATCAAGTTTACTTAGGGAATAGCCACTGCTATAAATTGCATCAGTAGCATGGGATCTTCTTAGTGTTTGGGTAATTGCCAGGTTCTTGTGGCCTGGTTTGGCCTCTGTTGGAAACAGGATGCTGGGCTTGATGGACCCTTGGTCTGACCCAGTATGGCAATTTCTTATGTTCTTATGAGCCATGGACCAAAGTCCCTCTATCCCCTACCAAGGATCCGGGACCACTTCCACCTCGTACACACTCAGTGAAGATCTAGGTGCCTGGACCGATTTTCTTTCTTCCCACCCTCTCAGATATATAACGTTCCATCTATCCCTTTCTGTAGGTTGCTAAATGAAGATGGGACTGGGAAAAGGAAAGTACATGAATCCCTCCTACCCTGCTGATCCCAACATGCAAAATGGTGAATGGTGACTTCCATCTGACCACAGGGATCTTCCATTAGCTGCTGGAAGCTAATGGTACCATTTACTACACTTCCTGCAGTGAAAATCGTATCGCTCAACCCATTTTAATATTAATTGTCAGGCTTGGCTGGACTGGACTCAAGGTACACCATTTAGGGAGTGGCACAAGACAGCAGGTCAGGGCTTGTGCCAGTCTTCTGCCTAGCCAGCCCCCTCCCCTGCAGGTTGAGCCCTTGGGATGTGGGGTCCAGTAGGGCTTGGCTATGGCGTCTGTACATCTTGGTGAGTGCTGGCAAGGATTGGAGCTCATTCTAAAACGCAGTGCAGGCATGGTCTGGAGCTTGTACAGGAACAGAAACAGAGTACAGGTAAGGACTGGAGTTTGTACAGAAACAGATTGCAGGCAAGGACTGGAACTGGATACAGGCACAAGGCTGGATTCTGGATACAGATATGGGACTGGAGACAGGCAAGACAGAACAAGGACAGGACTGACAGGGACAGGACACACAGAACAAGAACACTGAAAAGAGAGGCCCAAAACCTCAAGAAGTAAGGGAGGCCTAGATAGGCCACAGAGCAAAGGTAGGCCTGGATAGACTGCAGCAAGAAGGCCTGAAGGCCACACAGCAAGGCAAGTAGCAAGAAGGCCAGAAGGCCACAAAGCAGCAAGAAGTCCTGGAGGCCACAAGGCAAGGCAAGGAGCGAGAAGTCCTGGAGGCCACAAGACAAAGCAAGGATAGGCCTGGGTAGGCCACAAGGCTAGGGCAAGGAGCCAAATGCAATTCTATGTGAAAGCAAGGAGGTCTTGACAAGGCTGGATTAAATAGGGCTGTAGTTTAGGTGTGATGCAGCCAAGGAGGAGGAGCTTGGCAAGGCTGGAGACTGGGTTCACCGAGGACTCCTGGTGGCTAGGAGACTGCACCACAGGCTGGATAGGAAGACCAGAGAGGAGATGGCTTCAGCGGCTAGGAGCAGAGTTCACTGGAGGCCTCTGCCAGTGAGAAGGCGTTATAGTCATCTGAGGCAGGGTAGGATGAGGCTACATAACAGACAAATCCTAACATTATTGAGTTGCTTTGGATGAATTTCAACACAACAGAGATCATTGATAAAATGTATGTTAAGTCATTGCTAACATTAATGTGGATTTATGTACCAAAGCATGTTTAACACATTTTAACACTTCATTGGTATGAACCCATGTAAATATATAGATACCTTCATGTCCAACCAATCTAACAGCAAAGTGTTAAACTTTATGTAACCTTATGCAAGTTGCTAATCAAGTGTAAATATTATGTAGATTTTATAGTTTTATGCTTTCAGTTCTTCTTTTAAGAAGTCACAAATTAAATGTTCTTTTAAGGAACAGCTGCTTGCCTTATCACAGAGCATATACTAGCACGTGCTGTTTCCGAACTGGGAACTACAATTTTATTGCTTGTAATGTAATTATTGCTCAATTTACTGACAACTATCTGACAGAAGCTTTGTTAATAACCTTTTTTTTAACAGCTTAGCTGATTATTGCAAATAAAATGACTGATAAGATAGTACACCTTGTTCTACTGTAGGGACTGATAAACGCTCTCAGCTGCTATTCCTGTTTTTTTTTTAAACAGCCTGCAACCATTTCACAGTTAGGCCTGGCCTGCGCTTGGATGCAGAATCTCCCTAGAGCACTGGATGCTGCGGGGAACGGTGTAAGTGGTTCCAGTTGGGGGCACTCTTCTCATTCAGCCTGTAATAAGTCAAGCTTCCAACATGATTTTAGGGGCTCTATAGACTTATGGGTGCGGTTTTTCAGGTAAGACCTGAAACCCATTTCCTGTCTAGTCTGCGGCCACGAGAGGGTCATTTTCAAAGTCATTTTATGGACAAAACAGTGCTTCAAAATAGAAGTGTGCTTTTATAAAAATTTTCCACTAGGTAAATGCAGGCAAACGCAGGTAAAAATGTGCACATAGTGCCACTAAGAGCATATTGTCACCTGCAGTAGTGAGGAGGCATTCTTGTGGGCGAGGGCATGGAATTAAGAAGGTGTAAATGCAAGCAAAAAAATGTACCTTAGGCAATTTTCAAAGCAACATACATGGTAATGACATGGTAATGACAGCAGAAAAATACCAAACGGTCCATCCAGTCTGCCCAGCAAGTTTCCTGCCACTCCGTGCAGGTCACCCCCAAGCCTTATGTTAAGGGTAGTAATATTCACAATCAGACAATGCAGCTTGAATGTGCTTTGCTTTTGGTCTTCGCCATAGAAGTAGTCCTGTGCTTTTTTTCCCTAATGTCTGCGTATCAGTACCCCATACCATATAAATCATGGCCCAGCACTGGCTGTCGTCTTAATCCAGTTCCCCTGTTTCCCCCTGCCGTCGAAGTGGAGACCATAATTTCAATTTGAAAATGAGTGCAAATTTTGTGCTTCAAGTTTGCCTGCAGATATGCAGGTAGTTTGAAAATTACCCCTAAGATGACAATTTTCAAATGTTTATGAATGGGTGAACTTGTTTATCTGCATATAAAAGGTTTTTTTTTAAATTGTCTCCTTAAAGTGGCTAAAAGAATCTGTGCAGTTTCACAACAAGTAAAAGGGGATGCTGATAGGTCTGGTGCGAAAAATTAAGCACAGTGATTTCATTTTTATATCACAATGTACACTTCTTGGTATGCGTTTCGCAGGGCCAAGGTTCGGGGGGAGGAGGTGAATAGGGGCAACTGCCTTGGAACCTGCACTTTGGAGGACCAGCACTCTCATGGTAAGTCCATTACCTAACACTGTTTCAGTACTGCAGGGACCTCCTGCAGTTGATGTGCCCTGGGCCTGTCACCCTCCTAAGGTCGGCCCTGGTGCAAGTATTTTTGTAACCCAGGGATATGAGTCGGAGCATTTTTTAATGGAAAATGGTGCATAAGAACATAAGAACACAAGAAGTTGCCATACTGGGTCAGACCAAGGGTCAATCAAGGCCAGCATCCTGTTTCCAACAGTGACTAATCCACGCTACAAGTACCTGGCAAGTACTCAAAACATTAAGTAGACCCCATGCTTCTATTGCCAGTAATAGCAGTGGTTATTCTCTAAGGCATTTATATGAAAGGTCTGGGAATGGACAGTAGCCAGGGTTGAAGTCTAAGGCATCTTGATTAATAACTGTTAATGGACTTCTCCTCCAAGAACTTATCCAACCTTTTTTTAAACCCAGCTTCACCAACTGCCCTAACCACCTCCTCTGGCAATAAATTCCAGAGCTTAATTGTGCATTGCTAACTTCATGGAGTCACCCTAGTCCTTCTATTATCTAAAAGAGTAAATAATAGAGATGTGAATCGTGTGATCGATCATCTTAACGATCGATTTCGGCTGGGGGGGGAGGGAATCGGATCGTCGCGGTTTTGTTTTTGTAAATATCGTGTAAATCGTAAATCGGGGGAGGGCGGGAAAACCGGCACACTAAAACATCCCTGTGTTTGTTTGCCACCACCTACTGCTCTTCTTCACATCTCCCCCATTTGGCTAAACTGCTGATCCAGCCCAAGCCGAATGGATGAAGGGAACAAATCATCTCTCCCAAAGCCTGGTGGGGCCGCTGAAAGGAACAAAACCGCTAAGCTTTATTTTCATTTCCCAGGTCCTGCCATTGACTGGAGGAACAGAACCGGCAGGGTTTCCCAGGTTCCGTCACCAAAGAAGAGGTTGGCACATGGCAGCCAAGTAAGAGGCTATCAAAGTATGGAACAGAGAAAAGGGAAGGGAAGGATATGAGGGACAAGAGTTAGAGGGGGGGAATGGGAGAAGGAGAGGGGGAGAGAAGAGGGAAGGGGCAGTGGGGAAGAGGAGAGCATGTGGGAAGTGGAGTGGAAAGGATAGGGTGTAAAGGGATTACGTGTGCCACGCAAACTTCCTCACCCATCCATATTGTCCTTTCTTCTCCTGCATATATTGACAGCATACCCCTCACACGCACAGTCATTCATGCCTCACATATCCACATCCCTTACACACACACACACACACATACATACACACACACACACACACACACCATAAATGTAGAATAAGCCCTGTGACACCTACCTCTTCACTCCAGGAGAAGCTGCAAAAGACACACACATACAATCCTGGAGCAACTAAAGAACCTGCCTACATGAGAGTGCAAGAGCATATATGAGGATGAGAAAAGGGAAAGAGTAAGTGAGTTAGGGGGTGAGAGAAAGTGGGTCACTCCTGCCAATCCATGGGAGAGAAAGGGGGAGTTGTTCCCCTCCCCCCCACACACATCAATCTAACTTTCCTAAACTAAGCCATCAAACTATGCCTACGCCTAATTTTTAAAAAGTCAATTCATCAAAACATCCGATTGTAATTTTAGCTTACTAAATAGGGTAGGACTCTGGAACAATTGGATCACAACCCGCAGAAACAGCTTTAAAATTCATGGCAGTAACAGTCCTAATTACAAATCACTGGGAGTCGGAAATGTAGTTTATGTGTTGTAGAGCTTGAAATTCTGGGATACAAATACAATCTGTATTTTCAGCTGTTTCAGAATTGCAGCAGTTCAAATCACTGTATGCTGTTGATAGATTACAAAGTACTGAAAAATTGAGATGTTTGTATCAAATGAAAAAACTTGTCATTTGCACATCTGCCATGATGTGCAAATGTCATCTCATGCATATTCGTTGTGCACATCCTGATCACCCGGCTGGCTGTGGGGTCCCCAGGACTGGTCTGGGAAGCCCCACCCGAGTAGGAGCGCTGCATCCTCCGTCACGGGGCAAGGATAGCAAAGGTATATTGCAGAGTAAGAAGAGAGCGAAGCACGAAGGAGGCTGGCACAACTCTCAAGCAATGCTTTTCTAGTTAGAGAACATTTATAAGAGCCTTCATGTGTGCAATGTTTTATTAAGCAGAGAATATTCTCTGCACAATGTATTGTTAGAATTGAAAACTATGAATGATAGCAAGTATACCGTGTGGGCATTGCCAAAACTTCACTACTAATGTTGAAATGTACCTTTCTAACCTATTGTCTTAGGTAAGATTGTATCAAGAGCTCCAGAAAGCACAGATTTAAGAATAATTCCACTTCCTCTTATCTTTGACAGATATCACATTTACATATTCTACTGGTAGAACTGATAAAGTACAAGATGATTAATGTGCTCTGATGTACAGATACCTGTAGACTATTTGATCAATGTCTCATGAAAAAAATGTCTTTCATTCGGTATGCTCAAAGTCCAAAAACATTCTTTGATTAATGTAACTAAATGTTTCAGGGTCACCCGAAGCTATAGTGTCTGTTCTTGATTCAGTACAACTAGAGAGAGGTCGCAGAAGAGTGGATTCATTATTTGGGGAAAAAAAAAATGTGAGTGCACTGTTTCAGATGTCTGCTAAAGAGACACTCCTAGGTAAATAATGGCTCTTGATATTTATCAATGGTTCCAGTATCCCAGTCCACAAAAAAAGGAGCTGTGGGATGCTTTTTTGGTTAAGGGAGGCCAACAAAACCCAACCAGCCTCCACCGGCCCCAGCTCCCACTGCAGGTTTCTGACATTACATACATACTTAATATCATTCTTCCTTACGTACATTCTTTATGTAATACACATCGAGATCAATATTCAAAGCAATCCGGCTAGGCTAAGTAAGGACCTAGCTAGCTAGATGACAGCCTTTGAAACTGACCGGGCTGAGTAACAAAATTTAGACTCCTGAGTTTCACTGAGCAGCTAAATTCTTCCATGGAGGTGGCCTTAGATTGGGGGAGAAAGTTGGCAGCCAGCACTGATTTTTATTGCTAGACAACTAACTTGGGGGTCTTATTTACTAAAGGTTTTCTCCCATTGTGCTTAATAAATGACCCCCCCCCCCCCCCAATCTGGCCAAATCTGGGTGCTGCAATAACAGGCTAAATATGGCCAAGCACACTCCCTCCAATCATTAAAAAAAAATCATCTCCAGCACCAGATTCCTTCTCGATTCTGATCCCCTTATCAAAAATTTAAAAAACTGTTTCTGCATGGCATCATTCCCTCCGGTACCCTTTTCAGATATAAAGCTGACTCCCACGGCAGGGCCCTGATCCACCCCTTCCTTCAGATCTAAAAGAAGGGGTTTCTTGCAACAGCACCCAGACCCTTTTTTCAGGCTGAAGGAAAACCTTAACGGGGTCCCCGATCCCCATTTCCCTAGTGACCCTCACTCTCTCCACCCAGAACCGCACAGAACCTCTGGAAATTCTTCCCCATTGTAGTAAAAGAAGTACGCAGAGTCGCAGACTCACCCCCCTCCTGCTTTGGCTGAATAATAAGTGCCAGTATCCTAGAGAGCCGACCGGTATTGACGTTCACTGATAGACAGGGAACTCTGCTTCACTAAACCTATGTGGTGAAAGTTTGGATATCTTCCGGAGAATATTCAGCTAAAGACCCTGCCGCTTAAGTTCTGTTGAATTTTGCTAAAATTAGTTGACTGTCTTACCCATCCAGTGGGTCTTTGAATATCTACCTCATAGAGTATGACTGAATATTATTAACTCTCAATGCTAACCTCAAAATTATTAAGTTGTTTATTATTAGTTTTGCAAATGTAAAAATAGTATGCACTGTTACCTCCCCCAGCCTAACTTCACCTTTGACCCCACCCACTTGTCCCAAAGGTAAAAGAATTCATGTTGTTGATCACTGCACATACTTTATCTGCATACAATTTGGACAGTTTTCAGATTGCCCTTTAACCCCAATAAGCAGCCATTTACATAGGGAAATGGGGTTTTTTTAATTACCCTCTAACTTCTTATAGAACAGTGAAAGGCTGGGCTTAGTTAACCTATGATGAGAAATTCAGAAACAAGATAGAGAACAATAGCATATCCTATATCATAAAACCACTTTTGAATATCAAAGAGCCAGGCTGAAGGATCGAGCATAAGCAGGGGTAGTGGGAGTCACATCTTCAGCTTTTCATACTGATCCAGCAGCTGCTTCGGCAGCAGGGTGTACAACCCAGGCCCACTCAATCTCAGCGAAAAAGGATTTGTTCTGACTTTTTAAAAGCATCTCCTGTCCTTTGAGAATTGCAAGCACAAGCACCTCTATTCTGACTGTGGAAACCATTATTCCATGACCAAAACACCATAGTAAATTCACAGATAGGCTTCATGCCACAAAAAAGGGCAGATGAAGTGTTCCCTTTCTCAAGAGTCCCTAAACCAATAAAAGTTGATAATTTGGTTTCTTAACTTGCTAAATATCCTTAGGGTAAAGAGGTTGATGTGCTTTATATTGGCTTAAGTATAACTTTGTTATCCCTTACCAAGACCTTTTTCTTTATCCTTTGACCATGACTTCAATTTTCTGCTGTGGTTGCTCAGAGGTTTAGCGATGGCAGGATAAAGGGCACATTCGTGGACGGGTGTTTTCCATGGATGCAGATATCTCCCGTAGATGTGGTTCCCATAAAGGAACCAGAAGATCCACCTCCAGAAGGCAGCTCTGTGAATGATCGGTTGCCACCTCATGGCTTTTCAGTTCAGGGTGCTTCCTTTGATAGTATAATCCTGCTCAGGAGCTGTGAAAGAGGTGCCTTACTGGAAAAAATATGATATCAAGTTGACTTTTTGATTGCTCCTATTTCATCCAGATAGCTTCCCCTTGCTAAGATTTCAGTTCCAAGGAAAATACAACTTTAACAAGTGTATCTCTGCTAATTGCTCCATTTCATGGGCTTAACGCTTATTTCAAAATGATTGACATGTTTGTACATGTGTGCATGCCATTGCATGGGAAAGTACAATACCTATGACTTCCTGTGTTTATCGGCCCTATCAACACTCCTATAAATGTTAATCTATTAGCAACTTTAAAATCAGTTTTGGAAAATGTTGGCATATCTTTGGCAGTAGAGAAACAGAGGTCCCAAATACACATCTGACCTTTTTAGGGATCACACTAGATACCACTGCCATAAGATCCACACGTCTAGAAAACAAGCTCCAAAAATTAAGGGAGCTAATGGTTGCCACAAAAGTGAACAGCATCATCTACAAATTGTCAACCAGCAGCCCTCTAGGTCCACCTCGAACCTCCACTTTCCAGAGTCAACAACTGGTGTGTCCTGCTACCTGTGCTTCCAGTTTTCCTTGTTAGGAAAGAGTGCTGCAGCTCGCCAGTTTCTTGGCTGGGGGAACTGACCTGCACCACACGCAAGATATAATTTCAAGGTGCTTACAGATACTGTTTATCAAATCACCAATGCAATTCTTTGAACTCTTTATTGACACAGGTAATATACTGGTTGATTTGCAAAGGCCTTCCTTTTGTATTTTTTTAGTTGTCACCCTCTTTTTCCATATTTTGGGTCCTGACTGCATTTGTGGGCTTCATAGGGGAACAGAGAGCTATGCATGATAGGAAGTGGACAAGCCAGCTGCCAAAGTTATGTCGCCATAACAAAATGTTTCTGTTACTTTTAAATCCTTATCTACCATCCCTCATTTCCCATGATGTCCTTTCTTGTGTGATATGCTCTGAAAACCAGGCTTTCCTTACTTAACAGTGGCTTTACAAACCATTCTATAAAATGCAGAAAACCGAAACAGAATCAAGTTGAATATTGACAGTGATGTGAATGATTCCAAAGCCAACAAACACTTCATCTTAAATAATCAGACAGCAGGTGTAAACAAATAGTTCCCTTGGTGCTCCCTATTCAACAGTCACAGAAAATCCAAAACAAAACACACCTGAATCAATTGAAGGCAGGGTAGGTAAGTAAAAGAAAAAAAATATTTCATACCATTTAAATGCATCTTCATTATGAGACTGCAGAATACAGACGACTATCTCAACAGCATTTTGCATCAGGCTGTGCGATCTTTCCTGAACCAATGGGAAATTCATAAATTTAGAGGCTCAGGTACTAAGCTGCACAGAATTGTGTGAACCCTTTGTGAAATAGCGGTGCTATTTTTCTACCTGTACTTATACTGAAATAAGCCTGCTCGAAAAATAGCATGTGTAGTTTTGCTATAGAAAATTTCAGGTCAGAAAAGCTAACTACCCCTCAGTGAGGTGTAGGGATTGTTTTTAAATCCCAAAGTGCAGTTTGTGAATCAAATTTTGCATATATGTTTACTATGTATAATAGTTATAGAGATGCTTTGCATTATTTTGCATTACAGTCACTCATGAGAGCAGTGAATGCATGGAACAGCTTCCCCATGGGGGTGGTGGACTTAGGGACAATATCTGGATTTAAAGGAAGCATGGGATAAACACATGCTGTCCGAGGGAGTGGCAGGGATTGAATAACTGGTGTGGGTGGACAGACCAGATAGGCCGTACGACATTGTATTTCTAAATTTCTATGCTTCTATCAACTATTAATTTAATGTAATATAACATTTCACAAGCATTTGAAAAGGCAGAAAATCTCACAAAGTCTGCCTAAAAGGTCAATTTACTATTTGACTTTTTTTGCACGTGGCATGGACTATGCAAGATGTTGCTTCCCATAGTACATTGGCCTCTGGATGCTGGGTACAGACACATAGACCATGACTTGGTTTCCCAAACCTGTCCTGGGGACCCCCATAGTTAGTCAGGTTTTCAAGAATGTGTTTTATGTTCTTGATTATGGATGTATAATATCGTACTCCACCACAAACTATCAAAATATTTTGCAGAATATAAACATTTAAATAAATGGAAAAAATATAGGATAGATTTGCATATGCTGAGTCTCCCAGGATAGATCTGGAAAGCCCGCACATAGATGCTATAGAATTATGTTGCTTTTGTTTTCCTTTGCAATGTCTGTCTTTTTCCTGTATACAGGCACGTTGACAGCAGGTGCCCACCCAATAAACAAAGGAGATTGGGGAACATTTGTGGAAGGAGCTGTCTATTGACCAAAAAATGTTCTGGTAATAAGAACTATTTCCCACAAAGTCTATTGTACTATTCACTTTATATTCTTTTTCTATCTGATTGTATTTAAAGTGTAAAAAACATGTTCTATACCCATTACCCACCTCCTTTCCATCCCATTTTACCCAGTCGAAACAAAAGAAGCAATCGGTGAAAAGCTACAACATTCTTATAGGATCCTGTCAAATGTGACAAGAGAAGGGAGCTGGGTAATGAAAGAAAGAAGAAAATGTACTGTGTAAATATTCTGTACACATTTTTTTCCCATTTGCGTGCACTTTAAAGCAATAAAGCAATGTGAGACGGATACTTTACTTCCTAGACAGCAATCTGAATTACCTAGAAAATGCTTTCAGCAAACATGAACTGCTCTTACCTGTTCATCGTGGGCACCTGAATTACGCTGAGTAGATAGAGTTCCCAATAAGCAGTAGAAAGAGGATAGGTAACAACAGTCTGTGATCCTCGGCAGAGGAGTCCCGTTCCACAATGGTGGTGTAGGGCCCGATGCAGATAGACAATGAGGAACTATAGATGAACAGACTGGGAGAAGTAGTACTCATTCTCTGTAGCTGATAGGTGGTGTTCCAGTTGGTAGAAGAATTGGTAGAAGGCACCAGGATAGACACACAGGCCCTCGAGGAGCGAGTACCTGGATTCAGGATAGGCACCTGGAAATAAGCAAAGGGCCCCAAGGTGCGGGTACCCAAGTTAGTAGAACCTCGAAGGGTGAAGATAGCTTCCAGCAGCAGCAGAAGCGACAGAGCAGCTTCAGATCGGAACAAATCCAATCCGTTGCTAACTTGGCGAGAGTCAGCAAATGGGCAACCTTTTGTAGTTGGAAGCAGTGACGTCACTCAAGGGGGACACCCCCAAGGTTCGTGCCAACACTGCTATAAGATGTGAGGCGTGCGCGTGCGCGACCTAGGAGGCCTCAGGTTAACATGGCGGGACGCCGCACCAAAGCTGCTCCGGGGACACCAGAGGGTGCGGCAAGGAGACGCTACGGATGCCATTCTCCCGAGGCTGGTAGAGAAGGCTGAAATAGAGGTGAGGCATGTTGGGCAAAGCCGTCTGAGACTGACAGACGCAACAAATGAGTAGGGTTGGAGCAGATTCTGGGTTTATATTTTTAATGGTTACATGGAATAGACATAGTTTTTGGGTACTTGCCAGGTTCTTATGGCCTGGATTGGCCACTGTTGGAAACAGGATGCTGGGCTTGATGGACCCTTGGTCTGACCCAGTATGGCATTTTCTTATGTTCTTATGTTCTTAATAAAAAGAGAAATAAAAAATGATCTGGGGGTGGATCCGAAATGGCTCACCCCTGAAATGATTCAAAAACCAATCTGAAAATTTTAGGGGGTACAATTCTGGTCACTTCATCTCAAAAATAATATAGTTGAACTTGAAAAAGTCAGAGAAGGGAGACTAAAATGATAAGTGGGATGGATCGGCTTACCTATGATGAAAATATTAAGAGGTTAGGGTTGGTTGTTTTTGAGTTTTTGCTTCCACAGCAAACTTCTTTTCAAATTCTGTCTTTGGCTTCCTTATCAATGCTTTGCATCTAACTTGCCAGTGCTTATGCTGTTTCCTGTTTTTTTCATTCAGATCCCTTTTCCATTTTTTGAAGGATGTTCTTTAGGTTAGATTAGCCTCATTCACATCACCCTTTAACCATGTTGGCAGTCGTTTAGCCTTCCTTCTACCTTCTTTAATGCATGGAACATATCTGGTCTTCGCTTCCAAGATGGTATTTTTAAACAATGTCCATGCCTGATGTAAACTCTTGATCTTTTCAACTGCACCTTTCAGTTTTTTCCTAACTATTTTCTCATTTTCCCATAATTTCCCGTTTGAAAGCTAAATGCTATAGCAGATTTCCTTAGTGTCCTCCCTCCAGTTATCAAGTCAAATTTGATCATGTTATGATCACTATTGCCAAGGGGCCTTAACACCATTAGCACTTTCCTCAAATCATGTGTTCCACTAAGGATTAGGTCTAAAATAGCCCTCCCTCCCCCCCCCCCCCTTTGTTGGTTCTTATGCCAGCTGCTACGTAAAGCAGTCATTTATTTCATCTAGAAACTTACCTCCTTAGCAAGCCCTGATGTGACATTTACCCAGTCAATACTAGAGTGGTTCAAATCAGCCATTATTATTGTTTTGCTATTTTTGCTGTCTTCCCTAATTTCTGTTAGCATTTCATTATCTGTCTGTTCATTCTGGCCAGGGGAATTGTAGCACATCTCCACTGCTTTTCTATTCCCCTTATCACATGGAATTTCTATCCATAAAGATTCTACAGTACATTTTGTTTCCTGTACAACTTTTATCCTGTTTGACTCTATGCCCTCTTTAACATGTAGCACCACCCCTCCTCCAATTTGATCCATCCTAACATTGTGACATAATTAGTACCCTAGTATGACAGTATCCCATTGGTTAACCTCCTTCTACCAATTATGTGAGTGTACACTAAACCCGAAAATAAATGTTTCCTGAAATTTCAGGAAAAACTCGTTTGGGTTTCGGTCTCCCCGAATCAGGATGAATTAGGCAATTTCTTTGAAATTGCCTAATTCATCCTAGACGAATGCACATCCCTACCAATTATATCTACCTCTTCATTCAGTGCTATGCATTTTTAACTCTCCCTTCTTATTTTTTAGACTTCTGGAATTTGTATACAGACATTTCTGTTGCGCGCCCCGTCCGCGCTCGGCCCGCGCATGGGCTTGCTCACTTCTCCAACTCCTCCACAGGTCCTGGGTCGGCCTCTCCAGCAGCAGCTGCAAGCTCCTCCAAGCTTCGGCATCCCACGGCACCAGGCCTCACGGCGGGGCTCGGCATCCTCTGTGGCGTTGGCCCCGCCCCTAGGTGTGCGCGCTCGGACCGCCCATCCCTTAAAGGGCCGGGGCGAGTCCTAGCTCCGTGGTGTGCCCTGATTGAGCGCAGTACAAGAGAAAGTGCCTGCCTTCACTTCCTTGCCTTGGCAATCAGGTCAACACCGTGTGCTAGTTTGCCTCCACGTCTTATCGCTTGTTCCAGTCTTGTTCCAATCCTGTTCCAGCATCCTTCTGTTCCTATGTCTCCCCAGGTAGTATCTTTTGGACTGACTCTCTGGTACTGACCTCTGCCTGTTCTTGACTATGTTGATCACCGCCCAGATACTGACCTCTGCCTGCTTGTGACTACGCTGATCGCTGCCCGGATACTGACCCCTGCCTATCTACTTGACCACGTCTGACCTCTGGAACTTGACCTCTGCTTTGGCTGACTACTCTCAGACTGACCTTTGGAACTTGACCTCTGCTACTACTGACCTTGCTTCCTTGATTCTGGCCTTGATCCTAGTCTTGTCATCAAAAACACTGTTCTGACCTTCTCTGGTCCCTCGGACCCCTAGCCTTGACATCGACTGTGCACCTTTGATCCTGGTGGGCACCCACTGAACTTCTTTTCTGGGAGACCCTGTGAGGCCCACCTAAGTCCAAGTGGCCCAAGTCCCCAAGGGCTCAACCCGGGGGAACCTCGGGCTTCCAGTGGTGAAGCTCCAGCTAACCTCTTGTGCTCCACCTTCTGGTGTAAGGCACTTCCTGGGCCTGACCAGGGAGCCTACCAACCCTGCTCCAGAACAAGGGTCCTCCTCCAGATGCAACAATTTCAAAGTATGTATTTTATTTGTATTAACAATCTGCTTATCAGTTAACATGGGTAATTTGGAATCTTTCTGCTCTGTCTGCTCTTTATTTAAAGGCACCTGTGCTATTTTAGCATTTATGTAATCTCTCTATCGGGATGCCATAATATCCTTGTTTTATTAGAATCCTTCAAGGATACAGTACATCATTACTCACTATGCACTTCTAAGTGACTGTCAGCCATCTCCCATTATCTAGTTTAAAAGCTGCTCTATCTCCATTTTAAAGGTTAGTGCCCACAGCCTGGTTCCACTCTGATTAAGATAAAGCCCATCCTGCTGGGAAAGACTCTACCTTCCCTAGAATGTTCCACAGTTCCTGACAAATCTAGAACCCTCATCCCTGCACCATTATCTCAGCCATGCATTGAGGCTGGAGTTCAGCCTGTCTCTAGGGTCCTACACGTGGAGTCAGAAACATTTCTGAGAATGCAACCCTGGAAGTTCCGGATTTCAATTTCCTACCTAAGAGCCTAAATTTAGCCTCCAAATCATCCCTCTTGTTCCTTCCTATGTCATTGATACCTACATCTACCATGATAGTCAGCTCCAGGTTCCCTGGAAATGCCAGCCAGATCATCAACCTCAGGAATTTCAGTAACAGAAGCAGAAGAAGGCAAACAAATAGGATGCCAACTATAGGCCCTATAGAATGGTAACATTCCTGTAGAATCACTGCCATGGTTATTGTGGGCAAACTTATCTCAGGAAAGTAACTTCACTCAGTCATCCTGATGAGCAGAAACAAAGCATCACAGGAACTGCTCAAAGTCTTAACCCTGTCCATCAGGTCAATAGTCTGGGGATGATATCCTGAACTAGAGTTTAATATTCAAATGCCTCCAAAACTTGGCAACGAACTGAAATGATCTGAAATGTTGGAGTTTGGAATCCCACTAAGTAAACAATTTCTCTTATGAAAATGATGGCAAGTTGAGAAGCTGATGACAGCTTAAGCACAGAAATGAAATGTGTTATCCATGAAAAATGATCCACTACCTCCAGGATCACTGTACATTTGGATGAGGTCAGAAGATCAGCAATAAAATCCATTGAGAAAAGGATCCAAGTCATTGAAAGAATTGGAAGTAGCCAGAGAGGCTTTCACAGAGAACTTGCTTCTGGCACACACTGGTCATTCCAAAATATAAATCTTACAGTCTTTATAAAGGTTCTAGAAATCAAGTCAGTGGTTTCTTATTTCCTGGATGTCCAGAGATTTTGGAGTCATGTCCCATTTAAAACAATCTGGATGACAGTTAGCGAGAATGAAGGTACGGCCGGTAGGACTTAATGCTGGGGGTTCCTGAGCAGTGGATTCTTGAAGGATCTTTTCCAAGAAGCCACTCTTTATGTTATTTGTAACAATTTGAGAAGCTGGTAAAAAAAAAAAAAAAAGGCCCATGAGGTCTGGGGACTTCTTCTGAAGAGAGCTGTCACAAAAAGCCATCAATCTTGACATTCTTTAAATCAGGATGGTAAGAAATAATAAATGGGAATTGGGAAAAGAACATCAGTCATAGAGCTTGCCAGGGATTCACTCATCTAGCAATCTCTAAGTAAAGTAGGTTCTTATCAATAAGGATTCTGACTGGAAAGGTAGTTACCTCCAACTGATGTCTCCACTTTTCTAAAGTCCATTTTATGGCAAGACATTTCTGGTTTCTTTTGTCAAC
Source organism: Rhinatrema bivittatum (assembly GCF_901001135.1). NCBI lineage: Eukaryota > Metazoa > Chordata > Amphibia > Gymnophiona > Rhinatrematidae > Rhinatrema > Rhinatrema bivittatum. Next base: position 80,547,288 of record NC_042621.1, on the reverse strand, counting down.
ATACTGTATATCCAGAGTGGCAACAAGATGGCCACCAGCAAGACCTGCCTATTGGGATCTGACAGTTGTAGTCCAATGGCTGTCAGTTGTAGTCCAATGGCTGACAGTTGTAGTCCAATGGCTGTCATCTTTCCATCTTGCCTATTATGTCTATGTTCTCACTCATCAATAGGTTTGGAACATTTAAAAAATGTTGTTGGGAGTTTCATTCTTGGTTCGGAGATGGGCCATTTTGTGTCCACCCCGGATCTTTTTCTTTCCTTGTTTATTTATTTATTTATTTATTGTTTAGCCAGTTTTATTTAAAAAAAAAATACAAAAACCAGAATCTGCCCCAACCCTTCCCATTTATGAAAATATAGAGCCACACACACACATGCAGATCCCCCCACCCTAACCCACCCTCCCAACCGTCTCCTCCAGGACTCACCAAAAATGCCTGGTGGTCTAGCAGGGGGCCTGGGAGTCACCTCCCACTCCCAAGCCGGAAGCTTCCATTAATCAAAAGAGGGCCAGCCTTTCTTTCCCCTACCATGTGACAGAGGCTGTCCAATGGCACCAGTAGCTGAACTGGGCTTTTTGGCCCACTGCTGCCCTAGTTGATAGCAGGGACCACCAGTAGGTACACAGGCCTCTTCCACCGGTGGTAGCACAGAACTCTCTGTGCTCCCAATGCTGCCTCCCAGATATGCCGCCCTGTGGAATTGCATGTTAGTGATGCTGAGCCTGCCTGGAACCCAGACACAATAATCGTGTGACCAGGGTTTGCTTGTCACTAATATTTTTCATTTTGGGGGGTCTTCCCCTTTTATAATCCCCTGCCCATTTTGTGGGAAGTGGCTCAGAGGTATAAATTGCCCTGTGAGCATGCTCAGAGCCAGAGAGTGAGGATTTTGCAATATTCATGGTATTTCCTCCCAACCAGAGGACCAATCAGGAGGGGTCTTTCTCTAACCTGGTTGATTGTACCCAAGGAGTGTGGAGATTTGGAGAAGAAGTTTCAGAAGATTTTTTGAAGATTTGGATTTTGAACCAGTTTCCTGCTAGAAGGGCATACCCTGGTATCTTGAAGGCTGGGTTTTGAATCTTTTACCTTTGCAAACAGTTTACTTCAGAGGTTGGAGATTCTGGAGATTTGAGAATTTGAGACTTTTACTAGAGAATGTTTAAGTTATCTGTTTGGGAACATCTCTTTTTGAACAAAGGTATTGTCATCCTTCCATCCCTTCAAAAGCTTATCTTACCCTCCAAGGGAAAGGAATTCTAGTTGGATTTAGTTGAAACAGCAAGTAAGGGATTTACCATGAATAAAGAGACTAATGCTTTTTTTTATTATGATTTTTCTTATGCTGTTCCTAATTTTTTCTATATTGGCCATGTTGCAGAGGTGGACCCTTGGCCTGAGGTGGAATTGATGCTACCCGTGGGGAGGTCCCCACGGGTCTCCACCATCGGAAGGTGGAACCAAACGGGAAGCAGAGGCCGACTGGAGCTTCACCAATACCAGCCCTCGTTCCCTGCAAGTTGAGCCCTTGGGTGCCGGTACCGACTGGTCTTAGGTGGGCCTCCGCATGGTTGATCCCAATGAAGATGTTCAGGGCAGGGAGCCAGGAAGCAACAGAAACACAGGGTCTGAAGGAGCTGAGTTCAAGACAGGACCTGGATCCAGAAACTGAGACAGACTGAGACAGGCTGGAGAACAGGAACAAGTTAAGTCCGGCTTGTAAGTAGGCGAAAGCTTAAGAAAGGCCAAGTCCAACAGAAAGCTGGAGGCAAAGTCAAGTTCAGGCTGAGGTCAGGGCAGGCAGCTGAAGACAAGGTCGAGTATAGGCTGAGGTCAGGGCAGGCGGCTGGAGACAAGGTCAGGTATGAGAATGGGTCAGAGCCAGGAATCCGTCCAAAGTGCGGTCAGGAACAAGCAAGTGTCGAAGCCAGGAATCCATCCAAAAGGTAATCAGGAACAGGCAAAGGTCAGGAACAGGAAACTTGTACTGGAACTCAGGAACTAGGATAGGAATGCAGGACTGGAACAGACAAGCACAGGAGCAGGAACAGGAATATGAAGGAGTAGCAACTAAGCACACGACAAGCATGGAGTCCTGTTGCCAAGTCAAAGACCGGATGGTGGGACCTGCCTTAAATAGCAGGGCTCGGTGATGTCACCAAGCCGGGCCGCAGAAAGGTTTCCTGCCATGGCCCCTTTAAAGTCAGGGAACTACGTGGTGGCAGCATCTCCCATCCATGCACATGGGGAGACCCGACTGGGACCAGAGGAAGCCGCAGGACAGCGGAGGAACCTGGGGACATGGTAGGAGCGCGAGCCCGTAGGCAGCTGCGTACCGCTGCCAAAGCGGGAGGGCCAGGTCCGGGACCCGGGCGTTGGGAGTGAGTTGGGCTGGTCGCGGGCCTTCCGTGGCCAGGACACTCAACAGGCCAGGTTTCTTATTTTCAAACTTTAAGTAAATTTTCTTGGACTCCATGGTTATTTGCTACTTCAGTCCCCAGTGGATATACTTCCTTCCTAGTAATAGCACTGAAAAGTGATCTGCAGGAGTGGGGTGAGTGAGATTTTGATAACTGCTCTATGACTCCACCAGAAGCCCAGCAGGTTAATTCTTCCCCACACCGGATAAATCCCAGTGTTTCCAGGACTCTTGTGAAGCATGTGTGAGGAAGGGCGAGGTCCGGTACATAGAAGAACTGCCTGGCATACATCGTGACCCCTAAATTCACTGCATCCCAAGAAGTGGGGGTGCAGTTGCATCCACCTCATTATTAACAAGAGCCACAGAAAGAGGAGACCCGCACATCATTTACTGAGTCTTCTGGAGGATCTCATGGATATAAATTACTGTGATATCCATGGAAGGAACCGTAAACTGGTTCTTGTTCAGCCATGATGGCATGGCATCTGTCATTCACTTCACAAGGTCCCCTGGGCTGCTGCTGTAGCTCACATCTGGGTGAGCTGTTCATACAATCCTTGAATAGCTTTCTAGAGCTGATGCTGGCCTTCTGCCAGCATTTGTATCATATAGTCCATGTTGTCCTACTGTGCTCCAATCACAGGTTTTCTTAAAGAGTTTGTCCTATTCAAGAACACCCCAACAAACAAATAAAACCCTGCCCGTTTGGTTCTAGCTCACTGAATATAACACCTTGTCTCCAGGTGGACCTCGCCTCCTTAACTCCAGCTACGGTTGCTGCAAGGCCTTAGAAAAGGGGAGAAGAAAAATAAGTTCTACTTTTTTTTTTCCTGTTGGTGTGGTTCTTCTGTGTATGCAAGGCTTAATGCAAAAATCCTACTTCTAAAACCATGTGTGGCACTGTGAGCAGTCTCAGAGGGTAAATTCAGGCTGGACTCTGCTAGAAATCCTTCCATAAACTCTTTTATGAGTGACAAAATTAAACAAATGCAGCTCTGCTCATCTCGGCAGTTTAACAACACAAAAAGTAGACTCACAATTTACAGTTCAGTAGTGTGTTCATTCTCTAGGCTTCCATAGGCATTCTGTTCCCTCCTGGCTCGGCTAGATTTACACTGTCCCATGGGCTAGATTTACCCTGTCCCATGGGCCTCCGCCTGAACCTGAATTCCCTGAGGCTTAAGGTGAACCAGGCCTCGACTTTTTTGGCTTATGGTACTGATACGTAGACATTTGGGAAAAAGCATTATGTAGTATAGAACTTCTGCTATGGCCAAGTACAAAAGCAAAGTATGCTCAAGCAACATTGCTTGAATTATCAAGAAAAATTGGAAAAGAGCAGCAATTACTATCCTTAATTTAAGTCTTGGGGAAGACTGCAAGAAGTGGAAGGTGCCACCATATACAGCTTGCTGGCCAGTATGGATGGACATTTTGGTCTTCTTCTATCAATTGTTACTATGTTACTATGTAAATCTCTTGAAAACTTCTAAGAGCTTCCACTGGGAGCAACATTCTCTCAGGGTCATAGTCTCACAGGTATCAGTCCAAGATACTTTCCTCCAAAGCACCCATCTATCATGGGGAAAGTAGACCAAACCTGGTCACACTGGCAGCAGAGACTAAGCCATAAGTCAAGTATTAGATGAAAAATAAATGATGCTAACAAACGACTCAAAGGCTGTACAAAAAAAACAACTGGAGCCATCCAGAAACACCAGAATATAGTGCACCACATAGCTGACAGAAAAATAATGAAAATACAAATGAAAAAGCCTACCTAGAGGAACAGCGGGTAGAAAAAACCGTGCAGAGTCCTGCAAGAATAGCTCCTGCGACTCCAGAAACTTTCACCACAGCAGCTATAAGAAAGAGAGAGGAACCACAACCTGCAGGCTCATTGGAAAAGATGAGACTTCAGGGCTCTGCATAGGTTGCAGAGGCATGGCCAGAGCTGTACATGCCTAGTAGGGCATGCTCGAAACATCAGAGTTAAAGGCCATGCTCCATCTGATGACGCCACACATGTGAGAAGGATGCTGTCCTGATTGTCCTTGGAGAACAGACAAAAGTGAATACTGTGGAGAAAAGTATATGTAGTTATTTAGGATCATTAAGATAAAATAATATTAAACAGCAGTAAAGAACAGACTTAGAAAAAATAATAATATTTTAGAATGGTCAGAGGGCTATATTATTTTACTTACTCTTCATGTTTTAAACAAAATGATGGTAACTTTCAAACTGGCGTGCAGGCTCACATTTGCGTGCATACGTCGGCTTGCACCCAGGAGCGCAGGCATTTTATAACATACTCTACACCTATGTGCACGCTATAAAATAGTCTTGCTGTGCACACCTGTGCTGAATTTCAAGTTGGCGCATGCATGTATGAGCAAATCCCACTCCCGTTACATAAATCGGGGGATTTTAAAAGGCGCACACTCCGATGCCATTCCCAGTTTTACCAGTTCATCCCCAGTTTTCCCAGTTAAGCGATCAATCCTCCAAAACATGCTACTTTAATAGCCTTCAGTACCCCCAATTAGGACTGATTTTAAAACCCCGTAGATCTGCCTAGTTTTCATTAATTTTTAACTTGCATGTCATCCATAGCGGAAGTAGGAGACCTCGGTGAGCGCTGGCGTGCATAAGTATTTAAGTGGACATTTCTGGTTCATACCCCAAAATGCCCCATGCCCACCCAGACCATACCATGCCATCCCCTTTTTAAAATCTTTGGACATGTGTGTGCCGCAGGAGATATGCATATATCTGAGCGGCTTTTAAAATCTGCTTGGCTTGCACAAGCCAAACGTTTTCCACGCATCTCCTAATTATTGTATTTTCCTGTTTTAATGTTTGGTTTATTTGTAAACTGTATGTATTATTGTTGTAATCCACCTCGAATGATTTGTCTGGCTGGTAATGTGCGGAAAAGTATGTTTTATAAATAAATAAATAAAGTGTGCGCCGGGCTTTTAAAATTCACCTCAATATGTTTAAGGAACCCCTGGTTTCCTTACCAGAAAGACTGTACCAACTAGCTGGGGACCTTCAGAGAGATTTAGTAAAGAGAGGTCTGGGTTTTGCTCCCCCATGAGGGAGATGCAGATGGTGTGCCCTAGTAGTATATAAACCCCTGCCGCAATCTTAGGGGGTGAATTTTTAGTTGTGTTCAATGTGCAGGAAGTTTATGTCTCTTGTTATTTCCAAAGTCTTTTGGGACTCCTGAATTGCTCTTATGGGATCAGCCTTTTGTCTGATCTATTTTTGGCTTATTTAATCTTTTGATCCATTTTTTTTTTAAACCTTCCCTGTGAATGCCTTGATACCTCTTCCCAGAATTTGGGGAGTCCCTGCATAAGGCTAGATCAAGGGGTAGGGAAGATTCTGTTGCTTTCTATCCCACCTGCAGGGGATAGATCAGTCAGTGACCCGAGGCAGAGGAGGTTTCAACTATGAGTTCTTTTTTTCTTTCAGTGACTATCCTTTCGTTTTGGAAGACAAGGATGTTTTTCCACCCTTGCTGTCTCTTGTTTTGTTATTCCCTTTTTGGTTTCTTTGAATCTGAGTGCCCTTGGTACCAGGAAATCAGGTCCCAATCCATTAGGAGAAGCGTCTTTCACCTCGGAAGACCCTGAGAAGTGGAGCTTTCATCAGAAAGAAATGGGATTCCTGAGCATTACCATAGATGAAGATAGCATTCGGTTTTTACCTTTTCTACTGACTCAAGTGTGCTGCACGAGAGGAGCTTGCCCACTGGTGCTTTCAGGAGGAGATCTAAGATAGACTACGGCAAAGGTATGAGAATTGGGACTTGCTGCGTTCTGATTAGTACTTTGGGATTAAATTCTAACCATTTTACAGTGGGGAGCTGAAAGAAGGATTATGTTTGATATTTATTTCCTGCTTTAAAGTCACTTTCACCTTCTTCAATCTGCGTAATTGAAAAGGAGAAGGAAATCAATTGTTAAGGAATTGGCTTTCATAAATTTAAAGACTTTACTAGAAAAGTGAGGTCACAAATGTATTAATCTTTGTTCTTCATTATTGTTCATCAATTTTATTTAATATCTAAGTACTGTAAATAATCTTCAGTCAATTTTATCAACTATCATTAAAGAAGTTGGAAACCACCTTGCTTCTGAGTGTGATTATTGTTGCTGTAGACTGTGGAGATAATCAGTGTTGTTTACATAAACTGGAAAAAGGAACTGTGTACTGAAGCTATATGTCCCCTCACAGGGAGCCCTGAACCTCGGAAGCGAAAAGCTACTCATGGAGAACTGGTTGCAGAAAGGCTCTATTTTATTTTTATGCACATTTGGGGCAGCATCAGGGTTCCATTCCACCCAGGGATTACAGATATGAAACAGTGGGAGGGGCCAATCCAGATTTGTCATGATTAAATTGGCGGTAGACTTGGCCCAACTCCTCTGTGGTTCTCCTGGTGTTAGGGTTACTTGGCCCTTGGGAAGTTTAGTGGTATGGTGATTAGGCCTCGAGCATTTGGAGTTGGGAGGAGGCAGCTGGACGGCCTCTCTCCATCCCCCCACCTACCTGCTCCTGTGATTAGAATCGTGCAGGGAACAGGAGGGCTCCAGATTGGTTCATGACCTCACTGCTAGATGATATTTGGGTAGGGCTTTGTGCTGCCTGTTTAGAATGGTTATATAGAGCTGCTTCTACCTTTTCTACCCTTTTCTCATCAGAATCAGCAGCCCTCCCCCTCCCCAAATGAGCTATTGTAAGAGTATGCTGTATCGTCACAGTGGTGGTTAATCCAAGCCCAGGTTATTTGTAGGTATTCCAATGGGTAGGTTCATATGTTTGCTGATTGATGTTACTGCATTTAAGTAGGGATGGTTAGGGCTGTTACATTGGGAGCAGCTCTGGGGTGATGAGGTCAACGTCTGGGCTGTAGGACCACATTCATTAGGCTGTGACAGAGAGGGCTTGACATGTGGCAGTAGTCCACTGGATTGGCATTCCAAGCTTAGGTAGGCTGTAGGCTGATTGCTGCTGAGTCATGGTGGTTGGTTGTCCTAAGGTTGGGGCATTTGGAGGGATGTCAAAGATGTATTTTGGAGCTTGGATTGTTGATTGTTAATAAACTGTGGCATTGTGTTTGTCTCATGTTTTCAAATGGAGGGGAAATAGCAGGTGATGCCAGGAAGTCCTTTCTGCCTTGTTAATAGATCTGAAATTTTTAGACCAATGTACTAAACATCTGTTAATAGTTTGATCTATTTGTATAATTATATAACTACTTCATCCCATGTGGGCATCCATATTAATAAAAGATATAATTTTTATTTATATGTGACTTAAATTTATAAAGTATCCCAATGCAGTTTATAATTTAACATTTCAAAAACGATACCTCTAAGGGGGTCATTTTCTAAAGGGATCGCACGTGAAAAGGGACTTTTCGCATGTGATACCTAAACTGGGGTGGAGTCGGTATGGAGTCTGCACCGGAAGGGGAGGAGCCGGGGCGGTGTCGGGGCGGACTCCGCGACGACTTCGCTGACGGCGAAAAGGTAGGACACCTTATTGCTGCCAGTAACGCGTCCAATAGCACCACCTTTCACGGTGGTGCTATTGGACGCGTTACCACCGTTACCGCCAAATTCATAGAGCTCTGCGGTGTTAGAAAATCTAGGCCTAAGTTAGATAACCTGGCATTCATGGATACTTTCAAAGTAAAGTAAGGAACAAGCTCAATATTAGTATGATTGTTGTTGGGGACAGGATGGCTCAGTAGATTGGCACAGGGGGACTGTCGTTCATCTCTAGATTACCATGTCCAAGTTTGGCTTGAATTGGTAGTCACGAACATCATTACCATTTACAAACTGTGATGATTGAGCTGGCAGCTTCAGTTCATTTTTCAGTGTAAAGATGTCCATATCCCAGTTAAAACAGTTCCATTACAACTGGCATTAATTATCAGCCTAATGTCTAGTCATCGCAATTGCCTAATATCTTTTTACTATTGTAGGGTTGTTTTTTTTTATTAAGCATTTCCATTTTCCAAAAGGATATTACACAGCCATTATCAGAAATACATATATCTACTATGACAACTTATAAAGTATTGTAGGTTATGTAAAACATCCCATATAAATGTCTAAATAAATATTATTCAATTTGTAGAAATCTTCATTTTCAGATTTTATTTTGCCCAGAAATGTATCAATGTTTATTACAATAAGAACAAATTACATTTACCAGGAAATCTTATGAGTCTTTTATTTCCACCGATTTGCTGCATTTTTGTTCTTGTTATAAGAGTGATAAATTCCCGAGAAAAATAAAACTGTAAGCGAAGTTCCCTACCAATTTGCTACAATCAGATAAGCTAAAGCACTGGAAGGTAAGGTGATTTTCCCACGTTCAAAATATTTGGGAGTAGAAGGGATCTGTAATTGTGTTTCCCAGGGTTTCACACAGTTCTGCGGTTTAAATAGATCCTGCTTCTTCCTTACAGTAGGGATAAGAACGTGTAAAATGAGCTGTGCAGTGCATTAGTACAGTAGAAAATGTCTTTTTTTTTCCTGCCTGGTTAATAATGCAAGTTATTCACCCTTTGAGAATGATCATATGCTTCCCTTCCTTTGTCTCAGTATAATGCAGTACAAATTCAATAAAAGCAGACTATTTAAACAAAGAATCCCAGATATGAAAAAATGACAGTGATCTTTTTATAGTTAAAATAAGCGAGTCAAGGCATTGCCGCTTACAATAGCGCTGAACTTCAGAGAGCCATATGATCCTCTGAGACCATATTTATTATTCAGCAAAATATTCAAGATTAATAAAGTACTCTGCTTTAATACTAATTTAACAGTAGGCATTAATGTATGTAAAATAATCAATAATTATGGGAATAATGCACATGCCTTGTATAACAAATTAATTTTGTTTCCGGGTATTAGTTTACATCTTTGCTTGATTTACTATGGAAAAACTCTGCATTACAATCAAAGGGAAAAAATATAATGTAAAATAATGCCTGACATTGCTTGGTGATGTTTTAAACCTAACATTTAAAACTGTTTAAGATTGCACGTGCTGAAATGCCCAATCTAATGAATGTAGTCATAATTATTATATTGTAAAGTGATCTGAGTTTTCTTTAAATATGGATTGGTTTTCAAAACATGTAATATTTTGCCATTTCTCAAATGAATAAAACATAGTATTTTGGAACATGTTCTCTGGGAGGAAGTCATATTACAAGTATGAAATTTCCTAAATTTAATGGATCCTATCCAAAACCTCATGCATGATTGGCCAATTCAACCTTTTCCTATAAATAAAGTCTAACAGACAAGGTTTTATTCAGGCCCCATGTGATCATTTAAGCTTTTCTCACTGAGATACTTTTTCACTTGTGCAATGAGAACCCTGCTAAGGAAATTTCTTGATATAGTAGACATTTTTTTTTCTACTAAAATAATTGGACAGAATACATTTATTTTAATGGACAGATCACTTAAGCTTTTGCATTTGTTTCTAAATAAATACTTAATATTGAGGTTGAAGATATTTTAGAAATTATTATTATGCAGGCAGATACTGTGCAACAATTCTAATATTAGGTGAAAATTGATATTTGAGAAAAGTAGTTGTCTAAAGGACATTTGGTGACAGAACAGCTATCAGTGTCAGCCTTGGTCCTAACTTCCAGCTACTTCCTGTCCCTCCAGTACTGGTAGAAAAGCACTGAAGGTATGATGCTGTAAATTGGAGTTGTCCCAAGTTTCAATGGACAGGCAACAAACTGTCATGGGCCCTTTAATAACTGCACTGTATATTACTTGACTGCCACCTATAAGATAGGGTCCCTCTCAACACAGTTTACGAAAAACGGCCCATGTCGGGGGACCGTGAATCATTATACCACTGCTATTGCTATACAAGCTAGTAATTAAATAATTAACACATGAATTATCTGAAATTTGTGTGGACAATAATATCTATTGCCAAGTCTTTCTCTTTTTGCTCTGTTATGGTGATTTGGCTTCCCATCTTGCTTTTATCTGCATTATTATAGTACATGGTCAGTGGCCTGATTTCCTATTTTCTCTTTATAGGAGGGCTGCTAAGAAATGACAATCATAATGAAATCAAATTTGACATAGTTACTGGAGGAAGAACAATAAGTAAAACTACTGCAGTAGCACATAACTTTAAAAAGGGGAAAAAAACTAAAAGAAGCAGATGCAAAGGTTAAACATTTGGATGAGTCCCGTGGACACCTTAGATACCTAGATAAAATGTACCTTCTCCTTCTAAATTAGCATATACTCTACTTAGGGATAATAACAATCATTTGCACATTATGCATTAAAAAAAGGTGTGCAAGGACCGCATATTTAAGTGACCTCTTTTTTAAACGTTTTACTTGTGCGCACAGTGGGAGATACATCATGCTTGGGCAGCTTTTAAAATCCACTTGGCATGCACCAGCCCGACTGGTGCGAATATCTGCTGGTTTTGGCACATGCAGGGCTTTTAAAATTCACCTTTTAAATGTTTTATATTGAGCTGGTCTTTGGCCAAAGGATACAGTAGTGCCTCAGCCAATAGTGACAAACCATGTAGAGCGATATAACTGGAGTGTTGATATTTACATAATGGCAGTATTTGCTTTCTTTACAGAAATGCTGGATGAAAATATTTCCCCCTGACTCAGGGAATCACCACTCTGATATACAGATCATGTCAGTATTTTCCATCATGAAAGCTAAGTTGGACAATATATTATTGCTTGCATGAAAAAAAAAGAGATAAAAATACGATGATAATGAAAGACTAAAAGGACCGATTATTATGCAAAGAAACATGTGTGTGTGAGTGCACAGCCCATACATAAGAAGGTCTGAATTTTAGCATTTTTCTGAAATTCAAAGAGGAAAGGTTGGAACATTGGATATTTATTCTCTGTGTGTAGGACATTTAGTAGTAGGTTTACCTTAAAAATGCAAGCATTTATATGAACCATACTACAGCATACTCTCACTGCCGAGGTTATGGTAGACCTCCCTCGCAGCTCAATGATGTGGGGACGCTTTCACTGACCTTCTCAGCTCCAGGCCAAAGTTAATGAAGCTTCCTGTAGTTTACGATGTCTTATCTGGCTACAAAGTAAATTATGATAAGTCAGAACTATTTTCTTTGCTGGCCAAGGTATCACTTAAGTCTAAGGGAAAAGGGATAAGGTTTTGGAATTAATCTCGTGCAGTACTATCTTACTATAGGGAATATACGAAACAATGTTCCCTGTGCCAACTTATATATTAGTAATTGGCATAATGATTAGATTTATCTGTCAGATTTGGGATGGAAAAGAGTTTAAAATGAAATGGACATCGGCCATGGATATGGATATATAGCTTGATCCTTATTATTTGAATTGAAAACATTGTTATCAAGTTACTGGAAATTTTATATTTTCCTTATTGTTCAATAAAAAAAGTTTACATATACAAAAAAAAAAAAAAATTACAACATAATAGTCTAATTTTAGGGTGGTCCTCAAAGGACCTGGGTATTTGTGTTACTTTTGATTTTAAAATGTTTTCACAATAATTATAATAATTATAAAATCAAAACTCAGTTGCAGGAGTCAAGAAATGTAATGATTCCTTGGATGGGTATGATAAATTTGCTTCAAATGTCTATTCTACCTAAACTGCTCTATCTATACCAACAGGTTCTATGTGCGGTGCCAGCAAACATTTTCAATGAGCACCATAGCTGGATTCATACGCTTAATATGGCAACACAAGAAGTAAGAATTAAGCTAAAGAAGCTCTCGCTAGGGGAATGGAAGGCCTTGCTCTACCTAATCTCAGAATTTATTATTAGGGAACTAGGCTTGTATGTCTAAAACATAGTTTAATAATACCAATAGAAACTTTAAAAACTTGCTTGATGAAAGAATTTGTCCTGCTGGACTGATGAAAGGAATTGCTTAGCAGGGTTGATTGAACCAAGTTGTTTTGGGTTTTTTTACTTCGAAAATGTATTTTTAAATTGTTTGAATTTATGTTGTAAATCGCTTAGGAAGATATAATCTGTTTGGCAATTAATAAAAGCTTTTAAATAAATAAATAAACTGGATCTGGCTGGAAAGAGAACAGCCTAATGATGTTGAATTTGCAACTTTGTTGTTTTCGCCAGCCTACTCCCTTGACACCAGGATAATATGCAAAAATACACCTGAGGTTGGATCCCAGTCACCGAGGCTTAGGCCCAGAACCAATGTCAGAGACCAGCAGAGGTCAGATCCCGACAATGAGACTCAGGCCTAGGCACAGCCATAAGGTCTAGCCCAGGTCTAATGCCATGGCTCCCACTGATGGCGAGTCCCCATGTCCCGTGACCACTATCTTCATCTGGCAAATAAAAATGATATCTTCTGTCAGGAAGATGAGACACAGTGACAGTTCTGTGGTGCCATTCTCCAGAGCGGATGGTGCCATTTTGTTGTACGACTGAACATTGAAAATATAAGGATATCTGTAGCAGCCTTGACATTTATAGGTGACGTGAACTTACTGGTTCCATGGTCTTGTCCATTCCCTCGAAGACTTCCGGTCCCAGCAGTTCCCCCAATCTGGCACAGATATTTATTGTGGCTTGCCACTTTGGTATTCAGCCGTGCCTTGATGTCATGATAGTGGTGGGCTACTGCTCTCCGGTCCTCTTTATTCTACTGCGTCAGGATATGGCCTGGGCGATGGTGCACTATATCTGGCCCTTGGCTGCCCTGGATGTCTTCGCCGCATGGTTCCCAAACAGTAATCTATAGTTCTCAGGGACCCCTGTGATCAGCATCTCATTGTCCTTGATGGTGAACTTGTGCATGCAAAGATGAGGCTGCCCTGCTGCCTGGCTTCCAGATGAACGGGGTGCCACTTCTCCTTCCAAAGAGGCGTAACTTTTCTCACTCTTGCGCTCACTGCTCCCATCCCTTCCTTCTTCCCTCCTGCACTTGCATGCCAACATCCCCCCTGTACTCTCTGTCTAGCCCTACCCTGCTGTCCTCCTCCCACCACACTTGTCTGCCTCCTGCCTCCTTCTATCTCTTCCTTTCTCCCTATCTCTACTCCTGTCCCTGTCCCTACTCTATATCCTCCTCCTCCTCTTCCTCCTCCCCCTTCTCCCCATGCCTTCCACACTCCATCCCCTCCGGCTCCTAACTGCTCCTCATATCACCACTCCTCCTCCCCATCACCACTCCTCCACCATACAAAGACAAACAAACACACAAAAATGTCCACACACAGATAAAGACATGAGACAAAGGTAAAGGTAAACAAATGAGATCACAAAACAGGGCAAGTCAATCAGAAATCACTAAATCCTACTCCAACTCCGTTAAACTCCAACTCACCTCCTCTCCTCTCTCTCACTCTCCTACGCCTGACACACCCTGAAAGAGGCAGCTGCAGGAAGCAGGTATATATAAACAAAGAAAATAATGTGCCAGACATAAAATGACATGTGACACGTAAAATGAGTGTGATGCGTAAATGCATCACAATTTACCTACATAATGCCAATTTTTTATCGCAGATGCAAATGTGCCATATTTCTGCATTATTTATAGTTTTTTGATGAATCTAGCCCAAAGATTGTGAGCCCTCTGGGAATAGGTAAAGAACTTCAGTACCTGAATGTAACCCGCTTTGAAATGCCAAAAAATGGAATATTAAAAAATCTAAATAAATAAATACATGAATAAATATCATCTCTGATAATTGTCCTGGAGCTCAGTTTATACATCTTGAACTCATCTGTCTCCCATAACCCCGGCAGTGTTGTCATCGGGTGAAATATCCGCTGCCTGCATGTACTTCTGCAAATGGCTTGAGCCAATTTAGCCAACTGCACTCAGACCCTTCTTTTTGATTCAGCAATAAAGGTCTTCTTTCTCTCTTCTTTGTTCTTCAGCATCTGCCTCTCTGTTATGATTAGAACTGTTATAGAGAAATTACATATAGGACTGGAGATAGGAAGTTAGGATATTCTTTGGGAGCTTATCCTGTTTGTTTACTATTAGCCTCTCATATGGACATTTTTACTCTGGCCTACCACATAAGCCTCTTAAAATGCATGGAACAATGGACATTTAAAACTCAAAACAGATTCTTCAATGGGCATACTAAGGATAAAATGGACATTAAAGAAAATGGACATTTAAACATATACAGTAACTAAACCACAAGAAATACTTCATCCAGACACTTTTTTCAGCATTTGGGGTCTTCTGCTGATCCAGAATATTTTGCAATATTTAAAAGTCAAAGCTGTGATATTAAGAGAGAGAAGATTCAGCTGCAGAAAAGATTGGATCTTGCACTAGAAAGCAAACGGAAGCCTTGTTGGCGCTTGGCTATTACCTATGGACTGAGACTGTGTTTGGAAAAACATAGAAACATATAGAAATGACGGCAGAAGAAGACCAAACGGCCCATCCAGTCTGCACAGCAAGCTTCACACATTTTTTTTTCTCATACTTATCTGTTTCTCTTAGTTCTTTGGTTCTATTTCCCTTCCACCCCCACCATTAATGTAGAGAGCAGTGATGGAGCTGCAACCAAGTGAAATATCAAGCTTGATTAGTTACGGGTAGTAGGGGAAGTAACTGCCGCAATAAGCAAGCTACACCCATGCTTATTTGTTTTACCCAGACTGTGTTATTCAGCCCTTATTGGTTGTTTTTCTTCTCCCCTGCTGTTGAAGCAGGGAGTTATGCTGGATATGCGTGTAGTATCAGTTTTTCTTCTCCCCTGCCGTTGAAGCAGAGAGCTAAGCTGGATATGCGAGCCTAAAGTTGGAATAAATGCCAGATATTGGTTGACAGATGAAGTTGCAGAACAGTGTTTCAAAAAAGCATCATGTGTATTCTATAAAAGAAAAAATATCCAGTCAGGGAAAGGCCTTATATTATCTACAGTCTTTCTACACCTCCTACCACATGAAAAAGAGAGGTAAACTATAAAGGACCATTTTGGCCGAATTAACCTAGACACCATGACATTTAAGGGGTGTGGATTCATATTTAGATCCAACCAATGAAATGAGAGACAAACAATCTTCTTGTTTTATTATATGAGAACACACCATAAAAAGAGGTAAGGCTAAGACCAGAATTTGGCATCAGCCCTATTGCAATTTGGGCATCCAACCAGGTCCCAGTGTAAATGTGACCAGAAGGAGATAGATCATTATAAAGATCCATAGCAAAGCAGATGTAGCCAGATCTTTGGCATATGGGCATCCAGTCAGCCGAGCCACAGATGTGACTAGAAAGAGAGAGACCAGACCATGCCAAAGCTGGGCCTCAGACCTTCAAGGAGACATGCAGAGGCAACATGGACTCCTGGTCATATTACAAGATACTTCACTTCAAGAGCAGTAAGAAAGGAAGGAAACTGGATAGAGAGCACTGTTTCCATATATCATATGGTATGGGGTATTGAACATATAATAAAATACATATTCACCTATACAAATCAGCAAAATATTACATTATATACATTATCTCAGAGTCTTTAAATTTGTGCCAGAGAGAGTGAAAGGTGCCAGATTGAATGTATGGTAGGCACACATTGCTCGCCATCCTATTCTCCAACTGGGTTTCTACCACCAGGGTACATTCAGCATACAATAGGATAAAGGCCCAACCTTTCCACCATAAAACTTTCCTTCTGTCCTTAAATCCCAATGTTGGTGGAAGGATCCCTCCCCTACCACACTGGCCTCCTACAAAACCGCAATGATCTATTATAGGGCCACCATTATTCGTACCAAAAGGGATTTCTATGCCAAAAGAATACACGGCTTCCTATACGACCCAAAAACACTATTCTCATATGTTGCAGCACTCACCACCCCTATTCCTCCTATCATCCCAGAAGAAAAGGCCCAAAACAAATCCACAGAGCTGGCAGTTTTCTTTGACAACAAAATCAAAAATTTACTTATTCCGCTGACATCTTCCAACTCTACTCCAAACTCCCAGCCTCCACCTAGCCAAAACTACTCCCCAATGATACACAAATAGTCTCTAGAATCTTTTGATCTTACATCATCCTTGGAAATCAAATCTATCATCAAGAAAATGAAGCCCTCATAGCACCCAATAGACCAAATTCCGACCAAACTCCTTCTCACAATCCCGAACACCATCGCCAAACCTCTGGCCGACATCATAAACTGTTCCCTCACTCAAGGAACAGTCCCGCGACCGACGGAACCCGAAGACAGCCGCACCGTCCGGAAGAGCTGGGAGGAGGGCCGCGCAGCCGGCGCAAGGACCCATCGGGGTAAGGCCTCTTTTCCTCGCCCTACCGCTGACTGTCCACCGCCGGCCACGAGGCCGCTTTGACTCACCACAGACGTCCCTCGCCGACTTCGCTGCACGCCGCTCACGACCCCCCCGAAGACCAGAGGCGCACGAACGACGTCATCGAGCCTGCGACGCCAAGGGGATTTAAATCCCTGCTCACTCCCCGGGCGTTCCTTCCCACCGCGACCGACGGAACCAAAAGACAGCCGCACCGTCCGGAAGAGCTGGGAGGAGGGCCGAGCAGCCGGCGCAAGGACCCATCGGGGTAAGGCCTCTTTTCCTCGCCCTACCGCCGACTGTCCACCGCCGGCCACGAGGCCGCTTTGACTCACCACAGACGTCCCTCGCCGACTTCGCTGCACGCCGCTCACGACCCCCCCGAAGACCAGAGGCGCACGAACGACGTCATCGAGCCTGCGACGCCAAGGGGATTTAAATCCCTGCTCACTCCCCGGGCGTTCCTTCCCACCGCGACCGACGGAACCCAAAGACAGCCGCACCGTCCGGAAGAGCTGGGAGGAGGGCCGAGCAGCCGGCGCAAGGACCCATCGGGGTAAGGCCTCTTTTCCTCGCCCTACCGCCGACTGTCCACCGCCGGCCACGAGGCCGCTTTGACTCACCACAGACGTCCCTCGCCGACTTCGCTGCACGCCGCTCACGACCCCCCCGAAGACCAGAGGCGCACGAACGACGTCATCGAGCCTGCGACACCAAGGGGATTTAAATCCCTGCTCACTCCCCGGGCGTTCCTTCCCTCCGCGACCGACGGAACCCGAAGACAGCCGCACCGTCCGGAAGAGCTGGGAGGAGGGCCGCGCAGCCGGTGCAAGGACCCATCGGGGTAAGGCCTCTTTTCCTCGCCCTACCGCCGACTGTCCACCGCCGGCCACGAGGCCGCTTTGACTCACCACAGACGTCCCTCGCCGACTTCGCTGCACGCCGCTCACGACCCCCCCGAAGACCAGAGGCGCACGAACGACGTCATCGAGCCTGCGACGCCAAGGGGATTTAAATCCCTGCTCACTCCCCGGGCGTTCCTTCCCACCGCGACCGACGGAACCCGAAGACAGCCGCACTGTCCGGAAGAGCTGGGAGGAGGGCCGCGCAGCCGGCGCAAGGACCCATCGGGGTAAGGCCTCTTTTCCTCGCCCTACCGCCGACTGTCCACCGCCGGCCACGAGGCCGCTTTGACTCACCACAGACGTCCCTCGCCGACTTCGCTGCACGCCGCTCACGACCCCCCCGAAGACCAGAGGCGCACGAACGACGTCATCGAGCCTGCGACGCCAAGGGGATTTAAATCCCTGCTCACTCCCCGGGCGTTCCTTCCCACCGCGACCGACGGAACCCGAAGACAGCCGCACCATCCGGAAGAGCTGGGAGGAGGGCCGCGCAGCCGGCGCAAGGACCCATCGGGGTAAGGCCTCTTTTCCTCGCCCTACCGCCAACTGTCCACCGCCGGCCACGAGGCCGCTTTGACTCACCACAGACGTCCCTCGCCGACTTCGCTGCACGCCGCTCACGACCCCCCCGAAGACCAGAGGCGCACGAACGACGTCATCGAGCCTGCGACGCCAAGGGGATTTAAATCCCTGCTCACTCCTCGGGCATCGCGCGCCTGGCGTCGCGCGCCGAAGGAGCGCAACAAAGGGGCCTGCCCCTTTGTGCGCCCCTTCGTGCAGCCCCTAGTGCGGCCATAAGACCCCACCTTATCCGTAACCCCCCTCTACCTTGCCTACGAACCACACAAGTGTGACACACTGTCGCTGGCCGCAGTATCCTCCGACTCCGCCGCCCCTGACCAATTTCCTTCACCTCACACATCGGTGTACGTCCCCTCCCCCCCCCCCGCCGGAGAGACCCAACCCCGCCCAGTGCCCTTACCTGTACACCAACCACAGCGTACTGGCAAAAATCCCTCACCCCCTGACCTCACCCTTCCAATCCTTACCTACTTCCCAAGTCCTATCTCCTCTCTGTAGTTCTACCCCACAGCCAAACTTTGTCAGCTCTCCAAAAGACCCACACCCAGATAACCTCATCACCTGCTCAGCCTCAAGCTGCTCAGCCTCAATCCTCAACCAAACCTCATCTCCTCCTCACACAGTTACCACACTTCCTCCCCGACATCAATCCCACGAGAAGACACAGCAACCCCTCATCCTCAACTCATCCCCACCATGAATCCACCTTGCAAATCCCCCCTCCAGCCCGGATACAGGCATCTGATCAACATCCCCTTTAAGAAACACGCCAAAAACCTCGTCTTCCTCACCTTCCTCCTTATCAACGCTCAATCACTCACCAAAAAATTCATGCTACTAGCCGATCTCATCCAAGATAAAAAACCTGATTTCATCGCAATTACAGAAACCTGGCTCCAAAACACTGATCACGTAATATCAAACCAAATAACCCACCCCGACTATGACTTATTCTCCATCCCCCGCAAGGCCCGCAGGGGAGGTGGCCTTCTCCTCACCATAAAAAAGAAGTTCAACATGAAATTGATACCAAACAACTTACCAAAGAAGTACGAAGTTGCCCTCTTCGACGCTGAGACTCTACAAATCTGTCTAATATACTGCCCCCCCAAGCTACTAGAAAACGATCTATCCCCTCTCTTAGAATACCTGATCTCAAACATTAACACAAAAAAACCCACCATTATACTAGGAGACTTCAACCTCCACGCAGATGCCATCCCTCAATCTCAAAGCTGCCAAACTCTTCTCGATATGCTCTCCAGCTTCAACCTGCACCAACTTGTAAACCTCCCTACACACAAAGCAGGTCACACGCTAGACCTAATCTTCACCAACCAACACTTCACCAACCCACAAATATCATCGAATCCCGTCCCATGGTCAGACCACTTCATCATACAATGCCAGACACAACTACTGAGCAACATCTTAAAGAACACCTCTGACAGACCATCCTTCAAATACCGACCCCCCTTTCAACTTGACCAACTTCAAGAAGAACTTTCTAAGCAACTCAGCAACCTAGATCTCTCAAACTCTAACAACGCTATTCAATCATGGATCAACCTCACGGAGCAAACCGCCAACAACATAAACCCCCTAAAAATCAAAATCATCAAAGAAACCAACCATCAAAACAACCCCTGGTTTAACTCTCACCTCAGATCAATAAACAGCAACCTAAGGAAACTAGAAAAAGAATGGAAAAAATCCAAATGCCCAGTAACCACTCAGCGTTACCGCACCCTACTCGCCTCATATAAAAAGGAAATCTTGAACACCAAACGGGACTACTACAGTCTTAAGATAAAGAACTCCGCAAACAGCTCCAACGCTTTATTCAACATTGTAAGAAACCTGATTGAAGAAAACAACAACAACCACTGCACCACCTCACCTAATGAAAACAACCTAAGTCAAGACCTAGCAATGTTCTTCTGGAACAAAACAAACAAGATCACCAACTCCTTCAGCACCCCCTCAAACACAGCAGATCAAAACATCAAACACACCAATACACCCTGGACAAACTTCACTCCTATTTCCAACAAAGCCGCCGAAAACTTAATTAAAAAAATCAACCCAGCACGCCACGACCTGGACTCAATCCCCACCCGATACCTGAAAGAACTGGCACACACCATCGCCCCGACTATAGCAGCCATCATTAACAAATCACTCGAAGAAGGGATACTCCCCGCACAACTAAAAACAGCAACCATCACCCCTATCTTGAAAAAGAAAAACCTCGACCCGTCTGATCTAAATAACTACCGCCCCATCTCAAACCTCCCACTCCTAGCCAAGCTGACCGAAAAAGCGGCCTTGATTCAGCTGAACGAGCATCTAGAGGACAACAATATCCTCCATACTTCACAACACGGATTCAGAAAAAACAGAAGCACCGAAACCCTACTAATCAACCTTTCAAACACATTAATTAGAGGTCTAGACAACAAGCTAAATCATCTACTTATCCTTCTAGACCTCTCTGCGGCTTTCGACACGGTGGACCACAAGACCCTGATTGACAGCCTAGCACACATCGGCCTGACCGACAATACACTAAAATGGTTCACATCCTTCCTAAAAGATAGACTCTTCAAGGTCGCCATTAACAACAACTCTTCTAGCCCCCTACCACTAGACACCGGGGTACCACAAGGCTCCGCCTTATCTGCAACCCTCTTTAATATATACTTACTCCCACTCTGTCACTTCATCTCAAGTCTGGGCATAACATATTTTATGTATGCAGATGACATTCAACTTATCATCCCCATATCAAACACCATCGAAGATGCTCTGAAATCAACAGCCAAGCACCTAATCGACATCAGAGACAAACTAAGCCAGATGAAACTCTGTCTCAATATGAATAAAACCGAATGCATCCTCATAGGCAAACACAACCCTGGATCAACTACCGCACCACACTTCCTTCAAATTGACAACCACAGCATCCAACTCAAAAACGCAACAAAAGACCTTGGAATCTGGATTGACAGCGACCTCAACCTAAAAAAGAACATCGCCATGAAAACGAAAGAAGGCTTTCTGAAACTCCACCTCCTGAAACACTTGAAACCACTTATCCACCAGCAAGATTTCCGCACAGTTCTGCAATCTCTAATCTTCAACAGCCTTGACTATTGCAACTCCCTGATGATCGGCCTCACAAAATCCACCATAAAGCCACTCCAAATGCTGCAAAACGCCGCTGCAAGAATTCTAACTGGCAAGAAAAAATCAGATCATATCACTCCCGCCCTGAAAAGCCTACACTGGCTTCCCATAGCTCAAAGGATTGAATTTAAAACGCTAACAACTGTCCACAACTCAATCTACAATGCAGCCAACCCCGCCCTAATTGACATGATTCACCTTCACAAAGCACAACGGACCACCAGAACAGAAGGCAAAATGACCCTAGACATACCTTCCCCCAGCATAGCCAAACTAACAGCCACGAGGAACAGAGCATTCTCCGTCGCAGGACCCAAATTATGGAACACCCTTCCCCATTACTTAAGATCACTCAATGACAGCAAATCGTTCAAAAAAGAACTCAAAACCTGGTATTTCAACCTAACCTTCCGCGACGGAGTCGGCTAAGCCATCCACATCCCTCTTCCCACCTCTTCCCCCCTCCTTTCCTTCTACCACCCCCCCTCCCTAACTAATACCCAAACACCGCCACCTTCTTCCCCCGTCCTCCCCTCCCCCACCCCCTCCCTGACCTCCCACCCCTCCCCTCTCCCTACCACCCCTATGGCATCCCATCCTCCTTCACCCCCCCTCCCGCCCTCTCCTCCTTGTCTCTTGTTCTTCAATTTTTGCTACACAGCCCTCTATCCAGCCCGCCTCAGCTGATTCCCCCTAGCCCCCCCCCACCCTATCTCAGCTCCCTGCTAGAGTGCCCCAGTGACTGTTGTCACCAACCTGTTTACCAAGTTATTTAAGTTATATAAGATGTTATATTCATATTTGTATAAGTTACCAATTGGTCACCACTATGTATAAGTTGTTTATCCTGTAAACCGGAGTGAAGGCATCCCGCTATACTTCGGTATAAAAAAGCCTCGAAATAAATAAATAAATAAATAAAAACAGCCTCTCTGAAACCCTTACTAAAAAAACCTAACTTGGACCTATCCAACCCTATAAATTTACACCCCATTGCCAACTTACCCTTCATAGCCAAGCTAATGGAAAAACTGGTCAACACTCGACTCACAGACTATCTCGACTCCCACAACATCCTGATGGGCCTTGACAAAGGTCAATCCTACCTGCTAGCTCTTCTAGACATTTCCGCAGCGTTCGACACAGTTAACCACACAATCCTCATCAACCATCTGATGGAAATAGGCATCTCAGGCTCTGCACTCCTCTGGTTAAAATCCTTTCTAAGCGACAGGTATTACTAAGTAAAAATAATCAACAAAGAATCTCCCCCCGTAGTTTCCAAACAAGGAGTACCCCAGGGTTCCTCTCTTTCCCCGACCCTATTTAACATCTATCTTCTCCCCTTATGCCAATTACTCAATAACCTCAACCTCACCTACTTTATTTATGTGGACGACGTGCAGATCCTAATCCCCATCAAGAATCCCATCTCCAACACTCTAAACTATTGGAATAGCTGCCTTCACACTATCAATCTCCTTCTCATGAGCCTCAGCCTGGTTCTCAATATGTCCAAAACCGAACTTCTGGTCATCTCCCCCAATGATAATAACCCCCTAGCCAGCACCACAAATATACCATTAATAAGCCAAGTGAGAGACCTTGGAGCCACCCTAGACTCCAGAATGAACCTTAAAAAATTCATCAACACCACCACTAAAGAAGGCTTTTATAAACTACAGGTCCTAAAACAGTTAAGACCTCTCCTACACTTCCATGACTACGGCTCTGTCCTTCAAGCCATACTATTCTCAAAGATTGATTATTGCAATGCACTTCTGCTTGGTCTCCCTGCCTCCTCTACCAAACCTCTTCAGATGCTGCAAAGCGCTGCAGCCAGAATCCTCACAAACTCTCGCCGTATGGACCACATCACACCGATTCTAAAAATAATGCACTGGCTACCCATCCACTACAGAATACTCTTCAAGACACTGACCATCATTCACAAAACCATATATCAGCAATCCTCTCTCCAACTTACCATACCCCTCGAACTACACTCCTCATCAAGGCCAATCAGATCTGCATACTGGATGACTTTACAGACATCCAGTTCCATAGCAAACATAGAATTCGCGCTATTTAACTCTAAACATCTGATCATTGCACTAATCTACGCTCCCCCCGGCATTCTTGAATCAAACCCTTCCACTATCATAGAGCTAACAGCAAAACACTTGAACTCCGGAAAACCAGCCATCTTGTTGGGAGATTTCAACCTCCATGTGGATGCCCAACCTCAATCCTCTAACTGTAAAACTCTTCTCTCCTCCCTCAACCATATGGGATTCAGACAAATAGTAAAAGATCCCACCCACAAAGCAGGTCACACCTTAGACCTCATCTTTATTAACGAAGGTCTCTCATCTCACTCCACTCCTACCTGTTCCACAGTACCTTGGTCTGATCACAGCATCATCACATCTATTTTAGAGATATCTGAACCTCCCCCCCACACAACTCAAACTATCTCCATTTCGGTTAGAAAACAGTGCTCAGGAGACCACCTAAGCAAACATCTGACTAAGGAACTAAAGAACCTAGACCTCACAGACATCAACTCAGCCACAGCTTCTTGGTTCAACATCACCAACAAGGTCGCCGATCAAGTATGTCCCATGAAAACAAAGACCATCAACCCAGACAAAGACAACAGGAAGCCATGGTTCACTACAGAGCTGAAGTCTCGCAAACACGAGCTTAGAAGCAAAGAAAACCAATGGCGAAAAAACCCAACTAAAACATCCCTCCTCAACTACAAATCATGTCTTAACACATACAGAACCGAAATCAACAAAACCAAGAAAGAATTCTTTTCCAAAAAAATACACCATTTCTCATTTGATTCAAGAGCACTCTTCGCCTATGTTTCAGCCCTCACAAAACCTCCTGGTCCGTGCATCCCAGACGACCAAGCTCTTAAAAAAGCTGACGAGCTGGCCAACTACTTTGACAACAACATTACCACTCTCGTTGCCCCTCTCAAAGGGACACCCCCGCACACCAACATCACCAGCTTCCATAGCTCGCAAGCATCTACAGCACCCGCTCTTCAACCCAACACTCACACACCAGAGCTCACATCCCTTGAACCCACGTCCACCTTGGAAATAGCAAACATTCTCAAGAAGATAAAACCATCTTCTCACCCCCTGGACCATATCCCATCAAACCTGCTGAGCTCCATCCCTGACATCGTAGCCAAGCCACTAGCAGATATCATTAATCGCTCTCTCGCCCAAGGCCAAGTTCCCAATCAACTCAAGCCTGCAAGGCTCAAACCTCTCCTCAAAAAACCCAACCTTCCCACAACAGATCCGGCTAACTACAGACCAATAGCAAACCTTCCTATGTTAGCCAAAATTATGGAGAAAGTGGTTAACCGACAACTTTCGGAATTCCTCGATGACAACAATATCCTCACCAATAACCAATTTGGATTCCGGAAGAATAAGAACACCGAATCACTATTAACTACTCTAGCTGACACCATCATCTTCAATCTTGAAAAAGGCCATCCTTGCCTCCTCGCACTCCTGGATCTGTCAGCGGCGTTCGACACCGTGAATCACACCAGCTTACTACAACGACTCACAGATATCGGCATCACAGGAGCAGCGTTCAACTGGTTTAAATCCTTCCTAGAGAACAGAACATACAGAGTCAAAATAAATAACAAGGAATCTCATCCCATCCAAGCCAATATGGGAGTACCACAAGGATCCTCACTCTCCCCCACCCTCTTCAACATTTATCTTCTCCCACTCTGTCACCTACTCTCCAACCTCAAGCTTACCCATTTCCTATACGCGGATGACATTCAGATTATCATCCCCATAACGGACACCTTACACAAGACCATGGCCTTCTGGAATAAATGCCTCTCATCCATCAACGAGCTGTTAAGCAGCCTCAACCTGGTTCTGAACACCAACAAAACAGAAATCCTGATAATAGCACCGGAAAAACACACCGCGCAGACCTCAAGCAATTCTCCAGACATCTCAGGATACACCACCTCACCACAAGTCAGAGATCTGGGTGTGATATTAGATGACAGATTCAACCTCAATAAATTCGTCAACAACACCACCAAAGAATGCTTCTTTAAATTACAAGTTTTAAAGAAACTAAAGCCACTTCTACGCTACAGAGACTTCCGCACAGTACTCCAAGCCATCATTCTCCCGAAACTAGACTATTGCAATTCACTTCTGCTGGGACTTCCTGCATGCTCTACCAAACCCCTCCAGATGGTGCTGAATGCCACAGCAAGAATTCTCACCAACGCCAAAAAAAAGAGACCACATCACCCCGATCCTCCAGCACCTTCACTGGCTCCCCATTAAATACAGGATACAGTTCAAAAGCAGCATGATGATGCATAAGGCCCTTCATAGCATATCCCCACTCAACTTAACCTTCAAGCTGCAACTACATACTTCGGACAAGCCGACTAGAAGTGCATACCAAAACAGAATGATTACTCAGCCCGCAAAATCCTCGCTGAGAAAACGCGCTCTATCAACCGCGGGACCGTCCCTCTGGAATTCCCTACCACCAGACCTCCGCCTGGAGTCGTGCCATACCACTTTTAAGGCAAAATTAAAGACTTGGCTCTTCCTGCAAGCATTCCCAGAGAGCTAAGAACTAACTTATATAACAACCCATAACAACCCTGTCCTTTGGTTCTAATGTATTATTCTCAGCACTATTTATTTTAATTAAGATTTATATTGCCTTTTTTTTTTTTTTTTTGTTTAAAAGTTGAAACTAGTTAGTTGGTTCGCTTACTCTTATTAGATCAAGTTCTGATTTGTTCCATGTAAACTGCCACACGGCAGTAGTTATTACCGTTTAACTGTGAACCGGAGCGATATGTATTGTATACAGGAACTCCCGGTATATAAAAATCCATAAATAAATAAATAAATAAATACAGAGACTCTCTCCAGGTTCCCCTAGCAAATCCGCTATACACAACATTGAAAAACGAGCGCTATCAACTGCTGGACCGCATCACTGGAATTCTCTCCCGCCAGATCTACGCCAGGAACATTGTCATCGCACCTTCAGAAAAAAATTGAAAACATGGCTGTTCGCCCAAGCATATCACTGAAGAAGCCTTATGGTAACCCGCATCCTCTTTCCGCCTCACAAAAGGAACTGTTATGCTAGAACTGCTCACTCAAATAACTTGTCAAATCGACACTGCTATGACAACTGTATATAATTTTACCGTGTAAGCAATTGCTCTCTGCTTACCTGCTTTGCTCTCCAGTTAGAAATTGTTTAATCTATCCCTTTTCTTCAAACGGCCTTGTTCTAAATTCCCTGTTTTAATGTAACTTTCGCTTTCTGTGTTAACTGGTTTCCCCCCCTAGTTTATTGTAAACCGCTACGATAAGACCTGATCTTGAACATCGGTATATTAAAATAATTAAAATAAATTTAAATAAATAAATCCAGATGAGACATTGAGTTTTCTGAAGCTAAGATTGGGAGTTTTCTAGATCTTGGCAAACAGGAAAAACATAAAGCTTATTAAGAATTTAAACAGTCTGTTTCTAGGATGAGAACAGAGTTGGTTTTGAAATTTCCTCTTGAATGTTTGATTATGTTTCAGGGGGTTACTTACCCTTTTTATAATTCTGAACAACTCCAAAGATGTATAGAAGGCAGAGCGGCTAGTGGGTGATGGTTTCACTGGAAGAGGATAATATTATTTGCATGTCCGCTGATATTACGTAGTTCTGTTTATTTTATTTTTTATTATTGTTTCCTCAGCTCTCCTCTAAGGACCTTATTTACTCTGCATTTTTCCCATAGATACAGAATGGGGAAAAAGCCTTAGTAAATCAGGCCCTAATATTGTTGGATTTGAATTTCTTCCAGATATAATGTTTTCCTTATGTAATGTGTATTTTTTTTATATATCTGAAAGGATCAATTTCTTTAGAAGGTTCTGTCCTTATTTTGTGTTAACAATTGATATAAATAAAAAGTAAAAAAAAAAACAAAAACAACAAAACATAATTACATAAAATAGATAAGATAAAACATACACTTCAATATAAAATAATTCACAGAAAGCTTCACTAGTCATCACTACATTTCGCTATACATAAAATCCAGGAGGTAGAAGTAGTTTTCCAGTATTAAACCACTAGCTTTGCTGACAAACATTGTCCCACTGATGTTATCTGTAAACTGAGGTGATGTTCCCAACGTGCCGCGGTATATAAAAAATGTATAAATAAATAAATAAATCTTTCTTATCAGTTACTTCTCTGTCCTTATCTGCATATTATTCATCTAGCTACCACAGGCATCAGTAGCAGTCATTTTGTCAGCAGTAAGCCTAATACAGGTGCATTATCGTCTGCATTAAGCTTAATGCCCCCATGGTAATCTTCATGTGCTTATGTTAGGCTTACTATTCCTTCATGAATATACAAAAAAAGTTGTAATTATATCAAGATAAATATGAAATAGAAGTGTTATAAGTATGGTCTTTGCATGCTATATGCTATTCTTGTGTTTCCAATAGGGATGTGAATCGTGTCCTCGATCGTCTTAACGATCGATTTCGGCTGGGAGGGGGAGGGAATCGTATTGTTGCCGTTTGGGGGGGTAAAATATCGTGAAAAATCGTGAAAAATCGTTAAAAAATCGAAAAATCGAAAAACCGGCACATTAAAACCCCCTAAAACCCACCCCCGACCCTTTAAATTAAATCCCCCACCCTCCCGAACCCCCCCCCCAAATAACTTAAATAACCTGCGGGTCCAGCGGCGGTCCGGAACGGCAGCGGTCCGGAACGGGCTCCTGCTCTGAATCTTGTCGTCTTCAGCCGGCACCATTTTCCAAAATGGCGCTGAAAAATGGCGGCGGCCATAGACGAAAAAGATTGGACGGCAGGAGGTCCTTCCGGACCCCCGCTGGACTTTTGGCAAGTCTCGTGGGGGTCAGGAGGCCCCCCACAAGCTGGCCAAAAGTTCCTGGAGGTCCAGCGGGGGTCAGGGAGCGATTTCCCGCCGCGAATCGTTTTCGTACGGAAAATGGCGCCGGCAGGAGATCGACTGCAGGAGGTCGTTCAGCGAGGCGCCGGAACCCTCGCTGAACGACCTCCTGCAGTCGATCTCCTGCCGGCGCCATTTTCCGTACGAAAACGATTCGCGGCGGGAAATCGCTCCCTGACCCCCGCTGGACCTCCAGGAACTTTTGGCCAGCTTGTGGGGGGCCTCCTGACCCCCACGAGACTTGCCAAAAGTCCAGCGGGGGTCCGGAAGGACCTCCTGCCGTCCAATCTTTTTCGTCTATGGCCGCCGCCATTTTCGGCGCCATTTTGGAAAATGGTGCCGGCTGAAGACGACAAGATTCAGAGCAGGAGCCCGTTCCGGACCGCTGCCGTTCCGGACCGCCGCTGGACCCGCAGGTTATTTAAGTTATTTGGGGGGGGGGTTCGGGAGGGTGGGGGATTTAATTTAAAGGGTTGGGGGTGGGTTTTAGGGGGTTTTAGTGTGCCGGCTCACGATTCTAACGATTTATAACGATAAATCGTTAGAATCTGTATTGTATTGTGTTCCATAACGGTTTAAGACGATATTAAAATTATCGGACGATAATTTTAATCGTCCTAAAACGATTCACATCCCTAGTTTCCAATTGCTACAGTAAACTCCCTGATTTGATGCTTCACCTTTTGGAATAAGACCTGTTAATACAAGGAGGTACAGGGAATTGGAAGTCAGACAGGAAGCAATGAGGGCCCAGACTTTTGCAGTTTGGGAAATTGATAAGATTGGGGGTATCCTGCATAGCACAGCGGATACTACCATAAGCTTGCTGGGCAGACTGGATGGACCATTTGGTCCTTTTCTGCCATCGTTTCTATGTAAGTTCCAGCCAGACATTATGGAGCCTATTTTCCAAATGACGTATATGCATGGTCCGTGCATATGCATGCATTCAGGAAATAAAATCACACCTGTCAGAGTCCTTATGCCCCTTCCTGATATGTTCTGAAAGTTTGGTATGGATGGACATAACACCAAAAAAAAAGTTATTACATAGATTTCTGTTATCTAGTACTTATCTTGAACTTAAATATAAATTTTCTAATTTGTCATTTGGAAATACAACTGTTCAAAGAAATTAGCACACTAGAAAACCAAACGCATGCATCATTAATATAAATCAATTTAAAAATATGTAACAGTGGTCACCTTGGGAAATGTTTTTTAAAGTATATGAATAGGTTATCTAGTTCACATGAAAAGAAATAGTTGAGATACATTCTAATTTCTTAGTAAAGTCACAGCCAGACAGGACAAGTAACATACTAACATTAAAAGTTCCAAAAGCTTCATTGATTTTAAAGGCAGAAATATACAGATATATGTTTCCCAAAAATGTCCTTGCAAATATCTCGTGATGTTAAATCAAAACTAGACTCTACATACTGAAGCCCCATGGCCAGAATTGTTTCAACCAAATTAGTCACTTCAAAAAAACTGAGTATATTAGTAGGAACACTTAGAAATGATTGCTGGAAGAGAAGGTTGTGTGGGGTGCACCATCTGAGACATTGAAAAATGGGGGCAAATGGGAATGAATGAGCAAATTAATGATTAAGGAAGATTCTTCTATTCTGCAAGCTCTGTCCAGCCTGGCCTCCCAGGTTTGTGCAATCTTTCACTGTCAACATGTGCCAAGAGATTGATTCAATTAAGATTAGCAGAGTTGAAAAAAGTGGCATGGGTTAGTTTTGATTGGTATTGTCTTTCTACTCATCTTATAACAGATACGGCCCCTAAAACCACCAAAGAAGTCTGAATAAAAGTGAATAGTGTGGTTGTGAATACAAGGAACATTATATAGTTGTGTTTTTGTAGCTTTCTCTTAAATTCATTTCTGTTCATCCAGCATCTGTCCTACTTATGATTAGAGCTTGCCTGTATAAAACAGTGTAGTGCAGTTTTACAATTTATTGAATAGAATAGGTACAATTGCTGTTCTGTTATTAATTTTGAAAATGGAATTACTATTACTACTTCTATTATTACAAATTGTCATTTCTGTAGCACTATTAGTCATACACAGCGTTGTGCAGATACCAGGCCTTGCTCGATGCAATCTAGCCAAGACACAGACAAGATAAATATGAGGTTATTTCAGTCACTAATTTGAATTTCATCTCTGCACAGAAAAATTGCCAAAAACAAAAAGGGGGTATGTATTCTTCGATATCAAATCTGCTTTCTTAATCTCTACTGCTGACATCTCTGACAGAGAGCTGCGAGGCCCTGAATACACATTATGCAATATTGCTTATACATGCAAACTTCTTGCTATGCAATAAAAGAAATCCAAACCTCCAAAGTATTATATTTCTTTTCACCAATATAGCAATATGATTTTTTTGATCCTATAGTACATGTTTTTATATTTATTGATTGAGGGGGAACGTTCTTAGCCAGGGACACTTTAATTTGCAGAGAATTTTCCTTAAAATGTCAAACCCGTGCAGACAGCAAAACATTACGCACAGGAAATCCAAATATTATTTGCATTATAATGGCTTGTAGTGCTCATATTTAACCTTGGCTTATAAAAAGTTGAACAAAAAGAGCTTCTGTGCATGCAGTCTCAAAAGGTTGCGAGAACATTGACCAAGGTACTCGCAGAAAAAATTCTCCAAAAGATAAGTTAAAAATCTCCGAAACAACCCCTGAGGCTAGTACTAGCAGAATACTTGTCTCCTTCCTACTCAGTGAATGAAATAAGCCTTGAGGCCTATAGCACCAGAACCAACTCTGGAAAACACTCCTACTCCTCTGACTGCTAATCAAAAATACCACATCTGGTTATAAAGCGAGCTGCTTTTATATTAGCAGGGGGCGGGCCATTCCAGCAACCTCAGTGAAGGTGCCGTCCTTCCTCCAATAAATAACTCTAAATCCTAGTTCAAAAGGAGTTTAAGAACTAGGGCCTTATAGTGAGGATCCCGAAAAGTCATCACACAAGTAATGAATTCACTTTAAGCTGCAAAAAACCCAAAAAACCAAGGTTGTTTGGAGAGGGCAAAGAGGGTTTGAAAGAGAAGTCATAATTCATGGGATGGGCACAATTTCATGCTTCTTGCTATAAAAATGCTGTCATCAAAGTGCTCACCTCTTCAGATAATGCATTGTTTTCCATAATGTTCCTTGGTCCTTAATGGAAGTCGTTTGATGCTAAAGGAAAATGCATAGAGCTTAGGCATCATATTACATTCCAACTTCAAGAGTTACCAGAAATGTTTTTTTGCTTATCCAATGTCCATTCAATAGATGCGCCTGCATTTAGATAAGTCAAATGTTGATGGTTTAATTCTCTTACAGGGGCTTGAGTTTGAAATCTATTAAGAAATTGCCATTACCAACAGAACTCTGCTTCCCGGATTGCAAATTTGGAAATCATATTACACTGCTCAGCAAGGGATACTGAGGAGTCATTTCAAGCATAAATAAATCTTATAACCAGTTATTCGATTCTCTATCCATGCCTTGGGTTCTAGGTGAGTTTAACCGTTGAGCTGTCTCCCATACTCGGGCGCTTTTTGTACTCCAAACCAGTCATCTGGGAATGAGGCAAGGAAGAAGCAAGGCAAATTGTGCTTCAACACTTTTTCAACCAACCTATCCCAGCTGGAAGGTGCATGCCATGACTTTCATCAAATTTTTGTAAATGAAAATGAAACTGTAAGCACTTTGAGAAGTGACCATTTCTTTTTTGTTCAGTCATTTCTCTGCTGGAAACGAGAGAGGGAAGGCAGAGGTTCTGAAGCTCTGTGTTTCAAAGCTTAGATTGAAAGAAAAGATTAGGAAAAAAAGATTTAGACTGATTTACAAGAGAAAGAGTCATTAACTGACAATACATCTAGCTGTAGATGTAGAAAGAAAAAGTAAGTAACCTCAGTGAGAGGTTTCCAGTGTATATCCTATAGTAAGATGGCCACGGCATCTGACACTGTGCCAGTGACTACAGGAAAGAGATTGTCTGTTTCTTCAGTGTGTGTAGATCTAGGGCTTTCCAAACCTGTCCTGGGGACCCCACAGTCAGTTGGGGTTTCAGGATATCCACAATGAATATGCATCAGATACATTTGCCTACTATGGAGACTCCACATATGCAAATTTATTATGCATATTCGTTGTGGATATCTTGAAAACTCAACTGGCTGTGGGATCTGCAGGAGAGGTTTAGGAAGCCCTGGTGTGGAGTATTTGTGCACTAAAGTGACTTAGAGGCAGCCTCCCACTTTCTCTGTGTAAAGCGTCACTGATCTGTAAGACTCCAGTAAATGCTACATGGAAAAGGTTTACTTCAAATGCAGAATTGCACAATAGTGGAGCTTCCTCCCATGGCTTGCTAAGTATTTGGTGTATAACCAGGTGCCTGCTATCCTGACTCTTTCCTTCCTTACCCATCCCTTGAGCAGTTTCTTGGCAATGAAAGTCCTATATAGGGCCCGCCCATACCATAATCTTTGTCAGGAAAGCCAGACTAGTGACCTGAACATCAACTATTCCATTAGCCAACCTGTGGTTCCTGGCCTGCATAACATAAACAACTAATGCTTTCTCTGGCAGCCAACCCCGTTTCAATCCCAGCTCATTCAGGACACCAGGTTTACTATCAAAACCTCATTTGAATGACTTCTGCATTGACAGGGATATCACATGTTGCATCTCCCCATACTATCAGAAGTCTTCCCTCTTCCTCCACTCCTAGTCCGCTGTCTGAAAAGAGACCGCTTAAAATGAGAGACTGCATCAGCAATACCATTCTTTTCCCATGTTCAGATTTGACCAGCACCGCACAAATTCTTTGAGTAGTGCAGTGATGAATTTGTATTTAGATGACTGCTTGTGGATCACCTTCACCATCTCCAGGCTGTCACTCTAGAACACCACTTTCTTATTTGCCAAGGCTCCAGTTTTCTGGACTCCAAATTGCCAGGACTACAATGATTAGGAATAATTCCAAGGTTATGTCCCTAGTCACCTCCACCTCCACTCTACATACGGGCCACAGCATTATACACCATGCCATTTGGCAATAAACAAAATCTGAAGCATCCAAGAATAGTTCTGGATCTCTGCTAGATATCGATGCAGCCTGCCAAATTCAAATGCTATTGCAGTCCCTCAAAAAAAAAGACCTCCATATATATAAGCCTTCTTGGATGCATTGGGTGATTCATATGTAATGGTGGCAAAAGCAGACTCCCACCATGAAAATTGCCATCCTATTCAAACATACCCTACCATTAAAACCATTTTGCATGCTAGGCTCAAATGCCTAAAACATGAACAGCATCTGCCCCAGGGTCAACGTTTTTGCTAACTCCAAACTCCATAACTTCAGCAGATTAGCACCGAGCAGGCACGACAAAATCTCCACTGAATCCAATACTTTGTTGCCCAAAACCTTTACGTCATGATAAGGCTCCCTGTTTTATCCTGTGCTAAGGGGATATCAAAATCCTTCATGATGGCCCAGAAAGACTGCATCCCTCCGATCCAGCTGGGCCCACAAAGAGAAGGTCATCAAGATAATGCACAATATTGTCATTCTCTGCCACCTGTGCTGCTCCCAGTGAACAAAAGTGCTAAACGTTTTGAAGTGTGCGCACAAGTCTTAGCAACCCATGGGCATGCATTTCTTCACATACTACTAGCCTTAAAATTGGAAACCTAGAATATGGAAACTGAGTAAACAGGGAGCAACCAGAAATCCAATTTAGTATCGGTCTTTGCTATCAGCATCCTCCCACTACAGGACCTAACCATGCTGCCTGTGTTGTCAAAAGAGGCAAACCAAGCATAGGTAGAGCAGCAGAAAACCATTAACCGATTCCCCCTCCAGGAGCGACAGGTTACAGAGGAGCCTAAATTTGCCAGGCTTCTTTTCGATAACCAGCACAGTGGGAACACAATCAGGTTCTGACAAGGAAGGTCAGGGACTGGCGATCTGGCCCAGTCTCAGCTTCCCATTTCTCTTCTACCACACCATTCCTTCATACTGTACGGCAAATGATGCACTGCAGGAAAAGGTGCGGAAGAAAAGGCCCCCCTAGAGCCAAATTTAAACCCTCATATAAAACTAACACGTCATCTGTGCCACTCTTATAAGATGCCAGCCATGTGGACCTGCAGCATAGCCTAACTGGCATAGGGGATGTACCAGACAGTGGACAGGCTTCTGGGCTGTTTTGTCTCTGGCCTTCTTGGGGGCATCTAAGCACAGGGTGGCTGGCACAAGTTTTTACATTTCCAGGACTCCTGCTATGAGCACGATGCGCTCTTAAACCTGTAACGGAAAACTTTGAGGCCTGATGTTGATGGTCCCTGCATGGAGGAGGGGTCCAGTTACTGGGTCGTGGCCTCAAAAGCAACGCAGTTGTGATTCCCTCAAGGCTCCTTCCCATCTCCTTCATCCACAAGTTGATGTCCTTCTCCCCCCTGCATGAATGCTTGTGGTGCCTGCATCATTCTTTCTAAACGTTGTCATCGTAATTGAACCCCCCGTCCCCCCTCCTGGCAGCCCCTTATTATCATCAGAGCAGGGCCCTTCAAGCTAGCAACGTTAGTGAATACTGGGAACCACCAGGGTCCAGTTAGCAATAAAGGCCTCCAGCAGAGAGAACCTGTCTCTGAACTTTCACTTCCAGATTGTCTCTCTCATCCCCAAGCCATAGCATAGAACGATTACAAAGAAATGGGGACCTGCACTGTGAGATCAGTGGTTTTCTGTTCCGAGTTCGATAAGCCACAAGGCAAGTCATCAGAGCTGACACCCAGTGAATCCTCCCCACCACTGCTCTCCACAATTAGCAGAGTTTCGACCCACTAGACCTATTTTTTTCCTTAGAGATCTCGCTTTATTCGGTTCTTCCCCAAATTCCTCCAGCTCTGCTGTTGCCTTTTCTGTGCCTCTTCGTATACATTCGCCACTTTGTGAAGCCATTGCTGCTGTCCAGGCCTACATAGGTGTAGCGGCTCCCCCAAATTGCTGAACTGATAAATCCACGGGGCTACAGGGCTCCCTTCCTCACTCTCAAGACTCTTATACTTCAGCCCAGGGATGCCAGGTTCATCCAGCAGGGAGAAGGTTTACACCCCCGGGGTCCCTGGTACAGTGATGAGTAATCACAGTTCAGTCCAACTTCACACACGCACTTTGGTTCAGAGAGTACGCACACTGGCTGGCAGTAGCAGAGGGTCGAATGCACAATTAAATGAAGCATGGAGTCCTATGATGGTGTTCAGTAGAAAAACTTTTATTGCAACTTAAAGAGGAAGGTTAAGTTCTTGATACCTTTCTGCATTGGGAGCTCCTGCCCCTCTCAGAGGTTTACCAATGCCATATTAGTCCAGGCATTTTCCCCCAGTGACGTGTACACTTAGAATTGACTTGATAAGTGGGGTTGGTTGAGCTACTGAACTTCAGCACCACTGATATTCCTTTGATATCTGACTTTGACCCTCACAAATTCTAAGATAACACAGCTCTTCCTGTTCACATTCATTGCAATCAGCCCTTTACAAGCAGACTTTACAGTGTTTTATGTGCCAGGGGTCCTCCCTGAGGAAGCCTTCACCGGCGAATCAAGGGCTTTGTTGGGGATTTTCCATTAGACACAGGAAATAATACGCAATATCCTGTAAGTCCTATTTGTGTTGTGTGAATAAAAGTATGTGTGTGAATATGTAAAACTTAATCGAGGTTTTCAGAGATAGTGAGTGTTAGTACATATTCTCTATTCATCTGTGATTAGTGAGGATTTCAGGAACAGGTCGTTATAAATCTGTGGTACTTCAATTTCACCATGCAAAAATAATATATGCATGATTTACAGTGGTTAAATACATTATGATGTTGTATATATCTAGTCATGCACAAGATTATATTGTAAAGCATGTAAAATTGTATACTTCCAGCAATAGTCATGTGTAGAGGCACTTAAGGAATGATTAGGTTAGAAATTGCTCATTTATTTTAATGTTTGTCATTTAAGAATAAAGTATTATTTTTAATGCTTTAGTGCTTTCTTACCTGTGTTTTATGCCCCATTCCTTTATTTTAATGGGATATTGATTATTTGACTGTATATGCGGTGGGCAGATATTGCTATTGAGAGTGAGTTCTGGGATCATGCATTTGTGATACTATGTTGTTTTGTCTTTGTTGTACTATGTTATTTTATTGTTTTTGTAACTCGTTTAGAATTTTTGAAAAATAAACGTAATAAATGTTTGAATACATAAATAAATCTCTTCAAGTGCACTACAGTGTACATAAAATATGCCCACTAATTATAATATGAATGTCAGCCTTGTGCTATGCTTTTAAAGACATGTTCCCAATTTAGATTAATGTTCAGAAATAAATAAAATCTACTTTACTCTTTTAAAGCAGCAACTGAGCTATGTACAGCCATTTGCACAACACATCTTGCAAGAGTTACTTTTTTAATTACCAAGTCAGTTTGACAAAGTATGTGACTAATCTTCCATACTGAAAGGCCAAGGATCAAGTGACACTCAAGTAACATGTAAGGAAAACTGTGGTCATAGTGAGTCCCTAAAGGGCAGTAAATGTGGTACACACTAACACATTATCACTGGCTACACCAGCTCCGGTTTCAGTGAAATAGCCACCAAAGAGTGCTCTCGCAAGCCAGAAAAACTTAATTCTAACACAAATGCAACAAAGGGCCTGTGACTTAAGCAACAACTGTTTCCAAGAGACCACAATGCATGAAAAAGGATCTGAAGAAAGAGCTATGGAATTCCACAACAGTTTCCAGGTTGCTCAAGACGTCTTATTCCTTCCCTTCCTGGTATCTTCCCCCTTCAAAACTATCTGCTAACTCTCTGATTTTATTCACAAGACACTTTTAAATGGCAAAACAGTTTTATGGCCCTTAATGACCGTCCATTGTGTCAGCAGATTGCTAATCAAGGATCACTTACTGGCAACCCCCTCCCCGAATCATTTAACCCATTCAAATGACTATTCACAGAATCACTTGTATTAATGCTTTGACATAACAGGGGCACAGCGAAAGTTTTCTCAGTTGAATGAGATAAATAACATTAACAAGCTATCGCCTGTACTCTTCAGCTGCCCCGGACAAAAGCATGACCTCTGAACCATTTCTTTGACCATGACTAACCCTTGTATTAGTCATTTAAACCGCAGGTGTACCCACTTAACAATAGCAAAAAGTGAGGAAGAATGTGTAGACTACAGTGACAAAAAAAAGAGAGTTTGAGGAAGCCTGGTAACCTCACAGCCACCCCTCTCCCCCCCTCGACACACAGACACACGGAAAATTCAAAAGGCTTCATCGAATTCTCCACCCGGACACCAACGCTGCATTTAGTTAATGTTTCATTTCCGGCATATACTATTGCAAACACTTTATGGAAATGGTTCCTTAACATAAACAAATGTCGGAAGTTAAAGACCCGAGTGGTGTATTCAGTCAGTCTAGCAAGTTGGGTTTTTTTTAGGGTGGTAACTGCAGGTTTCTCTCAATGCCTTGTGTTATGGGTATTGCCACTCTTGCAGGTTACCCCCGTTTGCCACAGAGGATCCTCTGTGTTTATCCCGTACTCTTTTGAATTCCATTACTGTTCTTGTCTTCACTTCCTTTACTGGGAGAGTATATTCCATGCATCCACCCGCTCATTTCAGTGAAGAAATATTTCCTGAAGTTCTACCCGAGTCTACCCCCTCAGATTTGCAAATCATGACACCTAGCTCGATAGCTTTCTTGCCATTGAAAAATGTTTGACCCCTGCCCATCAATGATTCCTTTCAGGCAGTTAAACGTCTGTTTCCTCTCTCCCCTGCCACTTCCTTCATCCAGGGTACACATATTCAGGCCCTTCCGTCTCATCTCATATGGCTGAAATTGCAGTCCCCCACACAATTTTGATTTCCTTTCTCTGGCCTGCTTCCATCCTGTCCTTAACCTTTTCAAGATTCGGTCTCCAGATCTGAACACAGTTCTCCAGGAGAGGCCTCACCAAAGACCTGTACAAGGGCATTATCACCTCCTTTTCCCTGCTGGTTATGCCTCTCTCTATGCGACCCATTATCCCTTTGGTCCTAACCACTGCTTTGTCGCATTGCACCACTGCCTTCAGATCGTCAGACATTATTACACCGGGCTCTCTTTCCCGGCTTTTGCCCCCTATCACATACAGTTCCTTGGAATTTCTGTACCCCAAATGCATGACTGCACTTTTTGGCATTGAATTCCAACTGCCAAACCTTTAACCATTCCTCAAGTGTCTTAAATACCTTCACATTCTCTCTAATCCTTCGGGTTTCTACTCTGTTGCAGACCTTAGTGACATCCACAATAAAGGCAAACTTTTCCTTCTAACCCTTCCACAACATCGTTTGCCTCATTGGCATTCCTCTTTTTCAGTTGAGATTTTACTATCTTGATTTCTTTCCTCATCTCTTTCAGCTTCTCCAGATATTATTCCCTGTATTATTCCTCTTTTTGAGTTCATTTTTAAATGATCTTTTAACCTTTATTTTTTTTCAGCCACCTCCTTGGAGAATGACATCACATCACTTTCCTTTTAACTTTTATTTACTTTTCCTACATAAAGAAGTAAACTTTAAAAGGAGCACACATGTGCCCATAAACACACATGTTGGGCAAATGAGCAAAAATATGCGCAATTTATTATTTTTTTAATTTTTTATTTATGAATTTTCACATTCAATACAAGAATTTTATCAAAATATCTTGCTAATAAGAAATACAGCTCATTTACATCAGGCATAAAATCAAAATTAAATAGGATAATTACTTATCCTATAAAAGTAAAAGTAACAATATAAGTAAATTAACTTCTAACTACAAGAAAAATGTTTGAGATCCATTACAAACATGAAAAGGAGCCATATTTAAAGGTAACAAACACAAATTAACATAGTACCTAGAATCTCCATTTATTCTTATTCTCCCAAATCTATTTTCCGAGAAGGTTTTTTAACTGATCTGGGTCTGAGAAGGAATAATCCTTCCCCCCATATTTAATTACACACCTCAAGGATACTTTAATAGAAAGAAACCTCCTTTTTGAAACCCAAAAACTTTTTCCTACGTAGTTGTGTATTTTTTTCCAGGTCAGGGAAGATCCATACTTTCTGCCCAAAAAGTTTTAGTTCTATTATGAAAGAATAACTTTAAAACATTATCCTTATCCGTTATGAAAGCGAATTGTACTAAAAGAGTACTTCTATCATTATTGTCTAATTCATCTTGGGATTTCTGTAATATTAATTCATGATTCCAATATTTGTTCTCTCTCAGTACCAGCTTTCACTATCTTCTCTTTTTTAACCCAACATAAAATGCTCTATTACAGGATACGCTTGATCAGGTATATTTAGGATTTTGTTAGCATATAATTTAAACAGATCAATTGGGCTTAGATAATCAGAAACAGGAAAATTGGTTATCCTCAAATTCAATGCCCTTACAGTATTTTCCAAGGTTTCAATCTTTCTCTGGAATATTATTTCATTTTTTTATCTGACACTCTTGAATACTCTCAATATGTTTCAACCGATTGTCTGTTACCAATTTCTTTCTGCTGCTCTTGAATCTTTCTACTATTCTCCTTTAAAGATATATTCGTCTGTCTCACCTCACCTGTCAAATTTACAATGAGAGAATCAATCTTAACCATATAATTCCAAAGAGATTCTAAAGTTATAATGTTGGGTTTCATTACTTTCAGATTAACTTGATCTAATTTTAAAGCATCAACCATATTTGTATTAGACATCTTATGTGTATTAAAGTCTCTGGGTTCTGTATGAGATCCTCCTTCCCCACTTATTACCTGATCTTCTTCCATTCGAGGAGATTCCACCTGATGACCACTCATTTTTGTTTCTCCTTCTTGTAAGTTTAAAGCAATTTCAATACCATTAATAACCTCTCGAGATTCCTCAGGCTCAATTGAGGGGATATACCCCTTGTAGTCAGGAGGAGATGGTATATCGGGTGCCCCCGGACTTAGAGATATTTCAGAGGCCAGGTGAGAGAGATTTTGCTCACTATCATCTCGCACAGTGGCCTGTACAATGGGGGATATTTGAGAATATTCCAGCCAATCTGATACCGGTCTTTGTCCAGGTATAGAAGAAATATTTGAGACAAGGCACAATTTAGCCTCTCTTTGTATGAGGCATATTACTTTCAATGTAATTTAAACCTGAACACTTCAGGGTACAGTTGGAGTCTTGTACTATTTATCAAGAGTGTAATGAATCTCAGTGGAGAGGAAGTTGTTGCAGAGAACCTCAACAAAATCATTCTAGGAAATTATCAACTTACAGTTAAATTGGTTCCAGGCAATTCAGGCAAATCAGACTAAGCCAGACTAAGCCAGACTAAGTCAGACTAAGCCAGACACCTGCGTGCGCCCCTTAGGCACGCGCGGCTTTGGTGGCGCACCTGGATTCGACAGCGTGCCGCCGTCAGCAGA
Organism: Rhinatrema bivittatum; assembly: GCF_901001135.1. NCBI lineage: Eukaryota > Metazoa > Chordata > Amphibia > Gymnophiona > Rhinatrematidae > Rhinatrema > Rhinatrema bivittatum. Next base: position 80,506,232 of record NC_042621.1, on the reverse strand, counting down.
GTTTTAATAGTCCCGCCTCCGTTCTGGTTCGGGGCAGCCAACCAATCACTCTCCGCCTCTCCGTCAGGGCTTAGAAATTGCCTCCAACCCCCGATAAGGGCAGAGACAGGCAATAAATTCAATTTGAGGTTCCTCTCACCAAAATCCTTCTCAGGGGAGAACACCGTCGGCAGTTTTAATAGTCCTGCCTCCAGTTCCGGTTCAGGGCAGCCAGCCAATCACTCTCTGCCTCTACGTCGGGGCTTAGAAATTGCCTCCAACCCCCCGGTAAGGGCAGAGACAGGCAATAAGTTCAATTTGAGGTTCCTCTCACCAAAATCCTTCTCCAATATGCACAATTTTATATTGCATATGCAACTACACAGGTACCATTTAAAATGTTCCTACTGCACATATGTGGTGGAGTCTTTATGTGCGTACTCACAAGTGAAGAGAGAGGGATAGAGAGAATCTGACTATGTATCTCCCACTGTAAGAGGAGCACTTTCAACTCAGGGTGGGTTTTGGGGGGCAGGACCCTTGCGCCCTAGGCAGACCAATGTAACACTTCTCCTTCCCCCCCCCCCCCCAAACCCACTGTGAGTTGAAAGTGCCCTCTTACAGTGGAAGATATATAAAATGTCAGATTGCATCTTTAAAAGTATTTCTTTCTCTATCTCTCTTTCTAGCATTCAGGATCCCTCCGGCCCAAAATACTGCAGACCTGCACCTCATCAGGACTGGTAGTAAAGTTATGCAGGTAACATGGCACACATTGCCATATTTCTTGGGGGCTACATGTGTACGTCTTGGCCCATGTTCCTAATTCTTGATGCACATGTAGGCTTCTTAAAATGTATGTTGTGGGGGGAGGAGCCAAGATGGCGGCAGTGTTGGTGTAGGGCTCGGAATGCTGTCCCTATTTCCACTGAGAAAGTTTGTTTTCTTCTTTTGAATCATGGCTCCAAAACGTAAAGGCAGGGTAAGGGTATATCCCGTACTACCCTCCCTACCTCCGGGACAGCGAACTATAACCGAGCTTACTATAGGCTATTCAAAAGTGAAGGAGCAATGCCCCGCAGAGCAGTCCGGAGGAGGAGCAGCGGCCTACTCAGGGAATACAACCCTTAGCCCTCCAGACTCATGTACGCCTCCAGCACCAATTCCCCAGAGATTCTCGAGCCCAGTAAGAGCGGAAGCAGATCTGAAGTGCTCTGACCAAGCAATTGCAGAACTTACCGCGGGAACAGGGAGTAGAAAACAACGATTGGACGAAGAAGAAATGGCAGGAGGGCAAACAGCCGGTGAGCTCCAGAGAGGAACTGTTTCCTTACCATGGACTGAAGTAATTTCAGAAAATATTAACTTAATGAATGTTCCCCTCGATGGATCTTTGCCTGAGCTGGGAGCCATGAGGGCCATTTTCATCAAACCATCAGTGGTGATGCTGGATTCACTGTGGGAGCTGGTAGCTAAACTTGGAACTGCACTGCAAAGTTAATCCCAGCAGCAAGTTGCAATTTCTTCTAAAATTGATGAGACTACCCGGGACTTCAACTCTCGTTATTCGGACCAACAGAAAAAATTCAAATCTTAGAAGGTCAAGGAAAAAAGATACAAGATACACAAACAGCTTTAATTCAAGAGCAGTCGATATTGGATAGAAAAATGGAACTGACTGAAAATAAGTTGAGACATCTGAATTTTAGGTTCCTAAACTTCCCCAAGGTTCTAGGAGAACAGCCAGGAATGCACTCCGCAAGTATTTTGTTGAAAAACTACACATTATACCTGAGAACATTCCAGTTTTCAATAAAGTATATTTCTTGCCATATACACGAGCAAAAGAAAGTGCTGTACCTAACTCGATAGATATGGCTAACCTAACAGACTTTTTAGAAACCTTGATGCCTGAGATAATTGAGATGACAGATCTAAATGTATCAATGCCACATGCACAGTGTCAAACAATCAAAAAATCAATAAGGAACCAAAAAGGTTCACTCACTGTGAAAAACGTTTGTATACTATTGCAAAGCTTTTGTTATTTTTAAATATTTTTTTAGTTTTTTGCACCTGCACAAGCTGTGGAATTCTCTTTAATGAATGTAATAAGAAAAACATTTTTGTAGAGAGGTTGGAAGGGTCTCATATAATCATGTAGGCAACCCTGCCTCATTTGGCATGTTATAATCATAGAACCGCCAACCTCCTCCATTTTTTGTGCCTTTCTATGCAAATGTTGTGTTTTAAAAAACTTCGATAATTTCTACTATGTGTTAGAATTATCCAATGACATCCAGTGCAAAAAGACTCAACTAGATGCAGGTTGTTCTTTGTTGTTTTCAAATACCACGGCACCACCGTTGATATTCTATAAACTGTGATCTCTGGTCCTTCTCTTGTTGAGAACTAACTCTATTCTTATTGCTGTATATCAAATCTCACAAGTTATCAATATCCCAACATGTACATGTTTCGGACGCGAATGCGTCCTTCCTCAGGGGATGTTCCAGCGAGTGATGTTTGAACCCGCTGTTGAAAACAAAATCAAAATTATAAATATATAAATATTACTTTCCTTAAGTTGCTTTCCTTAAATATCTGAAGAAGCTTCTCCATTTTTGAGTCGCTTTTGAGGCAAGCGACTCAAAAATGGAGATAACTTGTGAGATTTGATATACAGCAATAAGAATAGAGTTAGTTCTCAACAAGAGAAGGACCAGAGATCACAGTTCATAGAATATCAACGGTGGTGCCGTGGAATTTGAAAACAACAAAGAACAACCTGCATCTAGTTGAGTCTTTTTGCACTGGATGTCATTGGATAATTCTAACACATAGTAGAAATTATCAAAGTTTTTTAAAACATAACATTTGCATAGAAAGGCACAAAAAATGGAGGAGGTTGGCGGTTCTATGATTATAACATGCCAAATGAGGCAGGGTTGCCTACACGATTATATGAGACCCTTCCAACCCCTCTACAAAAATGTTTTTCTTATTACATTCATTAAAGAGAATTCCACAGCTTGTGTAGGTGCAAAAAACTAAAAAAATATTTAAAAATAACAAAAGCTTTGCAATAGTATACACATAAACATTTTTCACAGTGAGCGAACCTTTTTGGCTCCTTTTTGATTTTTTTGAGATAATTGAGAGCCAATATATTTTGTATACGAACAGGATTTAAGTCTAATTATGAGGAGTTATTTTCAGAATATGAGTGTGGAATTCCTGGAGAAAGTGGTGCAATGATTCCCGGATTTGGCCAAGATCACACAGCAGAGGAGGAGGGGGTTTCTAGCAATGCAGCAGGAAGCCCGCTCTTTAGGCGCAACCTTTATGCTGAGGTATCCTTGGCGTTGGATTCTAAAATTGGATAATGTTCTCTACATTTTCTTTATACCTGAGCAGTTAAAAATGTTGCTAGAAAATAGTAAGAGATTGATGTATTTAGCAATGTTTCTATGTCTGATAGCTTCTTTTTGAGGCATGTACCCCCTATGATATTATTTCTGGTCTGAGATGAATGGTGGTTTCTTAGCATTATATATGCAGAATAGTGAATGTAGCCTAGAATATAATTACTTTTGTTTCTGTACAAAGTGAAAATCCTTTGTAATCATGATTAAAATTTAATAAAAGAGAAAATTAAACAAAAAAGAAAAAAAATTTGTTGCTTGCGTGCAGCCCACATATGTATATATGGTGTTTTTGCATGGGCAATGCTTTTAAAATCTACCTGAAAAATGTGATGCTGTTATTATAGCATTTCTTCAATTTAGTCACTGTTTTTCCACTTCACATATCTTCTCCCAGCCTTCTAGTTCCTCTTCAAGCTACATTTCCTTTTTTATCAAAGTCCGCATTTTTGAAATCCAAAACCTTAATCTTTGTGTGACTTCTCACCATTTTATCACAAATTCAGAAATTCAAAATTAATATGTCCCAGTGCTGCAATGCTTGAAATGTTTAAATTGGTGCCAACTGTACTCTCATGCAATCACACTCTGGTCTCTAAACTTAAATGTTTATAGTCCTCCCAGTGGGGCCTCGTTTCAAACAGAGTCCTTCATCAGGGGATGTTACTTATCTTTTCAAGCGAGTTGGAAGTAGCTTCTTAGGCATGTCGATGCAGATAACTAACCACAATAGTGACCTCGTCTTCTCCAAACTTTAAAAGACGGCGGCACCTATTGGAGTTAGTTACCCACATCGATATACCTAAAAAGTTACTTCTGAGAGTACAGTTTGCACTAATTTAAACATTTCAAGCACTGCAACACTGGGACATATTTACTTTGAAAACAGTATAGAGATTTTAGAAAATCTAGAAAACCTGAGAAAGTTTTTTATAGAAATAATAATAAAATTAAGACATAGCATGAAAGGAGATTGGTTAGTTGATAATAAAAACAACACATAATACTGTTGACCTTGGTTGGCGGCAGTGGTTAAAAAGAATTATATGAATCTAGCTACCTTTCCTTCAATTATTTTGTAAATAATTATTTTTTAATTATTTTTTTAATAATTTTTTGGGCAGCTATAATAGTCTATTTCTGAATTTGTGATAACTGGGTTTTGTACGTATTTAGGAATCCTTTGATTGCCTCTGGTTGGGTGGTGATTTTTTTTAATTAGTTTCTCACCATTTTAGCCATTATATTAAAATACAAAAAAAGGAGCTAGAGAAATGCACTCCAAATATTAAATCAAACATCTAAGGAGATGTAAGCGAATTCAAAACGGCAACTCCACTGCTCATCTGTCAAGCCAACACAGTTCTCAATAGGGTTCACGAATTACTTCAAGTTTTGGGACTTCATTAATTCGCTTGCATCTCCTTGGAGCCATTATATTAAACCATACCATCAGATGATCATGGTGCTCAAGAGGGCACCTAACTGGACATTAGAGATATTGTCTCCATTGGTAAGTTCCAGGTCCAGCATCGCTTCTCCCCTCATTTGCTCCATCATCTTTTACCTAAGCAGACCCCTTTGAAAGGCATCCACAATTTCTTCTTGCAGATTTTGCAGAAGGGATACTCCAGTTCATGCCTGGCAGATTAAAATCATCGACAAGCAACATCTCACATTTACTTCCCACACGCTCTCTCACACTGGCTCTGTGTCTCACACATATACACATACTCTCTCTCTCTCACTTACATAGGCTCTCATTCATGCATATATACATGTGTTTTTTCACTCTCTCACTTTTTAGGTTCTTAATCACACATTTACACTCATGCTATCTGTCTTTTCACACATGCACACACACACAGGTTTCAATCACACACTTACATGCATGCTATCTCTTTCTCTCACAGACATAGACTCTCATTCAAACACTTACATACTCTCTGACCTACACTGGCTCTCAATCATACACAGACACACATGCTCTCTCTCTCTTACTTGTACACACAGGCTCTTAATCATACATACACATGATCTCTCTCAATTACACATACAGATTCTCAGTCATACACTTACATTCATACTATCTCTCTCACACACAGAGTCTCAATCACACACGTATTCTCACACAAACAGTCACACGTATTCTCACACACACGTATTCTCACACAAACAGTCACACACACATACAGGCTCTCACACACGCACGCACACACACACACACACACACACACAGGATCTCTATGCTTGCTCACTCACCCACTCTCTCTCTCTCTCTTCCCCCACCAAACTAGTGGCAGCAGTAGCCTCCTCCATTTCCTGCCTTAGCAGCAGCAGCAGCAGCCTCCACTTCCAGCCTTTGTGGCCTCAAGAAAGGACTCCCATTGGTGACAGGGGCTGACTTTGCTCTTCCTGTGCTCCGTGCCATGCTACTCATTCTTCAGACTGCGCCTCTCTTCTTCAGACCGATGCTGCACGCACTAGCATGGTCTTTCCACGTGCGTGGCCACTGCATACCACTTCCTCTTCTGGGCCGTGGGGGGCGGGAAGAAAAGACCATGCCAGTGCCGCTGACTCCAGCTCTCCTGCAGCATTCCACCCGGGCTATCAGCATTTTAAGCCCAGGTGGAGGATGAGTTCCTATTTCACTGGGGCAAGGGGAGCAGCTGGGTCAGTGAGGGACCGAGAAGTGTGGAGACAGACCTGCGTGTGGTTGGCGACACACCAGTTGAGAACCACTGTTCTAGAGGAAAAGTGAGATAGGGGAAATATGATAGAGACATTCAAATCTCTCAAAGGTCTCGGCACAGGAGGTGAGCCTTTTTCTATGTAAAGGAGGTTCTGGAATGAGGGGTAATGAGATGAGTTTCAAAGGGAGTAGACTCAGGAGTAATCCTAGGAAATATTTCTTTTCAGAGAGAGTGATGGATATGTGAAACAGCCTCCCTTTTTTGAAGGGGTTAATAAACATGTGGATAAAGGTGAACCGGTAGATGTAGTATATTTGGATTTTCAGAAGGCGTTTGACAAAGTCCCTCATGAGAGGCTTCTAAGAAAACTAAAAATTCATGGGATAGGAGGCGATGTCCTTTCATGGATTACAAACTGATTAAAAGACAGGAAACAGAGAGTAGGATTAAATGGTCAATTTTCTCAGTGGAAAAGGGTAAACAGTGGAGTGCCTCAGGGATCTGTACTTGGACTGATGCTTTTTAATATATTTATAAATGATCTGGAAAGGAATATGATGAGTGAGGTTATCAAATTTGCGGATGACACAAAATTATTCAGAGTAGTTAGATCACAAGCAGATTGTGATACATTACGGGAGGACCTTGCAAGACTGGAAGATTGGGCATCCAAATGGCAGATGAAATTTATTGTAGGCAAGTGCAAGATGTTGCATATAGGGAAAAATAACCCTTACTGTAGTTATACAATGTTAGGTTCCATATTAGGAGCTACCACTCAGGAAAAGATCTAGGCATCATAGTGGATAATACTTTAAAATCGTCAGCTCAGTGTGCTGCAGCAGTCAAAAAAGCAAACAGGAATTATTAGGAAGGGAAAGGTTAATAAAATGGAAAATGTCATAACGCCTCTATATCGCTCCATGGTGAGACCACACCTTGAATTCTGTGTACAATTCTGGTCACCGCATCTCAAAAAAGATATAGTTGCGATGGAGAAGGTACAGAGAAGGGCAACCAAAATGATAAAGGGGATGGAACAGCTCCCCTATGGGGAAAGGTTGAAGAGGTTAGGGCTGTTCAGCTTGGAGAAGAGACGGCTGAGGGGGGATATGATAGAGGTCTTTAAGAACATAAGAAAATACCATACTGGGTCAGACCAAGGGTCCATCAAGCCCAGCATCCTGTTTCCAACAGAGGTCAAACCAGGCCACAAGAACCTGGCAATTACCCAAACACTAAGAAGATCCCATGCTACTGATGCAATTAATAGCAGTGACTATTCCCTAAGTAAACTTAATTAATGGCAGTTAATGGACTTCTCCTCCAAAAACTTATTCAAACCTTTTTTGAACCTAGCTATACTAACTGCACTAACCACATCCTCTGGCAACAAATTCCAGAGTTTAATTGTGCGTTTAGTAAAAAAAGAACTTTCTCCGATTAGTTTTAAATGTGCCCCATGCTAACTTCATGGAGTGCCCCCTAGTCTTTCTACTATCCGAAAGAGTAAATAACCGATTCACGTCTACCCGTTCTAGACCTCTCATGATTTTAAACACCTCTATCATATCCCCCCTCAGTCATCTCTTCTCCAAGCTGAAAAGTCTTGAACGAGTAAATGTGAATCATTTATTTACACTTTTGAATAATAGAAGGACTAGGGGGCATTCCATGAAGTTAGCAAATAGCACATTTAAGACTAATCGAAGAAAATTATTTTTCACAACACACAATAAAGCTCTGGAATTTGTTGCCAGAGGATGTGGTTAGTGCAGTTAGTGTAGCTAGGTTCAAAAAAGGTTTGAATAAGTTTTTGGAGGAGAAGTCCATTAACTGCCATTAATTAAGTTTACTTAGGGAATAGTCACTGCTATTAATTGCATCAGTAGCATGGGATCTTCTTAGTGTTTGGGTAATTGCCAGGTTCTTGTGGCCTGGTTTGACCTCTGTTGGAAACAGGATGCTGGGCTTGATGGACAGGATGCTGGGCTTGATGGACCCTTGGTCTGACCCAGCATGGCAATTTCTTATATTCTTATGAATTTGTTTCCAAAGAGCAAATTTAGCAAGCAAACACCCTCTAAAATGGAAGAGCAGCTCCTATAATGTCTTCTTAAAAAAAAAGAACAGATTTAACAACCAAGTTACAAAACAGCAGCTATTTAAAAGGAAAAAAATATAACAGGTAAAGATATTTAAATTAAGTCAGATTAAACAGACAAGCTATAAACAGCAGTTTTTTATGATAAAAAAAAATTAACCGGTATATAAAGCAATTTAAATAAAGTCAGATAGTTTTATTCATGTTATTTAAAAACGTGTGCTAATTCAAAACATTTATGTGTTAAAAATAAAGTCCAAATCTTGGCAACCAAATTATAAGAGATACAACATGCGGATGACTGGAATTATGTTTAGGCTTGTGTTCACTGCTGGTCCTCGGGAAACCATTGAAAAGTGATCCGCTGCAAGTGGTTTTCTGAAGAACCGTCTTTCATGTGCTAGTCTAAAGAAACTGTTTCAGGACACTGATTTGCACCCTAGCTTTAAGAACGATTGTCCATTTAAGCAAACTTATGGTTCTCTACAAATTGAAGAACAACAAGAACATCGTTAAAAATGTGTTTTAGGAGATTTAAAGGAGCAATTTTCAGCAGCACATCTAGTTTCAAAGTACAAGAGCAATTTCAAACATTCGTACCTTGCAAATAATTTTCCAAAAGAAGCTAAGTGGAAACGACAGGTGTACTTTCCACATGTTATCTCGAAGAGTGACCAATTAAGGTAAAATTACACATTTATTTGAAAATGTCAATGCAACAAGGTAACAATATGGGATGGCAGATAAACATCACTTGCCCAGGAAGGTGTTTAGGGTTTGTAGCTGCTGCTCTCTGTAGGTTACCTCGGGGCCTTATTAACATAAGGGCCGATACAGTACAGGGTGCTCCAACGGAGTGCACTGTTAGCCGGCATTTGGACGTGCAAGCTTTACCCATTATTCAGTAAGGAGTAATAGTGCATCCAAAACGTGCGTCCAACCCCTCGAACCTAATAGCGCCTGCAGCATGCAAATGCATGTTGATGGCCCTATTAGATATTCCCGTGCAATTCAGAAAGCAAAATGTGCAGCCAAGCTGCACATTTTGCTTTCAGAAATTAGCGCCTACCCAAAGGTAGGCGTTAATTTCTGCCAGTGCCGGCGAAGTGCACAGAAAAGCAGTAAAAACTGCTATTCTGTGCACCCTCTGACTTAATATCATGGCGATATTAAGTCGGAGGTCTCGAAAGTTTAAAAAATAAAAAAAAAAAAATAGATAAATTTGAAATAGGCCCGTGGCTCACGGGTTGAAAACCAGACGCTCAATTTTGCCGGTGTCCGGTTTCCGAATCCATGGCTGTCAGCGGGCTCAAGAACCAACGCCGGCAAAATTGAGCTTCGGCTGTCAAATTTGCTGACAGCCGCCGCTCCTGTCCGAAAAGAGGCGCTAATCTACCCAGCTAGTTGTTTAGGGTAGTAACTGCCACCCCATGCATATGGTCATGGACTGCACAGTAGAGATGTGAATCGGAACCGGAATCTAATCGGTTCCGGTTCAGATCCAAATCTTAAAATTTTTATCGCCCAGCCCGATTTGAGTTTTGATTATCGGCTGCGCCCGATCCGATAAATCAAAAAACCCTCCCCCACCCTCCTGAACCCTCAAAAAAGGTTTTAAAATTACCTGGTGGTCCAGCTGGAGCACGGGGAGTGATCTCCCGCTCTCAGGCCATCGGCTGCATTAATAAAAATGGCGCCGATGGCCCTTTGCATACTGGCAATACGCCCGAGTGCAGGAGGTCGCTCCCGGACCCCCGCTGGACTTTTGGCAACTCTTGTGGGGGTCAGGAGGCCCCCCCAAGCTGGCCAAAAGTCCCTGGGGTCCGGGAGCGACCTCCTGCACTCGGGCGTATTGCCAGTATGCAAAGGGCCATCGGCGCCATTTTTATTAGTGGCAGCCAATGGCCCGAGAGCGGGAGATCGCTCCCCGCTGGACCACCAGGTAATTTTAAAAGGTTTTGAGGGGGGTTGCGAGGGTGGGGGAGGCTAAGGGGGTCATTTTAAAGGGTCGGGTGTTTTGTTTTGTTTTTTTTATCGGGCCATCGGCGCCATTTATATTAGTGGCAGCCAAAATGGCGCCGATGGCCCGAGAGTGGGATATCGCACCAGGACCCCCCCTGGACCACCAGGTAATTTAAAACATTTTGGGGGGGTTGTTTTGGTGTGCCGGTTTTCCTGCCCTCCCCCAATTTACGATTTTTCACGATAAATCGGGGGAATTTCTATTGTATTGCAACTCTAACGATTTAAAAAAAATATCTGACGATTTTTTTAAATCGTCAAAAAACGATTCACATCCCTACGTGCACAGTCCTTCTAGGAAAGCTTCCCCACAAATCTATTTGACATGAATTCTGAACCAGTATTTAAATGAATGACATTCTAGATAACTGAAAATAGACAAAAATCAATGCAACAGTAATAGGAATGAAACTGGGCCGACTGGATGGACTGGAAAGGGAAATTCAGAAAGCCGTTCACGCGGGAAAAGCAGTGTTTTACGTGTGAAAATGACCACCTCATATCTAGGTACAACTGCGTGCACTGTTAGGGGTGTAACTGCTGCTCCGTGCTCTTGCCAACGAGTGGCCGTCCCCCCAGCAAGCTCTTCTTTAGAAGTTTTTGTTTAATATTTCTGCTTTTTTTTTTTTTCTTTCATCATCTCTCTCCATAAAATTGCTCCTTGTCACTTTTCACTGTTACAATTCCACCTCTGGCCTTTCTCCTCTCTCTGACACATCTGAGAAATGATTTTTCGCCGTTCTTTGCCTCCTTAGCAATCCTTTCTTCCACTTGACCCCTTTGTTCTACTTTGTGAGATCCTTTACGCTCTTTACTTCCCTGTACTAAATCTACCCCTGTAAGACCTCTCCATAACTCTGCTGTGAAGACCTGTGCTTTCTTTCAGTGCCCAGTGCCCCCTAGATACCTAGATAAACGCCTTTGGAAATTGTCTTCTAAATATTTACAATCCACATGGCTAAAGGCAATAAGACACTTGGGTCATCTACATTTTTAGAACATTTATTTTCACAGTATCTAATTTCTTGCCATATATCAGGTTATTAATTGGAAGTCAAAAAAATGACCTAAACCATTCTACCAAAAACATCTGAAATATTATTTTTGGTAATATATCTTTGTAATCCTTTTAGCAATTTATAGCTTTTGAACTTTTAAATAACTATTATGAAAACCATCTGAAACTGCCCTTGTTTCATGGACTTTAGAGGTCAGGACTTGCAAAAAAAAAAAAAATAGATGCCATATCACCCTAGAAATCTCTCAGAAATGAAGGGAAGTGAACTTGCACGTGCTATAACAACAACAGTCCTGAATTCTACAGCGGGAAATTAAACCGTGAAAAAAAATCACGTCATCGTGCAGCTTGGACAAGAGGTTTGCAAAGAAAAGTGATTCTTTTGGTACCAAACTTCAGGAGAGGATACCTTTCATATCATAAGAGATGGCTCAGGTAGAATTCATTTAAGAAATAGTACCTATGATTTTTTTAATTTACACTGCTGATACTCTATGAAGTAGGAATCCATTATGATTTCACTTATATTCTAGATCGCACTGTACATGGAATAAAAGGCGTCAGTACTTCTAGACAATTCGGTGATATGAATATGCTTTCATGTTTAGAGTTAAAATAAAAGTTGCTACCATTTCACTAAAGAGATGTCCGTACTGCAGGTAATCAAATGCCCCCAGCTGCATAGCTTGAAGATGATGGGGAGAACTGATGTATTTTCAATTCCACAGCCCTCGTTGATTGATACGTGGCATTAATTTTAGCACCACAAGAATCGTCTCAGCTATAAAAGTTGCATATTATACCGTATCCCCTTAGGATAGTGAAAAGCAACATTTCTGATTGGTAGGCATTACTAAGAACTGTTTTAGTTTTAGAGGAATCATGCAGGGAAAAAAAAACAAACCCTGGCACTGACAGAGGAACAAAGCAGAAAAAATAGTGACATGAAGGCCCCCAACACCATGAGAGGTGCAAAGCAGCCACCCACAGCCTCCCAAAGCCCCCCAACACCATGAGAGGTGCAAAGCAGCCACCCACAGTGTCAAAAACACCCCAGGGTGTAGAATCTGTGTGGCGAAGCAGCAAGGCAGAGAGTCAGAACCCCCCCCCCCCCCCAAGGTGAATCTTAAGTGGTATAGCAGCGAGATGGCGTGGCAGCAAGACCATCAAGGTGTAGCATCAGGAGCAGGGCAGCAAAGTAGAGTGGTAGCAGGACCCCCCAAGGTGAAGCAGGCGGGATATAGCAGCAAGCAAGAATGACAGGAAGATAGCAAGGAAAATAGCAGCAAAGCATAGTGTCAGCCAGACCCCCCAAGTGTAACATCAGGCACATAGCAACTTGTCAGAACAGCAGCAAGAGTCCCATGTGTAGCATAATGGACATAGCAGAAAGGCTGAGAGGCATCAAGACCCCTAATGTGTAGAGTCTGGGGTATAGCAAGATGCCCAAGCTGTATCATCAGGAACAGGGCAGCTTCATCGTGATTGGTTCTCTGTCCAATCTATTTGCCCTCTTCTCCCGCCTCAGCTTTGTCCTGGCTAATACTTCATTCAGGAATGTATTGGTTGCCATCCTTAACTAGTTTCACTGCTGTGCTTCTCAATAGACTTGAATGAGGAATGAAAACGAATGAAACTAAAATTCATGAGCACCCTTCATTCATTTTGGGAGGTTCACAAATGAAATGAAAATGGCATCACTGGATGTGCTTTCCTCATTTGTTTCAATCGCATGCGCATCCCTGCCCACTAGAGATCAGTTCTGATTGAGCAGGAAACTCAAAAGGAGGAGAAGGAAACTGCCAGGCCAAAACAACAGTACACTGCTAAGCCAAAATAAAAAACAGTAGTGAAGCTTCTAAAAAAGATCTGAAGTTAAATCAGGAAATAAAATATTTGAAAAACATCTTTCTTTAATCGTGTAATTTCTTATAACTCAAGTACATTTCTTAGGCAAGGAATTCTACCAGATCCCTCCCATAAGTATCTGCTGTTTATGACAATTATAATCCAAGTCTAATATTTTATAGAACATCTTGATTAAATTTGCTGTTTAATTATATGGGACTGGGAAATGTGTTTATCTCCATTACACAGGGCCTCTGTTGCAAGTGTTTGTTATCTTTAGTGTGAAATTTAGGCTGACAACAATTAATGTTTTCTCTCCAGCAGCTCTGCAGCGCTCATACAGGGAGGTTGTGTAAATCCTCGTGTACAGCCCAGTAGGCCCTAGGCTGTACTGTGTCTCATTATCTAAGTGGTTGGAAGAGTGGCAGCAGCAGCTGACAAACTCGGTGGTGCCTCCTGAGAGGCCCCCGTGATAAAGCATCCTGCTTTGTGCTGTAATCAGCTTGCTATACATGCATTACTTCCTAATGAGAGCTGTGTTTAAACAAGTGTATAGAACACATCTGTCCGGGCTCTGGGATTTGAATCTGTGTGACCAATTCAGCATCTGAAAGTTAAATTAATGGTAAAGAGTTTAATTGTGAGTAAACAATACCACATTAAGGAGCAGTAAACACAGCAGTGGGGACCGAAAGACGGGGCTATTCAATCACAGATGTGGCTGCTTCGGTGTTTTCCTTAATGATCTTCCCTTGCTGCGTGCATGTTTTGACTGCTTCTTGCATGCTGTTATTCATTTGTGGAGTTTGCTTCTCATCTCCAAATTTTCTAAACATCCATTTTAACTTTCACATATTTAAATAACACACTAGGCCTAAACTAGGATACCTTCCACACAGAATCAAATATCATACACAGGCATTGCAAAGCTTTCATTTCTCTCTTATTTGCATTCTTCTTTCGATCCAGTGTAGTTTCCATTTTAAGTACTGCACATGATATTATTTACTGCTATTTCTTGATCAGCCTTTCCTGGTGTCTTCCATCTTTGTACATTTTCTCAGAATACAGATTTATTTATTTATTTTTTTACCTATGTATTGTGAACAGCAACCTTTTCTAAAACAAACAACCTAAATCTGCCTTGATTGAACTCTGCATATCGGCAGCAGTTAAAAGAGGCAGGGCGGAGGATTGGGTGGGAGGGTAAAGTGTTACACCTTTACTGTACAATCCTCCGAAAACCCCCAACCTCCCCTGAAGAAACAGTGGGTGGGCTTGTAAAAAGGGGCTTCACATGATGTCCAATAAGAGTATCCTCTTTCCAGGAGCAAGATAGATGAACCGTCCCCTCATCTCCCCTGAGATTTCACCATGGAACAGCACATTATAGAACTATTTCAAATTAAGGCGAGGCATAGACTTGGTAAATTAAACCTTTTAAGCAGTGATAGCTGGAAACAAAACTTATATTATGGGAAAAAAAAAGAGTTTAAGAGCTCAAAGTTGAAAGAAATTAACCAGTTATTTACGCTATACAGCTTGAAACACAAAAAGGGAAATCCTGCCTAACAAATAAATAACATTGCAGTCCAATTAGAAAAAAAAAAAAGCCTTAGTAAAACAGGCCGGAGTGTGCAGCACTGGGCACCTGAAAGGCAGAGCTCTAGAAAAAGGCGGCAGCACTAGGAAATCTCAAAGAGCACCATGTCACTATTGTGGTGTAAACTTTATGCAAAGAGATCTTTTTTTTTTTTTTTTTGTTTTAAGCCTTGAATGAATTTAAAAGTAGTTCAGTGAAAAGAAATTTCGATTTAACTCTGGGTAGGGAAGAGTCTGTTTGAAAGTTTAGAACAATTCTTGAATCAGATTTTTTTTTTTTTTAATTTAAAAAGAAAAAAAAAAAAAACTTCCAGCAAAAGAAAAGCAAATTAAAGGCATGCTGCTAATTACCTTCTCCCCATGCTTTTTCATTTGGAGATGCTCCTCCTCCTCCAGACTTTCCATAATGAAACCTGGAGAACAAGCCAGGAAACCGTGCAGTATAAGAGCTGCTGCTCCATCACCAGGGAAACACCAAGACCTGATTTGTACCTTGCCAGTAAACATTTTACATGAGCCTTAGGAGAGAAGAAAAAGGACAACTTTATTAAGGGCAGAGGCGAGCCAAAAATCCTTTGCGCTCCATCTTGCCACAGACTTCCGTTTCCCACCTAGATTGCACTTAATTTTCAATGCCTGCGCTTTTTTCTGCACCTAAACTCAACTCCAGGTGCGCATAACCTTTCCCTGTTAATTATCTTCTGCCCTTTCACGTAAGATGCCTGCCAAATAAACGATTGATCCCAGCCATACTTCACACATGTAGCCCATGTAACTAACATAATTTGCCAAGGGCAAAAAAAAAAAAAAACCTGTGAGCAGCTTTTATCTGCTGTGCATAATCCCAGCCCCTACGTGGAGAGCGAGGGAAGGGACGGCTGGCAAACCTCATCCAAACCTTACCCCTCTGCTGCAAGCAAGGCGACTGCCATCTTGCTGCTAATCAGCTTTAATGTATCCGTCTCGCAGCTTCGTAAGTAAATAAAGACTTACTTAGTGTCAAAAACTATCCACATTTAGCTGCGGAGGTAAAGGAGCAGCCTGGTTAAGAGAGCGCCACAAGTCACAGCTCCGGACAATCCCAACAGATTGTGGAGTTTGCCTTTTTGAACCTCTCAGCACCTTCAGAAACTGGAAGCAAACAACAAAAGGTGTTAATAGCTTTATAGGGAGCACCCTGCTGATAGATTACCCATTATGGTTATCCACTCACAGCGAAATGGCAAATAGGCTTGATCAATTACATTTTAATGTAAAGCGAGGCTTGGAAAAACAGCAATGAGCATAGAGAGAACCTTTTTGTTGCTAATGTGTCTGAAAAAAGCACTTAATTGAGGTCATAATAATATTAGCAGTTATCACCATCAATAATTCTGGCTTATTTATGACTACACATGCTAAATCCTGTCAAACAGGAAGGGTCCGGGCTTTGTTGTACATGTTAACATGAAGCTAGCTGTTGGGTAATTGGTGTATATTTCACCAGCTGCTAAAGATTGCTGGCGAGCAGGAAGTTCCTTGGTCTTTGCATCACACCATAGTTAATTCACTCTGTGAAGACATATATGGTAGGAATATATAGTAGTTCTGCATAAAGAATACATCATATGAGGGTATTATGCTTGAAACTGTGACTAATCTCACTCAAGCAATCTGTCAGAAGGAAAAACACTCGCAAATGTGATTCTTGCATGATTTAATACCAAATAGGGGGAGATGAATATATATTCTCCCCATTCATGCAGTTTTAGTCACTTGTGATTACTTATCTTTAAAATATCTAAATGAGGAAGTAATTGTACAATTAAAGCTGCTAACTCCATTTTTTTCAATGTATTAGCCTCATAAAAATCACCTCATTAATCTCCCTGGTTTAAAGAATGTATCTGTTAAATTTGGGAATGGTAGGAAATGGAGTTATGTTTCACTGTACACTGCAATTGCTTTTAATGAACCTCAGGCCCCTGTTGATCCAGTAGTTTTGAAGGAGCACACGATCCAGAATAGGCAGATAGTGAAATTCCAATTTACAAATCATAAACCAGGATCAAATTATTCTATTCTGGCTCACGCCAAATTCCCACAGAAATGAATTATTAACCTGACCTCTCCGCCATTTTAATACGGCTCTCAGCAGGGAAGGTTGATCTGGGCAACTCTCCAACCAACTGCTGAAAGGAGTTAGGGAGTTACAAACCCACTAGATAGGAAGGAGGGACAAGAATGGCATAGGAGAACTAGTTAAAGTGGGAAGACCGCAGAAAGCAGTGGATAAGTAAATCCTGAAAGAATCACCATTTTAATTAAATTCACCCTGCCTAGCTAGGATAATGAGAGGGAAATCTATTTTACTAGATCAGATTTTATCATTTCCAGGATAGCAATGTATTTTATTACTTGTAATCGGGAGATACGCGCACAAGTTGGGCCAGCACGCACTGAGCGTATTTTAAAAGCTGCCCGAGTATGCGCGTGTCTCCCCCTAAGCACGGAAAGAAAACGTTCAAAAAAGTGGCGTGATCTGGCCTGGTATGGGCATTTCAACTTTTAATTTGTGCATAAATACTTATGTGCACAAGCAGGAGCCGGGTCCCCTGGCATGTAACTTTACTTCTGCTAATGAGGACGTGTAAGTAATAAAATAAAGATAAATAGATAGATCAGCGGGGTTTTAAAGGTCAGGGCTAACAGTGCAGAAGGAAGGCTATTAAACTAAGGGGATTGGAAAGTCCAAATTATTACCTGGGAGAACTGGGAATAAACTAGGAAACTGGTAATGGCGCCTGCGCACGTCTATTAAAATCCCTCCAACCTACTCAGTAGAAGCGGCATGTGCACACACATGTGTACACACGGTCAGGCTATTTTAGAACATGCACGTATATACAGTCATAAAAAGGCCACGTCCCTGGGCATGGGTCACTGAATGTGCACGCACACATGTACACATGGTCAGGTTATTTTAGAACATGCACGTATATACAGTCATAAAATGGCCACGTCCCTGGGCATGGGTCACTGAATGTGCGTGCACACATGTACACACGGTCAGGCTATTTTAGAACATGCACGTATATACAGTCATAAAATGGCCACGTCCCTGGGCTTGGGTCACTGAATGTGCGCGCACACATGTACACACGGTCAGGTTATTTTAGAACATGCACGTATATACAGTCATAAAATGGCCACGTCCCTGGGCATGGGTCACTGAATGTGCGCACAGGTGCGCCCGCATGCCTGTTTAAAGTTACCCCCCATGAATAATCGATTAAGTATCCTATCTAGCTACTGTATATGTCGGAAATATGTTTGTGAGAGCAGGAATGGATCTTTGTGAATTTGTAAGACATAATAGAGCATCGTCTGCATAAAAGGAAATCTTGTGACTTGTGTCTGAAAAGAAAAACCTATGAATCAGAGGCCCATGTGCATCCTAGTTAGAAAACATCCCCTTCAGATCTTTGTAATAATCATTTTGTCTAGTATTTGTACCACAGACATTTACCAGTGTCATGTGTTGGTCCCAATAGTTCCCTTCCATGATGACAAACTGCCCTGCAGAACTACAAAAGGATCTATGTACCCTGAAAGGACGGTCTTTATGAATAAGTAAACAGAGTTCTCTGCTTTCAGAAGAGTAGGAGGCAGCATAGACCCTGCTAACCCAACCTCTAGGTAGTCTTCCATGATCTTTATCTAGCAAGTATGTTTCCTGAAATGTTAACTCTTTGATTCTTGATTGCAAGCTGATGTGTAGATCAACAACCATAAGCTACATTTATGCATGCAAAGTAGACATTGAGTTCCTGGTCCTATTTCCTTGTGCATTACAAGATTTCTAATGTCAGTAAATTATAAACAATAATTGCATGTACCCTTTTGTTTACAACTCCAGAACCACCAATGAGAGGGGGGAATCTCGGCCACGGCTGGGTGACTCTATCCACAACCACCCATCTCCCCTGACTTTATCAAGGCCAAGGCGATGCCGAAGGGGAGCTCCAGTAAAGGAGCAGGGACCATCGGGCAGCACTGGGGACAGCTCCAGGAGAAGCCTTCCCAGCACCACAGCACAGCAGCAGCACCCGAGTCGCTCCCTCCCCTCTGGAACCACCAGAGAGAGGCGGGAATCTCGGCACCAGCTCAGCGACTCTGCCCACAACCTGCCGACCTCCCCAGACTTCATCAAGGCTATGGAGACACCGAAGATGCTTGTGCCAGTGAGCACATGCTCTTGGCGCACACAAGAAGAAACACAACAAAGGAGCCTGCCCCTTTGTTCGCCCCTTCATGTGCACCTGAGTGGCATTACTTCCTTACAAAACTACTTCAGTGATCATTTCAATAATCCGAAGACTGATTACTAAAACCATGGACCAGCTGTGGTACATTGAGCACATTCGTAGACGTGACTTATATGGGGATCTAAGGAGAACCACCAGCAAGAAACAAAGAAAGCCAACAAACTTCCACTATCTCCTCCTGCTTAATGTTCACTCTGTTATTGTTAAATGTACAATTAATCTCAAAATAATTGCCTCTGATTAATGATTTACTAAAAGATTTGCAGCCCACCATCTTTTGCATAACAGAAACCTGGCTAACAGATAAAGACAACGTAATCCTACATCAAATCTCCTACCTCAACTATGAGGTTGTTCAGGTGCCTAGACCAAAACGTAAAGGTGGGGGTTTATTAGTAATTAGTAAAAAAAGACCTGAAAGTAGCACATTGCAAAGTAGACATTGCCCCACCCTATGAAGTAGCAATACTAAAATCTAATCAGCTAAACATAGGACTCATCTATTGCCCCCCCCCCCCCCCCCCCCGCCAGGCTTACTACAAAAGGTTTGCTCTCCGCTAATAGAAATGTTCACCAAGGTTTCTCCTTCTCCAGAATCTACAATAATCTTAGGAGATTTTAACCTACATGAAAACAAATCATCAAGATCTTTAAAATGTGAAATATTTCTAGAAGCAATGGAAGCCATGGGATGGTCGAATTTGTCTCGAATGCAATGCAGAAAGCGGGCCACACATTAGACCAAATATTTGCCAACTCAAATAACTGCATAATTAATACATCATACATGATAGTACCATGGTTAGATCACCAATTAATAAAAGCAGAAATAGCCCTCACCAACCAAATATGTAAGAGAATGGATATTACGCATACATTTACCTTCAGAAAAAAAGATAGAGATAGAAGTACTAGCGGAAGCAATAGAAACTAGAGATGTGAATCGGAACCGGAATCGGCTGCCACTAATCAAAATGGCGCCGATGGCCCTTTGCCCTTACCATGTGATAGGGGCTATCGGTGCCATTGGCTGGCCCCTGTAACATGGTAGGAGCAATGTCCACGACGGCCATCCATTGCTCCTACCATGTGACAGAGGCTGACCAATGGCACCGGTAGCCCCTGTGACATAGTAGGTCAAAGGCTATCGGCGTCATTTTGAATACCGGCAACCGAGGGTGTGAGGGCAGGAGATGGCTCCCATACCCCCCGCTGGACCACCAGGGAGTTTTGGTAAGTCTTGGGGGGGTCAGGAGGGTGGGGGGGTTGTTTAAATTGGCTCCTTTAGACGGCCAAATAATTTGGCGAAGATTCGTGGGGAAGCGATATGTTTCGCTTCCCCACGAATACAACGAATATGTCCCTATACGTTGTGGGTTGCCAATTCGTAGGGAACGAATGCACACCCCTAGTGCACACTGGCCCCCAAGGAGCGGGTACCAGACAGAGTCCAAGTCCAAGGAGTCCGATAGCGTAGCCACAGGAACACGGAAATTGGAGCTTGTATAGACATACGGAACTTGTTGCCAAGTCGGCTAGCTGGGGGCGAAGGTGGAGCTTAAGTACCTTGATCCAATGACATCATCAATCAAGGATGCCCCCAAGGTTCCCGCCGAAGAGGCTTCAAAGGAGGGCCCAGTAGCATGCATGCGCGCCTAGGAAGACAAGAAGTCGAAGTGGGTGGTGGCAGTATCTCGACCGCCACGAGGAGCCATAGGAGTCGCGGTGGTGGAGACTAACCTGCCCCACGAGCAGACCCAGGGAGGGAAGGAGAATGGTGCAGGATGTAAGTAGACTCGGTCGCAGCCATCTGCGATTGACGGGCATAACATCCCTAGGAAAATACAAATCATGCCTCACAAAATACCAGACACTAACAAATAAAACTGAAAAAGATTACTGTGCTAAACAGATTCACTGGGCTATATTTAATTCTAAACTTATCTTCGAGACAGTCAAGTTTTAGTTGCATCCAAGTTGCAGCCAGGAGTTGGCCATTCGTCCTCCAACACAGAGTTGTCCTCCAAGCAGCAGTAGTACTCAATAGGGGTGTGAATCGTGTGATCGATCGTCTTAACGATCGATTTTGGCTGGGGGGGGAGGGAAATCTTATTGTCGTGTTTTTTTTTGTTAAAAATCGTTAAAAATCGTAAATCGGGGGAGGGCGGGAAAACCGGCACACCAAAAAAACCCTAAAACCCACCCTGAACCTTTAAAACAAATCCCCCACCCTCCCAAACCCCCCCAATATGTTTTAAATTACCTGGGGTCCAGTGGGGGGGTCCCGACGCGATCTCCAGCTCTCTGGCCACGGCTGCATTGAGAAATGGCGCCGGTGGCCCTTTGCCCTTATCATGTGACAGGGCAAAGGTAGCGCCGGCGCCATTTTGAAGATTGGCAATATGGCCCGCGTGCAGGAGGTCGCTCCCGGACCCCCACTGGACTTTTGGCAAGTCTTGTGGGGATCAGGAGACCCCCCCAAGCTGGCCAAAAGTCCCTGGGGGTCCAGCGGGGGTCCAGGGGCGATCTCCTGCACGCGTGACGTCGGGAGCCAGGAACCAAAATGGCGCCGGCGCTACCTTTGCCCTGTCACATGATAAGGGCAAAGGGCCACCGGCGCCATTTCTCAACGCAGCCGTGGCCAGAGAGCTGGAGATCGCGTCGGGACCCCCCCACTGGACCCCAGGTAATTTAAAACATTTGGGGGGGGCTCGGGAGGGTGGGGGATTTGTTTTAAAGGTTCGGGGTGGGTTTTAGGGTTTTTTTGGTGTGCCGGTTTTCCCGCGCCCTATTTAACGATACAATACAAATGCCCCTGACGATAAATCGGGGGCATTTGTATTGTATCGTGCACTCTAACGATTTCGGACGATTTTAAAATTATCCGACGATAATTTTAATCGTTCAAAAACGATTCACATCCCTAGTACTCAATAGACTGTTTCTTACTTGGTTTCTGTGCTTTCAAAGTCTTATCCACTCATATTGCTGGCAGAGATCCTTCTGTGCTGCTTCAGTCATGCTGAGTATGATCGCTGGAAAAAACTCAGTTTTAAACGGAATTTTGTATCAGGTCAGGGGAGTTTTTACCCTCTACCAGCCTCTTGCTATCATCATATCAGTGACCTATCTTTTATTTTCAAAGGAAAACTCCACAAGGATTTTCGCTTTGAAATTGGATTTGCAGCCCTGGGTGCACAAAAAATCCATGGGACTGCAAGCCCTGTGGAAGGTTTAAAAAATGCTTTCTGTGTTACTATATTACAGTTAGAGCTTCTGATTTTAGGCTTTAACTGATAAACCCTGATGGAGTATCCCTAATACAAAAAAACCTAAATAGTTGTTTATTGGATAAAGACCGAAAAACACCTCTTCCCCTAATACTCTCTCACCCCTCCTCTGCCTACTCTGGATCCTCCACTATGTTTTTGTTTCTTTTCCATGTTAGCAACTCCTCAGCTCAAAAGTATGTATTTGATTCAACCAGAAAAGGTACCCAACAAAAGTACCCAAGAATACTATGAAAAAATCAATAAAAACTGATTTTTGGTACCGTTAAAGAACCCTTAATTAGCTGGAAAATAAAATGTGTAAACACCTAAAATCAAAGCCCTAGATATAGATCTTGTCCCCTAACTCTCATTTCAGCTGTATTCTTATTTTCTCAACTGGTAATCAGAACTACAAATCCTGTAAGTGGAATCATTTTTATGCAGTTGTATTTGGGCTGTGGGTTTTAGTGACTGGTTAGGCAAAGAATGCTTAGATGTGAGGCCACAAATAGTATTATTCACAAGCATAGTATTTTGACAAGTTGCTAAAGCAATAGAAATAATTGAGCTTGTCTCTTGTGTTCTGAAGTTACAATCAACTAGAATGCATTGAGTATTAGGTAGATTTACTAAACTGTAATAAAAGTATAACGCACGTAAATAATCATTTATCAAGTGATATACCCATATTGCAGCAATATTGCATGTTATTTAACTAAATATCTACTACCTATTGACAGTTGCTTTGCATGGCTTTGCATGCATAAAATTGCCTAATGCATGCAAAAAAGCTAATGCATAAGCTATAAAATACCAATAAGATAACGCGGTTGGCTTACAAAAAATAAAATGTTATTTTATTGCATTTGAAGAAGGTGTAGTTATTTCATCAAGGAGATATTGGGAATCTAACGTGCATTCCAATGTCTATGGGTTGCCGGGCAGCAAAGCCCAAAAGTAAACTCACTGCAAAGTTTCAAAATCTCCCTCAGGGGTCTTGTGAGACCTCTGCTGCCTCTACAGGGGGCAGGAGTCTCACAAGACCCCTGGGGGGATTTTGAATGCTAAGGGCTAGGTGTTTTTTGAGTTGTGTGGCCTTTTAACAGGATGGCCAACCCAGATGAAGTGGGATGCCATCGAACATTTTATACTGTTTCGCCATGATACATTTTAGTCACAGGTTTTTCCTAGGGAGAAAAAGCCATCGCACTGAAACAGCTGCATTATTTTCTCATGGAGGTGTGGAATATTGCAGGAATGCCCCCTGTGATATTTCACCCCTCGTGCTAAAATATGGTTTTCTAAATCTCCCTCTAGAGGTTGGTCCCTGTTAGGAAATGTATAAAATCTCTCAAAATACATCTACAAAGTTCTTATGGGAAAATAGCATGTCTGTAATTGTTTACCACCTATTTTTGGTAGCATTTGCTGGCTCGTGGCCTGAAAAATGAACAAAATATTCAGTTTCCTATTCATTATGCACTACCAGACCACATACACTATCCGTCTCATAGATAATGCTCATTCATCTGAGGGGAAATGTTAAAGGAATGCATATTTCTTTCAGGGGCAAATTTCCAGCTACTCGCCATGGTGAAAAATCCACAGAAATTTTATACCCACAAACTTGCACCTAGTTTTCAAAGGTGCCATGGCTATAGAGTACCT
This sequence comes from Rhinatrema bivittatum, assembly GCF_901001135.1. Lineage (NCBI taxonomy): Eukaryota > Metazoa > Chordata > Amphibia > Gymnophiona > Rhinatrematidae > Rhinatrema > Rhinatrema bivittatum. The sequence goes on along the minus strand of NC_042621.1, from coordinate 80,482,294 downwards.
GTGGACACTGCACTTCCTTGTTTTGTGGGTAACATTTATATGGAAAATAATACAAGTGGATTTAAAACCACTAGCTACTAGGGATGTGCTGTTGTTTCAAATCATTTTCTATACTAAATGAAAGAAAAAAAAGTTTGTGTTTTATTTTCTATCATTTTTTGTGTCCACTATTTGCAAACAGTGCACATTGTCTCCAGGGATATCCTGTCCCACCCTCCCGCCATCCCCTGAGGCAGCCAAAGTTTCCCCCAAAAGCTAGGATTAGTGAAAACATTCCCATTTCCTTCCCCAACGCTTGCCTTTTGCTTAAAAAATAATCCCCCTCCCAATTGCCATCCCCCACATCAGCTGACCCTCTTGATCTCCCAAACTTACTATTATCCTGGTGGATTAGTGGGGGCCCAGGAGCCACCCCTCTGATCCCGGTCCTCTCAGCCACTATTTTCAAAAATGGCATTGGCCCTTTGCCCCATCTTGTGACAGAGGCTATCCAATATGCAGCAGTAGCCCCATCAAATTATAGGGCAAAGGGTCAGCCAATGCCATTTTGTAAAATGGTGCCAGTCGCCTTTGCCCCTATCATGTGACAATATTACCACTGTCATTGGGTAGCCCCTGTCACATGATAGGGACAAAGGGTAGCCATCCCCATATTTGAGAATGGTGGTCACTAGGCCCTGGAATGGAGGGGTAGCTCCCAGGCCCTTATTATACCACCAGGATGATTTTGATTTCGGGTGCTTAGATGGGTGATTGGGGGCTGGTAGCTGGGGGGCTAATTTTTAAACAGAAGGAAGGGGTTGAGGGTTCACAGTGAAACATAGGAACAGGGTTTTTTGCTAACACTACCCTTTTAGGGGGAACTGTGGACACCTTCAGGGGCAGTGGGGGAGTGGACAAGGATCTCCCTGGGTTTGACACTCAGATTTTTTTCTCATTTTTCATTTTGGAAAATAGTATGTGCTATTTGCAAACAGTGCGCTTTATGTGCATATAGGGCCTAGTTTTCAAAAGTATTTACATGTGTAAAATTGGGTTTAATGCATGTAAATGCACTTTACCCGTGTAAGTGGGCTTTTGAAAATTGCTTCAATATATGCCATTAAATTGTCCATAGGATTTACTTGTGTAAGCAGATTTTACAAGTGTAAATGGCTTTTGAAAATTGCTACAACAATATGTTGCATTTATACATGGATGAAAATTCACCTGAATGTGGGCCATATTGCAAATAGCATGCACTATTTTTCTAAAACAAAAAATTTAAAAAACAAAAGAATATGGAACTTTAAAAAAGTGAACATGCATTCTTAAGAAACAACATGAAAATCTAAAGGACAATTTTTCCAGGCACACCCCTACTAGCTATACATCTTATTTTCCAATCTCATTCAAATTATATCCCTGGAAATGTCTCCCCCAAATGCAGTAAAAAACAAAACAAAAACGCATTGTGAAACAGTTTGCATTCTTTTAGTGGACAATTTTCAAAGGTATTTATCCAGATTAATCAGACTGATTGAAAATTACCCTCTTCCAAATATGGCTGAACATAAGTCCAGCTTCGGTAGTGCAAATATTTTTAGCTATATTAAAAATGGCATTCCTGAGGGAGACCAAGATGGCCACTCTCTAGAGTGCACGCTGAGACGCTCTCTCCGTGAATATCTCAGTTCTTTCTCTTTGCCACTTTCTGTAATGCCGCATACTAAGAGAAAGGCAAGATTGAGGGATGTTTCGACTTCCTCTCCTCTACCTGAACTTCCGCAAGAGCGGATAGACCTATTCTTTGCATCTCCCCTACATACACTGGAGGATAGGGCCGCTGTGGAGATTGGCGGTGAGTGAATGCCAGCTCCTATGGCCAAGGAAACATCTCTGTTACCATCCTTGATAAAAGTAATATGCAATGAAGAAAAAATTACTGCCCCGAAAAGGGACGCCATTTTGACACTACCTTGGAGAATCTCTGTTTTAAAGATTCCACGGGCTCTTTGGAAAATCTGCAAATTCATGGCGATGAGCTGGACAATGGGAACCCCTCAGAAGGAGGAGAAGGTGACCCCAAAGTACATTTGATTTTCTGACCCTCTTTGGTTCGACCACTGGTAATTACCTTAGATTCAATATGGAATGCATTAACCTCTTTGGAAAAAGCTAATCATTCCTTAACATAAGTTATGAAAGAAAATACCATTAAGACTATGATAATGGAATCCCAAATATTATCTGCTGGCCTGACACTAAGTTGAGAGATTTAGACACAAGAATGTCCTCCATGGAAACGGTCCAAGCTCAGCTGGTTCAATCGGACACTGTTTATTTTAAGAAGTTGGAAAACCTAGAAAACACACTAAGAAGTTTAAATTTGAGGGTCTTGAACGTTCCCTTTTTGAAATTGGTTTCTCCTCTGGACCTCTTCAGTAACTTATCTTGCACAAATTCTCAAATTTCCTATAGAAGCGGTCCCAGCGATTACAAAAATGTATTACCTGCCGTCATCCTTAAATGCAGCTTCTAGTGACCAATTACAAGATATTTCTTCAAATATTGCAGATATTCTAGAACTCTCTCATGAAACGGATATACAGATGAGAGCGAATTTGTTAGTAACTTTTGCATTTCCACCAGAAAGAAATTCAGTATTAAGATTCTTCATTCGAAATCAAGCACAGCTGTTTCATGGTCAGAAGATCTGGATGTATCCAGACATAACAAGAATCACTCAGGAGCGATGAAAGAAGTTTCTTGCAATGAAACAGAAGCTGTATCACTTTGGTGCTAGATTTTGTTTGAAATACCTGTGTAAATGCTTAATTAATTATCAAAACTCAAATTATTTGTTCTTTGAGCAGTCTCAATTACATGTATTTTTGGACTCATACTCCTAATTTGCCTTCTGAGGGAAGTCTGGTATAAAATATTTGTAAGGGATATCTAGAAAGCAACTATTTTAATAAGATTTTCCTTGATTTTCACTCTATAGTGTTCCTTAGTCTCCCCCTTTTTCCTTATGATATATGGAGACACTGTTATTGTTTGTACTTAATAATTTGGCATGTTTCTTGTGATATGTAAGTCTTGTAGTAACAATATCTCATTTTCTGCTACAATTGATCCTTGTATTTAAAGGAAAATTCAAATTTAAAAAAATGGCATTCCTGTGCATGTGTTTAGGTTGAAAGAGGAAAATAGTGCACATGCATTCAATTTTCAAATGCATGCAGTTATATTGTCCCCCAACTGCACCCCATCTTGCTGCTCACACAAATAGAAGGCGTAAATTCTCTTTGAAAATTGCAGCTGGTGCATGGAATCCTCACGACATACACATACAAAGTTACACCTGCTCTTTATGCATATGGATTTAAACTCATGCATTGAAAAATGAAAACACTGTGAATAAAACTCGATCCCGCCAAAGCTCCACCCACTCTCAAACACCTATTTAGTATGGACCTAAAAGCGCATGCAAAATCATATTATAGGAACATTTTTACCTAGGCCCATTATTGCAAGGTTCCAGATGAAGTCCTGGTACATGGCATCAGGTTCAGGACCATCACTACAATCCCCAGGTGCTTATGAATGAAGGCTCATGGCACCGGACACCAACCTTGCTGGAAGTACAAAGAAGCAGGAGGAAACTCCCAGATCAAAAACAAAACACAAAAAAAGGACTGACACTACCTACAATTAATCAGGTTTCAATATAAAAAATGAAGGAAGGAATAATAAAATGTCAGACTGAATAAGAACTAACAACGAGGAAATAGCAATTATCAGGGTTTGTAGCTGAAGAATTTTCATTAGCTTTGTTTCATTTTCCTCTCTTTTGTTTTTTTTTTTTCCAAAACTTATTTATTGAGGATATCGGAACCAATACAACATAGCATTGTTTCAAGTCATTTCATTTTAGCATGCACTAAAGATTTTTTGTTGTGGGCCTGGACCGAGGTAGAGTTGGCACAATCTGCAGAGAGGAGCCCTGCAGGTCTCCACCATTGATTGGCGGAGCTGAAGGAAGGAGAGACCCAACTGGAGCTTCACCAATACCATCCCACATTCCCCTTGGATTGAGCCCTCCTGTGCCCCAGCACAGCTGGACGTAGGTGCGGGCCTCTGAGGTGGTGAAGATCTGACAAGAAGGGAAAGATGCAGGCCAGAGTCTAGCGCAGGGAGAACGTAGGTGGAGACAGTGTCCAGGCAGGGGTCAATAGCAGGTGGAGGTCAATCAGAATCTGTGTCTAATGGTCAATGGCAGGCAGAGATCATTCAGTCGGTGTCCAAGCAGAGGTCAAGGCGAAGATCCGTCCTAGGAACCAGGAGGAATGGAGAGGTCAAGGGTCAAGGAGTAGCACGAACAGGAGCGGAGACACTGAAGACTGACCACGAAGAAGACACGAATTCAGGAACATGGACCAGACTGACAAAACAGGAACCAGGAACAACAGGGGACCCCTTGTTCAACAAGTGAATTGTTATCTAAAAATCTCCTTTGTTGTTTATAATTAAATAAAACTGTTGTATTCATGTATTGAACAGTGCCTTTATTAATTTTGTTAGCCACACATTCTCCTTTCTGCATTGACTTTCATGTGTGTGCTGTTTACTCCGCACTTCTGCTGTGCATTGCCCTTTAAATTCAGACCAGGGGTATGCACAGGCACCTAAGGAGGACGAACAGTCTTGGGGCCCGGCAGCAGCATCTCAGCCACGAGTCTTGGTGGCCTGAAGTTGAGTTGGGTGACGCTGTCCCTGCCTCGAACAGCAGCGTGGTACTGCAGGAGGCCCTGGTCGTGCCGGAACGCAGCACATTTGCCCGGACTAGAGTGGAGGTGAGAGTGGTGGTCCACGAGACTAGCCCGCTGACTGCCAAGCATAACATTTTTAGTGTGCGTAAAAACCCAATTAGTACACAATGGATTGATTTTACATGCACATTTGGTTATGTATGTGCATATTCGATCAGGCACTCACATATTCATTTTTAGTGAGTACTAAAAGAATGTATACACACTAAACAAAATGAAATGAAATACAACAGCACATCCCTAGCAATTATTCAAATGCTAAATAAAAAGCCAGGCCTTGCTGTATTGTCTAAACTCAATTCCCTTGGTATAGCATTCCAAAAAATGGAGAAAAAGCTTATTTCTTGTCCCAGCCATTCTAAAATCAGAGACAGAAGCTATGGTAAGCAGCATCTCTTGAGCTGACTGAAGCACAGTTTTTGGGACATAAAGAAGTCCATATTAAAAAGTATTTATCCAGATAATTCTGAAGTAATCCAACTAAATGAAGATTTGGGCACTAATACAGCTATATTCTTGCCGGCAGCTAATAAGTTAGCCAGCTAGAATTTAGCCAGCTATGTTAAGGATGTTTCGAGGGCGTAAATGGGAAGAGTTGAATTAGCTGGCTATGTTAGCTGTCTAACTTTGATGTTTAAGGTTAGCCAGATAACTTAGGGCCGGATTTTCTAAACTACCGTGGCTTCCTGAATCCCGGCGCTAATGGGGGGCGGGCCGGCTTTCACACCCAATGGCGCCATCGTAAAAGGTGGTGCTGTTGGGTGCGCTACTGGCAGCGATAAGGGTTCCTACCTTTTTGCCGCCAGTGATGTTTCCACTGCATCTGCCCCGGTGCTGCCCCGCCTCCTCCTCTTCCAGTGTCAATGCCTCCCCGACTCCGCCCCCTATGAAGCTATCGCTCATGAAAAGTCCCTTTCGAGTGCGATATCAATAGAAAATGACCCCCTTAGCCTGCTAGGTCTGGTCAGGCCAAAAAGATGTCCTAAAGTTAGCCAGCTAAGTTTAGGATAACTGGCTATATTCAGAATATGCAGCTGCACTATTGAATATACTTCCAAAGTTAGCCGGATAAGTTTATCTGGCTAACTTTGCTATGCACTACAGTGACAGAATAGGGACCTCAAAGTTCCAGACATTGCCTAAGTTGCAAAGGCTCACATGCTTTATTCATTTAAAAAATTAGTGATAAAATGTTAATGAATGAGTCACGGTTGTGAGATCATCTCTAGTTAAATAAGAGCCTGTTATGAGTTATATGCTGTTGCACAGAAAAGACCCTAATTACAGAGATAATGTGAGACTGAAATTCTAATTTGTGATCTGCAGTTACACTTAAAATTCTTGCTTCTGAACACACACAGCTAAAATAGCACCATCTAATGTAATTTGAAGTGAGGAAATATTTCATAGATGCATTTTTTTTCCATAGGACCTCCAATTTCTGATGGTTTAATTTCAATTTGCTTGTCCATAACTAGACTCTTATTTGTCCTAAACAATTGATTATTTTTTAAATAATCAGACTGAAGTTGTTACCCAGTTTACTCTTTCCCCATACCAGAGTCACTATATACAGCCTAGAGACCCTGCCTCCAGCAAAACACCCTTCCACACAGGAACTAAGCAAAACATAAACTCCTAACACTTCCTACTCACACCAGCATTCAAGCACAATTAGCACAATACATAATCCCTCTGACATTTCTTTGACCCTCTCACTATCCTACCTTCATTATATGCTGCAAACCACACTATACAATACCTTTACTTCCTCCTCAAAATTGCAATTCACCACAGTCATGGAATATAGCTAATATTCCTCACACTACCAGCCTATACCATGGAGAAGGAGGTATCACCGCAGATCCCTTGTATACCCACCCAACCTCAGCACAATTTAATGCCTGGTCCATCCATAAGAAAACTGACCTACTACATTTCCTACTCACGGATAACTTCTCGGACATCCTTTTTCACACAGAAACATTGAACCTTGATACTGATACACCCCCAACTCAACCAAATCTGCCCTCACAACTTCACTTATGTCCACACTCTTTGAATAAAGAAGAGGTGCTCGGGTAGCAGCCATCTTCAGGAACATTTTAGGGCTGACTAATTCCATCAAACAAGAACCAGAAGGGATATAAACCGTCTTCTTCCAAGCCAATACACACCCCAAATGGGGGATTCTCTTGCTCTATCACTCACCATCAACCACCGCTGATACCCTGCAAAACCTCTTGTTACTCATAACTGACATTATCCAAGTACTTCCAAGGATGCTAATCCTAGGAGAATTTAATATTGATGTAGATAAGCCACAGGAAGACCCCCCATGAGAATTCCTGACCATAATAGAATCCCTAGGCTTAACCCAACTAGTAAATGGGTCAATACATTTGGCCGATCACACATGTGACCTGGTACTGATACTATACTAAATCTCAAAGGAGCAATCTATCATGAATATACATCAATGTTGACCTCATTCTCCTGGACAGATCATCACCTGGTGCATTTTGAAATATACCCAACCTCACACCCCCAGAAAGCAACACTAGATGAAATCACAAGACTTGTCCACCCCACTTCACACCTAGCTCCTGAGTCCCTCCTCCATATGCTATCACCCATTCTGGAATAACCCCTCTTCTTCATCCATGATCACTCTAGTATACAGTTGGAACTCAGATCTCAAAAAAGCCATAAATAAGATTGCCCCTGAAAAATCATCATCAAAAACTGCAAGCCAACCGTTTGGCTCACATCAGACCTAAAAGTGCTGAAAAGAATGGGCAGAAAGCTGAAAATGGCACAAATTGAATTCTGATCTGGACAAGATCAAATGTAGGCAACATCAGAGGATCTACCATAAAGTTATTAATGAAGGAAAGAAAACCTACTTTTCAAAAACAAGCAAATAGTGAACTCTCCTGGAGAGGTATTCTGGATCATAAACAGACTCCTGGGATCTACTTCCCCCAAACCCTCAAAGACCCATTATTTATTTATTATTTTTATATACCGACATTCATCTCAATTGAGATATCACACCGGTTTACATTCAGGTACTGTAGGTATTTCTCTATCCCCAGAGGGCTTACAATCTAAGTTTTTTGTACCTGAGGCAATGTAGGGTAAAGTGACTTGCCCAAGGTCACAAGGAGTGACAGCGGGACTTGAACCTTGGTCTCCTGGTTTATAGTCCAGTGCTCTAACCACTAGGCTATTCCTCCTCCCTGATATATATATATAAAACAACTGATCTGATATATATATAACAACTGATCTGATTTATTCATAGATAAGGTAGCATGCATCTGGGCTGACTTAGACAACAGAGCAACAAAAACCCTCTTACAAACACAGCAGTCTTCTGCACAACACTCACTAGCAAAATTCAGTCTACTGTGAGAAGATATTGACAATCTTCTTTCTACTTTCAAGACAGTCACCACCTATGAAGTCCCTGTCCATCCTGGGTAATCAAATAAGTCAAATCTGGACTATTTTAACGTATCCAAACCATGATCAATGCATCTTTAGCAGACATACACTTGCCTAACTGTCTATAAAGAATAATAATAAGGCCCACCTTGATGAAACCTAACCTGGACCCCAAGGACCCAAATGAATACTGACCAGTTTCAAGTCTTCCTTTACTAAACAAACTCATTGAGAAAGCATTACTAATACAACTCTGTGATTATGTGCATACTATCAATGCCCTAGACCTCTAACAATTGAGCTTCCTCCAATGCCTCAGCACTAAAACCATACTAATCAGCCAGATAGATGACTTCTGACTGCTCCTATATCACAGCCACTCCTGGATCTCTCAGCAGCCTTTAATGCTATAGACCACAAGCTCCTTATCACCAGACTAAGCAATCTGGGAGTATCTGTCGAGGCCCTGGCCAGGTTCATGCTCTTCTTATCTGAATGCGTCTAAACTAACTTTTGGAACAGTCATCTTTAAAGCTCAAACTCTCTCCTAAGGGGTACCACAAGGTTCTAGCTCTCACCATCAACTTACATCTAAAGCAGGGTTTTCCAAACTTGTCCTGGGGACCCCACAGCCAGTCAGATTTTCAAGATATTCACAATGAATGTGCATGATATAAATTTGCATATACTGAGTCTCCGTGATATGCAAATTTATCTCATGCATATTCATTGTGGATATCCTAAAAACCCATCTGGCTGTGAAGTTCCCAGAACAGATTTGGGAAGCCCTGTTATAAAGAACAGATTCAAATAGTATTGAAAACTACTTTTTTCTATCTCTGCTAACGCCACCATTTACAACCCTTCTTGGATGACAATGCCTTTGCTACCCCTATCCAAGCCTTGATAATTTTGCACCTATACTGCAATGCCATCTATACTAGAATCCCCAAAACCCTAAACCAAAGCCAGCATCTTACAAAGAATGCTGCAGCCCACATGATAGTGAAGACAAAGAAATATGATCATATACCCCCTATTCTAAAATCCCTGCACAGGTCCTATTCTAAAATCTCTAGTAGTGTATTGAAAATTAACAATTGTATAACCTACTGGGGCTTTGGGCTTGCCCCGGCGGGCTGGTCGGGACAGTCATGTCCTGACCATGGTGTTGATTGCAGCGGCCTCATGCCTATGGAGCTGATGCAATCATTACCAGGCCTTACAGCAGCTGTTCTGGTAGAACAGGAGCCTCCTCCGAGGCTCTCCGCTCAGTTCTATATTTTTGCTTTCTGTGCAGCTGCAACCGCAGCTCCATGGACCTGCACATCTGTTTTTTTCCCCTGCAGTTACATAGATCTGCCTTTTTTTTCCCCCGCAGCATTGCCCATGCAATATGGCTTCCGCCATCTCTCTTCACACCAGCCCTTCCTCTGTTTATTAGGGATGTGAATCGTTTTAGGACGATTAAAATTATCGTCCGATAATTTTAATATCGTCTTAAACCGTTATGGAACACAATACAATACAGATTCTAATGATTTATCGTTATAAATCGTTAGAATCGTGAGCCGGCACACTAAAACCCCCTAAAACCCACCCCCGACCCTTTAAATTAAATCCCCCACCCTCCCGAACCCCCCCCCCCAATAACTTAAATAACCTGCGGGTCCAGCGGCGGTCCGGAACGGCAGCGATCCGGAACGGGCTCCTGCTCCTGAATCTTGTCGTCTTCAGCCGGCGCCATTTTCCAAAATGGCGCCGAAAAATGGCGGCGGCCATAGACGAAAAAGATTGGACGGCAGGAGGTCCTTCCGGACCCCCGCTGGACTTTTGGCAAGTCTCGTGGGGGTCAGGAGGCCCCCCACAAGCTGGCCAAAAGTTCCTGGAGGTCCAGCGGGGGTCAGGGAGCGATTTCCCGCCGCGAATCGTTTTCGTACGGAAAATGGCGCCGGCAGGAGATCGACTGCAGGAGGTCGTTCAGCGAGGGTTCCGGCGCCTCGCTGAACGACCTCCTGCAGTCGATCTCCTGCCGGCGCCATTTTCCGTACGGAAAATGGCGCCGGCCATACGCGTATGGCCGGCGCCATTTTCCGTACGAAAATGATTCGCGGCGGGAAATCGCTCCCTGACCCCCGCTGGACCTCCAGGAACTTTTGGCCAGCTTGTGGGGGGCCTCCTGACCCCCACGAGACTTGCCAAAAGTCCAGCGGGGGTCCGGAAGGACCTCCTGCCGTCCAATCTTTTTCGTCTATGGCCGCCGCCATTTTTCGGCGCCATTTTGGAAAATGGCGCCGGCTGAAGACGACAAGATTCAGGAGCAGGAGCCCGTTCCGGACCGCTGCCGTTCCGGACCGCTGCTGGACCCGCAGGTTATTTAAGTTATTTGGGGGGTGGGGGATTTAATTTAAAGGGTCGGGGGTGGGTTTTAGGGGGTTTTAATGTGCCGGTTTTTTCGATTTTTTCGATTTTTTAACGATTTTTTAACGATTTTTCACGATATTTTACCCCCCCAAACGGCAACAATACGATTCCCTCCCCCTCCCAGCCGAAATCGATCGTTAAGACGATCGAGGACACGATTCACATCCCTACTGTTTATGTCTGCTGCGAGAGGCCTCTCCTTCATCTCTGCCACCAGCCTGCTAGCCCCTCCTTATGTTAGGGCTGCAGCAAAACTTAACCATTCCCCAACTTCCACCCTGCATCGAGACCTTCCTGCCCACCTCTTCCAATAGCATGACCATCTACAGGTAGCCCTGCCTAGATTCCCCCTTGACCACCAATGTAAGTAAAATGTTTTTATATATATTTAAAGGCAGCAGGGGAGAAAAGTGAGTGAGTGTGTTAGTGAGCTGTGTGAGCAAGCATACAAATGTGAATGAGGGAGCAATGTAAGTTTGTGTGTGTGTCAGCGTCTGCACAGGAGCACGCGTGTTTCAGCATCAGCGTGTACGAGGAAGCGTGTGTGTGTGTGTGTGTGTGTATGTCAGCATGTGTGAGTGTGTATATGTACGTGTGTGTGTGTGTGTGTGTGTGTGTGTGTGACAGCATGTGGATGGGAGTGTGTGTGTGAGCATGTGCAAGCAGGGCTGGATTTAGTCATAGGTAACATATGCATGTACCTTGGGCACCAAATTCTGAAGGTGCCCATGACGTGATATACCTTCTGCTGCTGTCTGATTTATGGGGGCAAAATCTCCTTCCCTTGGTCTTCTGCCTATGGATATCATAATCTTAAATCAGGCCCTGTGTGCAAAGGAACATGTGTGTATGTGTCTGCATGTTCGAGGGAGCATGTGCAAGAGATTATGTGTGTCAGCATCAGTGCATGCGAGGGATCATGTGTGTCAGTTTCAGCATGTGCGAGGAAGCATGTGTGTGTCAGTCTGTGTGAGGGAGTGTGTGTATGTGTCAGTGCACGAGGAGGCATGCATGTGTGTGTGTGTGTGTGTGTGTGTGTGTCAGTCTGTGTAAGGGAGTGTGTGTATGTGTCAGTGCACGAGGGGGCATGCGTGTGTATGTGTTAGAGTGTGTTTACATCAGAGACCGTGAGGGAGCGTGTGTGTATCTCAAGGATCATGAAAGAGCATGTGAGTGTCAGAGAGTGTGCGAGTATGTGTGTCAGAGAGTATATGTGAGGGAGGAGAAAGTTTGTGCACCTCACCCCCATTAATCCACAATAATCTCAGAATGATTTGAAACTAAAAGTTCCCAAGTACATAAAGTGGGGGATTTTTATTGGTTTTAATTATCAGGTGTTGTCTAATGTGTCTGCTGTTTTTTGCACAGCATATAGGTTCTGGCTTGTTGCTATTTCCAGTTCAGTTTTTATCTGCACATTTCTTTTTATACAATATGGCCTCTTCATTCTGTAGTTGGTGAGAGTCTATCTGTGTTCTACAAATGTGACCAAGGTGAGATTTTCTGCTAGCTTGGGGTTTCTGTGAAGGGATCTATAGCAGCCTGGATCGTTCTGTTGTCCTAATAAGAGGTGTATTGGTGTTTTAGGGTCTGGTGTAATATTTGCAGTGTTGCCTTTATATAGGCAGGGATGCCATTGTTTGAGTGCTGGCATTTAGTGCTGTTGAGGTATGGGAGGTTTACTATATATAGTAATGGTAATTCAGTTTTCTCAAAGTTTGCCAAGAGTTGAGCCCACACCCAACATGTGTTACAATAGGCCTAATGCAATATGGAATCCTAGTGTCTTTTAATTTTGTGCAGGGTTTTCTGACTGACACCACAGCAGTGCATGTAAATATAATATATATATATGTATAAGTGATATTTTAACCTAATAAGACTGAATATCCTTTTTTTTAATGTAAAATCTGTTGTCATAAATGCATAATTTTGAATTGTGTGTGGGGAGGGAGGGGCTGGGGGGTACAAGGCTGTAAGGGTCACCAATGGTGCCCATCACTCTTGCTTGAACCCTGGCTGCATTGGCTCCATGTGGGAAAGCAGGAATCTGGAGCTGTGCTACTTTTGGTCCTATGGCTATTCCCATGGCCAAGGCTTCATTTTTTTCTCTTTTTTTCTCTCTTTATTGAAATTTCAATTAATATAATTAAGAAAACCTTTTTTCTTTTTTAAAGTCCTGGAAGAACAGCATGATCACTTTGTGTCCCCTCACCACTGAAGGAGGTGGGCAATGCAGAGCCTGGGGAACCATAAAAGCAGCAGACTCTGCAGCACACAATCAAAGGAATGTGATGAAGTGGGGGCAGGACAGTGCTTTTATTAAAAATAAATACAAAAATGCAATAAACATAGCCATTTTAGCTTCGTTTCAATTAGAACGAACCAACAATGGGTTCTGAATAAAAATATTCTAAAATTTGGGGGTATGTTTGTACAGCTGTACATCATAATGACATTGACCACACCTGAAGCTGGCGTTGAAGTGACATAACAAGTCAGTAAGTGGGAGCCATGGACCTCGACACCCCTAGCAATTTTTCCAAGAGGGTGGGTGGGAGGTTGGAGGGGTCCAGGGAGGCCCCAGCTGGGCTAAGCTAAGCCCAGCTAGGTAGGTACGGGCCCTAAGTCTTCTTCTGAGAGCGCACAGGGAGGGTGGCTCAGAGAGGGCTGTGAAGGCCACAGCTGTCTTTCTTGGGGGACAGAAGGTGCTCTAAGGCCTCAGGGAGGCCTATTTTAATTCTGTTTTTGTTTTGTTTTGTTTTTTTGAGCGAGGGGGGGGAGTTAATAGTTCTTTGTTCAGTAAAAGAAGAGAGCTGAAAAAACATTAAATAAACCTCCCTCCCCAAATGAAAAAAGCAACTTAAATTAAAATATTGAGCAGGTATATCCCTAATAGCAACAGAGGATTCCATATCTAATTCCAGGAAAGTCATGGAGGCAAGCGAGGCTGAATGGATGCTTGAATTTGCATTCCTGATCTGTTTTGTGTTTTTGTGCTGGATTATGCATTTTTTGAGAAACTGTAATTCTGGAAGAGTATTTTTGTTAACTCCTATCATTTTTACATTTTGCTTCAATATGCATTTCCCCCTCCCCCCCCCCACCTTAATGTGAACAACAAAATCAGTGTGTGTGTGTGTGTGTGTGTGTGTATGTGTGTGTGCAAAACAGTTTCTGACTGACCATGAGCTTGATCCTTTGGGACCATAGGATGCTTCCTCCCCATTTAAAAGAACCACCAGAACTGCACTAAGTTTGTCAGGCCTCAGCAGTGCCCGAAGCTACGCCCCTTTTCCACAGGAAAGATCCTAAAAAAGGGGTTATATAATGTTATGAATTTTAAGTAAATGCTGATTAAAAAAAAGATTAATGCCCTATGTCTCTTCCATTACTTTCTTGTTCTCAAACTAACTTCTTAGTTGTTTTGCTGTATGAATTAATTTGCCATGTCTTTACCTAGTTCAACCTTTAACACTGCAAGCATAGCAAATCAGATGCAAATGTTCATTTTATTTTAAGAATTCTCCAATTCAGTTTTAACAGGAAATCTTAACAAGCTAAAGCAAACATCTTAGCCATCACCATGTGGGACTTTCATTTTGGTCTCTGGCAGAAGAGCAGCTTTTTTTCTTCCTGTAGATCAAGATAATTAAAACTACAGAGACAGCGCTGCATAGTTACTAAAATAATGGTATAATGTAACCATTAGCATTTTTAATAGCCCGAATACTGTGGGAAAAGTGATCTCACTAAACAGCTGGATTTTCATGTGAATAATAATTGAATGAGTTTAATCATTTCACTTGTATTTGCATTAGAGAGATTTACTAAGCTACAATAGTTTATCATGGGGAGACAAATTTTGCACACCCCTAAAAAAATACAGCTCACCCCGGGGGTAATTGGAGACCCCCCCCCCCCCCTGTTGCCTTCTGAAGTGGCTCTGCCCCCCCCAAAAAAAAAAAAAATAAATAAATAATGTGGCCGATCGTATGACAATGACTTGCTCCCTACCAACCCCCTCCCCTTAAACCCCCAAATTAGCCCCTCAGCCAAATGATTCCCCCCCCAGGCCCATCCCTTCCCCCCCTTCCAAAGAAAGTAAAATCCATGGGAGTCTGGTGAGCCCCCCCCCCCCCCCAAAACCCGAACCCCCCAACCCCCAAAAAATGATGCTGGTGGTCTTGGAGAAGCAGGCACACCCTAACCTCCACTCCCCAAATCCCTCCATATCTCTACAATGAGTATTTGATAGCCAGTGGGCTAATGCCTAGGCTGGCCATTAGCTCCAAGCCTGTTCATGCCACTTTTCTTATCTCTGGACCTTGCCCTGTCACAAGATGGAAGACGGTAAGGCTCGCGCCATTTTGAAAAATGTCATTAATGGTCCTGTTGCTAGGAGGTGCTCTAGGCCCCCGCTGGCTATCAAAGATTTATTTTAGAGGTACCTGCCCCCCCCCCCCCCATCCAAACCAGCAGAGTCATTATTTGGTGCTTGGGATTTGTGGTTTGGGGGGAGCCACTTGACCCCAGGGATTTAACTATCTTTGGAAAAGCGGGAAGGGGAAGGGATGGGCCTGGAGGGGGAATATTTTGGCTAAGGAGCATTTCTTTGGTTTAAGGGAGAGGGTGTAGAAGGGACTCATTTTTTATTTATTACAGGGGGGACCAGAGTTGCCTTGGAAGGCAACAGGAGGTGGGGTGGGCACAGGTCTCTAATGACACTCGTGGTGATTTTTTGCTGGATTGCAATAGTCCCTCTGGGGCTATTGGGTTCCTACATTAGCAGCCCTCAGGAAAATAACTATACCTCCCTCAAATATGATAAAATAATTTTCATAAGTTAGTCTAAGCAAAGCTGCTTTGCATGCATTATTTATTTATTTATTTATTTAAGGTTTTTCTATACCGACATTCATTTTTGGACATCATATCGGTTTATATGTAACATAAATTCAGCAACAGAGCTTTACAGTGTAACCAATAAAAAAGCATTAGAAATAGAAAAGTATTAGGCAATTCTATGCATGCAAAGCAGCTTATTTCCATAGAGGGAGGAATTTTTCTGTTCTATTGTGCAATGTCATGCGATATTGTGCAACAGTGCCGCAATATGGCAATGTATTGCAATAAATACATTTAATGCATGTTGCATACTGTTTAACTCATGATACTGCCTTTTCAAAGCTTAGTAAATCCATCTACATGTTAAAAATATGAATTCAAGCATGTAGTGTGAATGTACTACTGAAAGAAACTGGCGACAGAGGCGATATCATTAACTGTTTCTTAATTATTTGTAGCTTTGTTTTCAGGAAGTCTCTAGTTTTCTCAAGAGAGGCTAATTCCAGCTTTTTATTGCTCAGCTCCCTGAATGAGTGTACCCAATGTGATTTTAGATTTCTTTGAAATCCCACCTCTCTTGTGGTTGATAAAACTGACTGTAGCTCAAAAGAGTTGGATCAGCATGATTTAAATTTCATAGAAATAATGATAAGAGCTCTACGAGAAATAATAAGCACATTCAAGAACTGTCATGGGCAAACAGTAGGATATGCAGAAACAAATGTGGCACAATTGTCTTTTAAAATGTAGATTTATTAAAGTAAGAAATAATGAAATGGGAAAAAATATAAGCACACATGACCTCAGTCAAGAAATAAGCGTACATATTGTACAATATTGCTAATAATTAAAACACAATATAGCAAACGTTGAGAAAGAGAATACTTGCTGGAATTTTTAAAGCTGCAATAGTAAATTAAAAAAATTGTAATTGAATTGGCAGGTTAACAAAATCACTAACATTTCCCTTTATTTTCCTGCTGGTGCCCTGTGAACGCATCCTTTGTGGTGGGGACATGATCAGATGCTGATGCCCTTGCGAGTTGGCGAGGGCCCAATTTCCTGGATGAGTCTTCCCCTTGCATGCTAGTTTCTGCAGGGTTGGCGGAAGCATTAGGCAGGGTAGATGGTGGCCTAGGGCGGCAGAAGTGGGCGGGGTGGTAGAGTAGCCTATAAGGGCAGCAGTTTTGAAGGGATGGATGAAATGAGAAAGTGGCTTGGCTGAGGCACAGAGCTGGAGCATGTTTTCGGGTATGTATTTCTTTGAGGAGCTGTGATGAAAAAGAGAGAGAGAAAGAGAGAGAGAGAGATCACGTGATGACATCACCGCCTA
The DNA here is from genome assembly GCF_901001135.1 of Rhinatrema bivittatum. Lineage (NCBI taxonomy): Eukaryota > Metazoa > Chordata > Amphibia > Gymnophiona > Rhinatrematidae > Rhinatrema > Rhinatrema bivittatum. Next base: position 80,465,425 of record NC_042621.1, on the reverse strand, counting down.
GGGCAGCTGGACACCCTGCCACCAGCACTGTCTTTCTGTCCCCAACCACATCCTCTGACACCACTCTTTTTTTGTGTGTGTTCACAATTTTTTTATTAAGCATATATGGAAAACAACAAAACATACAGAAACAAAACAACACCGCATCCACTCATGAATACAGAAACTGGGCTGGGTATCAATCAGCTACTGGAGGGGATCACAGACAGAGAGAAGCCAATAAAATCAAGCAGAATACAAAACAATAGGATGCCATATCTTCTTTCTGAGGAGACCCTGAGGTGCTCTTCTGCATTGCTTCAATTTCATACCTGGAAAGAAAAGCATTAAATATTCCACCACATATCCATCGACAAAAGGGAATTATTTTTCCAGTGGGTCAAAATAAGTTTTAGAGCAACAGAAAGCATAAAGTCAAATACTCACTGCTCAGATTTGGATAAAATAGTATCCAGAGCCAAGGATTTAAAAATAACAATAGTGTAGGAAAGTGAAGCTTTTATCCTCAAAATATCAAATATACATTCCCAAACCCCGCACCAATATTCCTGTAAACTAGCACAAGAAAACTGCAAATGAGACAAAGAACCCTTTGCATTAGTACAGGAGCAGCAAACTGCATGATTATCGGGTGCAAACTTAGAGGGTCATTCATCAAATTGCGTTAGGGCATTATCATACATCTTAGGGCCCTAACGCACACGATAACGTCTTAATGCATGCTATAAACACCGCATCGTGAAATGCGTTTTCAAATTTAAAATTAGTAGTCAAGTGGGAGGAGTAAATGGAAATGAGGGCCGGTTAACGTTGCATGTGATAAAGTAACACACAGCAACACAGGTTTTAACACCAGAAATAACTATACCTCTTTTCTGTGCATTAGGCCTGCAATAGCAGTGCATTATGCCCAATTCAATATATATCACAAATCACAGGTCAGAGGGGGGGGATAAAAGAGAAAGAGAGAGAGAGAGAGCCTCTGTGGAGGGTCACTTATAATTTTACTTTTTATATCATTGTAAGAAGGGGCATTATGAACTTGGAGTGAGGTTTGTGGGGGGGTGGGTTTTGGGGGGCAGTTTTACATGCACACTCATATGTACGAACGGCACAGTTACCATCAGTGAAGATTTAATGCGATTTGGAGGGATGAAAAGTGAAAGAAGAGTAGATTTTTACACTTTACTCTCGACCTACCTTGATTGCAGCTAGGTAGAGAGAGCATCAAGCTAGGTAGAGAGAACATGGCACAAAACTACTTTTCTTTCACTTTTCATCCCTCCAAATCACATTAAATCTTCACTGATGGTATCTGTGCTGTTCGTAAGTATACTGTGCATGATAAACTGCCCCCGAAAAACCATCCCACCCCACCCCCACAAACCTCACTCTGTTACTAGTGCCTCCTCTTACAGTGGGATAAATAGTTAACTTTTTTGTGACCCTTTGCGGGGTCTCTCTCTCTCTCTCACTCATCACAGGCACTATTTTTGGTATATTTACAGCAAAATGATGAATCAGGTGTGAGTAACACCCTATGTGCAAAAATAAACATGGACAGAGTTAAGGAAGCAGAAAGAAAACCATGAATAAGTTTACTCCAAAACAATGACAAAGAAACCTGGCCCAGTTCCATGTTCAAATCTGATTCACAAACCTTTTCAATACCAATACACCATGAGCCGACTGCAAGTTTCATGCACTTATAAAACCCAGAAGCTTGCTTTCCAGAAGAAGATAAGGCAGGCAAACTCCCCAAAAAGAAGACATTCTTCCAAGGCAATGACCCTGAACACAATATCATAATTGCAGCCATGAAAAATACTGGTTATTTGGAAGCTATACTCCTGCTTTAATATTTAAAAAGATTTGAAAACATTATTAGATATCAAGTGGTCAAAGGACCAGAAACACCAGTAATCTGGAGCTTTGTTTATCTTGAACCTATTATTAAACCACAATGGAGTGGATTTTGAAAATATAGAAACTGCACTCAGTAACGTAAACAAATATTTAAAGGCATGATGAGTAGCAGATAAAACAGAATGACTTTAATCACCTAATAGGAAAGATATTTCAGTAAAAGAAATATGGAAATTGGGGGCAAAATGGCATTTTCTAATTGTAACCAAATAGCTATAAGATGAAAGTCATTAACCTGGAGCCACACTGATCCCCATTTCAAAAGAAAGGCCTTGTGATAGAAAGTGAAATCAGGGAAATTTACTCCACCCATGTCCCTAGGCAATTTTAGTTTCCATAGGGCAATACGTGGAGTCTTACAGTACCATAAACAACTGACCAGACCTCTTTCCAGTTTCTTAAAAAAACAATCTGGAGAAGAATATAATTTATCTTATGGGTGATTACCATCTTTATGGCCTCCGTACAGCCCCACCAAGTGAGATACAACAGGGGCATTTTTGACACAAGACCCTCCATTATACTCAAGATCTTGTTCATATTAAGTTGCAGAGTATCTTCAATAGCGTTCATAAATTCTTCTCCTAAATATTTAAGAACCATAGGGGATGATTGAAACTCATATGAAGATAAGTCAACTCTAAACAGTCCTTTAGACAGGGGTATAACTACTGACTTGGTCCAATTAATCTTATATCCCAAACATAATGGGAAATTGTTTATAGTGTTGAAAGATTTGGGTATAAAATCTGGCTCAATAAATACTAGCATATCCTCAGCATAGATAGAGAGCTTACACTCAAAATTCCCTTTATACCATTATTCTGCCTAATGGCAATTGCCACAGGCTTTCTTAGCTAAACTGAATAACAGTGGTGAGAGTGGGCAGCTCTCTCCAGTTCCCCTGCCAAGATAAACAGGGCCTGATAGCAACTCATTAACCCACAATTTAGCTATTAGGGAAGAATATAAATATTTAACCATATGGATGAAATGAGGTCCAAACCCAAACCATTGAAAGGCAAGAAAAAATAAGGCCACGCTAACCTATCAAATGCCTTTTTTGCATCAAGAGATAGAGCAACCAAAGGAGTAGAAATAGAGGGCCCTACAGAAATAATATCACATAAAAGTCGAGCATTATCAGTTGCCATTCTATTAGTCATAAAGCCACATTGATCTCTATGAATAATTTTATCCATCACAAGGGAAAGCCTGAATACTCAAATTTTAGCATATATTTTACAATCCACATTAATTAAAGTAATGGGATGATTTTGGACATAATGAGGGTCTTTACCTGGTTTCTCCATTAGCTTCACAAAAAAAGCCTTCAATGTTATTCGCTTGGAGCAATCCCTGATAGTATACTTCCAGTTTAGGAGCCAATTTAGGCCCCACCCTATGGAACTCCATGCCCCCGGATCTACGCACCGAGTCTTCCAAATTCAAAAAAAAGCTAAAAACCTGGCTGTTCCTACAGGCATACCCTTCATGCGATTTCCACCAGTCTGACAACCCACAGAGCTGCAGCTAGTACCTCTGCTCTGAACTAGTGCAGTTAGTACCACCGTTCTGAACTACCTCTTATAACTCCCTGCCTCCCCACCTTGTGTCAACAATCTTTTATACTTCTTTTGCTGTCCCCCCCCCCCCCCCCCCCCCGCTATAACTTTCCCTGAAACACTACTCTCTTAAGAGTTTGTTCGATCCCCAGCTACTCAATCACACCTTGGACTGCTTTTCCTGTAACACTATTACGCCTGTAATACGCTTATGCCTTCCCTGTTACTCAAACACACTATGGACTGTTTCTCTAACCAAATTATGGTCTATATACCATCGAATTCTGTAAATAGTTTCTCAGTTACACAGTTTATCTTGTTATTGTAAGTTACTGTACATTTTGTTCCTGTTCTATGTAAGGGCATTCCCAACTAGTTATAAGTTATATGTAAACGGATACGATGTGCAAACGGCTGTCGGTATATAAAATTCTCTAAATAAATAATAATAAATAAATTCCTTCAAGAATGTCTGTTAAAATTCCACAGGGATATCCCTGAAGACAAGGTTTTAATAACTTTAACAATCTCCTCCTGTATTATAGAGGAATCTGAAACTTTAAGATTAATTGGTGATAAATTACTAAAAATAGTTTCCATAGCAGTTTCAGGGCCTGAAACCTCAGAAGAATATAACTGTTGGTAATAATGTACAAATTGTTGAAGGATTATCCTTGTCCGAAATCATCGGAGTGCCCGATGAGGAAATGATGGAGTTAATCATGTTCTTACATATGGGTACTCTACTCTGAAGGCATTGAGTCAAAGTTTTACTAGATTTATTCATTTCCATATAGTATCTCATTTTATTGGAGAAAATTAGGGCTCCTGCTCTTTGACTCAAAAGAGAATTATACTGAAATTTAACATTCTGAAGCTGTTGCAATAAAGCATAATCTTTACTGTTATGACGGGGTCACTATGCTGGCCCAGGGAGGAAGGTTAAATCCCCCAGGAATTAAAAGCCCCAGGAACTAAAAATCCCAGGGAAGAAATTTAAGAGGGAAGGAAAACCGGGTGACAGGGACTAGGGAGTCACATGGGTTTCTTCCTCCAGTAGTAAGAGACACAAGTGTGGGAAGAAAAGGGTAGAGACTCGAGAACCAATCCTTGGCCAGTAGGGGACGAGTCTCCTCCCTATAAAAGCGAGCCTCAGCCAGAGCAGTCTCAGTCTCCTTCGGGGACTGAAGAGGTTGGATGCCGGACCATGATACCTGTCTCTGGAAGGACTCCATTCCCAGGAAGCTATGCACCCAGGGGAGACTGAAAGCAGAAGGACTGCAACCTTGGTGCTAGGAAGGGTGAGTCTGGGAATCCAGAGACTGCTAATGAACTGTTTTTGCTAATGAACTGTTGTTAAAACTGCCCTATGGGTGGAGGTATCTATGGAGAAAGTGGTAGAGGCCAGAGATATGAGGGAGTGGCAGAAAGGCCAGCAGGGCCGGACTTAAATTCCTTGTTGGCTTATTTTGGGACATTCTCGTTGTTTGCTGGGACTTGTTTGCTACCAAGAAGAGGACTGTAATGTAAAGGCAGAGACTCTGGCAGGCAGCCAAGCTCAAAAATAGCTGGCTGGAGTTGGTGGCTCACTGGGAGAGTTTCAGTCCTCCAGCCAGCTAGAGAGTGGGGGTTCGAGCCCTGCTAGGGGAACCTGGACTTGGAGGAGGGGTTTATAATTGACTTCAGTTTTGTAGGTGCACAGGAGTGTGCCTACCTGATCCAGGACAAGAGGATCCGGAGTTCATCCGCCGGGCGACAACTGCGAATAAAGGCAGCTTCTTTTGATTTAATTTCAGCATCCAAAGAGATTAACGTTTAAGATCTTTCTTTATTCTTGCCCGCTATATAATTGATAATAATCCCTGAAGTGAAACCTTAAGAGAATCACACCAAACATGCATGGGATAAACTTCCCAGCAATTAAAAGAGAAATAATCTTGAAAAAATGTTCAAAATTCTAAGCAAAGCTCCTCCTCTCCCAATAGTGAAAAGTTAAGTCACCACAAAGATACCTTAGGTGTAGGTGCATCCCATTTAAGGGTCACAGTTATAGCTGCATGATTGGATACCATGATATTTTCAATATTGGTGAATAACAACTTAGACATAAGGTTGCTAGATATCAAAACATAATGAATCCTCAAGTCGGATTGATGTGATGGAGAAAATTAGATAAAATCACATTCAGAGGGGTGCTGTAATCTCCAGGGGTCTGACATATCCAAGTCATCAGTAGAACTGTCCAGGCTCTTGTTTTTCTAATCCTGCATTTGGACCTCCTGTCAAGTATTAAGTTCAATAGAAGATTAAAATCCCCACCAAACACTACAGGAAGAGACCCCCTCAGTGGATATACTTGCTGCCAAGTCCTTAAAAAAGGTAGAGGAATCCAGACTGGAAGCATATATATAAAATAGAATCAAATCCATCTGCCTTCGTCAGCAGCTTTTTGAGAGATGATCTGGATGGCCAAAGACTTTTTACATTTTTTTTTTGTAGTGCTGGAGAGAATGCACAAAGTTCCCATCCTGTAGATGAACATTTTAACGACTCTTTGTAAGATAAATTAGTCTCCTGAAAAAAAAAAAGATACATCTGCATTAAGCCTCTTACGATAAAGAAACATCTTATTTCACTTAATAGGCTTGCTAAATCCCTTAACGTACAGGAACACAAATTTTAACTCATCCCATAATAGTAAAAATAAAAGCATATTCCAGAACTACTGCTAGTACTCAATAGGCCATGTTGGTTCAAGCAGTAGCAGTTCAACAAAGAAGAGCAATTATAAATTGCAAATCAAGTGGATTCCCTCTTAGGCAAAATAAAGAAAAAAGAGCAGAACACTGAAACAACACGCAGTAACCTACCCAAAGCATCCCAAAGTAAGAAAGTGCTGAGAGAAAATCAGCAGGATTCGCTCTCTCACCCCCATATAAGAATACAGAGAAGCAATATGGGGCAGACTTTAACATGTACGCTCGTGGCCTAGATTTGTGCGCACATGTCATAAAAACAGGGGTCAGCGTGCACAAGGGGGTGCACACTAGTGCGCCTTGCACACGCCGAGCCCTCGGGGAGAACAGCTGGATTTCCCTGTTCCCTCCGAGGCCACTCCGAAATCAGAGCGGCCTTAGATGGAACTTTCCTTCCACCCCCCTTCGCCCCCTTCCCCCTACCTGTCCCGCCCCTCAGCTTGGAAAAAAAAAAAACCCTTGTACCTTTACTGGGTAGGCGTAACTTGCGCGCACCGGCCCAGCAGCCTTGCAGAGGCCTCTGGCCATGCCCCCTCCCCGCCCCCAGACTGCCCCACCCTGCCCCTGGACCGCTCATTTTTTCAAGCCCCGGGACTTACACGCATCCTGGGGCTTTATGCTTGCCGCCGGGCCTTTTGAAAATAGGCCCGGCTTGAGTAGGGCTTTTAAAATCTGCCCCTATATGTACATTGCATATATATAAAATAAAACAATTGTATTCCAGCATATAAACTCCTGTCTTGTAACATACAGACAATAGTGAAAGCTTAGAGCAATAAAGAACAGAAATGAAAACAAACAAAAAAAACATACGGCCTGTACTGCTCCACAACATAAAAACAAAAGCTTACTGAGTGACTTTTAACGACTTCATTGCAGCTCTCTAAGTGCACTTCTGGGGTAAAAAAAAAAAAAATAGCCCCACTTTTCACCTCCTACTTCCCATATACAAACACAAGAACTTTACACATACTGTTGGATATCAAAGAGAGCGAAATTAGAAGGAAGAAAACAAAAGTAAAGTCAGCCACCCCACTCAGCCACGTGCTCAGGTAGAGTGCAGAAATACGGAAACCATGCCCCAAGCAGCTGTCTCTCTGCAACTGGACAAAAATGGAAGAGGGGATGATATAATGGCAGTTCAGTAGAGTATAAAGTACCGTTGAAATAAAGTCATTTCACATCCATCGTTGTTCCCCTTCTTTCCTCCAGGTATTTTTATAGTGCCTCTAGTTCCCCAAATGTTTTGGTAACATTGTCCATGCTAACATGCATATTTGCAGGGTACAGCAGGACAAAATGAGCATTGATGGATTTTAAAAGCAGCCGCATTTCCAAAAATGTTTCTTCACAAGAAATCGTAGTGTTGCTCAGGTTCAGGAAAATGAGAATAGACTTCCCACCATCTCTCAGTGGGGCCCGAATCTTGACCCATTGAAGTATTTCTAAGACCTATGGATAGCAAAGAACACACAGTAGAAAAGGTTGTGGGTATTTGGTTCCAGATATCATATGCAAAGGAGTACACTGAGCTTTCTCAATCTCAAAAAGCATGGCAAAATGAAGATCCAACAGATTATTGAGAAAAGTCATGAAACCAATTGGGCCCAATCCCTCCGCTCTCTCTGTAATACCCAGCACTTGCAAATTATTGTGTCTACTGCGATTATTCATATCTTCCAGGGCTTCTTCAACTGCTTCTATTTTCTTGTGCTATGTACACAACTCGGAAAGTTGATTTGCATGAGAATCTGTTTCTGATTCTAATACACCATCCTTGTTTCGATTGTAGTTAGCTGCTCCTTAAAATCCTTGAGATCCAGGCATAGTAGGAATATAGATCCCATATTAGATTTCTACTCCTTAACAGAGAATTTCGGTCATAAGTGTAGATAAGGAAATATCCCAGTCTTTTACAGCCGCTATCTTTACCGGTGAAGTGGGCTCATGTTTTGATTGCTTAACCCAGATAATGAATAGTTTGCAGCCTCAGTCTTCCCGGGTATACTTGCAGCCATGTCAGAGAGGTAGTAAGCTCAAAATAAAGAAAAATGTCACCAATATCCTAACTGGGAGACAAGATTCCAGAAAGATTCTCGGGAGCTAATCTCTCAAGCAGCCATATTGGTTGAATGCTCTAGAACGCCACTCTGACACCACTCTTTAAGATCCTTTACTGACAAAGAAGACAGAGGGCTCTAAACGTGCCATCAGTTCAGTTTTCTGCTCTCCTAGAACTCTCTACTCTCCTTTAAACCACCTCTCCTGGAGTGTAGCAGGGTTTCCCACTTCTCTCTGCACTGAAGCAAGCCTGATGTACCAGGCTAACTTGTAGTCCCCTTGGAAACCAGCATGAGGAACCAAGATGACAAGAGAAGTGAGCGTGCTCAGTTTAGCTTATTCACACTATTTAAGATGCTCGTGTTATTTATTTTGTCCACAGTAACTGACAAGGGGAGGAGGAATAGCCTAGTGGTTAGAGCAGTGGACTATGAACCAGGAGACCAGGGTTCAAGTCCAGCTGTCACTCCTTGTGACCTTGGGCAAGTCACTTTACCCTCCACTGCCTCAGGTACAAAAACTTAGATTGTAAGCCCTCTGGGTATAGAGAAATACCTACAGTACCTGAATGTAAACTGGTGTGATATCTCAATTGAGATTGAATGTAGGCACATAAAAAAATTAATAAATAAAAAATAAAATGCTCATGTTAGTAAGTTAGTACCAGGCCATTGCAGGTATAAATATGATTTCATTTAGTGACTCTTGCTAATGCTAAATCCTAAGGCAAGTGAGCATACCGTGCTAATTAGCATGAGCTCTCGGATCCCCCCATTCGAATCTTACATTCCCAGTGGCAGACTGTAGGAAAATATCAGCCCTGGGAAATTATTTTTTCATTCTAGTCCATGTGCAGAGGCGTACCTAAAGTATTTGGCACCCAGCATGGATACTCCCCCGCCCCTCCATATATAATTTTAAAATTTCCTAAACATCGATAAAATATTTCAATACAGCAGACACATCAAATAACACCCAATAATTAAAGTAAGGGTTTTAAAAATCTCCCACTCTCCATATCTGTCATCCTAAGATTGTCATAGATTGGGGGCACCCATGCACACACACACACACACACAATATGTATCCTCTCTCTCACACACAAACACACACACACACACATGCTTGGTGAGAGACAGAGGGGGTATATGTGTGTGAGAAAGAGAGAGCGACGAAGCGCGCGCGTGTGTGTGTGTGTGTGTGAGCCTCTAATCCCTGTGAGCCCATGTGCCATTACTGAGCCTTGGACTAAAGAACTTGGGTCCCCTTATGGCATTGAGGACTCAGAGGCAATATTCTCTATACCATATTTTCTCTGCCCACTATATAAAAGGGAACTTGGTACTGGGCTGCCTTGTTGCATTGGGGTGTTTATACCTAGACCCGGGTACAATAAAGGGGAAGTCTATCTCCAAATATGACCCCACTCCTTCCAGCCCAGTCCCTTCCCCAATTGATGCCATAGGAAAATTACATCAGGACTGCTACAGACCTTTTGCAGATATTCCTTCTGGCTTTGTCCTATCCAAGGATAGTAAATGTACCATTTTCTAGCTTCTAAATGGTTCAATTTGTCTTTTGCCTCAAAAATGGGTCTGATGACTGATTTGCACATTAAGACTGCTATAGGCCTCTTCCAGAGATTTCCTTGAGCTTCACTCAGCCCAGTGACAGTAGTTTCACCATCTTCCAACTTCTAAATTTTTCAATTGGTCTTATGCCCTTATACACAAGTCTGAGGTCCAATTTGAACATCATGACCACTAAAAGCCTTCTACAGAGTTTTCACGAACTTCAGGTCACTATGATGATTTTCCCCTCTCAAGGGTGCTGTGGAGATTGTAGAATGGGACCACAGCTATTCATATAACCTTCAACAAAGAAAGATCTTCTTTGTCAAAGCACACAGTTTCCATAGGTATGATCATGTTGTGATGAGGGAGGAAAGGAGACACACACACACACACACACACACCACCTACCAGCTAGATCAGCTAAATCAACCTTAAGGCGATGCATGTCACAGATTGCCTTTACATCCCTTTTATGGTGCCTTGGGGGTTTTCATGCCACTGTTGTTGATGATGCTGTTTGTCCCTATTTTGGTGTCTTGAGGTCTTCATACCACTTTTGTTGCTGCCCTCTGTCCCTCACTTGACGTTTTGGGGTGATCTTGACACTGTGGGTACTGATTTGTGACTCTCATAGTGCTTTGAGGTGTTCATGCCACTATTTATGCTGATTTGATCCTCTATCAGTGATTTAGGGTGCTCCTACTGTTGCGCAGGAGTTGGACCCTTGGACCGAGGTGGGGTTGGTGCTACCTGCAGGGCAAGCCCTACGGGTCCCCACCGTCGGCAGGCAGAGCTGGCTGACTGACGGAAGCTGGCTGGAGCTTCACCAATACCAGCCCTCGTTCCCCACAGGTTGAGCCCTTGGACTTAGGTGGGCCTCCGTCCAAGGTCTGGGTACCAGGGCTGGCTGGACTTAAGTGGGCCTCCATACGAGGTCTTCTCATGGACGATGAGGAGGTCAGCCACGAGCCAGTGGTGGTAGTAGGAGTAGGCGGTCTAATCTGTGCGAGGCGGAGTCCCAGAGACCTGGGCACCAATAACAGGAGGCAGACAGAGGGTACCCGAGTAAGAACAGTAGAGATGTGAATCGTGTCCTCGATCGTCTTAACGATCGATTTCGGCTGGGAGGGGGAGGGAATCGTATTGTTGCCGTTTGGGTGTGTAAACTATCATGAAAATCGTTAAAATCGTGAGCCGGCACACTAAAACCCCCTAAAACCCACCCCGACCCTTTAAATTAAATCCCCCCCCCTCCCGAACCCCCCCCCCCAAATGCTTTAAATTACCTGGGGATCCAGCAGTGGTCCAGAACGGCGGCGGTCCGGAACGGCCCCCTCAATTGAATCCAGTTGTCTTCAGCCGGCGCCATTTTGCAAAATGGCGGCGGCCATAGACCAAAACGATTTGACGCAGGAGGTCGTTCCGGACCCCTGCTGGACTTTTGGCAAGTCTTGTGGGGGTCAGGAGGCCCCCCCAAGCTGGCCAAAAGTTCCTGGGAGTCCAGCGGGGTTCCGGGAGCGATTTCTTGCCGCGAATCGTTTTCCGTACGGAAAATGGCGCCGGCAGGAGATCGACTGCAGGAGGTCGTTCAGCGGCGGTCCGGAACCCCCGCTGAATGACCTCCTGCAGTCGATCTCCTGCCGGCGCCATTTTCCGTACGGAAAACGATTCGCGGCAAGAAATCGCTCCCGGAACCCCGCTGGACACCCAGGAACTTTTGGCCAGCTTGGGGGGGCCTCCTGACCCCCACAAGACTTGCCAAAAGTCCAGCGGGGGTCCAGAACGACCTCCTGCGTCGAATCGTTTTGGTCTATGGCCGCCGCCATTTTGTGGCGGCCATTTTGCAAAATGGCACCGGCTGAAGAGAACAGGATTCAATTGAGGGGGCCGTTCCGGACCACCGCCGTTCTGGACCACTGCTGGATCCCCAGGTAATTTAAAGCATTTGGGGGGGGGTTCGGGAGGGTGGGGGATTTAATTTAAAGGGTCGGGGGTGGGTTTTAGGGGGTTTTAGTGTGCCGGTTTTCCTGCCCTCCCCCTTCCCCCGATTTACGATTTTTTAACGATAAATCGGGGGAATTGGTATTGTGTCGTGGCCCTAACGATTTTTGACGATTTAAAATATATCGGACGATATTTTAAATCGTCAAAAAACGATTCACATCCCTAAAGAACAGGCTGAAGCCTGAATGCCAAAGTCAAGAATGAAGACAAGAGGAGTGTCATAGAGCAGGCTGAAGTCAGGGCAGATGGCAGGCAAGGAAGAGTAGCAAGGCAAGCGTGAGTCAATACCAGAAGTCAGCAGTAAAATGGTCAGGCAAGGCAGAGGTCAAACCAGGAGACAGGCAGAATCGTAGTCAGACGAAGCAGTAGTCAAAGCCAGAAGACAAGCAATAGCATGGTCGGACAAAGCAGAGGTCAATGCCAGCAGTAACGTGGTCGGACGAAGAAGTGGTCAATACCAGGGGACAAGCATTAGCGTAGTTAGACGAAGTAGTAGTCAAAGCCAGGAGACAAGCAGTAGAGTGGTCAGATGAAGCGGTGGTCAATGCCAGGAGACAAGCAGTAGCGAGGTCGGACGAAACAGTAGTCAAAGCCGGGAAGTCAGTCAGTCAGTGGAACAGGCAAGGTAAACATGGAATACAGGAGCAGGAATGGGTACCAGGATCAGGAACAGGAACACAGACGAATCAGGAACCAGGAACACGGAGGAGACGCAGGAAGAAGCAACTAAGGACACGACCAGCGTGGAGACCTGTTGCCAAGGCACAGAAGCACTGGCTGGGCCCAGCCTTATATACCAGGACCCAGTGACATTATCATCCAGGGCTGTGGGTGAGCTTCCTGCCGCGGCCCCTTTAAAAGTACGGCTGATGTGCACGCGCCTAGGAAGGGGCACAGCGCGAGACGGCAGTATCTCCCCACGGAGCAAAGACATCCGCTGCAGAGCTGGGAGCACGAGAAGCAGCCCAGGGTCGGAGGCGGCGGCCACCGGCCGCAAGAGCAGCAGAACCAGGCACTGGAGCAGGCAAACGGGGGTAAGAGGGCCTGGCCGCGGGCCTGCTGCGACCGGCACACGCAACACCTACCACTTTTGATGCTGCTTTCCCCTCCTTGGCATGTTTATGCCACTGTTGGGGCTGCTTTTCTGGTCTTTTATTGTCTTGGGTTGTTCCTGCCAATACTTTTGATACCCTTTTCCTTTTTTTAGTATCTTTGGGTGTTTATATACTTTTTAAAGAAATAAATAAAATCTGCTTATCTCTAATCCTAAGCAGGTTACAATAAAAATAACATTCATAATTTAACACCCACCTATATAAAATCATACATAGAATAAAAAATATCATCACATATAAAATCAAACTCAACATTCGTATGAAAAAAAAAACATAAACATCAAATTAAAACAGAAATTAACACAATAAAAACAAATAAAATCAGCAGCTGCCTATATACAAGATAAAATTTAAAAATATTATGCCTACAGATGTAATATTCAACTATTGTATTAATTATCAGATGAATTCAGCAAAGGCCTGCCTAAATAAATAAGTTTTACAAGATTCCTAAACCTACAAACTTCAAGCTCTGCCGTTATCACATTGGGCAAATCATTCCTTATAATGGATCCAGCCACATAAAATGACCTGTCCTTAATGATTCCTAGACAAGCCTGTCTTAAGGAAGGAATTTCTAAAAGATGTTGAGAAACTGATCTCAGCAACTGAATTGATTGCTACATTTTTAATAACATGTTAAAAGTAAAAGAAGCTGGAGCCAGACCACGCACAGCCTTAAAAACCAGCATTATAATCTTATACTCCAAGAAATCAGGAGCCAATGCAGCTTAAACAAACTAGGAGAAATACGATCTTTCAGAAGTGTGCCACAAATGACATGCGCAGCTGAATTTTGCAGCATTTGCAGTGCCCATAGTGTAGCAAAGGATAAGCCAACAAACAGGGAATTACAGTAGTCTAATTTAGACATCACCATGGCATGCAGTACTATTTACAGATCACATTCCGGAAGGATTGGCTTCAGATGAGGTAACAGTCATCTTTATTAAAAACGTACTTCGCCCTAACTTGCGGCCAAAAATATAGAGCAGTGTCAAAAATAACGCTCAGATCTCAAGCTTGATGGGAGATCATTGTTGGAATACCTTGAAACATTAAATTCATTGGTGTACTTGAAGAAGGAGATCTTGCCAAATAAAGAATTTCAACCTTCTCTATATTTAAATTAAGCAGATAATCTGCCATCCTGTCACTAACAGCTTGAAGACAGGAAATAACTTTCTTAAATGCTTCAGTCACCTTCAGGACTAGGAACACTAAACACTGAATATCATCAGCATAAAGCCAATATCCAATCCACGAGTTTGCAAGGACTTACAAATTGGTTGACGATGCTAGTTAAAAAGTGTTACTGGCAAGGGAAAGCCTTGTGATACTCCCACCTCTAATGGAAAGGTGGAAGAAGCAACACCCTCCAATATCACTCTCTGTCAATAACCAGGCAGCCCCGACACCCTGGCTTGTCCACCCCACAATACCTCACAGACACAGCGAAAAGCCTGCAGCCATTTATTAGATAACCCTAACAGGGGGAATCTAATCTGGTACCGATGACTCCGCCCCTTCTGCCCTAGTGGAATCTAAAAGGGGCAGGGGGGGTCACTCTCCCTGCGAGCCCCCCCCCCCCCATCCAGCAGTGGAGCACCGCTGAAGGAGGGGCCCCGTCAGGCCGCCATGTGGCAGGCCCCCGTTGGGACCCCTCACAGATGTGCCAGGCTGCCAAAAATCGTCAAGGCCCGCTCCCCATGCCTGACAACCGTCCTCAACAACCAATCACCAAGAGGTGGCCCCCCTAGGCCCATCTCATCTTTATCAGCATCTCCTTGCCTCAAAAGCAGCACTCATCGTTACATTAATCTTCCAGGACTCAGTCGCCACTGCTGCGACAGGTTAACAACAAGCCAACATGGTTGCCCACTAACACTTAGAACTAACTAACATAAGGGGGTGGGTTGGGAGGGAAAACGTGCCGCGCTGCACCGGGCCAAGGAAGAAGAGGCTGGGTGAGAGTGAACCAGCAGGTTTCCCCACTGGTGCCTCCCCCTGGCCGACGTCACTGCATCGCTCCTCCAGCCAATCGCGTAGTCCAGCGTCAGGGCGTGTTCTCCTGACATCATCGTACCCGATGCCGGGCCAACCCTGGAACATGATGTCATGATCACTGCCCCTCGGAACCCCACACGTGGCCAGCACCATTGTTTCGATGAATACCGGTATAAAAAACTTTAAATAAATAAATACCTGGGCAAACTGGGAAAACTGGTAATGGCATCGGTGCATGAGTCTATTAAAATCCCCCCACGAACACGGTAGAAGCAGCATTTGTGCCCATTTAAAATTGTGTGCACATGTGCACGTGGTCAGGCTATTTTATAACGTACGCGTGTGTCTATAAATCAGAAGTAGTGGTGAGATGGAATTTCTAACACTTTCAAAAAATATCTCTTGAGGGATTCATAAGGCAAAAACATCCTTAAACTAGGAATTTTTACAAATCTGAGATTTTTATATTTCAAAGAGTTTTTCAAAGCGTCCAGTCTGCCTGTGAGAAATTTGAACGTCATAAACACGGAATAATTCAAAGAAAGAACAGTTATCTGAGATGTATGTAAATCCAGCATGATGTTAGGTTCCATATTAGGAGTTACCACCCAGGAAAAGATCTGAGCATCATAGTGGACAATATTTTAAGATCCTTAGTTCAGTGTGTGGCGGTGGTCAAAAAGGCAAACAGAAATGTTAGGAATTATTAGGATAGAAATGAAGAATAAAATAGAAAATGTCATAATGCCTCTGTATCGCTCCATGGTGCAATTCTGGTCATCATATCTCAAAAAAGATAAAGTTGCATTTAAAAAAGTACAGAGTAGGGCCACCAAAATGATAAAGGGAATGGAATGGCTCCCCATGAGGAAAAGCTAAAGAGATCGGGGCTGTTTAGCTTGGAGAAGAAATGGCTGAGGGGAGATATGATAGAAGTCTATAAAATTATGAGTGGAATAGAAAGGGTAAATGTAAATTGGTTATTTACTCTTTCAAAAAATACAAAGATTAGGGGATACTCCATGAAGTTAGTGAAAAGTACATTCAAAACAATTTTTCACTCAACGTACAATTAAAGTCTGGAATTAATTGCCAGAGGATGTGGTTAAAACAGCTAGCATAGCTGGGTTTAAAAAAGATTTGGACAAGCCCCTGAAGGAGAACTCCATAAATTGTTATTAACCAAGTAGAACTAGGGAATAGCCACTATTTATCACAGATCAATAGCAGCAAGGATCTATGTATTGTTTGGGAAATTTCCAGTTACTTGTAACCTGGATTGGCCACTGTTGGAAATCAGGTACTGGATTTTATGGTCCCTTGGTTTGTCCCATTAGGTCAATTGTAATGTTTTTATGTTCTTATTACTTCCATTTTAGACAACGAAACCACCAAATCCTCCCAAGGTTACTGGTTTGGTGCAAACAAATTTTAGCAAGATGAAAGGAGAAGGAGAGACGTTTTAACTGGTTAGATTTATACAATTACAGGCCAGTTTTAAACACATAAATCTTTTGACTAATCAACCCATTGAGTTTTGTTGTTTTTCTAATTTTTCTCCCATTTTCCAGGAGTTTAATTAAAGATTGTTCAAGAGTTGTAGTCTTTGTTTAACTTTATCATTGCTTTGTGAAAAGCTTTTCGCAGATTTTCACAGCTGTAGAAGGATTGACAATAAGCCTCAGCAAAGCAGTGAGCAGGGCACCGTGCTTCATCTTATGGAAGGAAATTTGCCAACTTCATTTCTATACTTGCCTCTATCTAAAATGGAACAGCAGTGAGCTTCCTGGCTATCAATGACTGCTGGACATTATTCCAATTTAGACTAATGCAAGTTTACAGATGTCATTGGCAAATCTCTCTTAATACAGGCTCCACTGTGAAGTCAAAACGCATATAAGTCAGATTTGCTGTTGGATGCCATGTATCCTTATGATTTCACAGAATTGTTTGGTCATATCTCTTTAACCATGGTATTGTGATATGTCCTGCTATGAATTTCCCATTAATTAGTTTTAAGTGGTTTAAAGTTGCTGCTTTTTTCAAATTGTTTCTCTTCTTTTCATCTCTATTGATAAGGTCCTTGACTGTATTGCACACAGAAAATTACAGATGTGTTTCTGGTGCTGTGTGCATCCGTGCAACACCCAGTTGAAGAGAGCTTGCTTGCCTCAGGTTTGGATAGGTATTTTTTACCTTTTCAATATTTGGAATTATATCCTAGGTATATCAGGTTTCCTTCAAGTCTCAAATGTATAAATTTGAGTCTTCTTTAGTTTTAGTTTACTGTTTACTCTCCTAGTAAATTCTACCTCACTCTTAACGAGGGGATTGATATTCTTTTGTTACACCCGTCAGTCACAGACAGCTGCGACCACTATTGCTCACCTCCTTCTTTGCTTCCCTGACTCCATGGGGTAGATTGGCAGCCTCCGCTAGCTACCGACGACCTGCCTACTGCTCCCAGGCCTCCCGGGTCGACAAGGACGCCGACGACTGCCATCTTGCAATCGGATCCCTCTAGACGCACACGCGCATGGGCCAGTCTTATCCATGTCATGGCGGAACTCGGGGGCATCCCCTTCAGATGACGTCATTCCCCTCGGATATTTAAACCAGCTGACCCTGCCTAAGAACGACTTGGCAAAGAGTCTCATCCTTGCTAATTCCGCCTCACTCCTGAGGACCCTGTGTTCCAGTTCCTACTTCCGGCGTGGACGTCTCAGGCACCCGCTCCTCAGGGGCCTCTCTCTTGTCCTGGCTATCTGCTCCTCGGAGGGCCTGATGCCTGGAACCCTGCCTGCCCCCATTGCCTGGGGCTTCCCTGGAACCTACACTACTCTTTCGTGAGTACTCCGCCTTGTGGATCACTTTCTGCTCTACCAAGTTCCTCCCTGGTGTAGCCCGCACTGCAGACCATTTCCATCTCTACGGAGGACTCCTTCAGAGGTTCCCACCCTGCGGGCCCTTACTATGCTATCGAGGACCTCACTGGTGCATCCCGCCTTTCGGACCACTACCAGCTCTACCGAGGACCCTCACCAATGTACCCTGCTCTGCAGGCCACTACCATCTCTACCAATGGCCTCATCTGTGCACCTCGCTCTGTGGACTGCTGTCATCTCTACTGAGGACCCCACCAGCATACCCCACTCTGCGGGTTGTTACCATCTCTACCGAGGACATTCTTTGGTGTACCCCACCCCGTGGGCCACTACCATTTCTACTAAAGACCTCTTCGGTGTACCCCGCTTCGCGGGCCATTACCGTCTCTACAGGAGACCTCTCCAGTGTACCCACTCCACAGACCATTACCCATGCTACGGAGGTACTCCCTCTGGGTATTTCCCATTCCACCAACCCTGTGTCTCTGGGTCTGTGTGACCACCTCTCTGGCACCCCCCCCCCGCTCTGCGGGTAGTGGTTCTATCTCTTTAATAACGACTCTATTTGCTTCTGTGTCTGACCTCAGCTGAGACCTAGCCTCCTGACAGTGAGGCTCATGGGGCTCCTCCCCGTGGGCGGTACCACCTCTCACTTTGGCCCAGGGTTCACTTACCAACTGGTCTACCAGAATCCTAACATCTTTCTGTATAAAGCATCTAGTTCCTAGAATAAACGGTAGCATAGAAATAAAACAATAATTAATTAATACGATTGTGGTACCTCCCCAATTAGTGTTTGTCATATTCAACACGAATGCTGTGCTACTCTTAAACTTTGTCTGTTTTGTATTAATCTACTATGCTGAAATTAAATATGACTTATCATAACTGTAATGATATTCAGAATTTTTTGTTTAATATATTGTACATATGTTCTATGCTTCCCTGTTGTAGTGAATTGTGTGTGTTGAGAAAGTCAGCTTTTGTAACTAAAATAGAAACCGTTGGTACTGCCAGTAGCCCATCCCAGGAGATAATACAAATCCCAGCCAAAAAGCTCCAGAAATAACCCAGGAACTCTGTATTTCTTTTGACCTGTGACTGTTATATACGGGTCATTAATGGGGAGAAGATGCATTAGTTCATCACCTTTATTCCTGTATATACAGCTTTTGATGAATACATGCATTTAAGTGCATTCCATAGACCATATCCTCTGTTTATTTTAAAACCACACAGGCATTAGATTCCAGTGTAAAATTAAGTTGGATGATGATAATGATAGGACTCAGGCAGACATTAGACAGCACCATCTGTTTACAAGGATTACAGTGAGAGACAAATAATAACAAGTGTTCAAGGCTATGAGTGCTAAATGATGGGATTGAGGTAATGAGTTTTCAGTTCCAAGCAGAGTTGAAATTCATGTTTGTAAAGATAAACTATAAAAAGTGATCTAAAGATTTCATAATATTAATGAAAAATAACTCCTATCAACTCTCCTGATGAGGCAATGCCATTGCCAGGCATAGCCCTGCTAGGGGGAAGGGTACAGAACCTAGAGCTGTCACTGTGCTGATATTATGCCAGCATATGGTGATTGGGAGCACTGCAAAGGCTACATCTTTACTTATCATAATACATTTATTATTAAGAGAGTAGTTCTATTTCAGACAGGATACCTATGAGCATTCCTGATTTAAACCCAAGAAAAATTAAACAAAAATGTTGACTTCATAAATCGCGAGCCAACCAAAACAAAATACAGATTTTTAAATATAAAAACCTTTTAAATTACACTTGCCAAAAATCCCCTTCCTGCCAATTGAATAGTCACAATAACATGCACAGCTGTACAAAGTAAACATGCATGCTGCACAGTGTATTTTACTTAATATAATACCTAGATAATATAGCATGTAAGAAAAATCACATATAATACAAAAACCTGCTATGCGAGGAAACTCAATGTTGAATCAAGTTTACCTTCATACAATCCCTTAAATTTAGTTGCTATCGTGTCTGTGAGCCTAAAAGCTGTTAGGTTTCTTAATCATTAGGTAATTTGATCTGTGTATCTGTTTGCGCTTGTCCGTGTATGCTTAGTTGGAGACCACTTCAAAAAAAAATTTTTTAAGCCTGTGAGATTCAGGCTTAAAATTTTTTTAAGCTTGAATCTGATGCAGCCAATTCGGTGAAGCCGACATCTTGATGTTTCGGAGCGAATAGGCTCCTTCTTCAAGGGCTTGACATTGGCGGTGGTGGACTGCAAAACACTGTCAATCTGCACAGAAAATGAGAATCTCCTTAATTTATTGTAAATACACTTAAATGTCGGGTACCAAAGATGGAAAGGTCTACGTACTTGTGGGTTGTACTACAAAGAAAATGCATGGATCCATCGTCTTAATACTCTTGAACCGTCAGGGCTGAACGATAAAATAGAGTGGCTCTCTTTAATTTAACGCAATATGACATAATCTGTTTTCCCACGACAATTTCAAACTTCATTTTGCATCAGTGATGTCATAATACATCATTTCCGCTTGTCATACTGAACTCACGAAGGAATTCCCTTTAAAAATGGTGCCTCTGTCAGCGTTCTCGCGCTGGTTAACGGTATAGCACCTCCTCAGAGTTGAGAGCCGCCAACATTCTCTTCACAGTGAGTATTCTCAAAAATCAATATGTGGATAGCTTTTGCTCTAATGCACATCTTTTTAATGTACAGCCAATAGAGATTGTAGTACACATTTGTTTTTACAGTAGCCTGTAGCGATAGCACTTTGCATCACTAAGACCATTGTGAAGTGTTTCAGCCTGCAGTGACAGCTTGCAGACTGCAGCAATGCCGAATTTGTTGTCATTGAACAGCTCGCTGACAACCCACAAGAACGTAGACCTTTCCATCTTCGGTACCCGACATTTAAGTGTATTTACAATAAATTAAGGAGATTCTCATTTTCTGTGCAGATTGACAGTGTTTTGCAGTCCACCACCGCCAATGTCAAGCCCTTGAAGAAGGAGCCTATTCGCTCCAAAACATTGAGATGTCGGCTTCACCGAATTGGCTGCATCAGATTCAGTAATAATAAGATAAGTGCGACTGTGTAACCCACTCACAGGCTTAAAAAAAAATTTTTGGACACCAACGAAGCATACACGGACAAGCGCAAACAGATACACAGATCAAGTTACCTAATGATTAAGAAGCCTAACAGCTTTTAGGCTCACAGATACGATAGCCATTAAATTTATGGCATCGTATGAAGGTAAACTTGATTCAACACTGAGTTTCCTCGCACAGTGTATTTTGACATTTCATGGATACCCAGTTAGATATGCTGCAATTACTTTAAGGGACAGGGCTAGGGGACTCTTAACACTTCCACCTGTTTAGTGCCCCTTAATTGTTCATTCCAGTAACAGCAATAATATCTGTGCATCTAGAGCATGGTCCTGAAAGGTCACAAACTGGTCTCATTTTAAGGATTCTCCATCAACAAGCAGGGCAGAATTAGCCATGACACGCGAGTGATGTCATCCAGTGGTGCCAAATGGACCCTTAGCTCATAGAGCTTTTGCCCCTCAGTCTTTTTTCGTCTGAACTACAGCATGGATTTGTACCCTTTCCTCAGTTTTCCTTGATTTATTTTCTTAACTCTTTATGAAAGTTTCTTAAATTTTTCAAGACTTGTATTACCTTGCTGCCTCAGCAGTCCCCGAAACATTGTCCTGCTCCAATAAGGTTATCCTCAGCAGCTCTAAGGATTGCATGTGGGGCAAAAAGATGTCTATCACTGATGCCAAGACATCTATTATCAATGTCTCAGGCATGACTGTGAGGCACCTAAGTGTTACCACTGAGGCCAAATGTCACCACAAACCCAGAGGTCCAAAGCCAGGAAGATGGTGCAGTTGTGCAGGTCAATAAAGAGCCACAACAAATCCTTCTCCCAGAGCCTCTACTGACTCCCTGGATGTCAAGTGGAGCAGGAGCTCCTCAAGCAGAGTTCCCCCCAAATCAGAGTAGGCCTTAGTCCCTTCCACCTCATTGCAGTTGAGTAAACCATGAAAATTCTGCACTCAGGTGTCCACAAGCCCATCATGGGCACCACGGGGCCTATTACTGGCCAAGAAGCCAATGGCACAATCAGCAACAATGAGCTTGAGTGCAGGTGGCACTGTTGATGCACAGAGCATCAGCACCATTGACATACCAGTCAGTGGTGCATTGAGCCCGGAGCCATTGGTGTATCGAGCCCTAGATTCATTGATGCATCAGGCCCCAGAGCCAAATTGGGTCAAGACACTATCAACACATCAAACTCAGCACCATAGATGCATTCCCCCTCAGCACCATTGATACATTGGGACTGGGATCACTCAATGCCCCAAGCCTCAGAGTATGGATTTACTGATTCCATCGATGCATTCCAGGCGGGTAGGAGATATTGAAGGAGATAAGCTCCATTTACCACTCCCTATCTCCAGGACAATTTCACCATTGAGGCTTCTAGAACAAGGTCTTTGGAGATGCTAGATCCTATTTGTTCAGTGATACCCTTGATCTCTATGCACCCTCTGAGACAGCGACTATAGAATCCAGAGGGCTTTCAGAAGGAAACTATTCTGGTTTCAGAAGAAGATATTCCATCTCCAATGCCTGGCCAGAAGATATGACAGTCCTTAGACCAAGTGACAGAATTAGCGAAGATTTTCTTTGCCTCCCTCGTGGCTAAGGAAAAGGAGGGTACTCTTAAACTCCTCCTCTCAATAAGTGTCAGATTTGCTCCTACAAGAGGGAATCCCTTTTGCCCCTGCACCCAGGATTGTCCCATCAGAACCCTCATGAGTGGATTGCAGCAGAGGATGTTCCACAGGAAAAGTCCCCTTTGAGATGCCCAAGAACCCCACACCATTCACCTGTTTCATCGTTGGGGTCCTGGGTCACTGTCCCTTCACTTCTCAGGTCAGGGGAAGGATTGATGGGAATTCCTTCAGATCCTTTATTTGAACTTCCAAAACACTCATCACTACCTGAGGACCTTGACTATTTAAGATTCCTGGAGAAGATGAGTAAGAATTTTGGAGTCAATGTTTGTAAAGACAATGACTCTCATATAGAAGAAGTCTTCAGCCTGCTCCAGAACCTGCAGCGATTCCAGTATAATAATAATTAATAACAAGAATGTGGAAAAAGCCAATCTACTGTGCTCCATTAGCCAGAAAACTAGACCTAAAATATAAAATCCAAAAGACTATGGGCTTTCGGGTAGTGCAGTAACCCTATGAAGCAGTTGTAGAGTCAGCACTAAAGTGGACGAAGAAAAGACATTCTCCAATACTCCAACACGCAAAGATCCTAGGCTGCTAGACAACACTGGGGAAAAGGTTTTCCATTACTCCTACCATGGGACAGGGGCCACCCAATAGTACTGGTAGCCCCTGTCACATACGAAGGGCAAAGAGCCACCAACTCCATTTTGATTACTGGCAGCTGATGGCCCGAGAGTGGGAGATCACTCTCGAGACCCCTACTGGATCACCAGGGACTTTGGGTGAGTCTTGGGAGGGTTGTGAGGGGCTTTATATTTAATATTTGAAGGTTTGGTGAGTTTTGGGGTGGGGTTTTTTTAGGTGCATATTCTCCCCTCCCCCCCAAAAAAAAAAAATGCTAGGAAGACCACACAAAATTTTGTGGATTTTCCTAATGTTTTTTTGCTTCCCAAAATGCAACAAAATAGGAAATATTGTCTTTCCTATTTCATTGCAAACGACTCCAAATCTCTAGTAAGAGGAGCTTCCAAGGTGAGGGTGTTGAACTCCTTGCAAAAGACAATACAACTTCTTCAGTCACTGTGTTTCATTGGAAATTTTGAGAAATCAAACCTGTTTCCTTCTCATAAAATCAAGTTCACCGGGGCATGGATAAACTCGCTTGAAGCGAGAGTGTTTCCTTAGATCAAGTGTGCTGCCTCAGATCCCTGGCTCACTTGTTGATGCAGATGGATCAAGTGACAGCCAGGGAAGTATTAGTTGTCCTGGGCCACATGGTAGCAGATCTCTCTAACCTGCCTCCATGTGCACATCCTGTAATGGGGCCTCTGCACCCAATTGGACCAGTTAACTCAGTCCTTGTCAACCCTAGTGAATGTTTCACAGGAAATAATGAGCCAACTTCACTGGTGGCTGGAGCCAGACATTTTGGAGAAGGGGGAACCCCCTTTCTTCTGCTTTACCATCAAATCACGTTAGCAACAGATGCATCCACCAAGAGATGGGGCATGCCCATGGGTCCTTTCCAAAACCAGGGTACTGGAACAGCTGTTTTAAATCAATCTGTTAAGAGCTTTGAGCAATCAGATACATCTTGAGAGCTTTCTCACTTCTTCTGTGGGGGAATAGAATTCTCATGCAAATCGACAACCAAGTAGCCATGTTTTACATCAACAAACAAGGGCATAGTATCGTGGAACCTCTTTCAGGAGGTTATAAGTATTTGGGAGAGGACTTGCAAGCAACCTACCTTCTGGGGATTTCCAACACATTGGTGGATCACCTCAGCAAAGTGTTTCATCCTCATAAGTAATCTATTTATCAGTCGGTAGCCAGGTTTTTATGGCCTGGATTGGCCACTGTTGGAAACAGGATGCTGGGCTTGATGGACCCTTGGTCTGACCCAGTATGGCATTTTCTTATGTTCTTATGTTCTTAATCTTTGGAAACATTCATTGATCGACTTATTCGCATCAGAGGAAAACAGAAAGGTGGAAAGATCTCTGGATTCTTTTCTGCTCAGCTGGAATGCAGATCTCATGTACACTGTTCCACCCACTAATAGCCAGGATGGTGCAGAAAGTGCTCAAAGATTGGGCTAGCTTAATACTTAATGCATTTGCATGACCCAGACAAGTGTGGTTCTCATACCTCATCCAGTTGTCCATCATCCCCGCAACTCTTCTCAGGGCTTATCTGACCTAATTAACTCAAAATAAGTCCATCTGTATCATCTGAACCTCCTCTCTCTCAAATTGATGACATGGATGCTGAGTATTCACTGATTGCTTCCCAATCCCTGCCCAAGGGAATTAAAGACCTGTTGGTATCTACCAGGAAGCCCTTAACAAGAAGGGTTATGTCCTGATGTCAACAGAGCTCCTTGTTCCTGTTCATTTGCAAACTATAGGAGGTGCTTCAGTACAAAATCGTTTTTTCCTCTCAGGTCTCAGTAGGGATGTGAATCGTGTGATCGATCGTCTTAACGATCGATTTTGGCTGAGGGGGGGGGGGGGAATCTGATCGTCTTAGTTTTTTTGGTTAAAAATTGTTTTATCGGGGGAGGGGGGAGGGCGGGAAAACCGGCACACCAAAACAACCCTAAAACCCACCCCGACCCTTTAAAACAAATCCACCATCCTCCCGAACCCCCCCAAAATGTTTTAAATTACCTGGGGTCCAGTGGGGGGGTCCCGGCGCGATCTCCCGCTCTCTGGCCATGGCTGTGTTAATAGAAATGGCGCCAGTGGCCCTTTGCCCTTATCATGTGACAGGGCAAAGGTAGCGCCGGCGCCATTTTGGTTCCTGGCTCCCGACGTCACGAGTGCAGGAGATCGCTCCCGGACCCCTGCTGGACCCCCAGGGACTTTTGGCCAGCTTGGGGGGCCTCCTGACCCCCACAAGACTTGCCAAAAGCCCAGCGGGGGCCCGGGAACAACCTCCTGCACGCGGTCCGTATTACCAATATTCAAAATGGCGCCGGCGCTACCTTTGCCCTCACTATATCATACGGGCGACGTCGGCCTGTATGACATAGTGAGGGCAAAGGTAGCGCCGGCACCATTTTGAATATTGGCAATATGGCCCGCGTGCAGGAGTGGGTTTTAGGGTTGTTTTGGTGTGCCGGTTTTCCCGCTCTCCCCCCTCCCCCGATTTACGATTTTTTGACGATAAATCAGGGGAATTGCTATTGTATCGCGGCTCTAACGATTTTTGACGTTTTATAATATATCTGACGATTGTTTTAAATTGTCAAAAAACGATTCACATCCCTAGGTCTCAGTATCTCTTCAGTCAAAATGCATCTCAGTGTCATAGTGGCCTACCATATTCTAGTGTAAGAAACAAATATCCACTCATCCTTTAGTATCAAAGTTTATGGCATACAAAACCTCAGGTGGCCAAATACAAGTGCATGGGATCTTATGAAGCCATCCTTCAAACCATTGAAATCAGCTTCTTTGAAGTTTTTCACATGGAAAATATTATTCCTTGTTGTGATCACATGTCTAAGAGAGTCATTGAGCTTCAGGCATTAGTGCATTACTTCCACAATAGAGTGGTCCTCCACACCCACCACGTTTCTGCCATAAGTGATGTCAGCTTTTCATATAAATCAAGCCATCATGTTACTCACATTCTTTCCAAGGCCATATGCACACAAAGAGGAAAAGGCTCTTCATTCCTTGGACCATAAGAGAGCCTTCGCTTACTTTCAAAAGAGAACTCAGCTACATCACCAGGCCTCACAACTATTCATCTCGTACAAATCTGTATGGGCATAGCAGTTGCCAAACACACTGTCCAACTGGCTAACAGACTGTATTATGCATTGCTTTGTTCTTACTGGCCTCCAGATCACAAACTCCATTAATACTCATTAAGTAAGAGCCATGGCTACATCAGTGGCTTATTCTCAAGCCATTCCTATTTAGGACATTTGCAAAGCTGCAACTTTTCATCGGTTCACATCTTTACATCACATTTTGTCTGGGCAATCAATCAAGAAGTGATAGTAAATTTGGACAAGTTTTGTGCAGCCTGTTCACTCAGTACTCCACTCTCCACAGTGGAGACCAATTTGCTTTTTAGTAAGTGGTCTGCTCTGCTGCAGCTTTCAGCTTGGGATTCCCCATGTGTCATGGCTAACTCAGCCCTGCTTTTTGATAGAGAAAGTAAGTTTGCTTACTGTAAATGAAGATGAATTAGCCATGCTTAATACCTGTCTGCCTCCCTGGAGAGTCAACTACATTGCTAAAGCTTAGATCTAAAATCAACTGAGGGACTCAGGAGGCAATGCCTGCTGAAGAACTCCTGCACCTGCTCAGTAGAGCAAAAGTTCTATAAGCTAAGAGAGAAGGATCCATTCAGTACCATCGGATGGCATTGCTCATATGTCATGGTTAATTAATCCTGCGGTCTATGGAGTATACAGTTTATAGTAAGCAAACTTGCTTTACCAAACTATACAAATGATAGCCATGTTTTTAAACCATATGTATGCAAATACATCTGATGAACTGAATTAAATACAAATGAATAGTTTTACTGAATATCATGAAAATCAGACCTGTTGGTATCCCTTATTTTGAACCTTTGAGTTAGACCAAAAGTTGCTATAAAAGAACTTAGTAGCAGAATATAGGAAAGAATGCTTATTACAAAAGCCCCAGATTAAAGCTGCACAGGACAATTTTCAGACAAACAATTTATCCAGGTAAATTACTCATTCTTTCCCTAGCTAAAAGTACATAAGAACCTAAGACTTGACAAAGGACCATCAAATGCAGTATTCTGTTTCCAAAAGTAGCCAATCCAGGTCACAAGTACCTGGCAGAATCCCAAAGGGTGGAGAGATTCCACGCTACTTATCCCAGGGACAAGAAGTAGATTTATGCAATTCCTCATTAATAATGGTTTATAGACTTTTCCTCCAGGATTTTATCCAAACCTTTTTCAAACACAGCTACATTAATAGCTTTCACAACATCCTCTGGCAACGAATTGCAGACCTTATTTATGCATTGATAAAAAAAATATTTTCTCTTATTGGTTTTAAGTGTATCATCTAGTAACTTCATTGTGAGTCCCCTAGTTTTAGTACTTCTTAAAAGAGTAAACAACTAATTAATGTTTTCTTGTTCCACTCCATTCATTATTTTATAGACCTCTATCATATCTCCTGTCTTTAGTCTTTCTTCATCGGGGACTCATTCCATCCCCTTTATCATTTTGGCTGCCCTTCTCTGTACCTTTTCTAATTCTCTATACATCTTTTTATAGATGTGGTGACCAGAACTGCACACAATACTCGATAAGGTTGCACCATGGAGGGATACAGAGGCCTTATGATATTCTCTGTTTTAGTCTCCTTTCCTTTCCTAATAATCCCCAGCATTCTGTTTGTGTATGATATATGAACACAAGATGAGGATGCACCATGGAGGGATACAGAGACATTATGATATTCTCTGTTTTATTCTCCATTCCTTCCCTAATAATCCCCAGCATTCTGTTTGTGTATGATATATGAACACAAGATGAGGATGCACCATGGAGTAATACAGAGGCATTATGATATTCTCTGTTTTATTCTCCATTCCTTCCCTAATAATCTCCAGCATTCTGTTTGTGTATGATATATGAACACAAGATGAGGATGCACCATGGAGTGATACAGAGGCATTATGATATTCTCTGTTTTATTCTCCATTCCTTTCCTAATAATCCCCAGCATTCTGTTTGCCTTTTTGGCTGCTGCACATTGTTGCCTAGATCCTTTTCCGGAATGGTGATTCCTAATGTGGACCCTTGCATTGTGTAGCTATAATTTGAGTTACTCTTCCGTAAGTTCATCACTTTGTAATTGTCCACATTAAATTTCATTTGCCATTTGCATGCCCAGTCTCCCAGTTATGCAAGGATTTCTTACATTTTCTCATAATCCTCTTGGGATTTAACAATTTTGAATAATTTTGTGTAATCAGCAAATTTGATCACCTCACTCATTGTTCCTATTTCCAGCTCATTTATAAATATATTAAAAAGCAGTGGTCCCAGAACAGATCCCTGGGGCGCTCCACTATTCACCTGTCTCCACTGGGAAAATTTACCATTTAGCCCTACTTTTTTTTTTACCAGTTCCCAATCCACAATAGGACACTACACCCATCCCATGACTTTTTCATTTCCTAATAAGTCTCTCAGGAGGGACTTTGTCAAATGCTTTCTGGAAATCCAGATACACTACCAACTGGCTCACCTTTATCCACAGGTTTATTTACGCCCTCAAAAATATGTAGCAAATTGGTGAGGCAAGATTTCCCTTGGCTAAATCTAAGTTGACTTTTTGTCTATTAAATTAGACCTAGCTATATGTTCAGCAATTTTGTTCTTTATGATAGTTTCTACTATTTTGCCTGGCACAAACTCAATGGTCTGTAGTTTACTGATCACCCCTGGATCCCTTGTTAAAAATTGTCATTACATTGGCAACCCTCCAGTCTTCAGATACCGTAGCTGATTTTAATGATAGTACATGTTTGGGAACAAGGTTAGGTCAGGGGGACCTATGTACAAACGTACATAGTTTGCATTTTCAGACGCCATCCATTGTTTTCCACGGGAAAGGTACCCATACAAAGAGCAGTACAGATTCTTTGCCCCAGGCAGTTTTCAAAAGGCAACTATGCTCCTCCTTTCTCTTTGAGGACTAGTGCAAAATCCACAAGTACAAGTACTTGACTTTGCAACTATGCACTCTGTTGAAAATTGTAGGGGTGTGCATTCGTTTTGACCGCATATGTAAAACGCAACTTTTTTTTTTTTTTTTAACTTAAAAAAGTGATGAGGCGAAAACGATCGGATTTCCAACTTATTCAACATAGCTATGTTGAATACGTTGGAAATCGCGATTGTTGATCCTAAATAAAAATTTAAACCCCTCACCCTCCTTAATCCCCCCCCCCCCCCCCCAAGACTTACCAAAACTCCCTGGTGGTCCAGCGGAGAGTCAGGACGCCATTCCTGTATTCCATTGCGAGGAGCACGTGACGTCGGCGTCACGTCGGAGTGACGCGGACGTCACGTGATTCCCCGCGCGTTCGCTCCGGGACCCTCGTTGGACTCAACCGGAACTTTTGGCCAGCTTGGGGGGGTCAGGAGGGAATCGGTGCACGTATGGACATAGACTCAACTTATGGAATTCTACATATGTCCATATTGACCGAAATTGACCCCCCCTTTCGACTTATGGACTTATGAACATAAACTTTTGGTCTGCACATCCCTAGAAAATTGTACTAACACTGTCTAGGAACATCCTACTAGCAAATTGCTAAATATTTTTTTTAAACATGAAGCTATCTTTTACTGATATATGTCAGACTAATCAGAAATAGCTCCTATGTCGGCTGAGCATGAGGTTTGCCTTAGTGCTAAGTAGAATGATCTAGTTCAGAAAACTGTATGGTTATCCCCAAATGCATGCAGTAGCAGGTATCTTATTATCCACAGATAAGTGTCTACATTATAGCAGGCACCCATTTAATCTCTTAAATGACATGACATCACATTATGCTAGGTGAGATTACATAGTAGAATGAAGCAACATTAGTGATATCACATTTCTGATTTCTAAAGATACATCCATTTTTAGATAGTAGGTGACTTAATTTATGTGGTTCTTAAAAGGATGAGACATCTATTGAAAGTTCTTTCATCTGACTACAAGTATGTTTTAGAAAGGTCTCTGTGAGTGCCTGAATGGCAAATGGACAATTATGAAATATGCATGGATACTGTATTTTTGAATTTTAAAGTATTCTATAGTAAGGCCAGGATGTTACTGAACATTAGACTGCTCATAGAAACATAGAAATGACGGCAGAAGAAGACCAAATGGCCCATCTAGTCTGCCCAGCCAGCCACGCAGTTTATCCATTTTTTTTCCCACCCTTTTTCTCCCTCCCACCCATCACTATTGGCTTCCAGCACCCTCCGGCCCCAACTCCCTTCCACCCCTCCACCATGCAGAGAGCAGCGCCGTATCCGCATCCCAGTGAACATCCAGCTCAATCAGGGGTAGCAACCGCCGCAACAAGCAGGCCACACCCCTGCTCAAACTACTTATGTTCTATTTTCATGTAGTTATAATATTTTGCTTGTATTGTTTATATTAAAATTTTTGCAGGAATACTGTTGAATGCATAACAGTACAGACAGAGATTTCTTTAAAAAGAAATAAATGGCTGAAATGGTAACAGCGTGGGCAGACCACTTGGAAGCTTTCTTCTCCCTGTAGCTTTCTGGTTTTAACTTCTTGATTGTTATGAGGAAGGAAGGGGAAAAAAAAAGAGGAAGGTTCAGAGTCATCCTCCCTCACCTCTGGCGTCTTCCCTTGCCCAGCTACGTTGATTTCTTTGCAGACCAGACCCCCCCTGGTCTGTGCAAACTCCGCTGGCGGTGCTGGTGCCTGACTGTAGTCTGGGACATTTGAGCCTCAATGCATCTTATGTGCTTCCAAGGCTTTGAGTGGCTCTCTCTGAGGGACTGTGACCTGTTGTGGTGGAAGAGCTGTAAGGGGGTGAACTGTTTGGTAGTTCTGTGGAGGAGGCAAAGCAGGCTGCAGCGGCCCCACCCTCGAAAGCTGCAGGTGAGCAGGAAAGTGCAGTGCGGCCACAAGAGCAGAGTGGAAATGCGTAGGAAGGTTCTGTAGGTGCTAGGAAGAATTTAAGCATTTCAAATTTGTTCATTTCAATTACAGGGAATCTGCTACCCAAAAGGGCCCTGTTTAAAGTGGCTCTAGACTCTTGTTTGGTCAGCTTTGGAGAAACTTAATAGCTCTATTGCATAATAACCGGGAAACTACAGACCGGTTAGCCTGACTTGAGTGCCAGGAAAAATAGAGGAAAGTGTTCTAAACATCAAAGTCACAGAACATATAGAAAGACATGGTTTAATGGAACAAAGTCAGCATGGCTTTACCCAGGGCAAGTCTTGCCTCACAAATCTGCTTCACTTTTTTGAAGGAATTAATAAACATGTGGATAAAGGCAAACCAGTAGATGTAGTATACTTGGATTTTCAGAAGGCATTTGACAAAGTTCCTCATGAGAGGCTTCTAGGAAAAGTAAAAAGTCATGGGATAGGTGGTGATGTCCTTTCGTGGATTACAAACTGGCTAAAAGACAGGAAACAGAAAGTAGGATTAAATGGACAATTTTCTCAGTGGAAGGGAGTGGGCAGTGGAGTGCCTCAGGGATCTGCATTGGGACCCGTACTTTTCAATATATTTATAAATGATCTGGAAAGAAATACGACGAGTGAGATAATCAAATTTGCAGGTGACACAAAATTGTTCAGAGTAGTTAAATCACAAGCAGATTGTGATAAATTGCAGGAAGACCTTGTGAGACTGGAAAATTGGGCATCCAAATGGCAGATGAAATTTAATGTGGATAACTGCAAGGTGATGCATATAGGGAAAAATAACCCATGCTATAATTACACAATGTTGGGTTCCATATTAGGTGCTACAACCCAACAAAGAGATCTAGGCATCATTGTGGATAACACATTGAAATTGTCTGTTCAGTGTGCTGCGGCAGTCAAAAAAGCAAACAGAATGTTGGGAATTATTAGAAAGGGAATGGTGAATAAAACAGAAAATATCATAATGCCTCTGTATCGCTCCATGGTGAGACCACACCTTGAATACTGTGTACAATTCTGGTTGCTGCATCTCAAAAAAGATATAATTGCGATGGAGAAGGTACAGAGAAGGGCTACCAAAATGATAAGGGGAATGGAACAGCTCCCCTATGAGGAAAGACTAAAGAGGTTAGGACTTTTCAGCTTGGAGAAGAGACGGCTAAGGGGGGATATGACAGAGTTTAAAATCATGAGAGGTCTAGAACGGGTAAAAGTGAATCGGTTATTTACTCTTTCAGATAATAGAAAGACTAGGGGGCACTCCATGAAGTTAGCATGGGCACATTTAAAACTAATCGGAGAAAGTTCTTTTTTACTCAACGCACAATTAAACTCTGGAATTTGTTGCCAGAGGATGTGGTTAGTGCAGTTAGTATAGCTGGGTTTAAAAAAGGATTGCATAAGTTCTTGGAGGAGAAGTCCCTTACCTGCTATTAAGTTAACTTAGAGAATAGCCACTGCCATTAGCAACAGTAACATGGAATAGACTTAGTTTTTGGGTACTTGCCAGGTTCTTATGGCCTGGATTGGCCACTGTTGGAAACAGGATGCTGGGCTTGATGGACCCTTGGTCTGACCCAGTATGGCATTTTCTTATGTTCTTATGTTCTTAATGTTTTTAGGACATAAGTTCATTGTCTAGTAATACTGGGAACCAACTCCAGGCGCATGAAATAGCTATGTAAGAGTTAAATGGGGAAGTGGAGGGCCTGGAAAGTGAGCACTGTGTAAGGAACGTGGATCCTTGGATCAAGGGGGAGCTGGCGCTGCCTATGGGGAGGAGCCGCACAGGTCCCCACCATCGGCTGGTGAGGCTAGAGTGAGGCCGAGACCCCACTGGGGCTTCACCACTACCAGCCTTTGTTCCCCTCAGGTTGAGCCTTTGGGTACCGGGGCTGGCTGGATGGGTCTCAGGTCCGTAGAGTCTCGAGGTCCTGGTTTGGCGTGGCGGTGGCAGGTGGCAGAGCACGTGGTGCAGATACAAGGGAAAAACAGGGCAGGCGGTGAGTCTCGTAGTCCGAGGCCAAACGGGGGTCAGGGCAAGCAGCGAATGTAGTAGACCGGGGTCAAGCGTGGGTCAGGGCAGGGGGCAAATCTCGTAGTCCAGGATCATGCGTGGGTCAGGGCAGGCAGCGAATCTCATAGTCCGGGGTCAAGCATGGGTCAGGGCAGGCAGCAAATCTCATAGTCCAGGATCAAGCGTGGGTCACAGGTCCAACGGGTCAGAACGCAGAAACAGGAACAGGAACCTCCAGGAACTAGAATGGAAGCCAAAGGAAGCCAAGGCAAGGTCTGGGGGCAGGCCTTGCCTTAATATAGGCTGGGGTCAAGAGGGAGGAGCTGGGGTGCCTCCCAACGTGGCCCATTTAAATGTAGTTCAGAGGCGCGCACACGCGCCTAAGGCAGCTGGGAGGCAGAAGGGCTTGGACGGGCTTGGGTGCGCCGAGAAGGCCGCATTGGTGGCGGAAGTCTGGAGCGGGGCCCACGTGGCAGAGCGCATCTACCACGGCCTCCTGTCACCACCAGGGTCCCTGGACTGGCGTGAGAGCGGTAGGTGGAGGGAGCCAGCCGCTGCCTTCCATGGCCGGTTCTCATAACACACTGTGCGTGTAGTCTTGTTGCAGGATAATGTTGTAATAGATCAGATGTTAGGAATTATGGAGAGCAATACAAGGCATTTGAATTTGAGGATTTTAAACTTTCCCAAGTTCACTCTAGAGGACCCCCTTGATACATTGAATAGGTATTTTAGAGATATTCTTAAAATCTCTGGAGAAGTTATTCTACCTATCAGCAAAGGGAGCAATATTCAGTGCCACTTAGCTGGATTAGTTCGGACTTATCTGGCTAAGTGGAGCTGTTTAAATATTTGGTCACATTCAGCAGTGGCTGTTTAGCTGGATAATTATTATCTGACTAAATAGTTATCCATCTAAGTGGCGAGCAGAACGGAGGCTTTCCGGGGTATGGCTATCTATTCAGCTAATTTAGCCAGATAATTGGTGAAATTCAGATTTTTTTGTTTGTTTGAAATTTGTTTATTAACTGGCTAAGTAGGGCAGAAAAGTTAGTCCTACTTTTGAGCAGGTCTAAAGTTAGCCAGGTAAACTTATCTGGCTTTTAGATAGCTATATTCAGTGGTGTAGCTGCATCGCTGAATATCCCAGCTAAGTTAGTTGGATATGTTTATTCATCTAACTTTCTTTGCCAGACAACATTTGAATATCTACCTCAAAGGGTTGTATTTGGCCATCTAAACTTCTTGAGCACCCAGGTGAAGGCAGAAGACAGAAGGAACCTAGTATAACCAGTAACAGCTTGGATTTAACTGCATACTGGAACAGTCTGTGGATAATGAGACAACTAGATCGATTCTTTTGGTATCTTTTGTCTTTGAGTAAGATAGATGATTCTGGTGTTTCTATTTTCTCTATTTTATTGGCAAATAGTACAACAACAATATAGACAAAGCATCAACAGTCCATTTTGCCAGTGTATCTCCAACATACAGACAACATCAAACAAGACAAGTCCCCCCCCCCAAAAAAAAATCAAATATTAAGACAAGAGAACATGCCACCATTTCAAAAAATAAAATAAAAGGAATATCATTCTCCTCAGCAACATATCTGACCATCCAAATTTCACAGAATGAAGCATAGTCTTTGGAAGATCTGGAAGTAGCTGTATGATACTCCATGTAAAACTACTTCCACCATTCAGCTCTTCCAAGTAGTGAAGGAGGGAGATACTACTTTTAACCAACTAAAATCTATATACTTTTTAACAATCATGAAGGCTTTAGCCAAAAGTAACATGATACTTTCCAATAAATCTATGCTTATCTAAGTAATTTAATACACAGAATTCAGGAGAGAATACCACATTTTTACCTGTTATTATTGCTAAATTGAAGCACATTTTGCAAAAACAATTGTGTTTGGGGATTCTCCCACTAACAGTGGAATAAATTAGCTTTAGCTTTGCATCTTAGAGACTCGTCAGAAGCAATGCATGCCATTTGTTTAGCTCGTGAAATGAAAAGCCTATGCATTATACAAAACTGCATCTCACAAAGATTCCCATTAATGACAACAGCTTTAGTCAGGTCAATACATATTGCTAAATCTTTAATCGTTAACTTCCTTCTACAATCCCTATTCCAGAAATCCACGAGCCCTGTCAAAATAAAAGAATTTTGTACAGAATTCAGCCACTTGTAAAACTGAGAATGTTTAATTGCCAGAATAACCTGGGTTTACCCAGATCAATGTGAAGTAACACAAGACGGAAGAAAAATATTTCTTTCTCTGCATAGTGAAGCTTCTGCTATCTGTACAGAAATTGCCATTTTCCTTATAAATGTCTTGTGACGTACAGAAATGTAATCTATGTCTTTTTTGAGCCAGAAAGTCACAGGTTTTCCTTAATTCAAAGTTACTTTTGGGTTCTCCTATTTAAAATGCTGAGTTAGCTTATGACTTAGGGTAGTTAACGCTGGATTTATGGGGTAGATTTTCAGAGGTACGTGCACACATGCGCAGGCACGCTCATGTTATAAAATTGGGGGTCAGCGCACGCAAGGAGGTGCACAATTGTGCACCTTGCGTGCGGCGAGCCGCGCTGCCTTCCCTCATTCCCTCCCAGGTGGCTCCGAAATCGGAGCGGCCTCAGAGGGAACTTCCCTAACCCCCCCACCCCACCTTCCCTTCCCCTACCTCCCCCGCCCTTTCCCCCCTATCTTTTTTGTGTTTTTTTTCCTTGTTTTAAAACTTACTTCAGCCCTGGGGCTGAAGTAAGTTGCGCGTACCGGCCGACTGCCGGCGCGCGATCCCCGGCACAGCGGCAAATGGCTCTGACCCCGCCCCCCCCCCCCGGACCGCACTGCTCCACCCCCTCCCCGCCCCCTTTTGCAAGCCCCGGGACATACACGCGTCCCGGGGCTTTATGCGTGTCGCCGGGCCTTTTGAAAATCCTGCCCTATATGAATAGCTAGTTGTAGTATCATTATGCAAAGTGTAATGTTTCATTTACCAGTTCCTTGGTTCTGCTGCCTCTGGGATTTTCCTTTGATCCTTTCTCTTTATAGTTGTGATCCGAAATGAGCGTACATATGCATATTGGACATTTGAATGTAAACATTTAATTTACTTTATATCTTTCTTCATGCAAACTCTCGTTTTCAAAATCAAAGATATCTTTGATATATTATGAAATGTACCATAACAATACGATTACAAAACGTGAATGTATGAAAACTTCTATTGCATGCATCACGCAGGTAAAAAGTAATAAGAAGCAAGGCCAAAGTTCTGTGACATGCTGTGATGTTTTATGATTTATGAATATAAATACATGCATACATACATACATAAAATGAAATGGGTGTTCTTAATTGGATCTATGATGCCTCAGGAATTCTGGTAAAAACAGCTTTATTTCATAGACTTCGAGCTAGCCAAAACATTTACTTATACAGAAAGTCCCAGTTAAACCTTTCACGAAATTCTACAACAGGAGGTAGATTAGCAAGCGCGTATTATAAAGCAGTTTTAATAAGGAGCACAGTAACATTAGTGAAGCTGCCAGACAAGTTCAGTGGGTGGAGTCTCCCTGGGTCTCCCACCGGGAGCAACCAGATGCCAATGCCCTAAAACAGGGAAGGTCCTCCTATGTTGCAATCAGGTTTGGTTATCAGGATTATCACGCTATGCAAATTAAGCAGGTTCTCAGATCAAATATATGCAAATACATCTCATTGATTTTTTTGAAAGCCAGATACTTTTGTGGTATTTGAGAACCATATTTTGCCATCCATAGCCCAAAGTCTAAAACTGATACGTCAGTGGTCATAGTAACATAGTAATGATGGCAGAAAAAGACCAAAATGGTCCATCCAGTCTGCCCAGCAAGCTTCCCAAGGTAGTAACTGCCGCTCCGTGCAGGTTACCCTCATGTTTCCCTTAAGGGTAGTAACTGCCGCTCCATGCAGGTTACCCCATGTTTCTCTTAAGGGGAGTAACTGCCGCTCCGTGCAGATTACCCCCATGTTTCCCTTAATGGTAGTAATTGCTGCTCCATGCAGATTACCCCCATGTTTCCCTTAAGGGTAGTAACTGCCGCTCCATACAGGTTACCCCATGTTTCTCTTAAGGGGAGTAACTGCCGCTCCGTGCAGATTACCCCCATGTTTCCCTTAATGGTAGTAACTGCCGCTCCGTGCAGATTACCCCCATGTTTCCCTTAAGGGTAGTAACTGCCGCTCCATACAGGTTACCCCATGTTTCTCTTAAGGGTAGTAACTGCCGCTCCGTGCAGATTACCCCCATGTTTCCCTTAAGGGTAGTAACTGCCGCTCCATGCAGGTTACCCCATGTTTCTCTTAAGGGTAGTAACTGCCACTCCGTGCAGATTACCCCCATGTTTCTCTTAATGGTAGTAACTGCCGCTCCGTGCAGGTTACCCCATGTTTCTCTTAATGGTAGTAACTGCCGCTCCGTGCAGATTACCCCATGTTTCCCTTAAGGGTAGTAACTGCCGCTCCATGCAGGTTACCCCATGTTTCTCTTAAGGGTAGTAACTGCCGCTCCGTGCAGATTACCCCCATGTTTCCCTTAAGGGTAGTAACTGCCGCTCCGTGCAGGTTACCCCATGTTTCTCTTAAGGGTAGTAACTGCCGCTCCGTGCAGATTACCCCCATGTTTCTCTTAATGGTAGTAACTGCCGCTCCGTGCAGGTTACCCCCATGTTTCTCTTAATGGTAGTAACTGCCGCTCCGTGCAGGTTACCCCATGTTTCTCTTAATGGTAGTAACTGCCACTCCGTGCAGATTATCCCCATGTTTCTCTTAATGGTAGTAACTGCCGCTCCGTGCAGGTTACCCCCATGTTTCTCTTAATGGTAGTAACTGCCGCTCCGTGCAGGTTACCCCCATGTTTCTCTTAATGGTAGTAATTGCCGCTCCGTGCAGGTTACCCCCATGTTTCTCTTAAGGGTAGTAACTGCCCTCCGTGTCGGTTTAGTTTTTCTTATTTATTACCATCTTCTAGCTTTTTAGGCTCATCTCATTACTAGAAAAAAATAGATTGTGAACTACATCAGTTTTGCATCTGCCCATCTTATGGATATTTGGTGCTCCAATGGAAAAAGGTAGACTTAATGCTTGAATATGAATAACAACCAAAAGCCTGACCATTCAGTTATACTAAGAATATAAAATATTTACATACCCACAGGTGGATTTTCTTAAGTAACCCTGAAGTTGGTCTGCAATATGGACTGAAACGTCCGTTGAGCAGGCAAACAAATATTTTGTAATCTTAACATAATTAAGTGTTGAGGCTTTGTTTTCTTTATCATGTACTCACTAGGTCAAAATGATTTTCTTTCTGCAGGCAACAGTTTATCAGCCAGAAGGGGAATCAAATCCAGCTGCGGAGCGGCAGATAAGAAGGCCCAACTCATTTTCATGTCTATAATGAGGCAGATCTCTTCCTGCAACTCCCTCAGCAGGGTAATTACTTTTTTTTATTTTGACTCAAGGTTTCATTTGTCTCGATTGCTCCTCGTGCTCAGCAGTAAGAACATTTGTGATTTCCTCTCACTTTTCAGCACAAACAATGGCTGTTTTACTAGATCCCAAATGGTTAGAGACATATTCACATTATTCACCTATGTTTCAAAGAAAAAGACTTATGAAAGTGAGGTGTCTGTGTGTGCAAGTCCCTAATCCCCCAGTAACTTTTCTGTTTGGTGTCCTAGCCACAAACATTTCAGGATATGGCAGGGGGCCAGGAAGGCTCCCACAGGGGTGAGGTAGTTTTGCAACGTGCCTGTTTCTGAAAAACGTAGACCCTGTATTTCTGGCCTAGTCTTTTTGTCTTTTCTTATAGCATTGAATCCAGATTATTTGTGAAATAAATCCATGTTTTCTGTAATGGAAACTGTCCACTCAGCCAAACTCAGTCCCAAACTCATGCTGGACTAGATTCCATCTTTGTCATCAAACTGCCGAGGTCTGAATGTGTTTCTTTTTCAGCCAGTGGTAATTTTAGGTTTCCCAACAGGCTCTCTAAATCTTCCCACCCCGCAGGAACCAGGAATACAAAAGCAAAACTCTAAATTCAGGCCGAAATATACCCTTATGTAAATAAAAAACCTGAAATCAGCTCTGTTGCATGCTATTTTTTTGTAGAAAAACCCGTCCTCACGTAATGCCCACAGCCTTATTAAAAACAATATTTTATTCACTGTTACACTGAATGGTATCATCTCTCAAAATTCACCTCTGGATTCTGCTAGTAGAGGGAGTGCAGGCCCGCTTAGCAGAAAGATTGTAGACATGGCCTATCCTCGAAGAAAGATGGCCGGGTTCTGCTCTATCTGCAAAAGGCCAGTGTAGGTAGCTGTGCATTAAAACACTGGGTGCTTGATTTCAGTACACACTTTCAACATGCAAAATATATTTTTTAATTCCCAATGCAGTAAGCTAATGTTATGCAAATATAATGGGAGATTAAAAAAAAACAAAAAAAAACATGCCTCAACTTTAAAATGTGTGTTCATCACAGGCCAAACACATATTTTAATTCGGGAAGAGGTATCCTTGACAGCCCATCATTTGCGTCAGTAGCAGCAGCCGCCACAGCCGCTTAGCTGGATAACTACTGATTTATGCAGCTATCTGGCAGAGAGTAGCAGCTGCCAGATAACGGGATAAGGTCGCAACTTATCCGGCTATGTGGCATGGCTCACTGCTACTTAACCAGATTATCCAGATTATTCAGCTGAGTAGCGGCGAAATGGGCCAAATAGGCAGATAACTAGTGACTTATCCAGCTATCTGGCAGCTTATGCAGTTAAGTGGCAGCGGCTGCCAGCACTTACCCAGTGTGTTCCTGACTTTTTTTTTTTCCTTTTTTAAACATTTTTTTTTAGCTAAAAACTTAACTTCAGCACTGACCCAGGAGTTAAGTTTCCAACGCTAAGAAAGATGCACTGGCCGAAAGAAGTCTCCCTACATCGGAGAGTTACTGCTTATTAATGCCCTCATTTGCAAGGGATTTCCATTCAAGGGCGCTGAGCAGTGCTCCCATTCGTGAATGCACATTTCTGCGTGCAAAATTCCTTGCTGCATGAGCAGTAAGCTTTGCACACAGAAAATATGCTTTCAATTGCAGGAAGAAAGGTGCGTCTGGCTGAATGCACCTTTCGGCATCAGCCTGTGAGTGAGAGAGGGGAAGTGCAAAGATCCAGAGAGAGGAAAAGTAGATGTTTCCTGGAAGCCAAGGCAAGAGAGAGTTTGAGCTGTCAAGAAGACAGGGAGCCTTAGCCTGCTTTTCTCCTGCTTTAGAAAAGATGCTAAACCTTAAGTAAAGCCCTAGAGGAAAGACAGAGCTGCTTTTGCAGACACAAAAGCTGGGAAAGCAGACGAAGGAATTAGGTCAGAAAATTCAGTCCTTGCATTTTCCAATGAGAGAAAAGGAGATCTGTCTCCATTTCTGGATAGATAGAGTCAAATACTCAAAGCTATTTAGCCACTCACACATTATCTGGCTAAATGGAGAGTTTTGAATATTCCCCCATACTTATTCATCTCATTTTGTAGCCAAATAAATTATTATCTGGCTAAGATATAACTGAATTAATAAGGGGCGTGGTGGAGATGTTCCGGGGGAGGGATAAGTTAGCTGAATAATTTATCCAGGTAGATCCGATATTTGGAGCTAGCCGAATTATTTCTTGATACTTTAATACCATTAATTAATCAAAATCCATATTCTAATGCGACCGACATGTTAACCATATGGAATAATTCAATCACAGAGACCTTAGACCAAATTGCACCTTTGAAGTCACAGAAAACAACTAGAAAAAAATCTGCTACATGGTACAATGACTCTCTAAAAACATCCAAACGAAAACTTCGCAATTTAGAACGAAGATGGCGGAAAAACCCTCTTCCCACGCGTAAACAGGAATATTATGCTTGTCTACAAAAATACAAAAAGGAAATAAATACTAAGAAAGCCTTTTACCCTACAAAATTCAAAAACGCATACGGTAATCCTAGAATATTATTTTCAATTGTAAACGACTTAACCACAATACAAAACACACCTTCTTCTATTACATCTAATGAGTTTTGCGACAAAATTGCCACATATTTTAGAAACAAAACAGATGACATTTCAACAGTATTTCTTTCATTACCTATTCCAAACAATGCCCTCCCTCAAACGATTTGCACCTTTTCTGATTTCTCCCCAGTTAATGACAAAACCATTATTAACATATTGTCAAAATCCAAACCTTCCAACAGTCCTTTCAATCCATGTTCAGGTTCTCTAAAGATTCAAAAGATCATCTTGCTCCTGCTATCACAAATTTAGTAAATGCCTCTCTACCTCAAGGCATTTTTCCAGACTCCTTAAAACAAACTTCCATTTTTCCCATTCCCAAAAAGAAAAACCAAGACCCCACAGATTTAATTAACTACCGACCAATTGCCTCATTACCATCCATTGCAAAAATCATAGAATCTGTAGTACTACATCAGATATCTGAATATATTGACGAGAATAATATCCTACATAGCAATCAACACAGTTTTAGAATAGGACACAGTACAGAATCCTTGCTAATCATTTGTTTCAATCATTAGAGGCTTTGATTCCAACTCCAGTTACATATTGGTATTACTTGATATTTCAGTTGCATTTGATACGCTAAACCATGACATTCTACTTTCTACCTTATCGCAGATTGGCATTACAGGTCTTGCTCTACAATGGTTTTCCTCTTTTCTAACCAACCATAAACAAAGAATTACAGTAGGTCCTTATCATTCTGACTGGTACTCCACTAAGACAGGTGTACCACAAGGCTCTGCACTTTCAGCTCTATTGTTCAACCTCTACTTACTACCTCTTTGCCATCTCCTTGCTGGATTAGACCTTAACTTTAAAATTTACGCAGATTATATACAGTTTA
Organism: Rhinatrema bivittatum; assembly: GCF_901001135.1. NCBI lineage: Eukaryota > Metazoa > Chordata > Amphibia > Gymnophiona > Rhinatrematidae > Rhinatrema > Rhinatrema bivittatum. The sequence goes on along the minus strand of NC_042621.1, from coordinate 80,423,049 downwards.
CCATACCTTTTACAGATTCCTAGACCAAAACCTTTTCCCTACTACATCTATATCTATCAAAAATAAAAACATGGCTTTCTCACAACAGGTTGAAATTAAACACAAATAAAACAGAATTAATTTATTTATCAACTGTACCTGACTCAATTCATCAACCACTATCAACTTTCACTTTCCAGAATCAAATCATTAACATAAAACCTCATGCAAAAAACTTGGGTATAGTAATAGATTCCAGACTTACAATGACTGACCACATATCCGAAATTGTAAAAAAATCTTTTTATAAAATCTACATGTTAAAATAGCTTAAACCACTTCTTCTTCCGAATGATTTTCGATTGATCACCCAGGCTCTAATCCTATCCTCTTTAGACTATTGTAATTCATTGCTTGGGGTGGGTTTTTTTTAAGCTTCCTTTGCCGTTTCGTTTTTTGGCCCGGTTTCGGGTTTCCTCGTTTCGTTTTTCAAAAAAATGAAATGAGGAAACCCGAAATTTACCACGAAGTATCCGAGTCAAAAAACGACCCGGCAGAAAAAAACGAAGCACATCTCTACTCTACAATACTAACTCTATCTGGTTATGCTCATTATTAAGAATCTACAGACCAACTAGACAACTCCGTTCCCTTGACAAATGTATTTTAGAAGTATCATCAATAAAATCCGTTAGTTTAGCTTTGACTCATAAACGAGCATTCTCTGTAGCTGGTCCAATACTGTGGAACTCACTCCCAGAACATATCCGATTGACAGCTAACCGTACAGAATTTAAGAAACTACTAAAAACCCATCTTTTTACCTGTGCATACAATTTATACTAAAGTCTATCATATTACATTATATCTGTCAATATAATTGTCTATTCTGATAATTTTAAATTGTTTGTATTTATGTACTGCTTAATATATGTATGTGTGAACATGTAAACCGCCTAGATGGATAGTCCTCTACCCATTGTGCGGTATATAAAACTTTTAAATAAATAAATAAACAAATAAATAAATAAATAAATTTTTCGGCTATTTCAATGTGACACCATAAAATCTGGCATGCTAAGTCAGTCTAAGGTCCATTGAGCCCAACGTGGCCAGTCCAGGTAATAAATACCCAACAGATCACAAATAGTTGATCTATTTCACTCCCAGGATAAACATTGGCTTTCCCAAGTCTACCTGGGTAATAACTGCTTATGGATTTTTCCTTCAGGAAATTTTCAAACCTCTCTTGAACCCCAATATGTTAGTCACATTGACAATGTCCTCTGGGAACAGATTCCATACTTTGCCTGCTATGATTTGTTTTAAATCTTCCGATTCCCAGTTTTATGGAGCATTCCTTAGTCCTACTGTTGTTTGAAAGGGTAAATAACCATCCACTATTTATCCATTGTATCCCTCTCATGGTTTTATAAATCTCAATCATAATCCCTCTCACGCTTCTCTTCTCCAAACCCTATATGTGTAGCCTTTTTCCTCCTATCCCATAGTTTTCCAACTTCCCAAGAAATCTATCATAAGGGACATTGTGAAAGGCCTTCTGAAAATCTAAATACACTATATCAACGTTACACTTTTATCTACATGTTTGTTTACACCTTCAAAAAAATCTAGTAGGAGGAGAAACCTCTCCAAGGAGAGGTATTGGCCTAAAGATCGTGTCTGGGGTTCCGGCCCTTTGCAATGCTGGAACTTTGATAAAATGCCAGACCTGTTGAAGCCCCACCCCTGTGATGTCACCAATCAGGGACAGAAAGCCTCGGGTATAAATCCGGGGAAGGTGCGAATCCAACCGGAGGAGCCTGGAGGAGAAACCCCTCCAAGGAAAGGTATTGGCCTATAGATCATGTCTGGAGTTCCAGCCCTTTGCAACGCTGGAACTTTGAAAAAACGCCAGACCTGTTGAAGCCAAACCCCCATGATATCACCAATTGGGGACGGAGAGCCTCGGGTATAAATCCGGGGAAGGTACAGCGTGCAGCCACTGGTGTGCTGCCGAAGTCGCGTGCCAAAGGGGCGCGCCACTTCTCAAGATTTTTTTTCCAACTTTGAATTTACCTCTATGGGAAGAAAAAGGAAGGTTAAAACTTGGACTTCATTGCCAACTGCATCTGTAGTGAGAGGACCAATGGATACTCATGTTGCAAGGGGGGTAAGTTACCTTGTTCAAGCATTTATTCCTGAAATATCTTTCTCATCTGGATCCACAGGCAGTCCAGGATCATCGCAGCAACCTGAAACCTTAATGGAAGAGCCAATCCATGCAGCCCAGAGTTTGATTGACTCTGTGCAGCCCACAGTAAGTGGGAGCACAGAGGAAAGTGGGGTCCAAGAGGGTTTCAGGCCTCAAGAGGTGGTCGCAGAACCTATGGACCCCCAAAACATAACTCTGGGAGATATATGGAAGGTTCTTGTTAGCCTACAGAAGATTATGTCTAGCTCTATTGCTCAAAATAATAGAACAATGGTTGAGATAAAAAAAGTGATTGAAGTACATAATACTCGATTGAACAAATTAGAAGAAGGTAAAACTGTCATAGCCCAATTAACTGTATTGCAGGAGGTTAATAACTCCTCTGTAAAGGATGGATTAGTGATTCACAGGCAGATAATCTGGAAAACTATAATCGAAATATAAATTTGAGATTTTTAAATTTTCCTGAAACTAGGTTACTATCTGCCATTGAACTGCTAAAAAAAAAATATTTGGGTGAGACTTTGGCCATTTCATCAATAGATGAGACTAGTATTTCTAAGATATTATATTCCTAGGACTAGGTTAAGGATTCAAGAAGGTGAGGAAGGTATGGATCTTGTCCAACAGTCTCCTAATTTGACTTCATTTTTTGAATCATCTGTAGATGATATTCCACAAAGGGCAACCTTATTAGTTACAGTTTGTAGAGAAAGGGACAAAACCAGATTTTACAAAAATATTTCTTAAATAAGGATTACTTTTCTGTGGACAATAGATCCAAATATTCCCGGATGTGTCCCGGGTAACACAGCTAAGAAAGAAATTCTTAGCTTTGAAGCCAAGAGTTTTGTCTCTTGGGGCAACATTTATACTAAAGTTTCCTTGTAAATGTTCAGTAACCTTTCAAAAGAATGAATTTATATTCCAGGATCCTTCCTGGTGGATAAGGAACAAGGCTGAGGTAAATTGTCTGCAAATAAAGATATATTTCTCCTTATTATTGTAAGATTAATATTACAAGTTACCTGATTTAAAATGTTATGAAATATCCTTCCATAATGAGGACTAATGGTTTTTCTGTTAACATGAGTGGTGGTGAAATGTATATTATTAACATTTTTTCCTGTTACAAAAACTATTTCTTGATTTTTTGCAAATGTGAATTTGTTGAAAATCCTAATAAAAAATAAATTTAAAAAAATCTAGTAAATTGGTGAAGCAAGAGTTCCCTCTGCAAAAACTATAGACAGGTTAGCCTGCCATTGGTGCTGGGCAAACTAATAGTATCTATCCTTAAAAATAAAATTACCAATTACATAGATAGACCTGGTTTAATAGGGGAACATCAACATGGTTTTTGCATAGGTCTTGCCTTAACAATTTAATAGATTTTTTTTGAAGGTGTAAATAAACATCGTATACAAAGATGTGCTGGTTGATATATGGTACTGCTGTATTAGTTTTCTTTAGAATTTGCCAGCCAGTGAGTATGTCAATTACCTAGAGATCAATATTCAAAACCTTAAGTGCCCTTATCCAGATAAAAGAGGAAGTTAGCTGACTAAATAGGACTTATCTGGCCACAGATAAGCTGGATAAGTGAAATTTTCAGCTTTTTCTGAGGCTTTTCTGAGGCTAAACTTAGACCTGCAATTTAGACATCTGCAGTAGCAAGCCTTTCAAAATACCCGATTATCTTTGTCTGGATAGCATTTTACAGCACTGTGACCACATTACAGCAGCTTGGAGCCTGTGAAAGACATGTGCTTCCTATTTGCTGGTGATTGTGCTGCTTGTGGCAAAGGAAAAGAGATCAGCAGCAGAGATACAGAGAAGGATATATTGGCCACAAACAGTGTATAGGCCCAGAATCAATATTTTAGACCTCTCTGAAGAGCATGTCTTCACAAAATACAGATTTAATAAGCAAACTATGTTGAATCTGTGTAACTTCTTAAAGGGGATCTGGAAAGTATCACACAAAGAAGTCATGCTCTGTCTGTGCATATGGAAGTCACCATTGCCTTGCCCATCCTATCCACTGGCAGCCAGTTTCCAAACAAGTGTAGGTGACACCACTGGTATCACAAAGTCTGGCAATTCCCATTGTATACACCAGTTTATTACAGCTCTTTGTCAAAGAATGAAGGACTACATTTCATTTCTTTGCACAAGACAGCAGAGAGGAAACTATGATGGACTTCTGTAACACTGCAGTTTTCCACTCTGTGCCAGGGCCAACAGGATTCAAACCCATGGCCTCAGGTGTTTAGGGCCAAGCAACAGAGCTACAGGTACTCTGAAGCAACATAGACCCTCCAGTAATTATCAAAAGAAGAAATATTAGGGAGGTACGCCCCAGAGAGCTCCTTATTGGACCAGCATTGGGTGTGACCCTAATAGACAGCAGTATATAAAGAAGCCCAACCTGCCATACCTTTTCTAGTCAAACATACCACACAGAGTTCGCTCTGTGTTTCCTTGCCTCATGGCCATGTTCTTGGATCCTGCTCTGGTTGTGACCATCGGTTCCTGGCTCCTATTCCTGTTCCAGTCCTGACTGTGGCTCCTGGATTTCCTGCTCCAACCTCTGGCTCCTGCTTCAAGTCTCACTTGGGTCTTCTGGTGTCCTGCTCTGACTTCAGGCTCTGGGCCATTAGATGACAGAGGGGTTAAAGGGGCTCTTAGGGAAGATAAGGCCATTGCAGAAAGGCTAATGAATTCTTTGCTTCCGTGTTTACTAATGAGGATGTTGGGAATATACCAGTTGCGGAGATAGTTTTCAGGGGTGATGAGTCAGACGAACTGAACAAAATCACTTTGAACCTGGAAGATGTAGTAGGCCAGATTGACAAACTAAAGAGTAGCAAATCACCTGGACTGGATGGTATGCATCCTAGGGTACTGAAGAAACTAAAAAATGAAATTTCTGATCTATTTGTTAAAATTTGTAACTTATCATTAAAATCATCCATTGTACCTGAAGACTGGAGGGTGGCCAATGTAACCCCAATATTTAAAAAAGGCTCCAGGGGTGATCCGGGTAACTATAGACCAGTGAGCCTGACTTCAGTGCCGGGAATGTTACGGGACCGGGCCGTGCCCCGGTCTCTCCTCCTACCTCCAGGCCGGCCCGGCATGCACGGATGCCTCCTAGGCCACGCAGGCCTGATTCATGGCCTGCCGCGGCTCTCCCTGTGCTAGAGAGACACCGCCAGCCCGACGCGCTTGGCCCTGCCCCCTTGGCGTGCGCGCCCGCCCAGGGGCTGGACTCTTAAAGGGGCCAGTGCGGGAAAACCACAGGGGATGCCCCGGATGACATCAGACGCTGCAGGGTATTTAAACCCTGCAGCTCCATCAGGAAGGGACCTTGCAACGAGGTTCCTCAGTTTGCTGAGTATCTAGTTGTTGCTGTAGTCCCTGGATTGCATCTGCTGACTTCTGGGTTCCGACCCAGCTTTGTCTCCTGACTTGTCTTCAGCTTCCGCTCTTGGTTTTGGTAATTGACGTCTGACTTCTGTCTTCTGATCCGGCTCCTACCCACAACTTCGTCTTCAGCTTCCGTTCCTGGCTTGGTATTGTCTTCTGACCTCTGGCTTCAGATCTGGCTCCATCCCACGACTCCGTCTTCTGCTTTCTTCCCTGGCGTTGGTTTGGATCTCTGACTCCTGGCTTCTGACCCGGCTTCTCTCTTGGACTCCGTCTTCGGCTTCTTCCATCACCTCAGGTATTCAGTACTTGCTGGCCCAGAGGATTCTCCTAAGTCCCAGCGGCTCGGGCTCTCACACAGTCCACCCGCGGAATTGGTCACGGACCATGCTGGACTCGAAGAGCCTCTAGACGGGATGTGGAGCAATGAAAAGGAACATGTCTCAGAAGCTGTAGAGGCCTGCACTGAGGCGCGCCCTACACAGCCGCCAGTGGCTGGTCGCGGACCACGCTAGGACGGTACAGGTTCTGGCAGAGTCTTTGGCACAGATGGAGCAAGCACAAGGGACTCCGTAGACCAGGGATAAGGACAGAAGCGGAAGTCTCCCGGAGGCTAGTGCTGCAGATGTTTGGAAGGCATTGCACCATGAAGCACCCTACACAGCCCGCCCATGGGGGCTGGTCGCTGACCCCGACAAGGCACACCAGGAAGGGTGGCAATGAGGAACCAGGGGTTCAGGATAACTGGACAGGATCACGGACATCAGGATCAGGAGAAACAACATCTGGACTGGATCACGGACAACAAGAATGGAGAACAAACATCTGGACTGGAACATAGATTACAGGATCAGGAGATAGACTTCAGGACTGGATCATGGACATCAGGAACAGCAGGTGGACATCTGGACTGGAACATGGACATCAGGACAAGATGAGGAGCTCCAACAAAGAACAGGAAACACAGGACCTTGAAGAAGTGCTGGAACAGGGATGACTCCTGGAGCGAAGGACAGCAGGATCCCAGGAGTGTCTAACTCCTTGCGAAGGCAACACTGGAATGGACGCTGAGCCCTTTTGTAGGGCTGAAGAGGACAATGCCCAGGGAGGGGTTAGCAGGGGACCACACCTGGCTGGTCCTTGAAAAGCAGGAGAGAGGTGCGCGCCCGCGCCTAGGGAAGCTGGAAGAAGAGCAGGGTCCACTGGTGGCATCCTCAGCCACGTGGAGGGCCCAGGAAGCAAGGTAGGCAGCAGAAGTGGCTTCCCACCATGAAGAAGTCAAGCAGAGAGAGTAGGAAGCTGCAGGCACCGGCAGGGACGGCCTCCCTGCTGGGCAAGGACCCGAACAGCAGCAGGCACCGGCAGGGACAGCTTCCCTGCTGGCTGAGGATCTCGGGAGCAGCTGCAGTGTGTCTGGGAGGGCTGGAGCGGCAGCGGAGGTCCCAGCCGCATGGGAGAGCTCCCGGCGGCCTGACCCTGCTGCGCAGGACTGGCGGCAGCAGGAGAGGAGCCCGACGACAGCGGCATGCTTGCCGTGATGAAAACAGCGTCAGCAGCCCAACCCTGCCACACAGGGCCAGAGGGAGCCGGAGATCTGCGAGGCGAGTCAGTGGCCCAACTGGCTGCGAAGGTAGGGAGCCTGCCCACACTCCCTGCGGACATGTTCACAACACCTGCCTATGTCAGAGTGTGACGTTGGACCATCGGCCTAGGACATGGCCCAGGCCTGGGCCTTGCCTAGACATAGGCTGCAGCCCAATGCAGGGCTGGCAGCCTACATCTGAGTGCGATGCAAGGGTCTTGGACCAGGCCTGAGCCAGATGCCAGGGTCTTAGCTGACACCCAAGCAAGGGCCCAGGCCCAAAACATTCTGCTGAGGTCAGGAAATTTCCTGACTCTACTTACTTTTTCCGTCAGGAATCGGACACTACAACCCCAGCCCAATGCAATGACCTGGCCTGGAGGCTGAGTCATGATGCCTAGGCTTGGGCCTAGACCAAGGCCCAAGCCCAGAAGCAACACCTAGGCCTAGGCCAAGGCCAAGTCCCGAGCCCAAACCCAACATTGAGGCCCGGTCCAGAGGCCAGATCCCAACATCACAGCCTGCCTGTATACCAGGTCCTGACACCGGGGTCCAGCCGGGAGGCCATGTCCAGACACAGGGGCCAGGTTGGAGGCCAGAACCCAACACCTGAACCTCAGATTAGGCCAAGGCCCAGGCACAAGGCCAGAGAGGATGTACATCAAAATGGTGTCCTCTGTGGATGCCACAGTAACTCCAGCATAATGGGGTGGATGGCACTAGAAGTCACATGCAGGTTAAGTTTTTCTAGGTGCAGGAGACTGGTGCATAAGGTCATGGGCATTATGGTCAGGGTGACTTGGCCTGGAAGAGGATCTCCATAAATAAAGGAGATTATTAAGGGAGAGGTCATCTGGACTGTGGGAATTAGCAGTTGGTTGACGAGTTCCTGCAAGATAGTTTCCTCCAGAGCTGGAAATCACAAAAGTCTGTGTGGAGAAGCATGTGGAACCCAACTCCATGGTCATAAGAAGTAGTAGTTGGGGAGTTGGAACAGTAAGGCCTAGGTCATTTCCCTGCAGGATCCTAGGCATTGAGGTTTCCCAACCTCAGTGAGCATTGGGCTTAAAGGTGCCCCTGGGCCGCACAGAACAGGCAGAGGCCCTGCTGTCTGTAATGGAGCCTCTCCTCAGGGGCCAAGTGAAAACATCCCAATTGCATTGGCTCTTCTGGGGGAGGAGAAGATGGAGGAGTAGCAGCCAGAGGTGAGAGCAGGTGTTGAAACGAGATGCCAATGCAACATTCCTTTGTGCTGGTCAGGTCTCTCGTGCTCTTTGCTGTAGACAGTGATTTATTTTGCCAGTTAGGGTGATGAACCCCTCTAGTGAGGTAGATCCCATGCAACAAGCACATATTTGATTTTAGGAGAGAGGCCTTTGAGAAAGATAGTGACTAAACAGTCCTCTTGCCAGTTTACCTCAGTAGTCACTGTCTGGAACTCTATTGCGTACTCTGCCAGGATTCTGGAGCCTTAATGAAGATGAAGCAAGTTGGAAGCCATAGCTGCTGCATGGCCAGGCTTCTCGAAGACAATTTGAAACTGTTCAGTAAACTGTTGTAAGTTGAGCAAGATGGGATCCCCTTGTTCCTAGAGGGGAGAGGGCCAAGCTAGGGCTGTTCCGTCCAACAGAGACAGAATGTATGTAGTTTACGCCTTGTCATCAGGGATAGTGATGCCTGTGGTTGAAAGTAGGGATGTGCATTTGTTACTCTTAGTTTGGGAAAGAATGCCAGACTTTAATAGAAGTTACCAAACGGGTTGGTAAGAAGTCAAGGGCTTGCTGAAGGAAAAGAGTTACCGTCTTTCAGAAGTCATTTTCCTAAATTTTGAAATCTGTCCTTTGAATTCAAGGAACAGAAGACCTGTAAAGAGACTGCTCTGTTTTAAATATGTTTCCTTGCCACTTTAATCAAGTTAAAGAGACTTTGTTTTGAAAACTGCATCTCCTCTGTGCAGTCTTGACTATGCAAATGAACTGAATAATGTAAGGAAAATACAATTCACTGGAAGCCCTTGGAGATTTAATTGCTTTCCCATCCCCCGCCCCCCCCCCCCCCCCCCCCCCGGCCACATTAAGAAAAGAATCCCAAAAAGCAGGAGGTCGCAATTTGGATACTTCACAGCCGAGAACATCACGCCATTTGATTTTAAGGTTATCCTCGTCTCTTTCAAGGGAATGCTGAAACGGGCATAGGGATGACCCTATTTTTAAGAAAGCCGCCAGTGTTGGCCCATATCCCATTATATTTGATTTAATAACCAATTTATTTCCATGGTGCTTAAAAACAATGTGTACTTCCACAATAAAAGAGGAATCCCTTTCACATGTTCAAAGGGAAATGCTTCTTTTGTTTTTTCTTGAGGCACACAGAAGGAAGAAGTAATGCAGGGGCACCGCAGAAAAGGAAAAGCTCACTGTCTGAAAAGCAATTAGGAGGTTGCATAGGTACTTCAGCGAGCGGCAGGATAAACGCTGGAGAAGATGGTAAAGCTATTCCAAGCAATACGAAGTAGGCAGAAGTCAGGAAATGGAAAGAAACAGTCTTAAGGTTGATCACACATGTGTTATTAAGTCAAAGCCTGATTCAAGTGTTTGTGTGAGGTAGAATTATCTCATTCTTTCTGCCTGTGTCTTTCTGTGATCTACCAGTCAAGTATGTGATTGGATTTCAGCTCAACAAAACCTTAAATTACACACCTATTGTGCCTCCACTAAGCCCAGTGTCACAGCAGCCGGGAAGGGGCTTCTGATTGCTCTTTTGGCACAGTTCGATCTGCGGCTTCTGCTATCATCCGCAGGTTGCTGAATGAGTAATAGGATTAGAGGGCCTCATCTCTTGAAATGCTGTAATTGTTGCATTTGGCGAATCGACGACAAAAGGTGTGGGTGAAGGATAGGGACTGTACAATGTAAGGACATATGTTCAGCCTGAACTTCTTACTGGAGGACATTAAACAAAAAAAAAAAAAAAATTGGTGAAGATAAAGAATGAAAAGAATTTTGCTGGTTCTACATTTATTCAAGCATAGCTGGAAAATAGTTACTGTCATGTTCCTAGACTCTCCACTAAGAATCCTTGCATATGATGAATTGTTAGAAATTCTGTCAATCACAAAAAATTGAACAATCTTAGGAAAATACACTGTATGGTTTTAATGTTATTATATTTTGTTAATTTTTTTTTTCAGGCATTGCAGTTTAGTTAACAATCAAGTTGGCTGTGTGCCATATATTCTACTTGGAAACCTTGAATCCATATTTCAAAACAAAACAAAAAATAATAATAATAAAAGGAATCATACTGAATAAATATTGCATTTGATGGAAGTTAATGGATGTTTATATTTCCTCATATTTTAATTACCTTCTTTCCACCTTTCTGACATTGTTTTACACAATTTTACAGATATTAATAACACGTTTTTCCAGTTTATTGTATTTTGCTTCTTTTGTTTTACAGGCAATGATGTTTACTACAATTTTGAAACAAAAGAACAGAAAATTAAAATATGTATAGTAAGGTAATGCTTATTTTAAAATACAACCAGCAGCACATCCTCCCTCAAGATTGCTTCATGGACTGCATACTGATAGGAACTAACTTTTTTTCTGTAGGCCCTTATAACCTTTGTTTAAAAATCTGTCCCCAAATGCTCTACAGATGTTGCACCGGAGGCTGACATTCACCATCCCCTTGTCTCCACCAGCGTGAGTTTCATATTAATTATAAGTACGTGTTTTGCACATTATAAAACTCCACAGTCATGACCATCATAAAAAAATGAACATTTAGCTCAGGAAACAGTAGCTGACCCTGTCTGCTCTTTTTCTTCGCTGGCATCAGCTTAGACTATTAACACCTTAAGTGTACTGCCTCGGTGTCCCACGTATGTGTGTTCTGCATCCATTTCATGCAATACCTGCTGCAACCGCATACTAAAAGCTTGCAACTGGGAATTCTTTGCTGTGCTTGGCTTTTCATCTCTCAGCATCCTGCTTAAATATTGAATTCATCAGCTTGCCAAGAAAACTACTCTGTGTACCACGAGCTTTGTCCTTGGAATGCAGGGACATTATAGTTGAACTGTTGGGAGCTCATTTCACCTCCCAGATCACATCTTAATTATTCATTCCCAACAGAGGAAAGCAGTGGAAACCTGGGCAGCCAATGTAAACATTTCTAATGGAAGGTCATTTTTTTCCAGAATCCAGTGTGGTCATGATAGTTCCTTGGTTGATAGAAAAGGGAAAAAAAAAGAAAAACTTAGCTATCCTCTGTTCTATTTTTGTATCATGCTCACTATTTGGAACAATGTCACTGCATTCTGAACAGAAGTAGCAAAAAATGAGTTTACACAAGTTGTAAGAACAAAAATACATCGCCTATGTTTCATAGGTATTTTAAATAAGTGAAATCGTGCAGGTTATAAGAAGAGACTTAAGGATGTATATTCTAGTGTACCCTAGAGGTGAAGATAAGGATAGAGCCATTATTTGCCACCCAAAAGGTATAAATAATGAACAAGAAGCAAAACCTTTTTCCAAGGAAGAGAAGTTCCAGAACAAGAGCCGGGAGACTCGGGACCGAAAACAGAAAATGTGTTTTCATGAAAAGGTTGCTGCATGACTGGATGGCTGAAACAGCCTCTCAGTGCAGACAGGGCAGGCAAAAACAGTAAGAGGATTTAAGGAAGCATGGAATAAGGACAGAGGATCCCTAAGTATTCTCTAGTTGCAAAGAGATGAAGGGAAAATATAAAATCAATTGAAGTCTATAGGACTGCACCAGGAGGTAAACTGGGCAAAGCAGATGAACCCTATTATATTCTATATTCCTGCTCCTCAGCCTGCCAGTTATTCTCTTTACATTCACTGAAAGAGACCTACATACAGGTCTTTTCTATTTCTTTCTATTTTTCAGTTTCCTTTCGCATGGAATACTTTTTTTTTTGCTCACAATAGCAACTGAGTCTTCCCCTGGTCGGAGATTTTCTGTATCTGGCGGCAGATAGATCTTCCACTCTTTTCTGACGTGGCAAATACTCTTAAAAAAAAGTAATTCATGTACCAAGCGTGATTTATTAAGTACTGTAATGGTGCCTAAACCTTTTTTCCTGAAGGTTTACAGGGGGGAGCCACTGAACAATCTTGGGTTCTGCCACAAAATAATACGACTGAGAACAGCATAATGCTCAGTCCTGCATGACCAAGGCGTCTCTCATGATCATATAGCGCTAGTAGTTAATGTAGAGCTAATGCTTTTAAAGTCTAAATCGTTCAAATTAACTGATATATGGCTTTTCAGTCTAGAATCTTTATTAAGCTGTGATACCTTTTATTAGACCAACAATAAAATGTTGTAGTACATGAAAATTCAAGCCCACATCTGTCTGTACTGCCAGGCTGAAAGAAGGAATGTTGTAGGGTGGGAATTCTCGCAGTAAATTTCTTCATGAGGTGACACGTAGAGATCAGATTAGCATCAGTAATATAAATTAGCAGAAGCTTAATCACTGAAGGCACTAGAAATAAAGAAGTTTTATTTATTTAGATTTTTTATATTCCGCATTTTGCACTTTTTTCAGCACGTCAAAGCGGGTTACGTCCAGGTACTGTAGGTATTTCTCTATCCCCAGAGGTCCATATTCAGAGGCATTTAGCCAAATAGCTCAGAATTTATCTTCCTAAATGAATATTTGGGAACTTATCTAGCTAAAAGTTAGCTAGATATCTTATTATATGGCAAAAATGTAGCCCGATAACTTAGAGGCACTCCAGGGGCATTTTGGGAAGGAGGAACGTTGAATGCATAATTATCTAGCTAACTCAGATATTCAGATAAGATATTCAGCTAAGTCTCGTCATGCTGCAGAGCTGAGCTAAAGCTAGCCAGATAAAGTTACCCAACTAACTTTATGATAGCCAGCTATATTCAATAAAGCAGCTGCACTATTGAATATATATCCAAAGTTAGCCAGATAACTGGAAATGACTAAATACGGACTGCAGAATGAATCAGAGGTCAATATTCAGAAATCCGCCAAGAAGGTAAGAACATAAGACTTGCAATACTTGGTCAGACCAGAGGTCCATCAAGCCCAGTATCCTGTTTCCAACTGTGGCCAAGTCAGGTCACAAGTACCTGGCAGGATCCCAAGGAATAGATAGATTCCAAGCTCCTTATCCTAAGAATAAATAATGGATTTCTGTAACTCTACCTCAATAATGGACTATTCTTCCAGGAACTTGTCCAAATGTTTTTTAAACAAAGCTACACTAATAGCTTTCACCACATCCTCTGGCAATGAATTCCAGAGCTTAGTTATGAGTTGAGTAAAAAAATATATTTTCTCTTATTTTTAAATGTATTACCTAGTAACTTCATTGTGTGTCCCCTGGTCTTTGTACTTTTCAAAAGAGTAAACAACTGATTAATGTTTCCTCATTCCATTCCACTTAATATTTTATAGACCTCTATCATATCTCTCCTTAGTCGTCTCTTCTCCAAGCTGAAGAGTCCTAACCTCTTTAGACTTTCTTCACAGGAGGATTGTTTTATCCCCTTTATCCTTTTGGTCACCCTTCTATGTATCTTTTCTAATTCTGCTATATTTTTCTTGAGATATGGGTCCAGAACTGCACACAATACTCAAAATGAGGTCGCACCATGGAGTGATACAGAGACGTTATGATATTCTCTGTTTTATTCTCCATTCCTTTCCTAATAATCCCCAGCATTCTATTTGCTTTCTTGGCTGCTGCTGCACACTGAGCAGATTTCATCATATTGTCAACGTTGACACCTAAATCCTTTTCCTGAATGGTGAATCCTAATGTGGAACCTTGCATTATGTAGCTATAATTTGGGTTACTCTTCCCTAAGTGCATCATTTTGCACTTGTCCACATCAAATTTTATTTGTCATTTGCATGCCAGGTCTCACAGTTTTGCAAGTTCTTCTTGTAATTTCTCAAAATCCTCTGTGATTTAACAACTTTAAATAATTTTGTCTCATCTGCAAATGTGATCATCTCACTTGTTATTCCCATTTCCAGGTCATATATAAATATATTAAAAAGCAGTGGTCCAAGAACAGATCACCATTATTCACCTGGATCCTGATTCTTGTTCCTGATTCCTGATTCCTCTGTGTGGCTTTCTTGAGTTCCTGTGTCCTGTTCCTGGTTCCTTGGCAGTCTGATTTGTCATCTTGAGTTCTTGTCTTCCTGGTCAGTCTCCCTCGTCTTCAGCATCTTTTTCCTGCTCCTATGGTCCCTTGTCCTCCTCTTTGTTCCTTGTCCTCCTCTTCATTCCTTGTCACTTCAGATTGGACTTCTGGCTTTGACCTTGGATTGGATCTTGACATGGGTTGATTTCTGCCTGCCACTGACCACTGCCTGTTTATCATTATTGATTGAACTCCACCTGGCCTGACCTCTTTCCTAACCTTGACTGAGAGAACTCTGCCATCTTGACCACCGCATGCACTGGACTCTGATTACCTGCTGCCTGCGCTGACCGCTGCTTGACCTGACTCTGCTTTCCCTTATTGTGCTGGCCTGGAACATCTACCATGTGTTGGATCTTCACCTCCACAGAGGCCCACGCCTAATGCCAGTCAGCCCCAACACCTGAGGTCTCAACCTAAGGGGAACAAGGGTTGGTATTGTTGAAGCTCAATTGGGCCTCTGCTTCAGCCAGCTCCATCTCCCAATGATGGGGCTCTGCAGAGCTCCTCCCTGCAGGTTGTGTCAACTCCCCCTCAGCCCAAGGGTTCACTTCTATAACAGATTGCCAAGGCCATGAACCCAATGGACGCCTTGGGCCTCTAGGACATTTCAGGCCTAGCACAGAGGATCGAGCAACAGCAGCAGTTTCTTGAGCTTATGGCAAGCCACATGGAGTGACTCACCGCCCATCTAGATGCCACAGCAATGTCCACTGCTTCTTCAGCTGCTGCAGCAGCCATGATAATTCCAGCTATACCTAGTCCACCCATGATCCACTTACTGGCTCTGTCCCTGTATGCAAGGAATCCAAAATAGTACTGGGGGTTCCTGAAAATGCTTTTCTCTCCGGCCAGTACTGTTCCTCAATTACTCATTCAAAACCACCTTTGTCCTCTCCTTGTTGGATGGGAAAGTCTTGGCCTGGGCCTCCCCACTATGGGATCAAGTGGACCCTCTTCTTCAGGATCTGCAACAATTCATTAAGACCTTCAAACTCCTGGGTTCATATCTGCTTCACCTAAATCAGGATTCCCAGACCCTGATGGACTATGTAATTGAGTTTTGGACCATGGCTATGAAGTTGAACTAGGGAGAGGATAGCCTCTATAGTATTTTCATGGAAGGGCTGTCTTAAGAACATGCCATACTAGGTCAGACCAAGGGTCCATCAAGCCCAGCATCCTGTTTCCAACAGTGGCCAATCCAGGCCATAAGAACCTGGCAAGTACCCAAACACTAAGTCTATCCCATGCTACTTTTGCTAGAAATAGCAGTGGCTATTTTCTAAGTCAACTTAATTAATAGCAGGTAATGAACTTCTCCTCCAAGAACTTATTACAGATCAAAGATGAGCTAGCAACTCACGAGCTCCCAGAGTTCCTGGATGCTTTAAAGATTTGGCAGGGAGAATCGGCCACCACCTTCAGCAATGGGCCAGGGAGATCTGCCCACCATGCAGCATCTTCTCTCTCCTCCATCAGCCTCTACTCCCACAGAATATTTGGAAACCCATGAATAGCTGCATTACAGTAAAACTATAAAACCTGTAATAAGGAGGCACCCAACATCCCAAATGATACCCATTAAAAACACCTATTCTGCACTGGAAAGATTCTCCAAAAATGAAAACTGAAGTGGTATCTGAAAAGACAGACTGAAATCACATAATGCCATCAAGCATCAAAACAGAATTCCCCGTCTGATGAGAAGCAGTTTCAGCAGAGTCCAACAGAATCCACAAAATGCTACCAAACACCCTAATGTAAAGCTCCTTCTGCTGGAAGACTCTAATATGCTCTTATGTTCTCTTTTTAAATGCGGCCACCTCCGAGCAGCACCCCAAGCCCCTCCACCTAGCCGGCAACAAGCTCCTCCCTCCGGCGATGTAAACGGAGCAACCAACATGGCTGGGACCTTTAAAGGCAAGTTGCAGCCGTTCTCCTGCCTTTCTCCTCGGCCGTCCCTCAAGCCCTGCGCATCCGGTGCTGACCCGTCGGGGTCCCGGGCAAAATCGGATCACGCGGCCACCTCCGAGTGGTGCCCTGAGCCCCTCCACCTACCCGGCGACAAGCTCCTCCCTCCGGAACGCCCCACCCCCAGTTTGCAGCAGTTCCGGTCCAGGAGGACCTGTTAAATTAAGAAAGCTACCCTCCAGCGTCTCGCACCGGGCATCGCACGCACAAAGGAGTGCGACCTAAGGGGCCTGCCCCTTGGTGCGCCCCTTTGTGCACCCCTTCGGGCGTGCCCCACTCTGCATGGTATCGATCTACCTCACCGCAGCACGGCAAGGCTAACCCACAGTTTCCTCCCATTTGCTCTGCACTGCACGGATTTCCTACCTACCCGTGTAAATCAGGTGTCTGCTCATGGTAATTCCACATTTACACACCCAGCGATAAGACCCACACCCATCCGCATCACGCTGTAAGTGCACGCCTTCTCTAATGCTGCTATCACCCGTTGGCACCAGCGACTCACACCTGATACACCTGATTGCTACGACTGCTACTATCTCCTAACTCTGCAGTGCCCAACTAGTGATACCGCTGTGATTGCCGATTTCTGATATTGACTCTGCCATAACCACTGATATTGCTGTGTTTAATCCTAATTCCGCTGTGATTTCTGATTTCCTGTCTCAGATTCTGCTATAACCTCTGATACTGCTGTGTTTAATTTCTAATTCTGCTGTGATAGCCGTTTTCCCATCTCCCCGTCCTCACCCTATTACACCCCCTGAACCTCCTCCGCCTCACAATGGCAACCAACACATGCCTCCCCATCCTGCACATCCATTACCCATCCCGTAGAGTTAATCACCCACCCTCTTCAGCCCTGTCACCCAACGTAAGTCCCTCCTCCCCATCCTCATCTCCTCACTCACTCAGCTCCTAGGACTCACCACCCTATCCATCATGCTTCTAAATGCTCAGTCCCTAAGAAAACGGTTCTTCTGAATGACTTACTAGTCGACTGCAAGCCAGACATCTGCACTGTCACAGAGACCTGGCTCAAAGATACAGACATTGTCCTTCTCAACCAGCTTCCCACTGTTGCCTATGATATTTTCTCCATCCTGAGACCCAAAAAATGAGGCGGAGGCCTCCTTGTAGCTGTCAAAAAGCACATAAATCTCAAACCTGCAAAAATTGACGCCCCACACAAACTTGAGATAGGGCTGTTCAAATCCCAGGAACTCCAGATCTGCTTGGTTTATGCCCCCCTTCCCCCCTTATCGAATTCATTTCCAACAACATCAATAGTGATGCACCTGCCATCATCTTAGGGGATTTCAATCTCGATGTCACCTCCCGCTCCTCATCCTGTGAAGCCTTTCTCAATTCACTGGAAGCCATCGGCTTTACCCAAATCATCTCCTCCCCCACCCACAAAGCAGGGCATACCCTGGACCTCATCTTCAGTACCCACTCCTCTAGTAAACCTGCCTGTACCCCTGTCCCATGGTCTGACCACTCCATCATCAATTCCTCTCTTTCCATAAAGACACCAGAATCCTGCAACCTCCCCCCCTCCAACACTTCCATTGTCTTCAGAAAACCCTGCCCCAGAGAAGACCTCATCTCAGCCTTTTCCAGTTTTTCACTGAAACTCGACTGCTCTACCCCCAACACAGCCCTGGACTCATTGAACAAAGCCACCTTAGCTATCACAAACAAATTGTGCCCCATCACTAGACATGAATTGAAACCGTCTACAAAAAAGCAAAACCCATGGTACTCCTCAGAATTAAGACAAATGAAAAATGACCTCAGGCAAAAGGAACGTACCTGGCGTAAAGACCCCTCCACCCAAAAAGCATCCATTTTCAAATCCTCTCTACATCTTTACAGACTGGCCACCCTGAAAGCCAAATGCGACTTCTATGCCTTAAGAATACATGACTACAAATACAATCTGAAAGCCCTCTTCACCTATGTCTCCACCCTCACCAAACATACTCCACCCCCCATTCCTGACAGGGAAGCCAGTAGCAAATGTGAAGAACTGGCATGCTTTTTTCACAACAAAATTACAAATATCCTCCTCAGATTCCCCTCAAACCCCATTCGCTCCCTGTAACCACAAGCGCTACCTCATCAGCTGCCTCCTTCAACACACTGGAACTCGTCTCACCCACAGAAATTGCATCAATCCTTAAAAAGATTAAACCTGCAACTCACACTTCAGATACCATCCCTACCAAAACCCTCCTCACCATACCTGATACCATCTCCAAATCCATTGCTGACATCATTAATAGCTCCCTCTCCTCAGGCATCGTCCCCGATTCTCTCAAGCACGCCGTGGTTAAACCACTGCACAAAAAACCCTCACTAGACCCTAAGGACCCCGCCAACATTTGCCCCGTTTCCAATCTCTCAAAAGTCATGGAAAAGGTTGTCAACTGGCAGTTAACAGACTTCCTTGAAACCAACAACCTATTGCACTCCTCTCAATTCGGCTTCAGTAAATATCTCAATACAGAGACCCTCCTTCTCTCCTTAACCGACCACCTCATTAGGCGAATGGACCAAGGTCACAGCTACATCCTTGCCCTGCTGGACATTTCGGCGGCTTTTGATACAATAAATCACAATCACCTCCTCTTCCGCCTATCCGACATTGGCCTCTCAGGCTCGGCCCTCAAGTGGTTCTCCTCCTATCTCGACAACAGACAATTCACTGTGAAGATAGGCAATGCTGAGTCCACCCACTACACTCTCTCCCAGGGAGTCCCCCAGGGCTCCTCTCTTTCTTCAACTCTCTTTAATATCTACCTCACCCCTCTTTGCCAACTCCTTTCAGGACTCAACCTCAAATCTTTTCTTTATGCTGATGACGTGCAAATCGTCATACCTATCCAAAGCTCTCTATCCAATGCTCTTGAATTCTGGGGAAGTTGTCTTGCAGCTATTAGTACCCTACTCACCAACCTCCATCTGGCTCTAAACACTTCCAAAACAGAACTGCTCCTCATATCCCAACATCTTCCTATTAAACCCTCACTCGCAAATGACCCCGCCTACAAGACCTTTCACGTGCAGCAGTGTGCTAGAAACCTTGGGGTTCAGATTGATCAGCAATTGAACCTCAAAAAACACATCAATACTATCCTTAAAGAGGGATTCTACAAACTAAATGTCATGAAAAAACTGAAACCGCTACTTCATGCCAGTGATTTCCGCATTGTCATTCAAGCCACACTAGCATCCAAAATGGATTACTGCAACTCCCTCTTCCTAGGCTTACCCTACGCCACCATAAAACCCCTCCAAATGCTGCAGAATGCAGTAGCCAGAACTATCTCCAATGCACATAAATATGATCACATCTCCCCTATCCTCAAGGACCTGCACTGGCTCCCCATCCCATCTCGTATCCGCTATAAAACCCTCACCACTATTCACAAAGCCATATGCACACACAACTCCAATTGGCTTGACAAGCCCCTCCGCCTCACATGCCCTAATCAACCTACCAGGACCTCTAACAAAGGGACCCTCCATGTCCCTTCATTAAAGAAAGCTCACCTCACTTCCACGAGGGAACGGGCACTCTCCATTGCTGGCCCCACGCATTGGAACTCACTCCCTACCTACCTCAGGCTAGAACCATGCATCATAAAATTCAAATCCCAACTAAAGTACTTGTAATGCAAGTACTCTAGCAAATCCCAACTAAAGTACTTGTAATGCAAGTACTCTAGCATGATACCCTGTAATTTATAATTCCTCGTTTTAACATTTAGGTTTTTTGTTTTTTTTTTTCTACTTTTACTCCCCTAAGTTACCCAGTTTTATATTGCTCCTCTTATTCTCCATATAGATAGTTTGTTTCCTATTTTGCTATTGTTCTATGTAAGGGCCTCGCCCAAAAGTTCTTAGTTGTATGTAAACCGATACGATGTGCAAACGGCTATCGGTATAGAAGAAATTCGAAATAAATAAATAATAATAAATAAAGACCTGGCTTTTCAAACAAGCCTTCCCCAAAACCCATAACAGCCCCCCTTAGCAATTTCCCCTGTGCTGCACAATGTTATAACGTTTATCGAATTGCCATTGCACTTGTTTTCAAGGTTTAAAATTTGCCTGTTGTTTAGCCCCTCCACCTTCTATTCTTTCCTATCGGTTTAATTTGTATCCCCTCCCCTTTCCCCGGTTTTTTGTAATATTCCGCTCTTTTAGTTCAATGTAAACCGATATGATGGTTTTTTTACTAATATCGGTATAGAAGACTCTTTAAATAAGTAAATAAATAATATTAGAGAAAAAAATTAACTTGAAGAACACACAATAGTGAAATGGCTTCCAGGATCCTCAGCTGGCAGAAGTAAAAAACAAATATCATTAATTTATTTATCTGTTTATGACGTGATTTATAGTCTGCCATCTTACCAGAACCTGTTCATGGAGAACCAATGACTTCACTGGAAATAGCATCCAAGAAGTAAATAGCACCCCCAGAATCTGGGAAGGCAGCTTGGGCACATGGCCTTTTCAGAAGTGTTACCTCTTCACAGAAAGGGAAAGAAAAGGTTAGGTCATACAGACAACTGCAATACGTGACTAAAAACCTGGTGTACAGAAGAAGGATTTGGATACTTTGGGGGTTGGAGCAGTGTATGGAATAATAAAAATCTATATAGCACAGATGGCCTACATCTGTCTGTGACAGGAAAAAGGATCCTAAGTGAGAAACTCAGAACATATGTCATAAGGTGTTTAAACCAAAGGACCGGAGTGGCAGGAGAAGGAAGTCAGTGGAACTGAAATGTCACTCTCAATGCATACAAATACAGGAAGTGATTGGAGAAAAGAATAAAATTAGACTACTTTTAGGCAAAAGCACAGAAAAAAGTGTCTGGAGCAGCAGCAAGCTTGGGGGCTGGGTGAAAAAACTAGAAAGCTATGTGCACAAATGCTTGCAGTCAGAGAAACAACGTTCCAGATTTGCAGGCCCTAATGGTAGAGGTGGATTTGGATATTGTAACTGTCATAGAGACGTGATTCAGTGAGTTTCATGAATGGGATATGGCTATGACCTGTTGAAATCAGATAGAGAAGGCAAAAAAGGAGAAGGAGTAACTTTTTATGTCAAAAACAAAATCCTAGTAACTGAAATGCATGGGTTGTAGGGGAAGCCTTGAGCTGTCTTAAAAAAAATATGATGGCACTTCCATTTTCACTGGTGTGGTCTACAGGCCTCTGAATCAGACAAAAGAATTGGACAGAGATTTGGCTAAAGACATCCAAAAGGTGGGAAAGAATGAAGAATTGTTGCTCGTTGGAGTTTTAATTTTCCAAATAAGGACTGGGGTATCCCTGTTGCAGAATCTGTAAGGAGAAGGGAGATTATGGACAAATGATAATGGAACCCATGAGGGGAGGAACATACTGGACCTGGTGCTCACAAAAAGAGGTAGAATCTCTAATGTCCAGGTAGGCGCCAGTGATCATCAGACAATATATATTTTAATATAGCGGCTAAGACAGCGAGATGTCACATGAAGCTCAGTCATGGATTTCAGAAATACAGACTTTGTTAAAATGGGGAAGTATTATTTATTTATTTTATTTTAAAATGTTTGTATACCGCTTTTACAAACTATGTTTAATCAAAACAGTTAAGTACCTTGAAGAAGAGAGATAGAAGGCTGGCATAAGATGGGAGCAGTAGAATAACAGTTAGGGATGTGAATCGTGTGCCCGATTGTCTTAACGATCGAAATCAACTGGCAGGAGAAGA
The DNA here is from genome assembly GCF_901001135.1 of Rhinatrema bivittatum. NCBI lineage: Eukaryota > Metazoa > Chordata > Amphibia > Gymnophiona > Rhinatrematidae > Rhinatrema > Rhinatrema bivittatum. The sequence continues at coordinate 80,400,861 of NC_042621.1, read as the reverse complement.
AAATCGTGTTTGGCAATAACCATTGCTAGTGCGCACTAACCATAGTTAGTGCGCACTAACAGAAAATGATACAATTTGACACTTTTCAGGTCAGTTAAGGTATGAATATGTATTCCTATTGGCTGCCCTCTTATTTATTCATGTTACCAAGGTTCCCACTGACAATATATGGGGGATGTGAAATGGAAACAGTTGGTAGCTTGACAAAAAAAGTAATGTGATCAGTCAATGTGACTAGAACTTGTGACCTAGCCCTGATACCGGGAGTGTTGTGATCTTCCTGCATGCAGTGCTGTATCCCTGATACTGGGAGTGTTGTGATCTTCCTGCATGCAGTGCCGTATCCCTGATACTGGGAGTGTTGTGATCTTCCTGCACGCAGTGCCCTATCCCTGATACCAGGGGTGTTGTGATCTTCCTGCATGTAGTGCCCTATCCCTAATACCAGGAGTGCTGTGATCTTCCTGCACACAGTGCCATATCCCTGATACTGGGAGTGTTGTGATCTTCCTGCATGCAGTGCCCTATCCCTGATACCAGGGGTGTTGTGATCTTCTTGCACGCAGTGTCCTATCCCTAATACCAGGGGTGTTGTGATCTTCCTGCACACAGTGCCATAACCCTGATACTGGGAGTGTTGTGATCTTCCTGCACCCAGTGCCCTAACCCTGATACCGGGAGTGTTGTGATCTTCCTGCACGCAGTGCCCTAACCCTGATACCGGGGGTGTTGTGACCTTCCTGCACACAGTGCCCTAACCCTGATACCAGGGGTGTTGTGATCTTCCTGCACGCAGTGCCCTATCCCTAATACCAGGGTTGTTGTGATCTTCCTGCACACAGTGCCCTAACCCTGATACTGGGAGTGTTGTGATCTTCCTGCACACAGTGCCCTAACCCTGATACCGGGGGTGTTGTGATCTTCCTGCACGCAGTGCCCTAACCCTGATACCGGGGGTGTTGTGATCTTCCTGCACACAGTGCCCTAACCCTGATACCGAGAGTGTTGTGATCTTCCTGCATGCAGTGCCCTAACCCTGATACGGGGAGTGTTGTGATCTTCCTGCATGCAGTGCCCTAACCCTGATACCGGGGGTGTTGTGATCTTCCTGCACACAGTGCCCTAACCCTGATACCGAGAGTGTTGTGATCTTCCTGCACACAGTGCCCTAACCCTGATACCGGGAGTGTTGTGATCTTCCTGCACGCAGTGCCCTATCCCTGATACCGGGGGTGTTGGGATCTTCCTGCACTGAGCAGGGATACGGCACTGCATGCAGGAAGATCACAACACTCCCGGTATCAGGGTTAGGGCACTGTGTGCAGGAAGATCACAACATTCCCGGTATCAGGGTTAGGGCACTGCGTGCAGGAAGATCACAACACTCTTGGTATCAGGGTTAGGGCACTGTGTGCAGGAAGATCACAACACTCCCGGTATCAGGGTTAGGGCACTGTGTGCAGGAAGATCACAACACCCCTGGTATCAGGGTTAGGGCACTGCATGCAGGAAGATCACAAGTTCTAGTCACATTGACTGATCACATTACGTTTTTTGTCAAGCTACCAACTGTTTCCATTTCCCATCCCCCCAACCATCAACTCAGTGGGAACCTTGGTAACATCAATAAATAAGAGGGCAGCCAGCCAATAGGAATACATATTCATTCCTAAACTGACCTTAACTGACCTGAAAAGTGTCAATTTGTATCATTTTCTGTTAGTGCACACTAACAATGATTAGTGCGCACTAACCCGATTAACGATTTTTTAACGATAAATCGTTAGAATTCCTATTGTATCGTGTTCTTTAATGATTTAAGACGATTTTAAAATTATCAGACGATAATTTTAATCATTGAAAAATGATTCACATCCCTAATAACAGTGGGCTAAATTAAAAGGAGTTATAACAAAGGTAACAAAGCTTTATGTAAGAAAAGTGAATACAAGTAAGAGGGAAAGGAAACCAATATATGGTTGTCTAAAGAGGTGGGTGAAAAAATAAAGGCAAAATGATCAGTGTAAAACAAGTATAAAGGAACACAAAATGAGGCAGACAGGAAAGAATATCTGGTGAAGCTAAAAGAGCTGGAAAAAGAAATCAGGATGGGAAAAGCTTGAGTGGATCACCAAAATGGTAAAGTGAGGTGACAAAACATGTTCAGGAATATTAGAGAAAGAAGGACGGGCAGAGGTGTTGCTGTAAGACTGAAAGGAAACAAGGATCATTCTGTGGAGAAAGATGAAGAAAAAGCAGAGGCATTAAACAAATACTTAATTTTGGTGTTCGCTAAAGGGAAAGACCATTGCTGGTTGGTAAGAGCAAGAATGTGAGTAGGGTAGATATCACTCCGTTTATGGAAGAGAGTGTTTGGGAGGAACCAGTGAAATTGGAAGTGGACAAGGCCATGGGGCTGAATGAGATATGTAACCCCACTCTGGTGTGCGCGTCCTGAATGAGTAGGGCCAAAATCTATATGTAAGTTCTTTGGGGCAGGAACCCTGACTAGCTCTTTGCCCCTTTCCCCAGGGTGGCTTGGGGGAAAGGGTTCCTCTTGGGTCCCAGTGCAGGACTAACCTCCTCTTTGCATTCTCTGAGTGAGGAGCCATTTCTCCGTCTGTGTGCTGGGTGCTCCAATAAAGACAGACACGCTGAATTAGTGTCCAAAATTAAATTCTTTACTATAAACATTGATTGAATAATAGCACAATAAATATGTTCAAAAAAAGCAAATGAACCCAAAAAAAATGGAGGGCTGACATGTTATGAACTTTTGAGTGCAGTTTCTCAAGTGAGTCTGATCTTTTTGAGATGTTACTTCTATTATTATATTTATTGCACTTATTTTGTGTGCTTTGCACTTGCACTAAAACATTTTTCTAAAAAAATATATATGTGAACTTTTGAGACTGATGATTACATTTGTATACAGACCTTTCAAAGTATGTATTTTGTTTGTATTAATAACTTGCTTATCAGTTGACAGGGGTAATTTGGAATCTTTCTGCACTTTACTTAAAGGCACCAGGGCTATTTTAGCATTTATTGCAATCCTAACATCCATGTATCCTTCAAACATACATCATTTTGATACCAAGTGCTTCTGAGCAACTATCAGCTTTTCCCCATTCTCCAGTTTAAAAGCTGCTCTATCTCCTTTTTAAAGGTTAGTGCCAGCAGTCTGGTTCCACTCTGGTTAAGGTAAAGCCCATCCCACCAGAATAGACCTCCCCTTCCCCAGAATGTTCCCCAGTTCCTAACAAATCTAAATCCAATGTCCTATTTCTAAGCACACACAGTTACTAACACTGGCAAACAAATACCAACATACAAGCTTTCAAAAATTAGAAACTCAAAGCTTAAACTCTCACAATTCTTAACACTGGCAAATAAATATTAATTTATACAAGTTCACAAAATTAGCTGAAAGCCTATTATCTCTAAACTTTCACAATTCTTCAGTGGCAAGCAAATACTAACTTATGCAAGTTCATAAAAGAACCCAAAGTTCTATTTCTAAGCACACACAATTTCTCAGATATGCAAATAACTTCTAACCTTAAAAACTAACACTCAATAAACAAAGATAATAATTACCCTTTAAGAATTTTTCTTTTTTAAAAGATTTTATTTATTTATTTATTTAAATTCTTTTAATATACCTATGCTCAAGACCAGGTCTTATCATACCGGTTTACAATAAACTAGGGGGTGAACCAGTTAACAATGAAAGCAAAAAGTTACATTATAACAGGGAATGTAGAACTAGGCTGTTAGAAAAAAAAAAGGAAAGGTTAAAATTTTTAAAAAGGTTAAAATTTTAAAAAAAAGGTTAAAAATTTTAACCTTTCCTTTTTATAAAAAAAATTTAAATTTTAAAAAATTTTTAAAAAATTAAAAAAATTTTTTTTTTAAAAAAGGAAAGGTTAAAAAAAATGAAAGGTTAAAATTTTAGGGATTCTTTCCCAGCAATTCTAACTTACCATCAGCAGATGAAGGTTCTGCAATCAGCACTCTGTGGTTATGTTGTTAGAGAGAAAGGGACATGGACTACTTTCAGAACCTAGGGAATGCTGGATAAATGGCTTCTTATCTTTCTTTTCTAAATGGTACAACTAGCTCAGAAATATTTATTTATTATTTGTATATACCAATGTTTGATCTGAGATATCACATTGGTTTACAGTCAGGTACTGTAGGTATTTCTCTTTCCCCAGAGGGCTTACAATCTAAGAGGTAGATCTTCAAAAGATACGCGAGCGCATACTTTTGTTCGTGCAGCAGGTGCGAACAAAAGTACGCTGGATTTTATAAGATACGTGCATAGCCGCACGTATCTTATAAAATCCGGGGTCAGCGCGCGCAAGGGGCTGCACATTTGTGCAACCTGCGCACGCTGAGCCCAGTGCGCGCTGCCTGTTCCCTCCGAGCGGGCTCCGATTTCGGAGCGGCCTCGGAGGGAACTTTTCTTCGCCCTCCCCACACCTTCCCCTCCCTTCCCCTACGTAACCCACCCCCCCAGCCCTATCTAAACCCCCCCTTACCTTTGTCGGCAAAGTTACGCCTGCTAAAAGCAGGCGTAACTTTGCGTGCATCGCCGGCAGCCCCGCTCCGTCCTCCGGTCCCGGGGCCTCGACCACGCCCCTGGGCCCGCCCCCGAAATGATGCGTCGTTTTGGGGACGCCCCCGGACATGCCCCCTTCTGCCCCTTTTCGAAAGCCCCGGGACTTACGTGCGTCCCGGGGCTTTACAAGTGCCGGCGGCCTATGCAAAATAGGCACACCAGCACGCGAGGGCCCTGCGTGCGTAAATCCGGAAGGATTTACGCGCGAGTCCCTTTTAAAATCTGCCCCTAAGTTTGTACCTGAGGTAATGGAAGGTAAAGTGACTTGCCCAAAGTCACAAGGAGCGACAGCGGGACTCAAACCCTGGTCTCCTGGTTCATAGACCACTGCTCTAACCACTAGGCTATTCCTCCTTCCCGAACAGGCATCCTAGAGAGCATCTTAATTCCATGACCTCCAATGGACCCTCTTAATCCTCCTTCTTGGAATTTGCTGCTTTGGGCTCCTTACCTGCCACCCCTGTGGATGTTCTTCTCCATATACCAGACTTCCCTTCCCACTTCCCACTGTTGTTGTGCCCATACCTCTGTTCATATCCCTATAGGAACATCCTATTTAACCAGAGGTGAATGACGAGGAAGTTCCCATCACTTTGTATTGAGAAGCAATGGAGGAAGTCCCCCAAACACACCCCATACATTAAGGAGCATCAGGCCCAGAACAGTGCTCAGCTGTTCAAACTGGGCATAGAAGATGAGGGATTGCCTGGCTCTGACAGAGCTGAGGGGTTTGCTCTGAAGCAAGTCTTCCAGAATGTGCGGGGCACGTGAGCGGATATGAGGGGGCTTATTACAGAGCTGCAGACTATCAGTGCCATTCTTGAATGGATAGTCTCCATATAGGAACAGATGGTGTGATTCTTGGTGCTTGTGGCATCAACTCTTTTTCAATTCAGCTGTGAGCTGATACTGTGTTTACTTGATGGTTATGACTTATAGGCCTCAGCCTATAAGTTATGCACACTCATTCAGAAAACCAGTATGGCAATTGCACAATCAAGGGACATTGTTGATGCCATTTCCCGTTATATAGATCTTGCTATGGAGCCTATTCTTTGCCTTTTTTTTTTTTGATCATACAATGTTTATTAGAAATGGTTTGCTTGTACAAAGATCACACAAACTATCAATCTGCTAAATAAATCTTAGCAGAGAGGGAGAGAATAATAGAATAATATGAAAAATACAAACATGCAGATTTCCAAACAAGGAAAGTCTCATCTGCAATATTAGGCAAGCACAAACCTAAAAGCGATCCTCCTTCCAAGAAGAAACAAAATGAAACCTAACTAGAAAGACTTTCCACCACTTTCTTGCAAATGTTAATGCAAACAACATCCTAGCAAGAACTCACATTTAATAGAAAAATAAAACTGTAATTAGTGTGTGAGTTCTAGCCATGTTTTCCCACCCATGGAACCCACTATGGCTTAAGCAACAACAAAATATTAACAACACAGGCTAAACTTTGAAGAAGACGGTCCTCCCCTGTACCTGACAATAACAGTCCTTGCTGCCAGACATTTGGAGGTCAATATTCAAAAGGATTTGTCTGGCTAAACCCTGAATTAATACATCCTGATCTTGCCGATCAGGGAAACTTTAGCAAGTTAAAATTTAGCTGGATAAAAAGAGGCAGGATGGGAATGATTTGAGAGCATATCCAAAATGTATCTGGCTAGCACTGCTCACCTAGTAGGTTTATCCAGCTAGCGCTGATATTCAGCCTTAGCCGGATAAACCTCCTAGGTGAGCAGTGGCCTGTCCACCCTCAAGAGATCTGAAACATAGTAGCACAGCCTGATCACTTCCCCATCCCCTAGTTTAAACTAAGTTAGCCTACCACTACCCCTGAACCCTTAAAATCGCCCAGTGAATGGACCAATCATAGGTCTTTTCAGCTGAAGTAGAGTGAATAAATTAATTTTTAAGTGCCAGTAGCTGTTGAACTATTGAGTAAGTCCTGATTTGCGCGTTAGTTCAGCCAGTTTTAAAACATGTGCACGTAAATGAAATTAACCAGATTACCAATCAGTCCACCAGTTCACTCAGTCCTTCTCCAGGTCATAAAGACTTTCCTGGTTCTTCAGCCTGAACTTTCACCAATTCAACCAGACCTCCCACCCAATTAGTACTACACAATTACCATTTTTAATATCACTTAAGCCAGATAATTAGCAGGTGCAAAAATAAATAACATGTCCCTAGACCACCCCATTTTTATGTGCATATATGTGCATAGGAAAGTGAAAATATGCAACCAAATTCATAAGGAGGATAGAACAGCTCCCCTATGAGGAAAGTCTAAAGAGGTTAGGACTGTTCAGCTTGGAGAAGAGACGGCTGAGGGGGGATATGATAGAGGTCTTTAAGATCATGAGAGGTCTATCAATGAGTAGATGTGAATCGGTTATTTACACTTTCAAATAATAGAAGGACTAGGGGGCATTCCATGAAGTTAGCAAGTAGCACATTTAAGACTAATCAGAGAAAATTCTTTCACTCAACGCACAAAGAAGCTCTGTAATTTGTTGCCAGAGGATGCGTTAGTGCAGTTAGTGTAGCTGGGTTCAAAAAAGGTTTGGATAAGTTCTTGCAGGAGAAGTCCATTAACTGATATTAGTCAAGTTTACTTAGGGAATAGCCACTGCTATTAATTGCATCAGAAGCATGGGATCTTCTTGGTGTTTGGGTACTTGCCAAGTTCTTGACCTGGTTTGGCCTCTGTTGGAAACAGGTTGCTGGGCTTGATGGACCCTTGGTCTGACCCAGCATGGCAATTTCTTATGTTCTTATGTTTAATAAAAGATGGAATATGCGATTAGATGCTACTTCATGTAAGCGTATGCTAATTTTTACTCATGCAAATTTTAGAAAAGTCACCCCATAATGCGCAAGAAATATTTATTTTGCTGATCTCCCAAATTACCCCAAGCACTTCTTTCTGAAAAGACTTTACCAGAAAAATGCTAGAAGCCTAAAAAGTAAGATGGGAGAGTTAGAATGTAAAGCAATGAATGAAGAGGTAGATATAATTGGTATCTCAGAGACATAGTAAAAGGAGGTTAACCAATAGGACACTGTCATACCAGGGTACAAATTGTATCGCAATGATAGGATGGATCAAATTGGTGGAGGTATGGCGCTATATGTTAAAGAGGGCATAGAGTCCATTACCTCAGTATTGACTGGACACATCACAGCAGGACATGCTAGGGAGGTAACATTTCAAAATGAAATAAATGTCTGCTTCATGGAGCAATTGATACAAGAACCGACAAGAGGGAACATCATTCAAAAGATGGGAAAGGGATCCGAATGAAGAGAACAGGAAACAGCGTAAGCTCTGCTCAAGGCACGCTGGGACTGCTCCATCTTTAAGTAATACATTTTTTCTGTATTTTAAATTATTTAATCAAAGACTGTCATGTGTATTGTGTTATTTTGACCAATATAAAGTATGCAGAGTTTTAAATTTTTGTGCACAGAAGGGTAATATATACATAGAGATATATATATATATATATATATATATATATATATATATATATATAATATATAAATACATCACTGTTTCTTAATGCATGCACCAGCATGGCGAGTTTTCTGGGGGGAGGGGGGGAGGTTAGGGTGGAGAGGGGTGACGGAGAGACAGAAAGACATAAAGGGGGCAATTTTCAAACTTGGACATAATACTCAGGTGATTTTAAATCCCATACTTTACCTACATTTTTAAAGGGATACTTTGTTTTCGAAAATTCCTGTAAAGCACCTGCCCTCATTCATTTTATTTCATCCTTTCATTCATTTATTCCCTTGATTTACTATATTTCTGCCTGCAAAACGGAGCATGATAAAATAAGAACACAGCGCTATAAACAATCTAGATACGGAATCCGAGATACAGCAAAATAAATGGATGGAAAGCACAGAAAAGAATGAGTTATAAACTTATGTTAACCAGCCCCCTCCCCCCCCCAAAAAAAAAAAAAAGCAAGCACCTCATCTTTTGTGCGGGGCATGCGTATTTTTGAAAATGTGGAACATGTGCCCTGCTTTGCTCCCCCATCCAGAGGCGGCTCCTTGGTAATGCTCGTAAGCCTGTGCATCTTGTGAGCCACATTCAGAGAGGCAATATTTTAATTATTTTTGTCAGGCCCATTTACCTGGCTAACTCGCTATTATCCACCCCGGTAAATGGCGTTGAAATTTGGTCTCCCTGTAATGCAAATTTCTTTTCTGACATTTCTTGTGCATCTGGATAAATTATTTTGTCTTTTTTTTTTTTTGTGGGAATAAGGGCTCTTCGGACCTGATTTAGAAAGGATTTTCTCCCGTGTTATGTCTACGAGATAAAAATGCTCGGTAAATGAGACGGTTAGAGATCAGTGCTGGGAAGGGAGAAGGGCAATAGAGAAAGAATAGGAGCCAGGGAGCAGATTTAGAGGATGAGGGGAAAGAGGAGAATGGATTTGGGGGGGGGGGGGGGGGGGGGCGGAATAGTAGTGAGACAGGAGATGGAAAGGAAATGGGGGGAACCAAGGATATTGGGAGAGGGAAGGGGGATCCTAGATCAGGGATGGGAATATCTGAGGATAGATTTGGTCTCTTACACCCTTCTTTCTAACTCCGATCCCTTCTTGCACTCACATACATCCCACATCCCTTCTAATCCCTTCCTTTGCTCACATAATACCCCTTCCGATCCTCTCCCTCGCACACATTAATTAAACCCCACTTTCACCATCCAACTCCCTCTTTCCCACCAATTGCATGGCCCCCACCCTGATGGGAGGAGGAGGAGGGCAGTGGTCGGGAGATGGCTTTAGGGCTGGAGCACAGCATGGGGACATCAAAGTGCCGCCCCGTTCAGGATGTGACAACAGAGGAAGAGAAAGCACCCATTAAAGCACCGCGCCTCTGTTCTTCCTCTTCCTGCTCCAAGTGTGGGATTGTACAGGGTGGAGAGGAGGAGAGATGTGGGGGCTGCGGCACCTCCACTGCCTCTGGCACTAGTTCCCAGCCCCTCTCTGCTACAGAAATTCTGCAAGGAATGGGGAATTCCTTGGTAAGCAATGGATTTTGCATCTCTTGCTTTGGCAGCAGGATCTTGGGACACCAGGGACACTACATGTGACATTACTTCTCAGAGTAAAAAGTAGGCCAGTTGACAATATCTGCATTCACATTTACCGGCACCTGGGTAAAGAAAAGCACATATCCAGCTGGCTCAGCCAATCCTGCTTATGGAGATTCAGCTCACAAGTCTTCTTTTTAACATCCTCCGGCTCAAACCGATATCATGGGTGGTAGTTGTGTAGCTGGAGGGCATACCAGGGGGTGGAGATAGTAGCCAGGCTTCTGTGTATCTCATCTGGCCCTCCTCTGAAAGAAACAGATCTGTGAGAAGCTATTGGTCCTGACAGAAACAGTTGGGCTTTCTTCATCTCCGTATCATCATAACCATGTGCTCTCCATGCACAGGAACCAGAAACTAGCGGGCACTGTTATCTACATATGTAGAAAATCCAGTTGCACAAAATACACATGCGTGCATATCCATAACATGCACAGAAGACTGGCCAGACACAGACTGATTTCCAGAACAGATTGGCTTGCAGAGTACGTGTTTGAAAACTCAGGGTAGAATTTAACTGTCCATAGCTGTTCTGGTTCCTACCTACTTAGGTCTTGTAAATTGTCCTCTAAATTAAAAAAAAAAAATCTAAATAGAAGCCACATGTTGTAGAGGTTGCTAGAGATATATATTTAAATGAAGGCTAGTTGTTTGAGGGCTGAGAACCTGCTATTGGTGAGTCTCTGAAGTATGCATTCTGCCCGTTTGTTCCTCTTCCTGTTTCAGAGGAATTTTAAGATGGCATTAATATTAAAGTGCTGTATTTATCATTTGCAGGATGCTAAACAAATTGAGTGCACAGCTAAAACCTGCACACCCTGGATTGGCTGAATGGATGATTGCAACACATCCTTTCTCTAAGGCTGTACTTGGAAGCAAAAGGATATGCGGATTAACAGCGAGTTGGATTTAATTAAAAGGGAGTTTCCAGTGAATGCCAACTGAAAGGAGAGGCAAGACAGTAGCTTTATGTCTGCAAAGATTTGCAACAGAAAACTTTCTTAGTTTGCCTGTGCATGGTATACGTAATTAGCAAACTGTTAATACAAATAATTTGTATGAGTAAATACATCTCAAACATTTATCTTAATCAGATGAGTGCTTCTTGACAGCTACAATTACAAAATTCATGCTGACTCATGTCATCAAAATCAACTGCCTCCATAAAGAGGGCAAGGGTTGATCGAATTGACCTTAAGTCTCACCTTACGGTATCACACTAGTATGTGTCTCCACCTCCTGGTATGCCCTCCGGCTGTACAACTGCCACACCAGTACACCGGGACTTCAGCACAGTTTGAACTGTGAAGCAGTTTACTCTTATGTGCATGATTAAATGCACAGCGAGCTTTTGTGTACAGTCCATCAGATACCAGACAGATTCCTCCTCCTAAACTCTTTCCTGGTTTTGTGGACTTTTATTTGATTCTTTGTTCTAAACTATGGATTGTTTTGGAGTTTTATTATAATTGAAGTACATTAGGTAGTAGCCATAATGGTTGATGTTATACTTAGCACAGCCACTGGGGTTTTTTGGTTTGTTTTTTTTACATTGTACATCTGCTGTTTTAATTATTTTTAACCATACCTGGCCTAGCTGCTATTGTATTGAGAAATTCCAAACTAGTATTATTGCCATCATCTTGGTATTCAATCCATCAAGAACTGGGCTGAAGAATATTAATGACACATGGGTAAAGTGGAACCTGCCTATTCTATGCCTCTGAAACCAAACATAACTAAGGTGCCAATGTACTAAAGTTTGAATCTATTTATTTCGATTTATCACCCACCTTTGTGAATACAAAATTCATTCAAAGTAGTTTACAGTTCAAGTAGGACAGCAGCAGAGGAGCAAAAGGCCATTTGCAGCATTGCAATAGATAGTGTAAACTTAAATAGTAGCAATTTAAACATTTCAAATTGGCATTAAAAAGATGCTTAATAAATACTAATCTCTACAAATATAAATACTTGCGATTAAATTCTGAAGTTAGATAACAAGTAGCCAATAGTTGCAGCAGCGTGTTTGAGGCATTCAGGGTAATTGATTTATGGAATTTATATTCTGTTTTTTCAGGTACTTCAAAGTGGATTACATTCAGGTTCTGTAGGTATTTCCCTATCCCCAGAGGGTTTATAACCTAAGAGCCCAATTTACTAAGGTTTTTTTTTATCATTTTCCCCTAGATTCATCAAAATGCTATAAATATAGTGGAAATAGTGCTCGTAATAAAAAAAATAGGTGGGTTAGCAAATTGTAGAGGAAAGAGAGAAAGAGAGAGAACCTCTGTACAGAGTCATCGTGACATGCTATATAATTATATATATATATATATATATATATATATATATATATATATATATACCACTGTAAGAGGGAACACTTTAACTCTGGATGGGTTTGGGGGCTGCTTTTACATACACAGTCAGGGGAATTAACCGCAAATTAAATATGACTGATGAATTTCTATCATTTGAATGAATGAAAGGTACCAACAAGAGGAGTTGATTACTACAAAGCAGTCTCTACAGCATTGTACAAATCTGCCTCTCTTGTTGGTACCTTTCATTCATTCAAATCATAGCAATTCATCCGTCATATCTAATTTGCGGTTAATTCCCCTGACTGTGTATGTAAAAGCACTCCCCCAAACCCACCCCGAGTTGGACTAGAAGTGGGATTTAAACTCTGGTTTCCATGGATTCATAGCTACTATTCTATTAGGCTACTCCTCAAAACATAGTAACACACTAAGGGGCCGATGCAATACAGTGCGCTCAGCCGAGGGCACTGTATAACCCAGTCACATGAGGGTTAAATAGGCGCTAATCTATCCCCTAATGCAATAGAGGCAAGAGCGCCTATTTAACATGCGTCCGACGTGGAGTGAATGGAATATCAAATGCATGTGAATGAGGCTATTACTCATGCACTCCAATGCAAAAAAATAAATATGCACATTTATCGCTCAGCTATAAATGCCTGCCTGAGTGCATTGAAAAGAAGTATAGAAAAGCAGAAAAAACTGCTTTTCTGTACTTCTTTTAAAAGTTAAAAAAAAAAACAACTCAGGTGGCCGATATGCTCGGCTTCGGTTTTCATAACCGGCCGGCTGCGTCATGAAAACCAATGCCAATAAACTCGGTGTCGGTGTTCATAACCAGCAGAACACCGCTAACGCGACCCCCTAATTACAATATACCATGGCGCCCCCTTGTAGGCGCCATGCGCACATTAAGAAAGAGGGCACTGACTTTTCAGCGCCCGCTTTCTGCGCTTTTTTTTGCATCGGCCCCAATCATAGTAATGATGGCAAATAAAGACCAAATGGACTATCCAGTCTGCCCAGCAATTTGCTCATGGTAGTAACTACCTCTCCATGCAGGTTACCTCCATGCCTTCTGTTAAAGGTCGTAGCTGCTGCTCTGTGCAGGTTACCCCTGTGAAGTAGTATCCCGTAGTCCTTCAATGTATTTTTGCTTTGGGTTTGATATTAAAGTCTGACAGAAAATCTAGGCTTTTAGTTGTTTCCTGAATTGAAGTAATTATGTACATCTCTGAGCCCTATTGGAAGGGAATTCCAGAGAACTGGTGTAGCTCCCGAGAAGGATCTGTTTTGGGTGTCCATTTTTTTAATTGTTTTTTAGGATGGAATTGACATCAAGGATCAGAACAAGGATCCTACTGGTCTAATTGGTAAGAATGCAGATAACCTTTTACTCATGTATAGAGGCCCATCTCTTCTTAGTGCTTTGAACATCAATGACAATGTCTCTCCCTCTCTTTCTATCTCTCATCTCTCCATTCCTTGCCCGCATCTCCTCCCTCCTTACCTGCATTCAAAACTGCCACCCTCACATGCAACTCCGCCACCCCACCCACTTCTGGTACCCTAGGCAACTGTCTACTATGCCTAATGCTCCTGCCGGCCTTGTCCATGCAACTCTCCAGTTTTCCCAATTACCTTTGGAATTTCCAGATCCAGAAGCATGGAGTTTGTTGCGAGCTTCCTTAGCACCTAACACTTGGAGGGCTTACTTGCATGGATATTACAAGATGTGAGAGTTTCTTGCTGAGAGGGGATGGACAGAAAGACCAGTGTAGGATGAGTTAATGTCTTCATATATTGTTGTCACTTATGGTTTTGGGGTGTCTAAATCTAGCGTCACTGCACACTTTGAGGGAGTTTCGTTCATTACGAGAGCTCATGGGTGGGGATTTCCAGCTGGGTGATTTATTGTTTGCCGCATGCTGGCTGGTTGGGTTAGAATTGCAGGATCTACTCCCAACTGGCGTCGACCCATTACCCATACTGTCCTTTTGGCCCTATGTTGAGCTTTGCCTAATGTTTGCTTGTCTATGAAACTCTATTATTTAGGATGTCTTAGCATTCTATGGAGCCTTATGCATTAGCAAGCTGGCCCAAGCCTCTAGTCGGGGTCAAAATGGGATGAGTCTGCTTCCTGAGCACATGCGGATTCAAGGTGAAAAAGCTTTCCTTATCATTCAGCATTCTAAGATGGATCATCTTGATCAAGGGTCCTCATTGATCCTCAATACTATGGAAAGTTTGGAAACTTGTCCAGTCCAGAACGTGTGACTGTATTTGTTGTCCTGCCTGCAGATGGGGTAAATTTTTTGGTTCACAGAAATCTGCTGCCATTGACCAAGTATCAGTTCACCATGATTCTTAAGAGAGCCTTGTCCGTGGCTGGTTATGACTCAAGGGATTATGGCACATACTCTTTCCGCATTGGTGCAGCCACTTTCCTACTATCATTCAGAGGATTGGGTGTTGGCAGTCAAGGGTTTATTGTTCTTATGTACAAAGAGAGATCAAAGATTTGTAGCAAAATTAAACTCTTTGTTTGCCTTGTAGATGTTCATTGTGCTACTGCTCCCATCTGGATCATTGGCCACTCTTATGTATACTGGGCCACGAAGCATGCTCATGTTTGTCTGTATGGTTCACATCTGGATCTTGGATACTGAAGCCTCATGTTGCACTGGCTTGGGCATCATGGGATGCGCTGGGACCAACTGCTGCCCTTGATTTCTTCTCTCATTGTTTCCATGGCTCTTCCAGGGATCCTGGTTGTGTATCTGGGTGGCAACACCCTGGGCAGATGGATATGCAGGTGGTTAATTGATGTAGTGCGCAAGGACTTTGTGATGCCTTTCCAATTGCTTCCTTTTTCCTTATTGTGTTGGTCAGATATCATTTATTTTATTTATTTTTTATTTAGATTTTTATATTCTGCTTTTCGGCACTTCAAAGTGTACATCAAAGTGGATTACATTTAGGTACTAAAGGTATTTATAATCATCTCTTGGCCTAAGTTTAAAGGTCAGGTAATGTGGGGCAGCGGCCTTAAAAAAAGTGAACCAGCCGATTGTCTCCTGGTTGAGTTCTCAAGGGGAGTTCATATTCACCATCCATGGTCCTGGGAGCATTGCTCAGGATTTTTTAGGAGGACTTGGTTCATCTGTCAGAAATTGGTCTAGATTTGTTTAACAATTCATTATCCCAGGCCTGGTATGTTGGAGAGTTTTCTGCAGATTATATATAATGACTATGTTGTTTGACTCGGGTACTTGATTATATTAAAGCTGCAGCCCTTGACATCCCAAACTTGTTTAATTATAGTTATTTATGTGTGTGTGTGTGTGTGTGTGAGAATGGGAGTAAGGGTGAGAGGTGGATCCAGGGCATCTTCATATTATGGAAAGCAGCTCAGGCTCATCCTGGGCTGCCAAATATAATATGGGCCCCTGGTGAGCCGGAAGCATGATTACTCCCCTTCCCCTTTTATTTTTCTTTAATTGGCCATTTTAGTAAGCAGGATTTGAAAGTATAAAAAAAAATTCTTCCTCCCTGTGACTCTTCATGCATCTCCAGGACAACAGACCATAATCAGTCCTGGTTGCCCTCAGCACACAATGATGCTCTTTTGAATTTGTCTCCTCCCCTGGGCTCAAATTTATACTGAGACATCCCCCACACTCTCCTCCTCGGCTTGGAGAACATCTCTCACCCTCCCACCCCTTTCTATATCATTTTTTTGGTTGTTACTGATATACTATTGTTGGTTGCATTTTGTTGCTTCTTACAGTCTACGTGCTATTTTGTCTCAGCGGATGGGGTATCCGAGCAGGAAATAGAAACTTTGTATGGTTTTGTAGTTTCTTGGGTTTGTATTGTGCTGTAGGGTCTGGATTCTACTCTGGTTCCTTGGTGGTTGTGGCAGGGGCCTGTAGTCAAGTGGCCTACAGGTCAAGTGACCTGGAAGTAGTGTTAATTTGCTGAGCTGTGGACGTTGACCTACCAGGGCCGGTATGCTAGAGGGTTTACTGCAGATTATATATAATGCTTATGTTGTTTGGCTCGGGTACTTGATTGTTTTAAAGTTGTGACCTTTGACCTTGCAAACACTTATTTATAAGTTATTTATGTGTGTGAGAGAATGGATGTGAGGGTGAGGTGAGTCCAGGGTGACTTCATATTATATGTATAAAGCATCTGATTAGTAATTTATTATCTTCATATCTATCTCTCTAGGTAATCATCCATTTAATCATCTACCTATCTTTTTTATAAGCCTCAGCAACTCCCTTAGTACAACATTTTTCGTAAATATTCTTCTATTTTGCAGCAATCTTCCTTAGTTCTCATTGTCTGCAATATACATTTTCTGGTTTCCTTATCTCTTGTGCTTGTCAATGGTATAACCAGCTGTCCATGTGCAAGCAATGGTTCTTCGAAAAGTACTCCAACTGACAAATGTCTGTTCTTGTAATTTATTTATTGTAATCGCAAAAGCAGGAATCAGAGAAAAGTGTCTCCTCTTCAAAATAAATGCTGAATTTGTTTCACTTGGTGCTAACTGAGTTTTCACTATAATAATTTATTCTTCCATTGAAACTCTCAGTATCAGTCAAGTGTTCATAAAGTGCTCTCACAATCCTGTTCCATTCAATGCTTCTTCAAATTCAAATTTGGAATGAGCATTATGACTACTCCAACCTTCAAACTCAGGTTTTGTGGTGGCCTTTCCAACACTGTTTGCTTTCTTACAAGTTCAAACCCCATATCTTCGATCGCAATTTAATCAACACTTCTGTGCATGCTTAGCTTCGTTCTCCTTTATCAAGCCCCATATTGTAATTATTTAATATCAAGGCGCCCTTATTTTTCAAGTATTTGGCAAGTAATTTTTCTGGAGCAGGGGCTCCCAAACATTTTAAGCGAAGGGCCACATGCAGCATTTCACAGAATTGAAAAGGACCAGGACAAGGGGGGATTTTCATGAGTGCAGGTAGTCCCCCTTGCACTCTGGCTTCCTTTTGGTGATGTGAAATGCTGCAGAAGGTGAAAGTAAGAGGGCAGGATTCCCACGGAGGTCTGGCATGGTATCAGTATAGAATATTTCAAGGGCATTGACATCTCTGCTATTACCCCAGGAACCATACCAACTGCCTCCCACCTTCAACAGTACCTGCATCTGCCCCCTTGGGGGAGAGGGGAGTAGTTGCACCCTCAACACTCAGACCCCTCGCATATGATCTCTGAGCTGCCAAGGGGGAAACTGTTTTCATCACATGCCCACTGCTCCAAATCTCCCCCAATTATTTCAGAAAAATAGCCTATTTACACCAGTGAATGAGAATAGCAAATAACCCACAATCTCCCCTACCTCTGGGAATTACTTGCCTTAGGCTAGCTACCCAACACAGGAACAAAACGGCTGGAAATACCTGCTAACATTAAAATAAACAATTTTTCTAACCACACAGGGTAATTTTAAAAGGGTCGCGCATTCGCCCATAAATGTGCATATCGGTGAGCGAGCAGAGAGGCGCTGCAGTTTTACATTGCGCTTGCAAGTCAGCGCGTATCATTTAAAGTATCCCTCCGCATATATTTCAGCCAGTGCTTTAGCAGCTTTTATGTGTGGATGCAGGCGGAACTTAAAACATGCTCACGTGAAGGGGAAAAAACATTTTTTCCACGTAGTCTACCAGTTTGCCCAGTTACTATTGAGGTCTTCAAGACCCCTCTGGTTCTTCGTCCTGCCCGCCTCCCACTTGTCCCCCAAACCCCTCCCACTATGTTAATGCTTTAAATCTAGAGATCTCCAGATATTGCTCCTCATCAGGACCAGAAGTAAAGTTATGTGGATAATAAGACGATGAGCGCTTTTTTAAAAAGTGGACTTACATGCGTAAGTCTTGGCCCCACCCCAGAAAGCCCATGCCCCGCCCGTGCCCCGCCCAAGCCTCACCCCTTTCCCACCCCCTTCTTCTTGATACATGCACGGATATCTATTTGCGTACTTCGCAGCTTCTTAAAATGCGTGCTTATCGCGTGAGACCCACGTGCATGCATGTGTCGCCTTTCTTGCACGAGCAACGCTTTCAAAATCAATCATAGAAATATGGGGAAAAGGGCAATATTTATTTATTTATTTATTTTGGATTTTTATATACCGACATTCTTACATTACATGTAAATCATACCGGTTTACATAGAACAAAACAAGACAGCTGGAGAATAACTCCATAGTCTGATACAGTGAACAATTACAAATTAAACTTGTTAATAAACTAAAAAAAGGGTACTTAACTTGGAAATGGTTTATATAACAGAAAATGTACAAAAAGGAAATTAAATGAGTCACCAAGGGTTGCACGAAGGGGAGCACAAAGGGGAAAACCCCTTTGTCGCACCCCTTCGTCGCACGGCGCCTGGTGGTGAGGCACTTTTCAACCGCCGACGAAGGTCTCCGTGACGTCGAGAGAGGGGGCGTGGTCTCTCTCTCTCGCGATGTCATCTCACCTACCGATGTTCTAGTTTCCTCTCAGTTCCTTTTCTTTTTTTAACTTTAAAAGATGGAAAATTAAAGTTACTGCGGGGGCCCTAGATGTAAATGGGCCTCCCCGCTCACCCGCACCCGGCGGCGAGGCGCCCCTCATCTGGAAATCTATGTATACTAATATAGTATGGGAATTAAAGTCCATGATCTAGAAGCAGTTATTGAAGAAGATGACTTAGATGTGTAGTGGCTATCACAAAGATCTGGTACACATAAAACCATGAATAGGATATAGTTATACTTGGCCACAATCTATTCAAGAAGGACTGGATTGGAAGGGAGGGAGGAGGCGAGGCATTATATATAAAAAAAATAATATTAAGGCAACATAATTGCAGGGATTACAAAGTAAGTAGGAGGCATAGTGGGTTAATTTGAAAAGAGGGAATGGAATATCTATTTATATTGGTGTAATGTACAGACCGCCATCACCGACAAAGGAGATGGATAGAGATTTAATAGAGGATATTCACAAAATTGTCATGAAAAGGGGAGGTGCTATTGTTAGGGGATTTGAATCTGCCAGATGTTGATTGGGACATCCCAGCTGCAGGGTCTTCTAGAAGCAGGGAGATCTTGGATTCTCTGCAAGGAAAACTGTTCTGACAACTTGTAAAGGAACCCACGTGGGAGGGGGGCGATACTGGACCTGGTGCTTACCGATAGGGACTGTATCTTTGATTTAGTTGATCTAGAATCCAGTGATCATCAGATGGTTTTGTTCAGTATTAGAGCACAAGAGATGCAGGTTCATATGAAAGACAAGGATGTATTGCAAACTTATCTAAAGAAAAGTTTAGAGACGTTTCTACTATCACTAACTTAAAATGCTTGGTTTGTCACTTTGCCACTGTCCATCATACCTGATTTCCATATGAAATAAACATAAGCAGGTTGAGGTTTATAGTGATTCATTAATCCTCATGGTAGCGATCTATGAAAACAGAACTGATATGAGTAATGGAATAGAAGATTTAACATACTCTAGAGCAAGGGTCCCAAATTTACAGCCATTAGGCTGGAGATGGACCACCGAGCACACTTTTCTGGCCTGCTTCCCTTCTCTGACTACAGACATGTGCTTTTCATTGGAGAGCACATGCCTGTAGTCTGCAAATCTTGTTGTCCCATACCAGGCCTAACCTCATCTGCTTCTTATGGCCTCAAAGGCCTGGGTGTCATTGTAGGATACCCCACATGGTCCATAGAGTGGAGGCAGCATGGCTGAATTCCAGATTTCAGCGACTCCTGGAAGAGATTGTGCAGTATGGATAGACTCCCTGCATCCCACACCAGAAGGCAGAAGTGCTGTGTGGACAGGGGCGGATTGGCCTATCGGGGGACCAAGCATCCTCCGGTGGGCCGGTCGCTCTGGTCACGTGGTCTGCTTAGCGCAATCACGACAGAGCCACGCTCAGCAGACCACAGGATATCTCCTGGGCCGATCTGGGTGGAAAATCCCCAGGCCGATCTTTACCCGGAATCTGCCCCTGTGTGTGGACTAATCTCTCTCTCTCCCGGCCAAAAAAAACAAGCTGTGTTGCCAATCTGCTTCTCTCCCTCTCCCCCAGAGGAGAATGGTCCAGAGGAGGTGGAGGAAAGAGGGACAACAACTTTCAGGGATGCTTTTACCTACCTTACTTGAGAGCAAGAGGACAGACCTGCCAAGTTTCCTGCATTCGGAAGGATATTCCTGTTGGGGCAGCCCCAACTCTCGCCCAGTGGCAGAGAGCAGATCATATTTGTTCTCTTCTTCCATTGCTCTGCACCTCTGTCTGGTTTGCTGCTCTGTTGTACAGCACAACTATCCACAAGCCATACTGTGCAGGACCATCCTGTCCTACACCCGCAGGGGCGGGACTAGCACAGGAAAGGAATAATGCTGCACAAAGCAGTCTAGGGGTAAGGTACTGCACACCGGCAGTTTGAAGCAGGTTACTGCACACTGGCAGTCTGAAATAAGATTAAAACATCAGGATCAGGAGCGAACACCAAGGAACATCAGGAGACATCAGGACATGCAAGACACCGGATACCAAGCTGAAACAAACAACGAAAGCCTGATGGAGTGCTGGAAGAGGAGACATCCAGAGACGCATAACTCCAATGCAAGGCAAAGC
This sequence comes from Rhinatrema bivittatum, assembly GCF_901001135.1. Classification (NCBI taxonomy): domain Eukaryota; kingdom Metazoa; phylum Chordata; class Amphibia; order Gymnophiona; family Rhinatrematidae; genus Rhinatrema; species Rhinatrema bivittatum. The sequence continues at coordinate 80,380,100 of NC_042621.1, read as the reverse complement.
ATGAGTGCTGGAGCAAAGCTTTTATAGCCCAGGAGCAGGCAACTCCCTGGGAGGAGTCCAGATTGGACGTCCCTCGCTGGCTCTATAAGAGTGAAGAGGAGCCGTTGGCCCGCCCCTTAGGAGAAGGGTGTGGCCCACACCAGAGCATCCAAGCTGTAGTGGAGCCAGCATCGAGTAGGCCCTGAACAACACCGAAGGCCTCCCAGGCCGTGGAGCAGGATTCGGACAGTTGCTCAGGCGAGGCCCTGGCTTCGGAGCGGCCTCCAGAAAAAGGTGAGATGCCTCCTGTGGCGCAGCTACAGGAAGAATCGTAACAGTGAGGGTGTTCATGCCACTGTTGCTGGTGCCCTTTCCCCCCTCTCATGAAGATTTGCTGCTTTGCCCCTCAATCAGTGCCATGGGGGTATTGAGCACTGTGCTTTCTGCATTATTCTTTTCTGTGTCTGTGTCTGCTGCTGCTGCCACTGTTTCCTTTTCTGTTTAGTGCATGCACGCATCCACACCTACACACAGTAAAAGCACTTAACGTGCAGTTATACCCTTCACCCTGTGCTCACTGTCTCGCTCTGCGCCCATAGCTTTTGTGCCGGGGTCCTTACTGCTTTGGGCCTCTCCTAGTGCCTTTGGGCGTTTTCGCCTCTGCTCCTGATATCGTGAAAGTTCTTTCTGAAATTCCCCTTGCAGTACTTACTGTTGGGTTTTCTCACGCTTATCTGATGTGTTACACACTTGCCACACCTTGCACACTGCTTCGGGGTATTTATGCCACTGTTGGTACTGCTCTGCCCCTCATTTGGTGCCGTGGGAGGTGGTTTTTTTGTTGCTGTTCTTGTTGCCTTTTGCCCCTCTTTTAATGTCTTAGAGTATTCGTGTCACTGCTGTTCCTGCTCTTTACCCCTCTTTCAGCGCCTTGAGGTGTCCTTGCTACTGCTGTTGGTGACCTTTGCCCCTTTTTTTGTTGCCTTGGAATGTTTTTGCTACTCTCGATACCACTTTTCTCCTATTTTCAGTGCCTTGGAATGTTCATAACTCTGTTTTGGTGCCCTTTGCCCATCCGTTAGTGCCTGGGGTGTTCATATCATTGTTGTTAGTGACCTTTGCCCTTTTTTTAGTGTCTTCGACAGTTCATGCCATTGCTTTTTTTTTTGTGTGTGTGTGCCTTAGGGTGTTCTTGTCACTATTGGTGCTCCTTTGCCCTTCTCACAGTGCCAAGGTTACTGCTCATTCTGCTGTGCCCCAGTGATGGTGCCTTGGCCTATCGATGCCACTCTTTATGCCACTCTTGGTATCTTTGGAGCGCTTTTTTTCTGCTGCTAATGCCTACCTGCAAGTTTCATTAACATTGGACAGAAAATCCCCATGTCAGAGCCAAAATAGGATGCATTGCTTCCCCCATTAACGGAAAACAAATTAATGAATGACACAAATAATATACAAAAAGAAAATATATTTTTTGCTCCAACCAAACACAATAAATCATGGAGTCAAACAAACCGAAATAAGAAAACTGGGATTTTTTTCCTCCACTTATCCCTAATAGCAGCTCAGTTTCACAAGCACCTATGCATGCACACACTCGCGCACCCACACAGAAATAACTTCGGCTCTAGATTGCAGTGTGACAGGAGCAGCCATTCCAGTCAAAGAGAAGAGATTTCCTTTCATTACATTACATAAGATGTAAGTCCAAGGTGTCCAAATCCTCAGGAGCACCTACACTGGTGATAAACTATCAGAGAGACTTACGGCTACATGCTTTTCATAGCACTGGAGCTCATCTGGGAACCATATTTTAATGGAAAATACAGCTTGATGGATACAAGCATCATAGATTTATGAAGACGTGCCTGCACAAATCAGCCAGTGAGGTTAGTTCTCAAAAGCAATGGGCAAGTGCTAGAAAGTGGCAAGAAAAACAAAGAATGAGAAACTACATGTAAAAAGGAAGGCGAGAAATGTTAGTGTCCTTCTGGTGATTTATGGCTACGTGCGAGGATATGCCTACTTGTGATCTTGTTTCACTTACCAACCTCTGTGATTGTTATTCTTCCTGAAAGAGAAGTGGTTATGTTTCACACTAGCAGAAAGTCACATCTTTTCTGTGTGATTTGCCCACTTAAAACAACATTTATCATGTTGCCAGTATAAATCATTTAGGTCAACTAGATTAAGGCTACAGGAAGCCTAGTACGACTGGCAGCTCCTCATCCCTGATAACGCTTGTGGCCTTTGTTTATTTACATTGACCCTTGTCAGCTTTGCTTACTGTAGAAGTGTTCTAGTAACTCTTAAGATTATATTGTTTTGGTGCATGGTGTTTTTCATAACTAGAATCGTGCCCACCTATCCAAGTTTAATATAAAACCACAAGCTTAAATTTCATAAACACTCATGAACTAGACTCCCATAAGTTCAATTCTCTTAACTTGCTTACAATGGTTTTGAAACCAGTTTTAAATGTAAGTTTATTTTACATTTTAAAGCCATTTGGAAACAAGATTGGATAAAGACTATTATATCAGCAATGCATCTATTTTTGTGTAGCAGATCAGCAGTTCTACTGCATATGGAATACTGTGCAGGCTTAAAAGCAGTACAAATATCTATATCTAATTCCATGTCAACAAAGAGAAAAGGAAGCCTTGCATTTGCTTCAAGACCATTCACTTGCTCCCATTAATGGCTACTTTTGAAAGGAAAACACGTGCACTCATATTTATGAGTGCACGCGTATTGGTGTATGAGCTGAGATACACTGCAATTTTATACCATGCATGCATGTACACGTGTATCATTTAAAACCCCTCTGCCGCTCATATGTGTACCTGTAATCTTAAGAGGCGGCTCGAATACATGTCTTACACGTATTTCCACTAGAGCTTTAGCGGCTTTTATGCACGTATGCAGGCGGATTTTAAAACATGCTCGCGGAAGAGAAAAACAGTTTTTCCAATTAGTCCACCAGTTTGTCAGGTGGATATCGAGGTCTTCAAGACCCCTCTGGTTCTTCATCTCAAGTCCTCACTTGAGCCTGAACCCTCATGCTGTGCTGAAAGATCTTCAGACTTGCTGCTAATCAGGACCAGCAGTAAAGTTATGCATATAACACGCTGACATGTGCCATGATCGGCTTTTGCAAAATTCGGAGTTTCACACACAAGTCTTGGCCCTACCCCGGAACACACATTCCCTGCCCATTCTCCATCCCTTTTCTGCCTCGTTATTTTTTTTTTTTTTAATAATAAATTTTATTGAAGAAGTTATTACAAATATACACAAACAAGAGTACATCAATGTTGATAGAAGGAACAAGCAAGTCATTGCTCATGAACACTGTATGTTACTTCCTCATACATTTTATTATTCCCTTTATTTCCCTGTAACCCTTATAGTTTCCCTCCCCAACTATGGGGTAGATTTTCAAAAAACGCGAATAGGCGTACTTTTGCTGGCGCATCAGGCGCCAGCAAAAGTACGCTGGATTTTAGTAGATACGCGCGGAGCCGCGCGTATCCACTAAAATCCTGGATCGGCGCGCGCAAGGCTATGAATTCTGTATAGCCGGCGCGCGCCGAGCCGCGCAGCCTACCCCCGTTCCCTCCAAGGCCGCTCCGAAATCGGAGCGGCCTTGGAGGGAATCCTCTAACGCCCTCCCCTCACCTTCCCCTCCCTTCCTCTACCTAACCCACCCGCCCGGCCCTGTCTACACCCCCCCCCTTACCTTTCTCCGGGGATTTACGCCTCCCGGAGGGAGAAGTAAATCCCCGCGCGCCAGCGGGCCTGTTGCGCGCCGGGACGTGACCTGGGGGCAGGTAAGGAGGGCACGGCCACACCCCCGGACCGCCCCGGGCCGTAGCCACGCCCCCGTACCGCCCCCAAAACGCTGCCGACACGCCCCTAAACGCCGCGACGACCGGGCCCGCCCCCGACACGCCCCCCTCGGAGAACCCCGGGACTTACGTGAGTCCCGGGGCTCTGCGCGCGCCGGTAGGCCTATGTAAAATAGGCTCACCGGCGCGCAGGGCCCTGCTCGCCTAAATCCGCCCGGTTTTGGGTGGATTTAGGCGAGCAGGGCTCTGAAAATCCACCCCTATGAATCCTAATCTCTGAAAGAACCTATACACACCACATTCATACCTATGCACACACACACAAATATACATTGTGTGTATGCTGTGCTGTATGCACTAGTACTGGCTGATTCTACACACAAAAATTTGTTTAACACTAACAGAACCAAAAAGACTAGCAGCCTGATGTGAACTTCTCACCTCATTGGTGTCCAGACAAAGACAAAATAGTCACTAGCACTGCTGCAACTAAAATCTTCATATAGTCTCCCATCCTTACACTCCCCCAGTGAAGACCACTGAAGCACAGAGAAGTAGCTATTTACCAAATCCAAACTCTGTGAGAGCTTCTACTTGCCATGAGCCAGAGATTAAATTCACAGTAAGACTTTACAGTGGGAGAATACTTGATCCAAATAGCAGCTATAGGCTAGATTAGGAAGATGCCTCACTGTGATTTCCTTGCCAACTTGTCCTGACATAGCTATGGAAAGGCTGTGAGATCACACAAGCAAGAATTGGTTGTTATAGTTACCAGGCATATTTTAAATTTTTTTTTTGCTCAGCAGTACACAGTCATAGACTTTAATGGGCCATAAACTTGAATGGGAAACATAAACAAATGAAAAGAATATTTTTGTTTCATTTATTGGATCCCTCCATTTATTTTGAGACACCACAAATGAAACAAATATGAATCATTCATTGTGTTTTATCCATTAGTTTCAAACAAATGCATCTGTACTATTCCTAACAAAGAAATTATAGGCTATAACTCTTCTCTATATTTATGTGATGTTTCATCTTCATGGATGTTAAATTCTCCTATAAGAATCAGATTTTTGTTAAAGAGAAATAAAGCATTGGTAGTGCTTCATCAAGTAAAGGAAGAGCTATGCTTTTCTACCAGCGTGGACAGCACAATAAACAGATGGACCATTTACTGCTGAGGCTACTAACACATGAACAGAGATAGACTTTTCTCTGGCCTAGTGTTCGCACAAGTGTCTGAAGAGGTTTTAAGGAGATTAAATTTGAACATAATAGTGCAATAAATCAAACAGGTGATTCAAGGGCTGCCTCATGGTAAATCTCTTGGTTCTGACAGTCTCTGGCTATGTATTATAAGAAACTTTGGAGTAATGTGGTGTTATCGTTGCAAGCAGTATATTCTAGTATGATAACCAACAAAGTTATGCCGGAGTCGATGAAGCAGGCCATCATAACGGTTCTACTGAAGCCAGGGAAAAATCCTCTGAATGCTGCTTCACATAGACCAGTATCTCTCTTAACCCAGGATGTTAAAATATATGCAAAAATTCATTGATAACAGGTTAAAGTTAGTCATGTCAAAACTCATATCTCCAGAACAAACAGGATTTGTGCATGGTAGGAAATCGTCTAATAACATCAGAAGACTGATAATGTCCTTAGATGCCTGTAAATTCTTTGGATATCAGGATCCTATTTAGTCAGCTTTGATGCAGAAAAAGCTTTTGATAGGGTATCATGGGATTTCTTAGATTTCACTTTGACTAAACTTTGGTTTTTCAGGGTAAATTTATGAGGCGATACGAGTGCTTTATAAAGATCCGAAAGCATTTGTTATAGTTACTGCCCCCTCCCACGAGGTGGTCCAATTGCAGACGAATGCCAGGCAGGGTTGCCCCCTGTTTCCCCCTGCTTTTTATTCTTACCTTGGAGCCTTTTGATAATTCATATAAAGCAAGACATGGGTATTAAGGGGGTGAAAACTGGTCAAATCGAAATGAAGTTAATGCTTTTTGCTGACGATGTATTGATGACTCTGACACATGCTCGGGAGTCCCTCTTGAATGCCTTGACTATCAGTGGTGAATTTGTAAGTTTCTCTCGTCTAAAATTAAATCTGACTAAATCGGAGGTACTGGATGTTGACGGGTCATTAAAATTTGGTTGGGTGGATTTCCCTTTAAAATGGGCAGGCAATACTATTAAATATTTGGGCATATATATTCAGTGTTCAGTAAAAGATTAGTATCAAATTAATATAAACCCAATAATCCAGGAGTTTTCAAGGAAACTTACCAGATGGGCATCATTACCCCTGCCTCTATCTAGTAAAATTGCTCTAGTAAAAATGGTATTGATGATACCAAAATTGCTGTATGTTCTGCAAATGATACCAGTTATGCTTTCCAAAAAAAGATGTTAAACTTATTTATGCTCTTTGTTCAGAATTCTTCTGGAGGGGAAAAAAGGCGAGATTACCAATAGATTGTTTAATTATTCCCAAACTGGACGGAGGAATGGGGTTTGCTAATATTCAGTATTGTAATATAGCATGCATTATGGGTTATGAAAGGGAATGGATCACAGGGAGATCAGATCATCAATTCATGGAAATAGTAGTGGAGTTTGTAGCTCTGTTGAGCTTGGGGAATCTTTTGCTTGCAGTAAATGAAAATATCCCTGCTCATGTTTTGGAATCTATCAGACAGCTCAGACAGGGTGGAAGTATGTCTGCTCTTTCACGGAGTTACCGTGTCACAAATCATACTGTTTCCTTTTGGTGGGAAATCCAGATTTTCTACCAGGAAATCTGCATAGAATATATGCTACATTGACACAACAAGACAAGGGGTATTTACACTCCCTTATTAACATAGCAAAGAATGACATACATCCCTTTGATTATTGTACAACACACCTGAAATTTTATAACAGCGATCATTTAACCTTTATGCAATTATGAAGTTACATTCATACTTTATATAATTCTAGTGATGTACCTCTCACTAATGGGAAATTTCAGCATTTCTTACATCTGTGTAGGAGGAGAGTATTTAAAATTGCAACTATGTATACATATCTTCATAGCTCAGTTTATGGAGTATTTCAGACATATGGTTTACGGAACTATAGATCAGTCTGGATAAAGATGACCTTTCTGCCTGTTCATCTTATAAAAACCTGGTTCTTTAAACAAGCTTATCAAAAAGCGAAAGGAGAATAGTACCCAGGAGAATGCAAGGTACAAACAGTAGAACAACCACACACATAACCAAAACCAATATGTGTGTAATTTTATTTGTTATTTTAGTTTAAGGTTTTTTTTTAGTTCATCAATAAAGGATAAATGTACAATGATAAAGCTAATAAGAACATAAGAACATGCCATACTGGGTCAGACCAAGGGTCCATCAAGCCCAGCATCCTGTTTCCTACAGTGGCCAATCCAGGCCATAAGAACCTGGCAAGTACCCAAAAACTAAGTCTATTCCATGTAACCATTGCTAATGGCAGTGGCTATTCTCTAAGTGAATTTAATAGCAGGTAATGGACTTCTCCTCCAAGAACTTATCCAATCCTTTTTTAAACACAGCTATATTAACTGCACGAACCACATTCTCTGGCAACAAATTCCAGAGTTTAATTGTGCGTTGAGTAAAAAAGAACTTTCTCCGATTAGTTTTAAATGTGCCCCATGCTAACTTCATGGAGTGCCCCCTAGTCTTTCTACTATCCGAAAGATAGTAAACTGTTACAATGAGAAATGGACAGGATTTATTACACTTACCAATTAATATTTGTTTACAAACTATGGCCTAGATTTATCAAAATGCGGTATTGCATGTGATAGCAAAAGGGGTGTGGTTTATGCAAATATTCAATTTGTGCTAATTACCTATGTGAAGAGCTAAGTTAGTGCAAATTGTGATAACATTATCAGACTTTGCAATAGGTGCCAGGCCTGTTGTGTTTCCTGCATACAACCACTAGGGGAGAGGGAGGGAGAGAGAGAGACTGGCCATAATGTCCCTAGATAGGTATTTGTATCCCTATGTTAGGACCACCTAGTAACTCGAGGTGAGGTTTAGGTATTAGTGTAGGGGGTTAGGGGCCACTTTGACATTCAAAGTGAGACGTACAAACAGAACAGTTGTCTCTTGTGAAGATTTGATGACCTTCGGAGTGAGGAAACTCACCCAAAAATGAGATTTGTACAATGTTCTCTCCACCTAGCTTGATGTTACCCAGTTAGAGAGTCCATCAAGCTAGGCTGAGAGAACATTGCCCAAATCTCATCTTGGAGTGAGTTTCCTCACTCCGAAGGTCAAAGCCCTGAACCAGGGAAGCCAGGGTTCAATTCTTAGCAAAAGGCAAATTATCCCCTTGCTGGCAAATGGATGCTTGTTCCTTTTCACCGGAGACCCCCTGGGGCTCATTGTGCAGCAAAGAGGAGTAGGGAGGTCAATACAGGGGAAAAGGGCACGTAGAGGATCCTTTGCAATGGTGGGGTTTCATGAAGGGGCCCCCATTTGGCATTGGATTCGGAGGTGGTCTGTGGCTTGCAGGGACAGTGTAGTGGACTCATTCAAATTAGAGGATGGTAATGATGCACAACGAATGAACCTTTTGCATGAAGGGAAAGTCTCAAATGGGAGGACGGGATGTGGTAGTTTCAGGATTATTATCAGAAGATATTGTCTCAATGAAAAGGTGCTGCATTCATGAAAAGGGTAGCATGGCCAAGCAGCCTAAGGCACTGGAGTACGGCTCCAGTCTCTTTGAGCCGTGGGTGTGAATCCCACTGCTACCAGTGTCTCTATATCACTCTCCTGGGGCAAGTAGTAGAGGTTAAAACAGCAATCAATCTCAAGAGGACAAGAGATAAATGCAGAAGATTCTTATTTCTAATAAAGCAGAAAATTCTCCTGGGGCTGGCCAGGTTGGTGCAACAGTTGCCATTGACGGGGTACCGCCAGAGAGCAGAAAGGTGAAGCTGAGCAGCAGGCCCACAGAAACTAATTTTAATTCTGTGGCCATTTCTTCATATTCAGGGCAGGAATTGAGCTGTAAAGAGCAGGTAGCAAGAGCATTAGGATGAATATGCACAGGATAAGAATATAGTAGAACAAAATGGGACCAATTGCCTATGGGTTGCTAGGTCTCTTGCACCTATTTTCAATCATGAAGCTCTTTTTTCTGCATTGATTTAACGTTCCGGGGTCAATAACAGCATACATTACCCAGAAGACTCTTATCCACTGGCACGAGAGAGACCAACTGCTGTTCATAACACTTCCACAATTTCAAAAGAAGATCGAAAGTCACACCAACAGTATCTGTTTTTCAGGCATCGAGCCCGACTCAGGGGGATGACATTTGGATTATGGGAGGATAAAGTGGCGTAGCTGTGGGATAGATTAAGCAGTGGCAAGGGCGAAGAAGCTGACTTTCCAAGAATGGCAACCCATTGTGGGTGGACAAATTTTGTATGTAGTGTGATACCCATGGGAAGGGTTTTCCTCAGAAGACTGGCCGTGGCAACCATGGGCGTACATAGGCCTTAGCACTTCATTAGAATATCACAACCCATGCTCATATGACATCCCTATTTTGGATATCCTTCCTGACCAACTTCGATGGTATCTCAGAGACAGGAGCTTCCTCTTTCCAGAAGTGATTTATATATACACTTTGACGCTTTCAGAGGATGTATTTTTGAGCAGTATTGCCTGTATGCATGTCCGTCGCACCTGGGCCGGATACTTGGGTGGAAGTAGGACTAACTTGGAACGTCACATTCCTCAAGTTATTTCCCCAACCTGGTTGCTCTAGAGCTTCTAAAAACAAAGCTGCAGAATGAGCAAATTATATTTTAGAGTGACAGAATAAGCAAATCATATTCTGGTGTGACAATCAACCATCAATTCGCTAAGTGTCCGCGCTTAGCAGAACTGCTGAGAGAGGTGCTACGGGCCAGTTTACGCTGGTTGCACATGATCAGCTTACTGCAGGAGCCAGGTGGAGGGACCTTGGTTCACGATGCTGCCCCCATGCGGCTATTGGAACATAAGAGCTGTTTGGCCACTAGGAGATTGCAAGCTCCAATGGTTCTCCATTGTTTGGAAAGATCTCATTCTTTTGCTAAATTAAAGTGGTGGATTATTGAACAGGTCACAGTTTCTTCTCAAGATTTGAGTTTAGACTCTAAATTAAATTTCAGAGAACAGTTTTGGATTTTTACAGCTAACACCATTTCACCTCATGGCTTGAATGCCGAAATAGATTGGTACTCATTGATTTAATTTAATCATATTCTTCAATCACTGTTGATATAGTAACTACTGACATCAATACTGGGTAAATTTTAACCAATTAAAAATTTTCTTTTTTGGCATCACTATAAATTTACCTACTACTTCCAGAGTCAGTCTGGAATCTGCAGAACTGTTTGAAGATGGTCTGATGCGTGTGCTGTATCATTGCGAGCTATGTGCTAGTATTCTATTTGTATGTTCTTTTTTTTTCTATTTCAGCATTAAATATTGAGCAAGACTATCCCTTGAGGCAGAGCTGTAGCTCGAAACATGGTGCATGTCGGGTCTAAAATTTGGGATTACAACTTGATGAATCCAGCAAATGAAGCAAGATAAGTGAATTTTATTTGAAAAGAAAATCATAACAAATTAAAAAACTGGGAACTTAGACCTATGATTAGATATAAAGCAATGAAGATCAAAGAGACCTGTAGTGCTTAATATAATGCTCCATTAGTTAAAATATTGCAACAACTACATTTAATGAGGATATAAAAGAATGGTGTGTAACTCATTTTTAAATAACATCCATGCCATGCAGTTGCTCCTTTTAGTTTTTTCCTAACCATTTTCCTCATTTTAGCATAGTCACCTTTTTGAAAGTTAAATGCTGTCACAGTAGATTTGTGCTCCCTTCAGATATTAAGTCAAATTTGATAATGTGATCACTATTGACAAGTGGTTCCAACACCTCTTGCACAAAATCCTCTGTTCCACTAAAGATTAGATCCAAAATACTTTCCCCTCTTGCTGGTTCTTGTATCTCAGCTGCTCCATGAAGCAGTCATTTACTTCATGTAGGAACTTTACTTCTCTAGAATGTCCTGATGTAACATTCACCCAGTCAATACGGGGGTAATTGAAATCTCCCACTGTTGTTGTGCTGCTGATTTTGTTAGCTTCCCTAATTTTGTTTTAGCATTTCATTGTCTGTTAGTTCATTCTGGCCAGGTGAATGGTAGCAAACCCCCACTATTATTTAATTCCCTTTTTCACCTGGAATTTCCATCCATAAAGACTCAACATTGCATTTTGTTTCCTGTAGAACTTTTATCCTGTTTGACTCAATGCTCTCTCTAACATATAGTGCCACCCCTCCACCAATTTGATCCATCCTATCAGTTCGATATAATTTGTACCCTGGTATCACAGTGTCACATTGGTTATCTTCCTTCCAGCAGGTCTTTGAGATGCCAGTTATATATATGTCTTCATCCAGTGCTATACATACATTCTAACTCTCCCATCTTATTGATGATGAACCAGAGAAATACCGGAAGACTGACCACCGCAGATAATTGATTCCTGGTGATGTCTCTTGAAAATGTATTAAAGTCATTTTCAAATTGTTCACTGGTTGACTCAGGAAAGTCCATTTCTAAATCTTGCTGTGTGTAAACACTGGTTTTGGAGGGAGGCATGAACAACAGGGATAAGTAGAGGTCATGAGTAAGATCATGAGAGGTCTTGAACGAGTAGATGTGAATCTATTATTTACACTTTCGAATAATAGAAGGGCTAGGGGGCATTCCATGAAGTTAGCAAGTAGCACATTTAAGACTAATCGGAGAAAATTCTTTTTCACTCAACGCACAATAAAGCTCTGGAATTTGTTGCCAGAGGATGTGGTTAGTGTAGCTGGGTTCAAAAAAGGTTTGGATAAGTTCTTGGAGGAGAAGTCCATTAGCGGCTATTAATCAAGTTTACTTAGGGAATAGCCACTGCTATTAATTGCATCAGTAGCATGGGATCTTCTTAGTATTTGGGTAATTGCCAGGTTCTTGTGGCCTGGTTTGGCCTCTGTTGGAAACAGGATGCTGGGCTTGATGGACCCTTGGTCTGACCCAGCATGGCAATTTCTTATGTTCTTATATAATTGTCAGTTCAATGAGCTTCTGAACAAGTTTATTATTCTGCCTTTTCATAATAGTTGGTAACTACCATCATGGTATGAGCCAGAGTTACAAATAGATGGTCAGTCTGATTGTGAGAAAAAATTTACATTAACTCAACACATATCTAAAACAGTAAAAAATGTGTTTTTCAAGCTACATGTACTAAAGCGACTTCGCCCTTTTCTGTTCTATCGCGATTACCGATTAGTATTACAGACACTTATTTTTTTCAGGTTTAGACTACTGCAACGGGCTTTATCTGGGTTTACCCGAAACTGTAATCAGACCTCTACAGCTGATCCAGAACTCAGCAGCAAGGCTTCTTACAGCTACTCCCATGAGACACCACATTTCCCCCATTTTATAAAAATTGCATTGGTTACCCATCAGATTTAGAATCCTGTTCAAAATTCTCATGACAATATGCTCTCTATTAAATAACTCAGATTCTATTTGGCTATGTTCCACATTAAGAGTGTATAAACCTACAAGAGAACTTAGATCAGCGGCAAAAAACTTATTAGAAATTCCATCAATTAAAAAGGCTGCTTTAAGTATTACCAGGCAAAGAGCCTTTTCAGTGGCCGGCCCCATCCTGTGGAATTCATTGCCTGACCCCCTAAGACAAATTTCCAGCAGAAATGAATTTAAGAAAGCATTAAAAACCTATTTATTTACAGAAGCATTCTGGAAGATCGATCCCACTCAGTAGTCACTAACCCAGCTTCATATATGGGTACTTAAATCTTCAATTAATATCAGGAGACTACCATCTTGATAGCTATGTTTGTGTATTTCTTCTTTTCTTTCTATACTTTTATTTAAAATAATAGTAAATTATTTAAATGTGCTTTTTTTGTTTTAATTTTTAAAAATTTTATTTATATTGATCATGAAGTAGACTGTATTTTTATTCTAACTTTATTTTATTATTTTTTATCTTATTTGAATTTTTTTGTTACTATTATTGTAAACCGCTTTGGTCAATCTTGTATTGGTAAAACGGTATATAAATATTTTAAATAAATAAACTAGTGACATTACACTGGCATGTACTCTTGCAGCATTCAGTATTTTGGAAATGCTACACTCCTGTGTGCATTTCTAGTAAAATAAATAATACACATTTGTTGACCTATATAAAGCATCTATGTTCATAAAGCTGCAGTTGATGCTCCTTTATTTTTTTTTCTCTGTCTTTCACATGCTGTAAAAAAAAAAAAAAAGCCTGTATTAAAAGAAAAATCCATCAGAACGCCAACAACTTGAAATTAAACTTAAAAATAAAAAGCTGTCTCCACTAAAGATTTTTGCCTCAAGCATATAAGTGGAAACAATTTCTTATAGACTAAAGTCTATAATGATTATATCTTTCTCTAAGTAACAAAGAAATACACTGCTTTCTTACTGTATTTCACACACAAAGACAATGGACTTAGCATTAAACTCAATTTACAAGCAAACCTAGAATCTCTCAGTGTTCTTCTAGATGGGAAATGAGGAAACAAATGGGAAAATATCACAGCTTAGTCATTTGTACTTAGGTTGTTGTTCTAAAGTGCTATTTCTTAGCATTGATAAAAAATAGGAAAGGAGTCGCTGGTGTGCTAAGTGCTGTATACTGTCAAACAGAAGGTCCCTGCTTTGAGTCCTGGATTGGCTGGGGAAGCTGTAGAGACAGTGTGCATTGCTCCCTTCCAGAGAAGGGAGTAATGGTCATTATCTATGGGTGACTGCATTCAAGAGCACTGCTGCATAGCCCCCACCTCAGGCTGCCACTGCAAAACATACATTGGAAAGGGACCCATGGGTAGCTGTGAACGATGACCAGATCCCAGCCCTTATTCTAAATTGGATGGAAAAAGAAGGAGAAAACCACTTAGTCAAAAACCCTTCTTTTCCTACAATGTCTTCTTAACTTCTTCTGACTAGTACTGGTACCAGAGGGCCAAAGAGGGAAAAAAGAAAGCAAGTCAGAAAGGATGCTATACAGACAATATAAAACCCAGGAAGTTCAAAGCAAGAAATGGTGCAACACACAGAGCTCCACTTCCATTAGTGCCCTGTCTTTCACGCCTGGGCATGCATGCATGCACCCATTGTTAAAAACCTTGACTGCATGACTCCGATCTTTACGGGAGACTGCTGCATACTAAGTAAGCCTACACTAAAATATATAGAATACAAAACCAAGAAGGTGAAAAACACAATTCAAGCTGGAAACAGTGGTTGATAAAATGTTTCATCCTAGTATATTAGTTGAAATATTGTGGAGGAGATTGTATTGCTTGAGGTGGTAAACTGGCTAGCAATTTTTGTTGTTGTTTTGGGGATGAAGCAAATGGCATTTTCGTCTGCTCTTTGGTGGAATGTTCCTGGAGAAGTGATCTTTTAGGCAGCATTTGTGGGGTGCTTTTTTGTAAACGACCTTAGATATGCCTTTGACTTGGGGAGGTGACTAAATAAAACAGTTACATACATGAACATAGATTAAAAAGGGGAAACAAGAATCTACAAGAGACAAAAGAAAGACAAAGTAACAAAAGACAAAATAAGATGTAATCAAATCAGAAATGTCATTTACTCTGCACACAAGCAGCACCTGCTTTTCCTTTGCATGCATCATGGAATAACACCAACAACACAAAATGGAAGCTATAGCACAGCAGAAACACATAGACATAAAAGACAAAGATATGAGCAGCAGGCATGCAGTGTAAAACCACTATATATAGCACCCATCCCATTAGTATGCAAGACAAACACAGACACAAGCCATCATGTTGTACAGTAACAGAAATTCTAAGCAAAATAATTATAGAGTCACTGTCCAGGTGCCACATAAACAAGTCACCTAGTCCCTCAAAGCCATCTTCATCCTCCATGAGCCAACTGTACTGGTACAACAGTGAGCTAAAAAAGAAAAAGATACAACTAAGAAAACTAGAAATCACATGGAGAAAAAATAAAAATCCTAATACACTGGGTAAATATCGTGCAGCACAAAATCAATATAAAAAAGCTATTGAAAGAGCAAAAAAAGAATTTTATAAAACTAAAATGGAAACTTTCCTACACAACCCTAGAATTTTGTTTTCTATTGTCAAAAATTTAACTAAAAATCCATGTGAACAAGATATAGGGCTGCCTGAACACAGAACTAATGAAATAGCCTTTTTCTTTAAAAACAAAATCGATATCCTAAATGCCAAAATTATTATAAATAACAATCAAGAAATTAAAATGCCCGTCAAAAGCGACATAAGTTGGCATGAATTTGAACCCACTACATTACTTGAGGTAGAATCCCTTGTTAAAAGAATGAATCCAGCCAGACATCCTATGGATGCTATACCAGTAAAAACATTTAAAAGCATTAGTGAGACAATCTCTCCCATTATTGTTAAAATAGTCAATTTGTCATTGTTAGAAGGCCATGTTCCCGAAACTCTGAAAATTGCCATTGTTAAGCCAATTTTAAAGAAGTCCAACCTCGACAACACTCTGTTGAATAATTTTAGACCTATCTCCAATTTATCTTTTATCGCAAAAATTTTAGAAAAAATAGTACAAAAACAACTTGATCACTTTTTAGAATCAAATGATATTTTATTTTCGAGTCAATTTGGTTTTAGGAAGAATTTAATACAGAAACACTTTTATTATCACTCACTGACACAATTTTAAGAGGATTTGACACAGGCAAAAAATATTTTTTAATTCTTTTAGATTTATCAGCAGCTTTTGATACTGTCCAGCATGATATTTTAATTACCCGTTTACATGAAATTGGAATCTCAAAAACTGTTTTAAAATGGTTCAAATCATTTCTTAACGAACGCTCATTTCAAGTAAAAATTAAGAACTCTTTATCTGAGAAAATTCCACTTCAAACTGGTGTTCTGCCTATATGTCATCTCTTAACTGGACTAGGATTAAAATTTTATGTCTATGCTGATGATATTCAGTTTTTAGTACCGATTGAACATGATTTCGATTTCACTTACAAATTAATAACTATTTATCTAGATGCAATAAAAAAATTACTATCACAAATGAAATTAATCCTCAATACAGACAAAACAGAAATTATATTGCTAGAAAGAAAATATTCCCAAGCTGTTATTCCACCTTTCCAATTCGAGAATACCAAATTGACCCCTACATCTTTTGCAAGAGATCTCGGTGTGATAATTGACACTGAGTTAAATATGAGAAAACATATTGCGATAAAATTAAGAGACGGTTATTTTAAACTTTTAACGCTGAGAAGATTGAAACCTCTGTTGGAATTCTCTGATTTTAGATCAGTACTTCAAGCCTTGCTTTTCTCCAATCTTGATTACTGTAATGCATTAATGCTTGGTTTGCCTCACTCTACGATTAGGCCTTTACAGGTTTTTCAGAATGCGGCGGCTCAGATCCTAACAGGAAAAAGGAAGTTTGAACATATTACACCAACTTTGATGTCATTACATTGGTTACCTGTGCATTTCAGAATACAATATAAGGCGGCATGCTTAATACATACCATTATCTATGGAGAGAGAACAGAATGGCTTAACACCACGTTGCGACTGCATGTACCACAAAGAGACCTTAGATCCGCTAACAAGGGTCTATTGTCTATACCTTCCATTAAAACAGCACACCTTAGCCAGATTCAAGAAAGAGCACTGTCTATTGCGGGAACAAAGCTATGGAATTCATTACCAATACAACTAAGAATGCAGCAAGAAAAAAATAAGTTTAAAGCAGAACTTAAAACTTGGCTATTTGATGCAGCATATAATGAAGATAGGAAATAGGCATCAATGTAACTGCACAATCACAGGTGGCTTTGAATTTATTAACCTCAATACTTAAAGCATGTTTTATGTTTTTAGTATTTATTGGTTTAATACTTATAGCTTCACACATTATTTTATTAAGATATCTTTTATTCCTACTTGTTAAATTTTATCTTCTATTATTATTATTGTTTGTAATTTTCTTTTATTGTATTTTTGCTATGTTAACCGCTGTGTAGGCTACGCCGAGACAACGGTATATAAGCACAAATAAACCTTAAACCTTAAACAGCACACCTGGGAGTCCACAAACTCTCC
The DNA here is from genome assembly GCF_901001135.1 of Rhinatrema bivittatum. NCBI lineage: Eukaryota > Metazoa > Chordata > Amphibia > Gymnophiona > Rhinatrematidae > Rhinatrema > Rhinatrema bivittatum. The sequence continues at coordinate 80,362,941 of NC_042621.1, read as the reverse complement.
CTCCCGGAAAGCAAGGAGGGAAGATGTCCTGCACCAACCCCTGGACCAAGAGAAATGCAGTGAATCTGAAAAAAAAAAGAAAAAACTGAATTCAGCAAACTACACAGCCACTGCAAACTGCAAAGCAAAGAGAAGAATAAAGAGAGAAGCCATTAAAATATATATGTAAAAATATAATTAAAAAAATATAGACGATAAGAAATGCTATGCTGGGTCAGACCATTGAGTCCAGCATAGCTGGACTCAATAGTCTTTTGGAAGTACCCAGCAAATTCAAAAAGGGGAATCCATTTCCTGTTGCAGGACCTAAGTCTACCTGGCTAATGGTTATTAATGGACCTCTCCTCCAGAAACCTGGACTATTGATATGTGAGAACCCTAAACTTCACAGTCACAATGATAGGGACACTTTGCAGACCTGGTAGGAAATGCTGCTAAAGCTATTCTGTGGGCTCCCAGTGCTGGTCCAGGTAGGAGGCTCTCATACAAGAATTTATATCACTATAGGGGGATCATCTAGTAACTCGAGGTGAGGTTTTGGTGGTGGTCTAGGGGTTTGGGGCCAATTTTACATACACAGTGAGACGTACAAAACAGCACAGTACACATCAGTGAAGGTTTGATGTGATTTGGAATGAGGAAAGGTACAAAAAGATGAGATTTGTACAATGGGTGCTATCAAGCCAGGGTGAGAATACGTGATAGAAATCCCGTCTTTGGGCCTTATTTTCCAATATCGCATTGGTAACGCATTAGGGGGCGTTACCAATGCAAATGAGGCTTCTTTCGTGCAGTGGGGAAACATCGTGTGCGGCGATGTTTTCGCCATTCGTGCTGCACGTGATGTTTTCCCACTGCACAATGATTCTTTCAGTCTTTTATCGTGGTGCATGATAATTGCCGGTTTCTTTTATCGCAGTGCACGATAGTTTCAGACAGCCTGTTTCAGGCTCCTGGGGGGGGGGGGGGGGGAGAGAGAGAGAGAGAGAGAGAGAGAGAGAGAGAGAGAGAGAGAGAGAGAGAGAGAGAGAGAGAACCTTACTATAGTGCCTATGCCCTACATAGGTATTTTAACCCCTATAGGAGGGCCACCTACTAACTCGGGGTGGGGATTAGGTATGAGGGTTGGGGGCCACTTTCGCATTCCACATGAGACCTACGGACAGAACAGTGGTCTCTAGTGCAGATTTGCTGGCTGTTGGAGTGAGGATGCTCACTCCAAGAAGTGGTTTGGGCAACGTTCTCTCTACCTAGCTTGATGGACACTCTACCTGGGCAACAACATGCTAGGTGGAGAGAATGTTGGCCAAATCTCCGCTTGGAGTGAGCATCCTCACTCCGACGGCCAGCAAATCTGCACTAGAGACCACTGTTCAGTCCGTAGGTCTCATGTGGAATGCGAAAGTGGCCCCCAACCCCCGACGCTCATACCTAATCCCCACCCCGAGTTAGTAGGTGGCCCTCCTATAGGGGTTAAAATACCTATGTAGGGCATAGGCACTATAGTAAGGTGCTCGCTCTCTCTCGCTCTCTCTCTCTCCCCCCCCCCCCAGAGCCTGACACAGGCTGTCTGGGACTATCGTGGATGGCGGTAATCCTTTTCAGGCCTGTAACGCAGTCCATAACGCGAGGTTGGAGTTGTAGTTATTAGCCGCGATAGCAGCCGCGCTAACACTGCGGCTGTTTTGCCGCACACGATACACAGGTTCCCGCTTTACATATGCTCCACCCCGACTCCGCCCCCTGAATACCAAATGACTAATTTGCATTCGCAAATCGCGTTAACAGCTGTTAACGCGATTTGCGAATTTATCGCACGCGGTAAAGTGCTTGGAAAATGAGGCCCTTTGTGTACCTTTCCTTATTCCAAATCACATCAAACCTTCACTGATGTGTACTGTGCTGTTTGTACGTCTCACTGTGAATGTAAAATTGGCCCCAAAACCCTAAACCACCATCAAAACCTCACCTTGAGTTACTAGATGATCCTCCTATAGTGTTATAGTTGACTACTAATCATGTCACCTTAGAGGCTCTCTCTCCCCCCCCCCCTTACAAAAACAGAACATGTGAAAAATCCTCTTATTGGTATAATGCACCAGGAAAAAAAAGCATAGCTATTAGAGATGTGCTTCGTGTTTAGGTATCGGGTCTGGCTTCGGTCGACCGATTCGTTTAAAAATTTAGTTTTTCGCGTGTGTTTTGGTTTTTTTATACGAACGGAGTTAGTGCGCACTAACGGGGTTAGTGCGCTCACTGTTACCGTTAGTGCGCACTACCTAAAGTTAGTGCGCACAGCCAAAAATTGCAACTTTTAAGTAAAACGTATCAATTTTTAAGGAGTCCGTTAGCTAAATGTACGGTTCCCAGCTCCCACTGGTTCGCACCACCTGGAAAACAGGCAATGGGAATGTAGAACCAGTATTTTAAATCATCCGTAGTTAGTGCGCACTAACGGGGTTAGTGCGCTCACTGTTACCGTTAGTGCGCACTACCTAAAGTTAGTGCGCACAGCCAAAAATTGCAACTTTTAAGTAAAACGTATCAATTTTTAAGGAGTCCGTTAGCTAAATGTACGGTTCCCAGCTCCCACTGGTTCGCACCACCTGGAAAACAGGCAATGGGAATGTAGAACCAGTATTTTAAATCATCCGTAGTTAGTGCGCACTAACGGGGTTAGTGCGCTCACTGTTACCGTTAGTGCGCACTACCTAAAGTTAGTGCGCACAGCCAAAAATTGCAACTTTTAAGTAAAACGTATCAATTTTTAAGGAGTCCGTTAGCTAAATGTACGGTTCCCAGCTCCCACTGGTTCGCACCACCTGGAAAACAGGCAATGGGAATGTAGAACCAGTATTTTAAATCATCCGTAGGTAGTGCGCACTATCGCTGGCTAGTGCGCACTATCGCGGATTAGTGCGCACTACCTTGAGCATGCTCTGTGAGGTCCCCGGAGGCCATTTTGCTTAAAATACACGCACTAATAATTATTTTCTTACTACGTGCAGTCTCTGAGACAGAGCAGTGAGCTGAGCAGCACGCGCAGTGAGCTGACTCTGAGCACTGTGAGCAGCAGTACATACTACAGACACCAGTAATATAATAATCATCAATTCAACAGACGTTGATTCATTCTTCCCACATTATCATCAACTCTACCACTGTAAGTGTATAATATAATAAATATATAAGATTTTGTTTTAGTTTTTATACAACAGTATTACTTTACTAGTAGTTACTTAGTTGGTTAAGAAATAGTTAATGCACTTTTTTTCGGTGAAGTAGCATAAAATAATATAAAAATAATATTAAATGAAGTTACTTACATTAGGGGAAATTAAAAGTTTAACACACAAAAGTACTTCATTTAATTTTATGCTAATTTAGTGAAAAAAAAAGTTTAACAGAAATTGTCAGTGTCAGACAGCTCCCTCTCTGCATGAGAGGCTGGCTGGCTTCACAGACAGGGGGGGGGGAGCTCAGCTGCCTGACCCTCACTCCTCCCCTCCCCCCATGTCCCTGCCACTGAACTGAATAGTGTACTGTCACTGTGAGGGTGAGGGCTGAGACAGCTCCCTCCCTGCCTGCATTACGTAGGGGGGGGGGGGAGCTCAGCTGCTGCCTGACCCTCACTCCTCCCCTCCCCCCATGTCCCTGCCACTGAACTGAATAGTGTACTGTCACTGTGAGAGTGAGGGCTGAGACAGCTCCCTCCCTCCCTGTCTCAGCCCTCACCCTCACAGTGACAGTACACTATTCAGTTCAGTGGCAGGGACATGGGGGGAGGGGAGGAGTGAGGGTCAGGCAGCTGAGCTCCCCCCCCCCCCCTGTCTGTGAAGCCAGCAAGCCTCTCACTACGTAATGCAGGCAGGGAGGGAGCTGTCTCAGCCCTCACTGTGAGGGTGAGGGCTGAGACAGCTCCCTCCCTGCCTGCATTACGTAGGGGGGGGGGGAGCTCAGCTGCTGCCTGACCCTCACTCCTCCCCTCCCCCCATGTCCCTGCCACTGAACTGAATAGTGTACTGTCACTGTGAGGGTGAGGGCTGAGACAGGGAGGGAGGGAGCTGTCTCAGCTCTCACCCTCACAGTGACAGTACACTATTCAGTTCAGTGGCAGGGACATGGGGGGAGGGGAGGAGTGAGGGTCAGGCAGCTGAGCTCCCCCCCCCCCCCCTGTCTGTGAAGCCAGCAAGCCTCTCACTACGTAATGCAGGCAGGGAGGGAGCTGTCTCAGCCCTCACTGTGAGGGTGAGGGCTGAGACAGCTCCCTCCCTGCCTGCATTACATAGGGGGGGGGGGAGCTCAGCTGCTGCCTGACCCTCACTCCTCCCCTCCCCCCATGTCCCTGCCACTGAACTGAATAGTGTACTGTCACTGTGAGGGTGAGGGCTGAGACAGGGAGGGAGGGAGCTGTCTCAGCCCTCACCCTCACAGTGACAGTACACTATTCAGTTCAGTGGCAGGGACATGGGGGGAGGGGAGGAGTGAGGGTCAGGCAGCTGAGCTCCCCCCCCCCCTACGTAATGCAGGCAGGGAGGGAGCTGTCTCAGCCCTCACCCTCACAGTGAGGGCTGAGACAGCTCCCTCCCTGCCTGCATTATGTAGTGAGAGGCTTGCTGGCTTCACAGACAGGGGGGGGGGGAGCTCAGCTGCCTGACCCTCACTCCTCCCCTCCCCCCATGTCCCTGCCACTGAACTGAATAGTGTACTGTCACTGTGAGGGTGAGGGCTGAGGGCTGGCTTCACAGACAGGGGGGAGCTGCCTAGCCCCTCCCTGCATTAGTGTGTGAGCTTCTGAACAAACAGCTGTCCTATAGCACATACTTTTTTTCATCTTCTTTTTTATTTTCTCATGGTAGGATGGAACGTGAAAGGGAGTCAGATGACAGGGGGAGGGAGTCTGACTCCTCCCCACCGTCCTCCTCCAAGGTGGCAGCAAGGTCCAGGAAGCCCCGCTTTACCCAGGCCGACGTGGACCTCCTGGCCCGGCTGATGCTCCTGGATGAGGGGAACCTTTACACCCCCCCAGGCAGCAGGCCTAACCTGCAAAGGGAGACTGCTGCCTGGGCCTCTCTCCAGGAGGAGTTTTGCCGGCGGGCCTCCTACCCTCGTGAGGTGGAAGACCTGAAAAAGAAAGGTGAAAATAATAATGTTGATCATAATATTCAATTATAAATTATGTATATTATTTTGTCATTGAAAATTAAATAGAGTATGATAGTAATACTAGCTACAGTAGCTACTAGTAGCATACATTGAGTTATATAATTATAATGTAATAATTAACTACTATAAGTAATAAAAGTTATAATGTTAAGTAAATATATTTTAAAAAAACAGAAATACTAGTAGCTAGCTACTAGCTAGCTAGCTACTAGTGTACCACCCTTACCCTATACTATACTAGTATTAATACTTAATAACTAGACTACACAGGAAATAAAATTATCTGTGGTATATTATTGATATTTATATATTAATCGTTTTGAAATGGTGGTATTTGGGATTTTTTTGAAAGCCACATTGAAATATAAATAAAATAGTATTTATGTATAACTAACTTTTGTATGTTGCATAAAAAATAATCTAGTAGGTCAAGGCAAAACATGGGCATGTTGTAAAAATTAATCAATGTTATTCTTTTTCCTGTATATCCCTCTAATTTTCAGGTCGCCATCTGCGATTGCACGAGGGTAGGTGGCTCGAGGAGGTCCGCCGAACCGTGGCCCGTTCCGTGCCTGGTAAGTTGTTTTCAGAATACTACACAAGAACAACACACATTACACAAGTATTCAATTAATTGTAATGGAATTTGTGTTTAAAAATGTTTCTTTACTATAACAGTGAATGAATCATTGTGTCTGATCTCATTCTTGTTTTTAAAATTCTAACTGTTCTCTGAATTTTGATTTGTCTTGTACAGAACCACACCCAGGCAGGGACGAGGCGGGGCTTCCTGGGCCTAGTGGGAGGCAGAGCTGTCACCAGAGGAGGACGGAGGCAGCAACCAGTAGTGGTCTAGGTAGGAAATAATATATCTCTTGGCACGGCCAGTAAAGTAGTATATATTATCTGAGGCTGAAAAACAAAATCTTTTTTTTTTTATATCAATCAGTTTTAGTGGCTGGGGATTGGGAATGGGGGGAAGTGTGTATTTATTTATTTGTATATATTAAATGACACTGAGTGGCTATGATAGTAAACTAAAGAATTGAAGGTGAAAAAAAAAGAAGAGGTTTGTAGTGTATCTCCTACCATCATATTCTGTGTAACCTGAGATTGACTATTATTTCTCCTTCCAATCCTTCAAATTATGTATTCTCTCTAATCTATGTTGATAGATTTGATATCCCTCCACTCTCCCCCTCACTCCTTCTCCCCTGCAATGGACTCCTCATTTTTCTATAATCCTCAAGGTCAATAAACTAAATAAGGGGTAGATTATTTTATAAACTTGCTCGCACGCATCCAGTATTTGCTTTTTTATTTGTCATATCTGACTATGTGTAATGTATGTATAATGTATAGTTCTGTGTCTCATGTTGAATTATTATTTTTTTTTAATTTCTTTACAGGCCAAGATAAAGCTGCCAGCAGCCAGCGGCCCACCACTGCAACCAGCACCACCACCAGCGCCAGCGCCAGTGCCAGCACCAGCACCAGCACTGCCGTACTTCCTCCAGGATCTCCTCCAACCTGTAAGTGCTGCTGTGCACAATATTCAAAGTTGGAGGAGATCCTGCAGGAAGTACGGCAGTTCAAGGCGAAATATGATGCCGACTTCATGATGTTGCAGCAGAGGGTCGGAGAGGTGCAGGCCAGTGTCAGCAATGTGGAGAGGAGGTTGTTAGCCCTGGAGGAGGCCCCTCAGGAGCAGAGGGAAATGGCTTCTCCTCCTCATGAGATGCCTCATGAGGAGGAGGTGCCAGTTCCCTCTGCTTCAGAGCAGGTTTCTCCAGTGGCGGCACCCTCCTCTCCACATGAGCCTGACCCTGCTGCAACATCATGAAGTCAAGGCATCATATTTCGCCTTGACCTGGGCTGCTGGGCTGGTTTTTTTTTATTTTAATTTATTTTTTTGACAAAAATGTTTGTCTATTGTAATTTGTTAATGTCTTCTAATAGTTAAATATTTGTAAAAAAAAATAAATGTTTTAACATTGTGCAAAATGTTTGTTTGTTCTTTTTTATATATTATTTATTAGTCATTTAACTAATAATAATTATTCATAAATAATATAGTATGGTACTACTAAATTACAAAGAGCAGACATGTACGGATGTATGTCTATTATAATCCAACATATTTCATTGTTTTAGTAGTAACTAAGTTAGTCATACACTTCCATACAACATTCAGTCTGGCTGAATTAGCACAAGTTGTATACTTGTGAGCAGTAGCGCCAACGTCAAGGCTTCAACCGTGGCTACTGACCATTCACACATCTTTCAACCTGGCCAATACAATATTGTGCACTGTGTGCAGTGTGTGCAGCACTCAAGCTACTGCAATGACTCACACGTCAATGCCAAAAATTGCTCCATGACCAAGACAGCCATTTGAAGCAAAAACTTTAATGCTTGTGATACTAAAGTAGGAGTAAGGACTAGGAGAAAGCAGACTCATGAACAAAAAATCCTTCAGAAATGTACAACTTCTGGGTGCTCAGTTTTCTCTTTTTATTACACTCAAGGGTGTTTGTATATATTTGGTTAATCAATATATTGTTACAGTAGTGGATATAACAGTAACAGTTTATATCCAACTAGTAGCTAGTAGTAGTAGCTACTAGTTGGATATAAACTGGATATCCAAGTAGTAGCTAGTAGTAGTAGCTAGCTAGTAGCTAGCTACTACTAGTACAACCACTAGCTACTTTGTTAGAGTATCAACCTCTCTGTGCACTGTAAGTGCAATTTTATATTGTATTGGCCTGAAATTCTTTCATACTTCATTCACACAATCATGCTGTCGGAGATGGACGCTGAGGCAGAAGAACCCAGCGAGGACTTGCCTGCCTCAGAGGTGGACACTGGGGGAAAGGAGCCTGGGAGTGAGAAGCCTGTGTTGGAGACGCAGCAGGACAGAGTGTTCATGTCTTGTGACTCCCAGACTGGCTTCTCCTGTGGGCCACAAGAGGCAGCAGCGGCAGTGTTGTGGCCGCTGCTGCCTCTTGTGGCCGGGCACCCCAGCAAGCGATGCGGGGAGCACAGCTGCATAGAGCCAAGCCTCTCTTCCACCCCTTGACCTTGGATCTCGGCCCTCGACAAGAGGCTCACTCCTCCCAGTCACAGGGAAAGTTCGGATACCCAAGCTGTGGAAAGTTCGTTTTGATAAAAACCAATTGCTCGACTAAGTCTGGAGACAAACGTGCACGGTGTGGACTCACTATGTTCCCTGTCATTGAAAATACTCTTTCACTTTGCACACTTGTTGGCGGGCAGGAAAGAAAGTGCTGTGCTAGTATTGCAAGATCAGGCCACATTGAAGCTTTCTGTGCCCAATATCTCAAGGGATCTGAGTCCATGCTCTGAATTGGCTCAGACAGAAAACTCTTAACATGCAGTTCTGAAACATTCTCCTGCAGGTAGGACTCAGTAGTAGTAACTCTTCTGCCAACAGCTGATGCGATTGCTTGTGACATGGCAGGCAGTTCATTAAATGTGGAATGACTCATATTTTGATGTGTTATGGAAGGGGTAGGGGAGCAGCTGATCATACTAGTACTTGAGCAGGATGGAGTTGGAGACTGAGAGGATAATACTAATTCTTTTTCATCGTTACCAGTGGAACAGACCCTGTTAGACATTATGTTTTCAACCATTGTAATCAACTTTTTTTCCAATGTGTAAGAGCATTGTTCTTGAGAGCAATACTGCCTTTCACACGTGGGTCACACATCGTGGCTAACATATAGCAATCCCTTTGCATGAGAGGTTTCAATCTTTTTTCAACTTGCTCTTTTAAGCATTTAACAAGCATTAACACTTCCTTAGAGAAATCTGGATGATGCAGAAATTCCTGTAATACCTCCTCCAGATAGTTTATTACAGGGATGACACCACCCAAAGTGGCATTAGCTGAACTCAATGCATCAGTATATACTTTGAAAGGCTTGAGGACATGCACCATGTGTGCAATGTTTGTCCAGTCCTGACATCCAAGAGGATTTTCCAATCCAATTTCAGTTGCCATTGCCAAATCATGAAGAGGTGTCTGCTGTTCAGACAACCTCTCCAACATAAGATAGGTGGAATTCCATCTGGTAGGCACATCCTGAAGAAGGTTGTGCAAAGGTGCGCCAACTGCTATTTGCCTCTTTCTGAGTTGCTTCCCACTTTTTACACTACGATTGAAATGCCCAGCTATTTTGCGACACTTTTCAATCAACCGCTTCAGGAGTTGACTACTACAACTAGTAGTAGTACCACCTTCCTTGCCACTAAGCCCCAAAGCATCCCTCACTATCAGATGCAGGGTATGTGCAAAGCATCGGATGCCGCTGAATCTGCCATCAGCCAGAGCCTTAATAATATTGGAACCATTGTCAGTAATGAAAAATCCATTTAAGCATTCCATATCACTGCTTCTAAGGAGCCCATTCCATTTTTCCATCATCCCCTGAATTGCGTGTAAGATATTTTCTGAAGTATGTCTCTTGTCTAGCACTTGAGCATGCAGTAAAGCCCAATGGTATCCTGGTGAAACCTTTTTGGAGCTGCTGCCACTGCCACTGCCAATGCTGCTAGTGCTTACAGGTATTAATGCCTCATCCAGCTGCCACCAATGTGCTGTTAGAGACAAATATGCATGCATTGCATTCATACTAGTCCAAACATCAGTGGTGAGATGGATGCTCCTCCCCTTTGCCCTTGCCATCATAATCTGCATTTCAGCACGACATTTTCTGTATAGGGAAGGAAGCACCTGACGGCTAAATGTACTTCTTGAAGGAAGTTTGTAGTAAGGGGCGAAATAATGGAGCATCCGCTTAAATCCCTCATTTTCTACAATCTGCAGTGGCTGATCATCCAAAGCAATCATTAGAGCAATATGTCGTGTACCCACTTTAGACATTGCCTGCTTCCTGCTCTGTGACATTGCAGAAGAACACCACCCCATCTGCTCCATGGTAGCTTGCCGCTGCTGCTGGGGATGAGGAAGAGGAGACTGCTGCTTCTGCAGATGCACACAATCTGTATCTTCTTTAGTACTACTACTTTCCTTCTGTGGCTGCTTCCCTGTTGCTTTACTTGAAGCCTGGGCAAGCACGGTGGGACCAGCTTCTTCTGCAAGCAACAGTGCTCTATGTTCTCTTTCAAGGTGATATTTCATGTTGCTGTTAGTAAGATGTCCAATAATTCTTCCACGGCTCACCATCTTTTTACAATGGATACATTGTCCAAATCTCTGGTCAGCCACAACATGATAATGATTCCAAATCTTTGATGTCCTTGTACTGTTCCTTACTCTAGGCTGGATACTTGTCATTTTCATACTAGTAGTAGAAATAGTAGTAGTAGTAGTAGTAGTCACACGTGGATGTTCAAATGGTGTAGGGGACAGGGTACCAGCAATACTGCTGGCACTGGCAGTAGTTGTTTGTTTTGCAATCTGACTAACATTGTCATTGCTTCTGTTCTCCTCCTCCTCCTTCTCCTCTGAATGTTTACTAGCCAAAAACTCCTGATCATCATCCTCCTCCTCCTCCTCCTCCTCCTCAATATCTGATTCTTCATCATCATCAAATATTTTCTGTATCACCATTCTTTCATCTAATCTTTTCACCTTTCCCTCAAATTCTGCTCGTTCCTTCCCTTGCAACAAGTTTCCTTGCACTTCTACATCCTCTTTCTTCTCCAAAAATCGCAGTTTTTTCCTAGGGACTGGCAGACAGCTCTTTCCAGTAGCACTATCACTAGCAACACGTTTTTTTTCCAGAGGGTACTGGTAGGGGCATTATGATCCTGTGGTCAAAGAAATATATAATAAATATAGTACATTAAACAAGTTAATAAATTAGTTTGGTATTCATTTTTAAAACTTTATTGAGCTAATAGCATTAGCTAGCTAGCTAGCTATTGCTAAGGCTACCCCCAGACCACAGGACAAAGAAGGATATAGTGATTATTTTTTATTAGTCAGTGAGTGACACTGACAATTGATAATTTGATATAGTATACTTACTAATATATTATATTGCAATTTATACCATGCATTGGCCAGAACATCAAACTGCAGCAGACTGAGACTGAAACTAGGCTGCAATACTTCAGTTCACTCATTACATTAGCCTCCTGGCAGGACTGGCTAGGCTTTTCTGTTAATACTACATGCAAGCCAAGCATTGAGGTTAGAGAAGTCCTATTCTTATTTTTTCATATCCTTTTCAGGCCTATTCTGTTCTTTGGACTAAAATAACTTCTCCCTCCCACTTCAAGTCTTACTCACAAATCTCACACACAGGAGCAGAAGCCTTAAGCCAAGCACAAGAAACATAATATAGGATATTGGACAGACTATTGGCCAATTATAGGTTTAGTAGTAGAATTGATTTGATAGTAGTGACTCACTGGCTTTAATAGCTAGCCATAGCCAGTGACACTAGGCTAATAGCCAAGCTAGCTATTAGCCTAGTGTCACTGGCTATGGCTAGCTAGCTATAAACACTATTAGTGATAAATCTAGTAGATTACACATACATCTATATAATATTGATAAATATAATATTATATAATTTTATATATTTATAAATCTATTAAAACTCTACTGCTACAATGTTCAGAAAGCAGTCAAAGCACCTACCTTGTCCTTTATAAGCAAGCACTGCTGCTGGACTGGAGTGCTGGTGCCTGCCTATGCCTAGGCTAGGAATGCTGCGAACGAAGAGCTCACTCAAGAAACAGAAAAAAAGAGTAGAGCTCAGCTCAGCTCACTGGTTGTGGCTATTGGCTATTTTGGCTAGTGGTACTTGGCTGCTAGCAGTAGCTATATGCTACTGTGGCTAGTGGCAATGGCTACTGGCTGGCTGGCTAGTATCATAGGCTGATACTAGTATCAGCTAGCTAAGCCAGCTAGCAGCTACCCCTTATTAATAACAATAAAGGCTGTATAATAATAGCTATCAATCAACAGCTGCAGCTAGCTATAATGACTGATTGACTGATGTTTTCTCCTCAAACCCACAAAACAAAAGCAACACATAAGCAGAGCACCCCTTATTATATAGCTATTATAGCTACCTATTGACTAAAAGTAGGAGGGAAAATAAACCTATTAATTTAAGTGGCCAATTCAAAAATGATGCAAATGAATATTATGCATAATATATCAAACAAATTCTAGTCACATGATTGATGACTTAATCACAATATCCACAGACACACTACTACAGTAGGATTAGAACTTCAAGCTAAAAGCTAATAGCTCTATCCCCCATTCCCATTCCCCATCCCCCATATAAAACAATCTGTAAAAAACAGCACCTTGGCTGTTGGTAACCTTGGTAATGAATAAAAAACAAGAAGACACCCAATAGGAATACATATTCAACCTTCAATTTAAAAAAAAGTGTCAATTTAGTATCAATTTACGTTAGTGCGCACTAACATATATCAACGCGCACTGCCATGTACTGAGCGCGCACTAATAATCCGTTAGTGCGCAGTATGGTGAGGCGCCATGTACTGCGCACTACGTCCAGCGACTGCGCGCTAACGGATAGTCCATGCGCACTAACATCCGTTAGTGCGCAGTAATAAAAAACCGACTTTAACCCGAAAATTCGTGGAATTTTGATTCTTTTTCCCAACTTCCCCAACAATGACGATTTAGACAATGTCGTTGGCATTGACTAAATCGTGAAAAACGATTGCACATCTCTAATAGCTATTGCCTGCTAATAGCATGTACAACACATGTGTCATGCTACCACTTTTCATTTAATTCACCCACCTGAGAAAATTTGCGCATGCTGCGGTAAATAACACATGCGTTATAGTGTATTAAGGCCCTAACGCATTTTGATGAATGACCCTGTTGGATTTTAAACTTAATGTGATCCACTTTGAGGTGCTGAAAAGTATAATATAGTCTTCATTTTTACCTATCCCTTTACATATGCCTTGCTTGACTCTATATTTGAGAGTATGCAGTATCCAGCTACAGAGCCAAAAGAGAATAGGCCTTTCCATCACTTTCTTTAGTGTAAGTGATGGATGTGATGTTCAAGGTCCCTGGGTCCTGCCATGAGTGTCATATATGAAGGAGAATTCCCTGTATAAACATAGGTGTGATAGACATGCCATTTCCCAAGTCCTGCAGAGTACATTAAGTCAAGATGAAACCATTATGTGGGACAACTGAGGTTTCACTTCCCATTGCTGTTCAGTGTTGATGTGTTGAATACTGTTAAGAACTGTCAGGCTATGAAAGCAATGCATGTATTGACTTGTGAATGGTCAGAGTGAGAGAAAGGTCCGTTTTAACATTTGAGCTACCAGTTTGGCATCTTTATGGGCAGGAGAAAAGTTACAGTGCAGCCATGAAAAAAAGTTTTATTTTGAGGATGTTTGGTTTTCAATACTAAAATTCTTCAAGCTTTATACCTTGCTAAAGATTTGCCCTATACATATATATATTTTTTTTTTTTTACTCTAATAAGTGGTTTTATATATGTGTCTTACTCATCGTACCCTGGAAGCTGTGCAGGAGTCTGCTGCCTATGTTCCAACCTCCAGGTGTGCTGCAGCCATCACGCAATTTGAATTGTTCAGGTTGGGCAAGTCCCATGGGAAGCCTACAGTACGTGATCTGCCTGCACAACGGAGTTCAAACCATGAAATGGTTGCAACACGCATCCTGGTTAGAAAGGAAGCTGTGGATTCTTCCTGCACAGTTTCTAGGGATCACTGATCTTACTGCTTGCTGTATTTGTCTTCATTCTTATGAAGCCAGGCCATCCACATGTTTAAATGAAGACGAGAGCTAATTGGCCAAGCATTTTTTGCTTCTTGTCCATTCTGTGCTCCTTCAGATTGTTCTACCTCTGTCTAGTAGTTATTGACATCAGCAGATTGAGGGCATATCAGAAAAGGGATAATAAACCTCATGCATATTATTTTGTATTTATTTATTTATGCATATTTTTAAATTACCTTTTCAACTTACAACTCAAGGCAACTTAGAAAGACATAAAATTGACATCATTATCATAATAATAAAATGTAGTTTCACATATAAGGCATATACATAAATCTACCAACTCATTTGGCAAAAATCTATCATCCATTAAAGCCTCTCCCTTTAATATATATAGCCCACAAACTATAAACAGATACATCGAATTTAAAAATCTTTACTTACAAGCATAACCACAAATATTTCACAACTCAATCCCTCCCTTCTTCATCGTCAAGCGAACTATTATGGCAGAAAACTCACAGCACAAACGTGTGCTTTTGTTAGCAGCTCTTAATTATTATCCTGGTAAGCCAGGCCTTGATATAATGAACCTTGATTATGTGTAGTACATGCTCAAGAGTGAGGGCAGATTCTGAAACCCCACAAAAAGAACAGTTATTCAGGGTTTTCATACTGCACGTTACCGCTTCAGATACCCATTACAACATAACATACAATTATTTTTATTTCCTAATATGGTGAATACTTTTTTTTCCGGATGAATCAAGCCCTTCAATATTATTTTGGCTTTCTGGTTTTATTTCTTAATGCCATCAAAGGAGCTGAAAAGCAAATAGTAAGTAATTTTGCAATGTTTGGTCTTCATCCTCAGGTTAGGCTTTTCTTTTTGAACTGGTCTTAGATTACTGGGATATAATTTGAATGCCTGACTGGCCTATGTGCACTGCTCAATACCATTTTTTCCATTTGACTTACCCTTGGTAATCTAATTATTGTCCTGTATACATTACCTTGTCCTGAGGGTAATTCAGTAGTCTGCATAAGTCCACATATACCAGCGAACATCCACACTATTTAATAAACTATGCGGCCGTTTTTAAAAAAGAAAACACATCTATCTGCCCCAAAAGTACAAAATGTGCACACATTTATAATGCACTGCAGTAAATGACATACTATCTCTAGCCATTACATAAATGTGTGCGCATATACTTTACATGGAATAATTGTAATTTGTGCATGTTCTATGCAGAGGTATGCATTTTATAAAGAATGCGCGTGCTCCACCTATGAAAATTCATACTTGGGTGCATACTTGGAATCTCTGGTCCCCCTGACCCCTCCACCGGTTCATCCAGAACTCCACCAGTTCACCTAGAGATGCTAGCACTTCACCAGACCTCCCGTCTCACAAGCAAACCCACAGACACAAGACAAATTCATTTCCGTGACCGGATTAGCAAGCGTAGAAAAGTCCGGTACTTCTCAACCCCCACCCCAGAAAGCCCCTAAACTACTCCTTTCCTCCCTGTTAACATTTACATGCCACAGTGCAAGAATGCACGTACTCGCAATTTTTCCAAATGTATGTACGCATTACTTACATATGTATATGTCACTTTTACACACAGAACTCTCTGTTTTAAACTCTTTGAAAATTACCTTCAGTATCTCCCATTACAGCCTTTGGCAAATACATGAATGAATTTCCATATTTTGCATAACATTTTCAAGAATATTCGCAAAATAAAAGTATTGCTTTTTGGATATCCTCTGTCTCATTGTACTTCAGTATACTTATTTTGCTACTACAGGCAGGGTTATAAATACATGCTTTATATTTTAAGTTCCTTTTGCCTGATAGGTAGTTAAATTCGTTCCCCTCAAGCAGGAAAATGTTAATGATCCTATCACTCCTGCCATGGAATAAGAAGTATGCTTGTCCAATAGGGATTATGCAATGATTCCTGAGAATTTGAGAGGCTTCTGCATAAGAATGGTACTAAGGGTCAGGATGCTAGATTAATCTGGAGGCTTTATGAGGTTTCAACATGATCCCATAATCCCTTCTTCTGTGCAGAACCATCAAAGATAATGCTTACTGCAGGAGAAGGAGCCTGTAATCCAGTAGACCAGTTTTACCACTATCTTGGACAACACTTCTTTGGGATCTGTGAGTAGACTTTATAAGGGAAATGATAAA